>NC_088697.1:2138323-2738323 GCF_028017835.1 Emys orbicularis | reverse complement strand
TATACCAAAACCTTAACCCTAAAAATAACCTAGACGCATAACTGTAACCCTATACCGCAACCACAACCCTAACCCTAACCGTAAAACTAACTCCAAACCATCACGATAACCCTATAACACATCACCAACCCTAAAATTAACCCCTACCCATAACTGTAATCCTATACCCAAACCCTAGAACTAAAACCAACCCACAAGCATACCTGGAAACCTATACCCCATCCCGAACCCTAAAACTAACCCCTACCAATAGCTGTAACCCTATACCACCTGGCTAACACTAAAACTAACCCCTAAATATAATGATAAATCTATACCACATATCTAACCCTAAAGCAAACCCCTAACCAAGAATGTAACCCTATACCACACCCCAATCCAAAAACTAACACCCAACCATAACTGAACCCCTATACCCAATCCCTAACCCTAAAACTAACCCCTAATTATTACTGTAACCCTATACCCAACCCTAACCCTCAAACTAATCCCTACCCATAACTGTAACAATATACCACATCCCGAAACCTAGAACTAACCCCTACCCATAACCGTAACCCTATTCCCCAACCCTAACCCTAAAACTAACCCCTACACATAAATTTATATATCATCCTTAACACTAAAACTGACCCCTACCCATAAATGTAACCCTATATCACATCCCTAACCCTGAAACTAAACCCCAAACATAACTGTAAACCATACCCAGTTCCTAACCCTAAAACTAACCCCTAATCATAACTGAAACCCTATACCCCATCCCTAAAACTTATCCCTAATCATAACTATACCCCTATACCTCGTCCCTAACCCTAAAATTAACCCCTACCCAGAACTGTAACCCTGTACCCCATCCCTCACCTTAACTAACTCCTACCCATAAATGTAACCCTATACTCGATCCCTAACCCTAAAACTAATCCCTACCCATAACTGTTTCTTTATGACACATCCCTCACTCTAAAACTAACCCCTACCTAAAAAGGTAACCCTATACCCCACCCCAACCCTTAAAACTAACCCCTACTGTCAAGGCTGCTTCCCCACTTTGAACTTTAGGGTACAAATGTGGGGGCCTGCATGAAAACTTCTAAGCTTAACTACCAGCTTAGATCTGGTCCGCTGCCACCACTCCCAACGCTAATTCCCTTCCCTGGGTAGCCTTGAGAGACTCTTCACCAATTCCCTGGTGAATACAGATCCAAACCCCTTGGATCTTAAAACAAGGAGAAATTAACCATCCCCCCTCCTTCCTCCCACCAACTCCTGGTGGATCAAGATCCAACCCCCTTGGATCTAAAAACAAGGAAAAATCAATCAGGTTCTTAAAAAGAAGGCTTTTAATTAAAGAAAAAGGTAAAAATCATCTCTGTAAAATCAGGATGGAAAATAACTTTACAGGGTAATCAAACTTAAAGAGCTCAGAGGACCCCCCTCTAGCCTTAGGTTCAAAGTACAGCAAACAGAGATAAACACTCTAGCAAAAGGTACATTTACAAGTTGAGAACACAAAGATAAACGAACACGCCTTGCCTGGCTGTTTACTTACAAGTTTGAAATATGAGAGACTTGTTCATATTTCATATATGAGGTGGTCTCCTCACCTCAAAAAAGATATTCTAGCACTAGAAAAGGTTCAGAAAAGAGCAACTAAAATGATTAAGGGTTTAGAGAGGGTCCCATATGAGGAAAGATTAAAGAGGCTAGGACTCTTCCGTTTGGAAAAGAGAAGACTAAGGGGGGACATGATAGAGGTATATAAAATCATGAGTGATGTTGAGAAAGTGGATAAGGAAAAGTTATTTACTTATTCCCATAATACAAGAACTAGGGGTCACCAAATGAAATTAATAGGCAGCAGGTTTAAAACAAATAAAAGGAAGTTCTTCTTCACGCAGCGCACAGTCAACTTGTGGAACTCCTTACCTGAGGAGGTTGTGAAGGCTAGGACTATAACAATGTTTAAAAGGGGACTGGATAAATTCATGGTGGCTAAGTCCATAAATGGCTATTAGCCAGGATGGGTAAGAATGGTGTCCCTAGCCTCTGTTCGTCAGAGGATGGAGATGGATGGCAGGAGAGAGATCACTTGATCATTGCCTGTTAGGTTCACTCCCTCTGGGGCACCTGGCATTGGCCACTGTCGGTAGACAGATACTGGGCTAGATGGACCTTTGGTCTGACCCAGTACGGCCTTTCTTATGTTCTTATGTTCTTATGTTCAGAAAGATTTGGAGAGCCTGGATTGATGTCTGGTCCCTCTTAGTCCCAAGAGCAAACAACCCCCAAAACAAAGAGCACAAACAAAAGCCTTTCCCCCCCGCCCAAGATTTGAAAGTATCTTGTCCCCTTATTGGTCCTTTGGGTCAGGTGTCAGCCAGGTTACCTGAGCTTCTTAACCCTTTACAGGTAAAAGGATTTTGGAGTCTCTGGCCAGGAGGGATTTTATAGTACTGTACACAGGAGAGCTGTTACCCTTCCCTTTATAGTTATGACACCCCCCCCCCCCAATCACAGATAGTGTTGGACAGCCAGTTCCACACTGGCTGTGATTTCTTCCTGGAGCTCTAGGAGAAAACAGAGTTAATAAGACACATGCATCTTTAGACATACTACTGATTATATAAAAACTAACAATATGTTCCACATTCCAAGAACAATTTTTAACCAGTTGATTCTGGGAAACTTTCCCAGGAGAGTGCATCAGCCACTTTGTTAGAAGCCCCTGAAATGTGTTATATTTCAAAATCAAAATCTTGGAGAGCTAAACTCCACCGAAGAAGTTTTTTGTTATTCCCCTTGGCGGTATGAAGCCACTGTAGCGCAGCATGGTCTGTTTGTAGTTGGAAACGCCGTCCCCAAACATATGGGCGTAGCTTTTCCAGCACGTACACAATGGCGTAGCATTCCTTTTCGCTGATTGACCAGTGGCTTTCCCTCTCAGACAGTTTCTTGCTGAGAAACACGACAGGATGGAATTCTTGATCCAGTCCTTCCTGCATTAAAACTGCTCCCACGCCCCGCTCGGACGCATCTGTGGTTACTAGGAACGGTTTGTCAAAGTCTGGGGCCCTTAGCACAAGGTCAGACATGAGTGTCGCCTTAAGCTGGTTAAAGGCCTTTTGACACTCATCAGTCCACTGAACTGCATTTGGCTGTTTCTTTCTGGTTAGGTCTGTCAGCGGGGCGGCGATTTGGCTGTAGTGTGGTACAAATCGCCTATAATATCCGGCCAAGCCTAAGAAGGATTGGACCTGTTTCTTTGACTTTGGAACCGGCCACTTTTGGATAGCATCCACTTTGGCCTGTAGGGGATTTATAGTTCCTTGACCCACCTGGTGCCCCAGGTAAGTCACTTTGTTTTGGCCTATTTGACACTTTTTAGCCTTAACAGTTAGTCCTGCCTGCCGGATGAGCTCGAAGACTTTTTCCAGGTGCTCCAGGTGTTCTGTCCATGAATCAGAAAAAATGGCCACATCATCGAGGTAGGCAACTGCAGATTCCCCCAATCCCACTAGGAGACCATCTACAAGTCTTTGGAAGGTGGCGGGTGCATTTCGCAACCCGAAAGGGAGTACATTGAATTCATACACCCCTGCCTGGGTGACGAAGGCTGACCTTTCCTTAGCGGGTTCATCTAGTGGTACTTGCCAGTACCCTTTGGTTAAGTCTAAAGTAGAGATGAATTGGGCATGTCCCAATTTCTCCAATAGCTCATCTGTGCGTGGCATTGGATAGTTGTCAGGACGAGTTACAGCATTTAGCTTACGGTAGTCCACGCAAAAGCGTATTTCCCCATCTGGTTTGGGAACTAGAACCACTGGAGATGCCCATGCACTGTTAG
This sequence comes from Emys orbicularis, assembly GCF_028017835.1. Lineage (NCBI taxonomy): Eukaryota > Metazoa > Chordata > Testudines > Emydidae > Emys > Emys orbicularis. The sequence goes on along the minus strand of NC_088697.1, from coordinate 2,734,476 downwards.
AGGGGCGGATTATACCCATCTGTAGCATGTCCTGGATCTCCCTTTGTATAGCAGTTTGGGCATGAGGTGACTCCCGGTAGGGTGGGGTTCTAATTGGGTGAGCATTACCTGTGTCAATGAAGTGGTATGCCCGTTCGGTCCATCCTGGAGTGGCTGAGAAAATTGGTACAAAGCTTGTGCACAGCTCCTTCATCTCCTGTCGCTGCAGACGTCCAAGGGTCGTGGAGAGGTTCACTTCTTCCTCGCCACCATCCCTTTTTCCTTCGTAGTAGACACCTTCAGGCCACTCTGCGTCATCTGTTTCCTGGGCTGTAAACTGGCAAACATTTAATTCTCTGGAATAAAAGGGCTTAAGAGAATTAACATGGTATACCTTAGGCTTTATGTTGAAGGTGGGGGAGGCTATGAGATAGTTAACAGCTCCTAGGCGCTCCTGGACCGTGAATGGTCCTTCCCACGACGCTTCCATTTTATGGGCCTGGAGCACCTTTAAGACCATGACTCGGTCTCCTACTTTGAAGGACCGTTCTCTGGAATGTTTATCATACCAGGCCTTTTGCTCTTCCTGAGCATCCTTTAGGTTTTCTTTAGCAAGGGCTAAAGAGTGTCGGAGGGTGCTTTGTAGGTTGCTTACAAAGTCTAGAATGTTAGTTCCTGGAGAAGGCATAAACCCCTCCCATTGCTGCTTCAGCAACTGTAATGGCCCCTTAACCTCGCGGCCATACACAAGTTCAAATGGTGAAAACCCTAAACTGGGATGTGGTACAGCCCTGTAGGCAAAAAGCAACTGCTGCAACACTAGGTCCCAATCATTGGAGTGTTCATTTACGAATTTACGTATCATGGTCCCCAAAGTTCCATTAAACCTCTCCACCAGGCCATTGGTTTGATGGTGGTAAGGGGTGGCAACCAAGTGATTCACCCCATGAGTTTCCCACAGGTTTTTCATGGTCCCTGCCAGGAAATTAGTTCCCGAATCTGTAAGGATGTCAGAGGGCCAACCTACCCTGGCAAAAATGTCTGCTAATGCCTGGCACACACTTTTAGCCCTGGTGTTGCTTAAGGGTACTGCTTCCGGCCATCGGGTAGCAAAATCCATGAAAGTCAGTATGTACTGCTTTCCTCTGGGTGTCTTCTTTGGGAAAGGACCCAGAATATCTACAGCTACTCGCTGAAATGGGACCTCAGTTATGGGTAGTGGCTGGAGAGGGGCTTTAACCTGGTCTTGGGGCTTTCCCACTCGTTGGCACACCTCACAAGACCGGACATAATTAGCAACGTCCTTGCCCATTCCCTCCCAGTGGAAGGACTTCCCCAACCGGTCTTTGGTTCTGTTCACCCCAGAATGGCCACTGGGATGATCATGGGCTAAGCTCAAGAGCTTTACCTGATACTTAGTGGGAACTACCAACTGTCTTTGAGGATGCCAGTCTTCCTGGTGCCCACCAGAAAGAGTCTCCTTGTATAAAAGTCCTTGTTCTACAACAAACCGGGATCGGTTAGAAGAGCTGAGAGGCGGTGGGGTGCTCCGTGCCGCCGCCCAAGCTTTCTGAAGGCTGTCATCTGCTTCTTGCTCGGCCTGGAACTGTTCCCTTGATGCTGGAGACATCAGTTCCTCCTTGGACTGTGGACTGGGGCTTGGTCCCTCTGGAAGCGATGCAGGTGCTGGGGCTGTTTCCATTGACTGTGAACCACTGTCCGCTGGGGCACTATGTGGTATTTCAGGCTCTGGCTGAGCCTCTTGGGTAGGATTATCTGCTGCTTCTGCCAGTTCAGGCTCGCTGGTGCCCTCTGGCGTTGGAGTGGTAGACGGGTTTGCAAGCGCTGGACTCAGTGCTGGCAATGGTTCTGGTGCTGGTTGCGTTGCCAGTTCCAGTTCTGGGACTGGCTTTGGCTGGATCTCTGGGATTTGATCCACTACGGCTGTTGCAGTCGTTGGCAGGGGATTCAGTTCCACCACCTTTGTTTGGGTCTCTGGTAACACAGACGGGGCCCTGGTGGATGGCTCAGGAACAGGGATGGGGGTGAAAGCTTGCTTAGCCTGGCTGCGGGTGACTATTCCCACCCTCTTGGCTAGCTTCACATGGTTGGCCAAGTCTTCCCCCAGCAGCATGGGGATGGGATAATTGTCATAGATTGCAAAAGTCCACATTCCTGACCAGCCCTTGTACTGAACATGCAACTTGGCTGTAGGCAAGGTTACAGACTGTGATATGAAGGGTTGAATTGTCACTGGAACCTCCGGGTTGATGAGTTTGGGGTCCACTAGGGATTGGTGGATAGTTGACACTTGTGCCCCAGTGTCCCTCCAAGCGAAAACCTTCTTTCCGCCCACTCTCAAGGTTTCCCTTCGCTCCGAGGATATGAGAGAGGCATCTGGGTCTGGGGATCTTTGGTGTGATTGTGGTGTAATGAACTGTAATCGGTTGGGGTTCTTGGGGCACTGAGCCTTTATATGTCCCAGTTCATTACATTTAAAACATCGCCCTGCTAAGGTATCACCGGGGCGATGTTGGTTGGTGGAGACTGGTGTGGTGGGGTGAGAAGGCATCTGGGGTTTTCCTTGGGATGTGGGTGGGGCCTTGGGTTGTCCCCGGTGGTAATGTTTTGTTTCGGGTTGCCCCTTCTGATATTCGCTCCAACTGCTACTAGTTTTTTTCTTTTCTGCCACCTCCACCCATTTGGCTCCAATCTCCCCCGCCTTTGTTATAATTTTGGGCTTCCCATCTAGGATGTACCTTTCTATTTCCTCAGGAACACCTTCTAAAAACTGCTCCATTTTTACTAGGAAAACCAGATCTTCCAGAGATTTAACATTTGCTCCTGATATCCAGGCATCACAATTTTTGTCAATGTGGTAGGCATGTCGGGTAAATGACACATCTGGTTTCCACCTTAGGGCTCTGAACCACCGACCGGCATGCTCGGGTGTTAGCCCCATTCTGAGTCTGGCCTTGTTTTTAAAAAGTTCATAACTGTTCATGTGTTCCTTAGGCATTTCAGCCGCCACCTCTGCTAAAGATCCACTGAGCTGTGGCCTCAGCTCTACCATGTACTGGTCTGTAGTGATGCTGTACCCAAGGCAGGCCCTTTCAAAATTTTCCAAGAAGGCCTCAGTATCATCGCCTGCCTTGTAGGTGGGGAATTTTCTGGGATGGGAAGTGGTACCTGGAGAGGGGTTGTTAGGGTTGGCTGGTATATCTGGCCTATCTCTTGCTAATTCCAGTTCATGCTTCCTCTCTTTTTCCCTCTCCTCCATCTCTTTTTCTTTCAGCTCCATCTCTTTTTGTTTTTCCTCCATAGCTCTTTTGTGGGCATCCTCTTTGGCTTTCTCTTCTCTTTCTCTCTGCTCCATCATCAGCTTCTTTCTCGAGTTTTTTTAATTGAAGTAGTCTCTGATGTTTTTTTTCATTTTCTTCTGCTTCTAGTCTGGCCAGTTCTAGTTTGTTAGCTACTTCTTTGGTAGTCACTTTCCTGTTTTCTTGTGCTGGGCCACACCCCTCTGCAGTTGACTGAAACTGGGATGCACTCAGCTCAGGCTGCTGCTGAGGTAACAGAGACTTTCTAACTAGCTATCCCCAAGAGGTAGAAAGAAAAAAAAACAATTCAGCTTGTAAATTCCTTTTACCAGCTGTTTGCTCACTGATTGAACCCTTCTCTTAACAAAGACCCTTGTTAAAAAAAACTTAACACCTCTGCCTTCAGGCAAGGAGAGATAAGATATGCATCTACCTTCAGCTCTGCTTTCCAAGCAGCTAGAAAGGAGGGGAAAAAATCTTACTGGCTTTTGGTTTAAAATGATCCCACCACTCTGCCACCATGTCAAGGCTGCTTCCCCATTTTGAACTTTAGGGTACAAACGTGGGGGCCTGCATGAAAACTTCTAAGCTTAACTACCAGCTTAGATCTGGTCCGCTGCCACCACTCCCAACGCTAATTCCCTTCCCTGGGTAGCCTTGAGAGACTCTTCACCAATTCCCTGGTGAATACAGATCCAAACCCCTTGGATCTTAAAACAAGGAGAAATTAACCATCCCCCCTCCTTCCTCCCACCAACTCCTGGTGGATCAAGATCCAACCCCCTTGGATCTAAAAACAAGGAAAAATCAATCAGGTTCTTAAAAAGAAGGCTTTTAATTAAAGAAAAAGGTAAAAATCATCTCTGTAAAATCAGGATGGAAAATAACTTTACAGGGTAATCAAACTTAAAGAGCTCAGAGGACCCCCCTCTAGCCTTAGGTTCAAAGTACAGCAAACAGAGATAAACACTCTAGCAAAAGGTACATTTACAAGTTGAGAACACAAAGATAAACTAACACGCCTTGCCTGGCTGTTTACTTACAAGTTTGAAATATGAGAGACTTGTTCAGAAAGATTTGGAGAGCCTGGATTAATGTCTGGTCCCTCTTAGTCCCAAGAGCGAACAACCCCCAAAACAAAGAGCACAAACAAAAGCCTTCCCCCCCGCCAAAAGATTTGAAAGTATCTTGTCCCCTTATTGGTCCTTTGGGTCAGGTGTCAGCCAGATTACCTGAGCTTCTTAACCCTTTACAGGTAAAAGGATTTTAGAGTCTCTTGCCAGGAGGGATTTTATAGTACTGTACACAGGAGAGCTGTTACCCTTCCCTTTATAGTTATGACACCTACCCATAACTGTAACACTATATCCCAACCTTAACCCTAAAACTAACCTCTACCCATAACTGTGACCGTATACCCAACCCTCAACCTAAAACTAACCCCTACCCATAACTGTAACCCTATATCCCAACCTTAATGCTGAAACTAACCCCCTACCCATGATAGTAACCCTATACCACATCCAGAACCTTAAAACTAACCCTCACCGAAACTATAACCCTATACCCCATCATGAACCCTAAAATTAACACCTAATCATAAATGTAACCCTTTACCACACCCCTAACTCTAAAACTAACCCCAAATCATAACTGTAACCCTATACCACATCCTTAACATTAAAACTAACCCCTACCCATAAATGTAACCCTGTACTCGATCCCTAACCCTAAAACTAATCCCTACCCATAATGTATCCCTATAACACATCCCTGACCCTAAAACTAACCCCTACCTACAAAGGTAACCCTATACCCCACCCCTAACCCTTAAAACTTACCCCTATCAGTAACTGTAACCCTATATCCCAACTTTAACCCTAAAACTTACCCCTAATCATAACTATAACCCTATATGCCATCCCTCACCCTAAAACTAACACCTAAACAGAACTTTAACCCTATACCCCATCCTTAATCATAAAACTAATCCCTACCCATAACTGTAACCCTATACCCCATCCCTAACCCTAAAATTAACCCCTAATTATAGCTGTAATGCTATGCCCCAACCCTAACCCTTAAACTAAACCCTACCCATAACTGTATCCTTATAACACATCCCTCACCCTAAAACCAACCCCTAACATTAAATGTAAACCTAGATCCCATCCCTAACCCAAAACTAACCCCTACCCATAACTGTAACCCTATACCCTATCCCTAACCCTAAAACTAACCCTTACCCATAACCGTAACCCTATACCCCATCCCTGAAACTAATCCCTAATCATAGCTATAAACCTATACCTTGTCCCGAACCATGAAACTAACCTGTACACATAACTGTAACCCTATACCCAACTCTAACTGTAAAACTTACCCCTACCTATAAATGTAACACTATACCCCACCCCTAACCCTAAAAGTAACTCCTACCCATAAAGGTAAACTTGTACTGCATTCCTAACCATAAAACTTACCCCTACTCATAACTGTAACCCTATAACCTATCCCTAACCCTCAAAATAACCCATTGTAAAGAAAAAAATAAGTAGGCCCAAACTTCGTTCGAAATAACTGTGAACGTGGTCAAAAGGCAGAAAAAAAGTAAAAAGAATTACAACTTTAACACAATTGCAACTGCCACTCTTAAAAAAATGTAACTGCAAAAGAACAACCTGTAAATAACAGGAAAAGCTTGTTTTTGCTATATTCCTAATAAGGGAAAATATTAATAAGAAAGTATGCGTGATTAAATGTTGCCTTTAATCTATATAAGTTTTTGTGTTCCCTTTTTCAAAAGAGCAGCCAGGCTTGTAATAAAAAAGCCTCAGGCTGTTCTAATCCAAACACAACATGTGGTAAATTTTTCCACAACAATTCTTTGTGCCGTGACTTGGATCCACAGCATACCACCGGACCGGAGGACCTCGGACCATTCCCCACTTGACCCGGGCCCATCTGAAAGGTAGGAGACCTTTTAAATCTCTGTTTTGGGTTCCGGTGGAGGACTGCCCATAGGCTCTGGTTTTAAGTGAGTTGCATGCTGGATCCGGACCTTTTGCTGCCAGACAAGCCTGATGCCCTTCTGTTTGCCCCGGAAAGAGCCACCTGTATGGCTGGGTAGAACTCTGTGTGTGCCAGTGTAAGTGAGGGTCACAGGAGGACACCCAGAGCTCTCTGCGAAGCCCACCAACTCGTGAGATGTCTCTAATGCAACCTGTGACCGCAACTAGTAGGGCCAAAAGGGGGCCCGGACCAAGGCAGCCTTGTTCTGCATGGCTTGATCGGCAAGGGGCCTGCCTGGGTCTAGGAGTGTGTGACCCTATTGGGGGGAGGGATAGCTCAGTGGTTTGAGCATTGGCTTGCTAAACCTAGGGTTGTAAATTCAATCCTTGAGGGGGGGCCACTTAGGAATCTGGGGCAAAATCAGTACTTGGTCCTGCTAGTGGAGGCAGGGGGCTGGACTCAATGACCTTTCAAGGTCCCTTCCAGTTCTAGGAGATAGGATATCTCCATATATATATTATCCTTTTCCCCATCCTCAGACAGTTCTTTCCCATGACCTCTTTCCTCCCCTCTTCCGCATCACCTGAAGGCGGGTCATGAGCCACTGACTGGTCCGACCACCTCACCTGAAGCATCAGAGTAAGCAGCGCTGTTCTCTCTGAGACTAGCTGACCCTTTTTGCTGAAGAGGGCTGTAGGAAAGTCATGGACGTCCTAAATAAGCCTTCCCTGTGTACATAACTTAAGTAAAAGTGACCCAGATACTGGGGGCCGGAGAATCCAAGGTGATCTCCACCTCACCAGGGAAATGGGATACTGGGGGCCGGAGGATCCAAGGTAATCTCTGCCTCGCCAGGGAAATGAGAATGGGGACCAGTGGGTCTAAAGGAATCACCGCCTCACCAAAAGGCATACTTGTGTACTACATGTACACAAATTACAGTCCTTTCACTTGCAAGTTTCTGAAGAAAATGGAATTGGTATACAAAAGATAATCCAAAATTACAGTTTCCCCTAGAGAAAAGTTTCACCCTTGACAAAATTGTGCACCTCAAAGGCGCATTTCTAGCCAATAAAGTCGGGCAAGGTCAGTTTGATGCATATTTCAATTTGTATTAAAAAAAACAGAAAAACGGCACCGTGAATCTCAAATAAGGAGTCTCAAGGACTCCCAAGAAAAACTCAAAACACAATTAATGGAGACAAAAGAGAAATTGGGTTTTTCCAAGCCCCTGCTGGCCAGCAGATATCTCTCTATCTTTTGAGGCCTCTTCGGGGTACCCTTAGCCCACTCCCTCCCGGGAGCACGTTCAGCCCAAGTCGCAGAACTTGTCACTCTTGCCCGCGCCTGTACCTTGGCCAAGAACAAATCTGTTACCAGCTACACAAACTCCTAATATGCCTTCGGGCTGGTTCATAATTACAAACAACTATGAAAACACCAAAAAATTCTCAAGTCAAGGGGAGCAAGGATTAGTAATGGGCCGTTTGTTAAAGCTGTTCTCTCTGCTTTTCAGCTTCTTTCTGCTATTGCTATTGTACATTGTATTGCTCACCAGAAACCTTATGATAATGTTAGAAAAGAAAATGCTTTGGTGAATGTTACTGCCGAACAGGTGGCCCTTTCTGGGTCTCTGGCTCCATTTAATCCTGTTTTCTTTATTTCATAGTCCCCCTCTATGCCTAACACCCTCCAAGATTTAGCTCTCATGCAAAATTCAACCTCCGAGCATTAAAAAACCCGATAGAGGCGGGATGATTGTTCTTTACATCCTGATGCCTTGTGGTGTTCCCCAGACGGCCGCTTGGTGGTGCCCAAAGTCTTGCTCCCCTATCTTGCTTGCGTGTCCCATGGAATGGCGCACGTGAGCAAAGGGGGGATGATTTATAATTTTTCCATAATGGCGCAGCAGTGCTGTAACTCTTGCCCTATCTGCCTAGCCCACAACAGTGGCAGACCAGTACCAGCAAAACCAGCTGTGCACCCCACCCCGTGGGGACCCTTTGTAAAAATCCAGATTGATTTTATCAGTATGCCAAAATGTTGTTCTTATAAATATGTCCTTGTCTGTGTTTGTATGTATTTCAAATAATTAAAGGCCTACCCTTGTGCCAAAGCCAATTCCATCACAGTGGCTAAAAGATGTTAAAAATCTTTATTCCCCCGTTTGGTCTACCCTTCTCTATCAACAGTATCAAGGCACCCATTTCACAAACCGAATCATGCAACAGGTTTGCAAGGCCCTTAACATCACCCAACACCAGGCACTAATAAAATGTGTCAGCTCTCTTTATACACGGGTAAAAAAAGCACTGCTGAAGAATCCTAAGTGTAAGGGGACTGTTGCCCCCTTACTAACATTCAGTGGGGGTGTTTTGGTTGGCTAGCTCCCAGCACTAAAAGGGGCAGGGTCGGTGGGAAATCAGGAGCCTGAGACTGACAGTCCCCAGGAACAATGGGGAGAGGCCAATGCTCCAGACCAGCCTGATTGACAGGGCGGGCAGGCTAATCAGGGAGTCAGGAGGCCAGGGGGGTCCCATCCTCCGCGTGTGAGCTGGAATTGCCTGAGTCAGAAAAAGTGGGGCCGAGCTAAGGAGAGAGCAGGGCCCAAGCTAAGCTGCTGGAAGCAGAGCTGCAGCCCAAAAGCCGGAGCACAGCCCAGAGAGAGCAGACCTGCCCTGGGAGGAGAGCTGCGGCAATCAGAGCCAGAGGGGCCAGACAAGCAGCCCAGGAAGCAGGTCAGAGCTGGGAGCAGAGTCACAGAAGCAGCCTGCAGAGCAGACCTGTCCTGGGAGCAGAGCTGTAGCAACCAGAGCCAGAGAGGCCAGAGAAGCAGCCCAGGGAGCTGAAGGTAGAGCAGCAGCAGCAGCCGTGCTGAGGCAGAGTGGAGCTGGAGCCAGGGCTGGAGCAGTCTGGAGCTGGGGGCGGTGAGCAGCTGGGGAGAGTGAGGGGGACCCTGGCAGTGGGCCCAGCACCGGGAGACGCCTCAGCCAAAAGGCTCTGCAGGCCAGACTTGGAGGGGGATCGTAACCCCGACCGGGCAGGGGCGACGCTGGGAAAAAGGGTCCTGCCACCTAGAGCCTGAGAGCGTGTGGCCACCGCCAGAGCAAGTGTCCAACCCGCAGCGTCTCTGCAGCACAGCCAGGGCCTGAGAAGGAGGCCTGGGACCTACAAGGAACAGACTGTGACCTGCCCTGATGTTCCAGAGACACTGTTTGTGATATTCCCTGCCTCAGAGCAGGGTGACGTGTTTCCTTTAACCTTTCCCATTTTTCCTTATTCTTTTTTTAAATTAATTGTTAATTAAACAACTTGTATTTGCTTTAAATTGTATAAAATGATCAGTGGGTCAGGGAGGTGCCCAGTGCAGAGAGAGTACCCCGGAGTGGGGACACCCTAGCCCCTGTTCTGGGTGACCACAGCAGGGCTGGGGGTCGAGCCCCCCAGGAATCCTGGGCCCAGCCTTGTTGGGGTTACAAGGACTCTGCCAGACAGGAGAGTGGAAGGGGAGTCCTCAAGGGCAGGGAGGCCTCTGGGTAAAGGAAGTGGGAGCGAGGACTCAGATCCTTGCGCTAGCTCACTTCACCGGGGTAGTGCCAGGAAAGTTCCCCACAATAGCGGGACCATTTCCCCGCTTACATAAGCAACCCTGCCATTCGCTGGAACCAGGAGACTGGGTCTACATAAAAGTCCACCAGCAAAAAACTACCCTGGCCCTGCGCTGAAAAGGCCCATACCAAGTCCTGTTAACTACCAACACTGCTGTAAAGTGCCAAGGACTGACTGCCTGGACCCATGCTTCACACTGCAAAAAGGCTCCTCCACCACAAGATGGCTCTCCAATTAATAAGCGGGCTATCGCTCCTTGTGGTGCTGCTGTTCCTTCTTGATAGCAGAAGAAAAGGACAAGGTAAAGTGCTAGTAACCTCTCCCTTGTCTGCTAACAGAACTACCATGCATTTGGATTTTGCTAAAAAACCCAAATCATTACAGGGTAATGTGCTAGTAACCTCTCCCTTGTATAATGCTAAACCACAACTGTTCCAAAAAAGAAGGAACACTCGCACTGCTAAAACCCCCAAGATCCAGGAATTCCTGACGACAAAGGACATTAAAAATTGGCCCTGGTGGAGAAAATGAAGTATTGTACATTGGCAGGGAGGGGCTTGTGGAAGCCATGCCTGGGAATATGGTATTAATTGGGTCTTGGGGTTTATTCCACAGGCTGCACCCTGTGTTTTTGGGCAAGTACCATCAGGATGTACTAATTGGCTTCTGGAAACTAAATACCAAAAATGCCTTGCTGCCACAAATATTAACCTCACCATCCCCTCCACCTCTGCCACCACCCCTAAAATTTACCCGAATACAGATAATACTGTATAGTCTACTAAAACCCAATGGCCCAGACCTTTACATCTTAGTAATTTACTAAAATTTTGAAAAATTATTTTTCAAAGTTCAAAAGAGTTCATATAAGCAAACAATTAAGTAAAAAACAAATGGGTCAGTAAAAATAGAAATATATAGTATCATTACAAATAAGCCCCAGAAATCAAAAATTAAAATTAATGGGTTCTATAACGGGGTAAATATAATGGCTGTTCCTGAAATTTGCAGTATGGTAAATAAAAAAGGCCCTTACTGTTATTTGGTCACCCAATTAGTAAATAATCAAACATATACCCAAAAAGTTTGTTCTGCCACCGGAAATTTTACCTGTACTAAAATAATTCCAATAACTAATAATTTAACCTGCACCATATTGCAATATACCGCTTCCTATGCTATTAATGTTAATGCCTCTCAAAAGTATATAAAAGTGTTTAGCCAACAAATGTGGTATGGTACTTGATCAAAAAGGAATGTGTTAAAATATCAATGAACTCTAATTAATATTACTCTAGAAACTATAAAATTCACACTGCCCTTATCCAGCTTCCAAGTCACCTCTACATACCCTAATCGCTCAAAAGGGGCTGCCATTAGGTTAGCACAGTAAAAAAAAAACCAAATCCTCTAAAAAAAACCAAAAACGTGGCCGTACACTTATGGGATGGTACCAACAGCGCAGCTGCAATTTAAAATACTTATAAAGGCCAACAACATAAAGAAAAATTAAAACAATTGAAAAAGGCCACAGGTCTCATTACTAAAGCACAGTTAACTCAGGTGCAGGCTAAAGTTGGTTAATTGTGAGTTATTTCTGCCCTCAGTTCAATAACGCAAAAACTGCTAACAACAATGGTGCTAAATATCACTGAGGCTAAAAAGGCATTGCAGTGGAATCTGGCATGTTCAGAAATTCAGGATTTCCTGAATAACCAGCTAATGGCCATTCGAAGTAATCTTAAGCATCAAACTTGGCCCACTGCCCTTACAAATACTTCAGAAGTATCATCTGATCTATGGCCCTGGAGACATATTTAAAGATTTTCTGGGTGGAAGTGCAAACATTCGCAATGTTTCTTCCAAGCATACGAACCGCTTGGAGGGGTGTGGGCTCCCACATACCAAATCCTGCCAGGTCCGTGGGAAGAATGTATGTGGGATTGGGTAATTCACCAAGACATTTAAGAAATTAAACTACCTGGTATGCCTAAACAATTTATACTCAGTGCTTCTAAAATAACACCCAACATTTGAATAGGGATAAAAAGTCAATAAACACTCTGGCCGTTAAAACCCCCACAGCTCCAGTGTGTACCAAACTAAAGCCAGGGGAAGTTGTCACTGTTCATGACAATGTTTGTTGGAAGGGTAAGGAACAAAAAACTACCCTAACAGGACACCTGCTGTTCCAAGCAAATAATAGCTGTGTGTATGTTAAGGCCACCACTTTGCAAAACATACATTTTAATCTCACCACTGCTGCAGGCAATAATATTATTTATTGGCCTGCGGATAAAATTTTACAATCAGCCCTTAAGTTTCAGATACCTTTTAATTAAACTGCATTAGTAACTAATAGGTTCCAAAATTTGCTTTCACTCCTACCAATGGTCAAAAAAAATTCTAAATTACAAAAAAAAATTCATATGCTCCAAAATATATATCAAATTTTAAAAAATGCTTTTCATACAGCCTATAAAGTGTCTACTTTATGGACTAAATATAATGTATTGTGTTTTGTAACTAAGGCTATACAACAACCCCATCATATTATTATAATGGGGATGCTAATGCTTATATTATTATTGTTTAGCCTAAAATTATGTTATTGTTGTTGTAAAGGACGTAATAATAATAGTACCTTTCATGTTCATACTAACCATGCATTGTCGTTGCCTTCAACCAAAACCCCAAAAACTAAGCCATTTAATTTAAAATCAAAAATACAAAATTTAATAAAAATAAAGGTTTAAGATTAATAATTGCGCTGGAAGCTCAAAAGGGGGGATTTGTGGTGCACTCGTTAAACAAGAAAAAATGCTGCGTGTATATAAATAATACCACTTGGGCCATAAAGCAAAATGCTGCAGCCATCAAAAAAGCAGTAGAAAAGGCCAAACAACCAAAGTCCTAAAATAATCCCTGGTCCTGTTTTCTGACCTATTTTCCACATGGTCCCACCACTTAAAGCAATAACTGTTTAAAATTATTGCTGCATTGCTGTGTATATTTATCATACATCTAATATGTAAAATAGGGTGTTGTATTTGCAATTGCTTTTTTATCCCAAAACAAAAATCCGCCAAGCCCAGTTCAAGAAAGCAGGTAACGTTAATAAATGTTTATGATAAAATGGGGGGGGGGGAAAGGGAGGAAATTAACAAGCTTATAAATATGGAAGTTTAGGCCAAAGTGGTGCCAAAAAGGCACCAAAGGAGGTATTGTAAAGAAAAAATTAAGTAGGCCCAAACTCTGGTCAAAATAACTGTGTACGTGGTCAAAAGGCAGGGAAAAAAAGTTTAAAAAAATTACAACTTTAACACAATTGCAACAGCCAATCTTAAAAAATTTAACTGCAAAAAAACAACCTGTAAATAACAGGAAAAGCTTGTTTTTGCTATATTCCTAATAATAAAAAATATTAATAAGAAAGTATGCCTAACTAAATGTTCCCTTTAATCTATATAAGCTTCCGTGTTCCCTTTTTCAAAAGAGCAGCCAGGCTGGTTGTCTCTCACTGAACGTTTGTAATAAAAAAGCCTCAGGCTGTTCTAATCCAAACACAACACGTGGTAAATTTTTCATAACTGTGACCCTATACCCCTCCCTAAACCTAAAACTAACCCCTAACTATAATTATAACCCTATACACCATTCCTAAACCTAAAACTAACCTCTACCCATAACTGTAACTCTATACTCCATCCCCATCCCTAAAACTAACCCCTACTCATAACCGTAACCCTGTACCCCAACCCTAACCCTAAAACTAACCCCAACCATAACTGTAACGCTAAACACCATCCCTAACCTTAAAACTAACTCCTAACTATAACGTAACCGCTCCCTGGGGCAGTCTGCAGTATAAGCCACTCATCACAGGCAAGGGGGGTTTGGGACCTGCTGCCTTTCTCTGCAACCCAGTACCTCTATGGAGCCTTGGACAAGGCCCTGCTGCCTGGGGAGTTGCCAGCCTGGAGCTCCCCAGCCCCTCTGGCCTTTCCCCAGCCCTGCCTTACTCTAGGTACCCTGAGCTTCCCAGCAGCCAGGCCCCTCTCTCTCTGAAACCAGAGAGAGACTGTGTCTGCTCCGGGCGTCCCTTGCCTTTATAGGGCCAGCTGGGTCTGTTTGGGGCATGGCCACAGCTGAGGCTGCCTCACCAATCAGCCCAGCCTAAGGCTCCCAGCCCTCTCCAAGGGCTGGCTTTTAACCCCTTTCAGGCCAGGATCGGATGACCAATCCACTACATAAACCTAAAACTAATCCCTACCCATAATTGTAACCCTATAACTCAGTGGTTCTTAAGCTTTACTGTAGCTTTCACCCCTTTGGTTCTCAAAAATAAGTTCTTGCACCCCTTATCAGAAATCGTTGAAGTAGGTTTGTTCTTTAAACCTAGATATATCATAACTATAGAATGAAAGAGATAAAATTATATATTTATTTTAATTTCATAGTAAAAATTTAATGCAGTAATCGTTAAAAAATATATAATGCTAATAAATAAATAGGTTTGATCAAACAAAGTAGTTGAACTTAAGTTCCTGTGCTTAATATGTGTTTTTGATGATTTACCTTCTAAACAAATCTGGCATGTCTCACACACCCAGAAAGGGCATCTCGCACCTCTAGGGGGTGCATCCATCCCAGGTTAAGAACCACTGCTATAACCCAATAACTGTAACCCTATAACCCATCCTTAACCCTAAAACTAGCCCGTACCCATAACTGTAAACCTATACTCAATTCCTAACCCTAAACTAACCCCTACCCATAAATGTAACCCTATACCCCATCCCTAAAACGAATCCCTAATCATAACTATAACCCTATACCTTGTCCCTAACCATGAAACTAAGCCATACCTATAACTGTAAACCTATACCGAGTCCCTAACCCTAAAACTAACCCCTACCCATAACTATAACCCTATAACCCGTCCCTAACCCTAACTAATCCCTACCCATAACTGTAACCCTATACCCCAGCCCTAAACCAAAAACTAACCCCTAAGCATAACTGTAACCCTATACCCCATCCCTAACCCTAAAACTAACCCCTACTCTGGCAGTCAGTGGTTTAGGACACCTGGAGTATGGGGCTGTGCCCTGACCAACTTGGCTAGCAATCACTGATGAACCTATAATATGCACTAGTGGTAGATATGAGTGGCTGTCGAAGTCAAAAATATCTGCAGCTATCCTGTGTCTTCTGTAAACCTGGATCCTCATGAGATCATAATGGTTTTCTTCGGGTACCCCACCTACATTCCTGGCATACTCCACATTCTGCCCTCAGTTGTTCTCTGTGTGTCGACTTACACCTGGCCAGATATTATCTGCCTAGCTTTGGCTTTTGTTCTTTGAATGCCTTGATGCAATTCATATGCAGGTGATTAATCATTGCCTGCCGCGTCTTGTTTGGAATAAATCACTTGTCACCAGCTGTTAACAGCCCTCATTGTAATGAGATGCATGTCTTTCACCAGCCATCATGGCTGCCTTGGGTGGCCATCTTCGGGAAGGCTCACCCCCAGCCCCGCCCGTTCTGCCCAAGGCCCCACCGTCCTTCTACCCCCATCCCTTTCCATCCCCCGTCCCCTGCTGTAGCCCCGAGCCTCTGTACAATGGCTAGCTTAGCCAAATTAGGCATTCAGCTTTAAGACCGATCAGCACAATACACCCATTGTGCTTGTGTCTATGTTCGCGATGTGCTGATGGTTTGACGACGGCTGTGTTTCGTCAAGAAGGTCTCAGAAAGGCATGGGACCCTGCCAGATGAGCGTCAGTCACCAGGGTGAAATCTCGGAGATGTCCTGAAGGCGAGGAAGTGACGTATATTGGTACCGAGTGCCCGGAGAACAAACGAGCTGGCCTGTGAAAAGTGGGGCACCTCCAAAGTGGCGGGGTGTGGATGTTCAGATAAGGCAAAGGGGGCAAAAACCATCATCAGTGGGTATGAACTTCAGTGGGCTTCAGCGTAACACTGTAAACGCTCTACCCCAGCCTGAGTGTGTTGGGGGAGATGCCAGGATGAGGATGAAGATGAAGGCTAACATTTCGGGCTTTGCCACTGTGTGAACCATTCATTCTCAGCCAGAGGGACACGTACCATCAACCCATCTAGAAATTTGCCTGGTTTTACAGAAAGAGCACGAGCAAAGTCAGTACAAACCAAAATTTCATACCATGACTTGTTTAGACTGCTCTGTAGACTATACACTGAAATGTAAGGACAATATTTATATTCTGATCGATGTATTTTATAATGATCTGATAACAAGGAGAAAGTTAAGCATTTTTTAAGTCACCGCCTGCTGTGAGACTTTGGTATTTTGCTGTCTGATTTTGTAAGAGAGTCTTTTTTAAGGGAGGTGAAACTTGGGGCTACACCAGACAAATCAGCCTCCCAAAATGGAGACAATCATCTGGAAAGGTTGAGAGCCGCTGGTCTAGAAGATCCAACCCCACCACAAGTTCTGGGCTCTGTGCAGAAATCTATTAATCTCTGTGCGGATGGGGAAACCAATCATAAAGGCTGTGTCTATGCTACAGAGACATAGCTGTAGTGTAGACACAACCTACACCTGCGGAAGGGGGTTATCCGTAGGTGGGGGGACATCACTTCCCTTGAGAGAGCTGCGTCTGCACTGCATCATCAGAGCTAGGTAGGTCAGGAGTTTGTATAGCTACGTCAACCTAACTTTGAAGTGTGGACCATGCCTTGGTGAGTCATCTTGAAAGGTGACCTGCTGAAGGAAAGTCCAGGTGGGGTTTGTTTCATGGGCCACGTGCTGGGTAATGACAGGAGAGGACGCCGTGCTTGTGCAACTGCACTGGCTGTTTGTTAAGAGAGCTATTTACAGAGGTGATGCAATGGTGGCACCATTCCAGCCATGGGCACACAGACTGACTT
This sequence comes from Emys orbicularis, assembly GCF_028017835.1. Taxonomy (NCBI): domain Eukaryota; kingdom Metazoa; phylum Chordata; order Testudines; family Emydidae; genus Emys; species Emys orbicularis. The sequence continues at coordinate 2,717,638 of NC_088697.1, read as the reverse complement.
CCCGGTGACTGCTCCAAACGCTTCCCTCCTCAGATCTTTCACGCTGACTTCCTTTCGCCAAACTATTAGTTAGTCATTGTTATATTGTAAAGCAGCCAGCTGGTGAAAGGATCCCTGCCTATCATACGACTGGGCTATATGAGGAAAAGGAAGATGGTCTCAATGACTAACCAATAGTTTGGTGAAAGGAAGTCAGCGTGAAAGATCTGAGGCTTATCACCCACCGGCAGCTCCCCGGCAGGTCTCTTGCAGCTTAGCCATTTTTCCCCGTCGGTGCTCCAGCCCCAGACCACAGGGGAGGAATATGTGTCCTCTTTTCTCATGGCAAGCTGAAGTTTGTAGTGCTCAGTACCTTTGCAAATACAAAAGGAACACTCTTGACTTGTGAATAAGATTTTATTTTTTGCTGATTGCAAACAAGCTCTCTCTTTGCATTTGTCTATTATTTGAAGAACTGGGAAGTGGGGGAAACAAATTTTTTTCATTCTTTGGCAATTCTGAAATATCGGAAAAAAATCTGGTTTGGCATGAAACAATTTTCCAAATTTTCTGTGAATCAAAAGCTCAAAACCAAATCCATTTGGGGGTGAATAAAATGTTTTGTTTCACCAAAATTAAACATTTCATTTTGATCGCAACCTTTTTTAAAAAATAGGGTTTTTATTTCATCCAATGAAAGGGAATTTTGAAATGAATCTTTTCAAAGCAAAACACCGAAACGTTTCATGTTTTCATTTGAAACATTTCATTTAATTTGTGTGCCTTTTAAAAAAAAAGAATTTTAAGAAATAAAATTAAAGTCAATTTTGAAACAAGTCGTTTCAAGTGGAAAATTGGAAACCTTTGTTTAAAAAAAGTCAAAACTGGCCATTTCAAATTATTGGGGATTTGAAAAAGATATAGTTTTTAAATGAACAATTTGGCGAAATTGACATGAATCCATGATGCATTTTGGTGTCACTGAATCTGCATTTTTCACCGAAATAAAAGTTTCAGATGGAAAATGTCACTTGGCTCTAGTTATAAGGTTACTCGGTCCTGCATCAATGCAGGGGGCTCGACTCAGTGACCTCTTGGGTTCCCTTTCAGATAGGAGCGGTGGAAGCTACCTAAAAGTGGGGGGCCACCGACACCTGAGCCGAGGCCCTGCCCCCTGTGCCTTCCCCTGCCCCTGATGCCCCGCCCCTGTGCCACCTCTTCCCCCAAGACCCCGCCCCCTGCTCGCTCCTTGCAGCCCCAATCGCTCACCCTTGTGACCAGTAAAAAGTAGAAGGGCATAGAGCAGACAAGAAGATGCTGGACGTATTCAGGGCATGCTTTAAAACAGATGCCGTGATGCTGGCAGGCCAGGTGCCAGCTCTCACCCAGGCTACAGGCACGAGCTAAGAACTGACAAATGGGGCCGTCCTTAGGATTTATGGGACCCTATGCAGTATTATTAAACCGGTGCCCCTATGCCCGACTTGCTCTTAGCTACACAAACATAAACTTATGGTATTGGAAAACTTGCCACGTGCACTTTATTAGAAACAGTTTAATAGTGCCACCTTCACCCCTAACCCCTGCACTTCCCTCCCACCTGTGCCCCTAACCCCAGCCCTGGGCTGCCAGCATGCCCCGCCACACTGCCCCCCTACCCAGTACCCCCATTGTGCCCAGCAACCCCTATGTCCAGTGGCCCCTGACCCAGAGATCTCCACCACAGACCCCCCGCAAGTGCCCAGCACCCCATATTCCTGAGGGAATTCCACACCAAAAAATTAAATTGTGTGCAAAATATTTGAAAATTCTAAAAATGTTGTCTATAAATAAATGTGGAGGCTCCAGCCTGGCAGTGGCAAAAACAGGCCACGGGCTGCAGGGAGGTGGGAGATCCCCCTGCAGCCTTTCTCCTCCCCTCCCCTCCTAGGATAGGGACTTGGCAGTGAGATACCTCTGTGCATAGGTGCTGACTCCATGGGTGGTCTGGGGCTGGAGCACCGACGGGGAAAAATTGGTGGGTGCTTAGCACCCACTGGCAGCTCCCTGCCCCGTTCCACCCCAGCTCACCTCCACCTCCGCTCTGCCTCTGCATCCTCCCCTGGGCGCACCGCCGCGTCCTGCTTCTCCCCCCTCCCTCACAGCACTTGCACCACGAACAGCTGATTCACGCGACAAGCGCTGGGAGGGAGGGAGGAGGAGGGGGAACGCGGTGTGCTTGGGGAAGAGGTCGGTCTGGGGCGGAGATTTGGGGAAGGGGTCCAATAGGGGCAGGGAGGGGGCGGAGTTGGGGCGGGGACTTTGGGGAAGGGGTTGGAATGGGGGCGGGCGGGGTGGGGAAAGGATGGAGTCGGGGCGGGGCCAGGGGCGGGGGGCGTGAGCACCCGCCAGCGCCAGTATTTATACCTGTATTTATACATTTATTCATGTATTTATACCTGCTCCTGCATCTTTTACTTCATACATCTGATGAAGTGGGTTCTAGCCCACGAAAGCTTATGCCCAAATAAATTTGTTAGGCCTGGTCTACACTGGCGGGTGAATCAATCTAAGATACACAACTTCAGCTATGAGAATAGCGTAGCTGAGGTCGACGTATCTTAGATCGACTTACCTCCCGTCCTCATGGTGCGGGATCGATGGCCGCGGCTCCCCCGTCAACTCCGCTTCTGCCTCTCGCCCTCGTGGAGTTCTGGTGTCGACGGGGAGCGTGTTTGGGGATAGATTTATCGTATCTAGATGAGAGGCAATAAATCGATCCCCAATAGAGCACTCGCTACCCGCCGATCCGGCGGGTAGTGTGGACATACCCTTAGTCTCTAAGGTGCCACAAACAAGGACTCCTCTGGGTTTTTTTTGCTAAAATAGAGCATTTCCCTCTCATCCTGACAAGTAACGAGGTGCTTGGGATGTGCAGTTTAATAAGAAAAGGAATTATAGTCAGGCACAGTGTTTTCTCTGCCCTGATCTGCACACCAGGTGGCCCCACACGGCTCAGTGGGATCACACTGGGTATAACTCAGCACGCAGTTTCAACAATGCTTCAACAGTGGGGCTGGAGCCATAAGCAGCCACGTCTCACTTGAACAGTGGCTCTTGTTTTGGATCATTTAAGGCCATTTTTAAAGGTCTTTCCAGCTGGGGAGGAAGACGGTGCCGCGTTCTTGAAGGGACCTTTCAAATCCCACTCAACTCTGCAGGGTTTAGAACTCTCCCTCGGTCAAAATGCTGTCAGTTTGTCAGTTTCCTCCTGTGGACCCCAGAATATTGTGAATGGGCAGGAAAAGCAAACCCCACCTCCTCTTATTTTCCTTTAACTTTCCCTCCTCCCCAGCCTGGTTGTGGGTGCGCCTCTGCGGCTGAGCCCTGCTGGGGAAGGGAGGAGAGGAAAGGTGATGGTCCAAAAGGGATCCTCGGCATCTGGGCTTAAACTTCAGAGAAGAGGGAGGCGGAGTGAAAAGGAGACTAGGAGAGAGATTGCAGGGAGTTGCTGGCGGGGCAGGGCACATGGGCAGAAGAGGGAGAGAGGAGCAGGTACGGTGTGGGGCTGCTCATAACAGCTGCTCTCCCCCGAGGCCAACAGCCTGCTCCCCAGGAGGCCCTAGCATGACAAAGAACCCTCCCCCTGCTCTTTTCCCTTCCCAGCTCTGCTCTCCCCAACCCGGTTCCTCTTCTGCCCCCCACCCCCGCTTCCCAAAGTCACGTGCCCGGTTCTACCCCCCGAGCTTGGCTCCCCCACTCTCTTCCCAGACAGGGTATACCCCCTGCTCTGTTTCCAGCCTGGCCCACCTCCCCCCTCTCACTCACATGCAAACTTTCACTCCTGGCCCCGTGAGCAGCCGGCTGGCTGAGGAGTGAGCGGGCGGAGGGCAGGGCCAGGGGGTCGGGTCAGGGAGAAGCCCGCCGGCCCAGCATGGGGGACAGGCCAGAGAGGAGAGGAGTCCGTGCCGCAGCCAGCGAGGGGGCTGCCCCACATTTTCTGGTGCCCTACGCAGCCACATATGCTGCGTATGCCTCAGAACAGCCCTGCAAAGACTGTGTTGATTGCTTCCCCCACTCCCGTGCCTGGGAAGCAGGGCCAGCTCTAGGATTTTTGCCGCCCAAAGCAAAAACAATTTTGGCTGCCCCCCCCCCCCGTTTTTTAATTACCCCACCCCCGGCCCCGCCTCAACTCCGCCCCTTCCCCAAATCCCCAGCCCTGCCTCCTCCCCCCAGGCTCTCAAGCCTAGGAGGGAGGGAAGGAGGGGGAGAAGCGGCGCCCGCGGCGCGGCCACTCGGAGTCTCCCCCTCCCTCCCAGGGTCTCAAGCCTGGGAGGGAGGGGGAGCAGCGGCGCGCGAAACAGCTGTTTCATGTGCCGCGGCCGCTCGGGATTTCCCCCTCCCTCCTAGGTTTGAGAGCCTGGGAGGGAGGGGGAGACCCCAAGTGGCCGCGGCACGCGAAACAGCTGATTCGCGCGTGGCTGCTCCCCCTCTGCTGAGAGCCTGGGAGGGAGGGCGAGTAGCGGCACGCGAATCAGCTGTTTCGCGCGCCGTGGCGCGCGAGTGGCAGCAGCAGCGGAGGTGAGCTAGGGCGGCCGGGGCACATTTTTAGGGGTGGCATTCTGGCGCCGGCCATGCCGCCCCTAAAAATGTGCCGCCCCAAGCACCAGTTTGTTTTGCTGGTGCCTAGAGCCGGCCCTGCTGGGAAGAGGCGACTCGTCCCCTCATCTTGAACGCTGGGGGAAAGGAACAAAACCCCCTGACTAGCTGAAACGGCATCCGTTCAGCTGTTTGAGCTCTGAAGGGTCAGAGATCCCCAGAGCTGCCTCCCAGGGCTGCCCTGACAGATGCTTCGAACTGATGGATCACTACAACGTAGGGTTGTCAATGTTGCTTGGACAGATTCCTCGAGTGACGTCATCTTTAACTAAAGGTTTATCTTTAATTCCTGGAGACAACCCCGGAAGGTTGGCCGCCCGAGTACAATTCTGTGACTCTGTGGATTTCAACATCTTTATCAATGCTTTCTAGATGATGGAATGTATTGCACCCTCAGCAAGTTCGCAGATGACACTAAACTGGGGGGAGAGGTAGATACGCTGGAGGGTAGGGATTGGGTCCAGAGTGACCTAGACAAATTGGAGGATTGGGCCAAAAGAAATCTGAGGAGGTTTAACAAGGACAAGTGCAGAGTCCTGCACTTAGGACGGAAGAATCCCATGCACTGCTACAGACTGGAGAGTCTGGGGACCGACTGGCTAAGCAGTTCTGCAGAAAAGGACCTGGGGATTACAGTGGATGAGAAGCTGGATATGAGTCAGCAGTGTGCCCTCATTGCCAAGAAGGCCAACGGCATATTGGGCTGCATTAGTAGAAGCATTGCCAGCAGATTGAGATAAGTGATTATTCCTTTATTCGGCACTGGTGAGGCCACATCTGGAGTTTTGCATCCAGTTTTGGGGCCCCCACTACAGAAGGGATGTGGACAAATTGGAGAGAGTCCAGCGGAGGGCAATGAAAATGATTAGGGGGGTGGGGCACATGACTTAAGAGGAGAGGCTGAGGGAACTCGGCTTGTTTAGTCTGCAGAAGAGAAGAATGGGGGGGGAGAGATTTGATAGCAGCCTTCAACTACCTGAAGGGGGGTTCCAAAGAGGATGGAGCTCGGCTGTTCTCAGTGGTGGCAAATGACAGAACAAGGAGTAATGGTCTGAAGTTGCAGTGGGGGAGGTCTAAATTGTGTATTAGGAAACACTATTTCACTAGGAAGGTGGTGAAACACTGGAATGGGTTCCCTAGGGAGGTGGTAGAATCTCCATCCTTAGAGGTTTTAAGACCCGGCTTGACAAAGCCCTGGCTGGGATGATTTAGTTGGGGTTGGTCCTGCTTTGAGCAGGGGCTTGGGATGACCTCCTGAGGTCTCTTCCAACCCTAATCTTCTATGATTCTATGATTTCAGTGGTAGCTCATTGGTTTGTAGCTGTTTTCTGGCTTTCACCTGTAAATAACTCTCCGATCCCTTTGTCCTAGTTAATGAACCTTTAGAAAGTTTATTCGAGGATCAGCTACAGGTGAGATCTAGGGGGACCAGTTGACCTGGGGTAAGGAACAGATCTCTTGGGATGAGAAGCAACTTGAATGTGGGGCATAGGCACTGACTTTTATTTTCCCCCGTGGGTGCTCCGCTCCGAGGCCCCGCCCCCACTCTGCCAACTCTTCCTAAGCCCCGCTCTAGCTCTGACTCTTCCCGCCCCCTGCCCCGAGCACCTCCTGCCACTCGCTAAACAGCTGATCGGTGGCTCGAGCTGAGAGCTATTAAGGCAATTTCATGCCAATTGCCCCATTCATAACAATTTATGCCTCGGCTTTAATCTCCCGTCAGGGAGCCATCGGTCCTGAGGTGCTGAAATAAATGTTGCTCTGTCTTTATTAAAACATGCCCAAGCCAGGAGCTTACGGACGGGTGGGTCCTGAGAAGCTGCTAGGCAGGCAGAGTTGCTATGGACGCCGATTTTGGCCTACAAGCCATGAATCATTTCCCACAGGCGCCTACAATCAAAGGAGGGAGTGCGGAGAAGGAATACACAGGCGAGGAGTGTTGCCAGTTTGAGACTGATTGCGGGAGATTTGGGCTGGCCCTAGCACCCCCTCTGCCCCGGACCCTGCCCCCAGCCACCCCTTCCCTCGAGGCCCCACCCCTGTCCTGCCCTGACTCTTCCCCCGCCCCACCTCTTCCTGCCCCCACTCTGCCCCTGCCTTGCATCTTCCCTCCTCTTCCCACCCCTGCCTCTTCCCACTCCCACTCTGCTCCCGCCCCGCCTCTTCCCACCTCTGCCCCATCCCTGCCTCTTCCTGCCCCCACTCTGTCCCGCCCCACCTCTTCCCACTGCTCTCTGCCCCCACCCCGCCTCTTTCTGCCCTGCGGTGGCAGGAAGAGGTGGGGATGGGGTGGGAAGAATTGGGACGGGGTGCTTGAATTTTGCTGAGGCCCTCGGGGGCAGGTGAGGCTGCTCCAGCTGCCTGCACATCAGCTATGTCCGATTTCCTTTGGCACCAGGAGGGGATGCAACCGAGTGACACAGGAAGCGAGACAAAGACCATAAGCAGCTGGAGCAGCCTCACCTGCCCCCCGAGGGCCTCAGCAAAAATCATGCACCCTTATTCCCACCACCTAGGTACTGGTGCAATACACAGGGAAACGGAGGCATGCACAGCAGTCATGCCAAACAGTAAGACTCACCTTGGCTCACATACAACATAATGAGGGAAAATGCTACTTCGTCACACCCTGCGCACCCTCCGCTGCTCTCGGGTCATGTCAGGACCCCATTGAAATGCGGGCCCAAAGCCAGGATCAACCCATTTGCTGCTCGAGTGCAGCAGTGTGTTATAGCAAAAAGATGTTCCGGTCTCCTAGACCTCCTCCCTCTTCTCCATCCAAGAATATTAAATGCACTGGCATGTGAAATTGCAAACCTGACAGCAAGCTGTGACGGAGCAGGGAGTGGGGTGGATTGACCTGGGAATGTTGTGTGGGAGTTTTCCTGGGACTGTCTGCATTGGTGATGGGGATATCAGGGTGTGACTTCACTTGTGGGATAATACCTGAGCCCAGGACGGGGGTTGGGGCCAGGTGACACCTTTGCCCGGGAAACTGGACAAAGGCTGGAGGAGGAGGAGGCTGGGTGAGACTGCTGGAGGGGGTTTCATTTTGGAGCTGGCTGGGGAAATAGAGGGAGGCCCAGATGGGGTCTAAGCTCCCTGCTCCCCAACATGGACTGACTGAGGGGGTCCTGTTGTCTGTACCTACAAGCTCTGTTTTGGACCGTGTTCCCATCATCTAATAAACCTTCTGTTTTATTGGCTGGCTGAGAGTCACGGTGAATTGCAGGAAGTGGGGGGTGCAGGGACCTGAGTCCCCCACACTCCATGACACAAGCCTTTTTAATGAATCCGTGAACGTGGGCGTCGTACCCTATGACTAGGGAATTGTTAATGTATTACCTATTTTTAAGGAGGCAGGGGAAGTGATATGGGAAACTACCGGCCTGTTAGTTTGACCTCAATTGTACACCAGGACTTGGAACAAAGTTTGAGGAAAGAAAGCAGTTATGTACACAGAGGTTAACGGTAGTTGGGATAAAATGGTTTTTATCAAGATGGTTTTACCAAAAGCAGATCATGCCAGACCAACCTGACCTCTTTCTTTGAGATAACTGATTTTTTGGACAAATGAAATGCAGTAGATCTAATTTCCCTGGGTTTCAATGAGGCATTTGATACAGTTCCATATGGGAAATTATTAGTTCAATTGGAGAAGATGGGGATTGATATGAGAATTGAAAGGTGGGACACTAGATGGGGAGGGTTCTGAGTTACTACAGAGAATTCTTTCCCCAGTGTCTGGCTGATGGGTCTTGCCCACACGCTCAGAGTCTAACTGATCACCAGATTTGGGTTCGGGAAGGAATTTTCTCCTGGGTTAGATTGATAGAGACCGGGAGGGTGTGTGGGGGGGTTGCCATCCTCTGCAGCATGGGGCAGGCAGCAGTTGCAGGTTGAAGCTAGAGTGAATGGTGGAGCATGAGTGGGTGCAGTTCTGAAGCCTGCAACATGCAGGATACACTGGTCTACAATTTTTGAGAAGTCGTCTGCTTCAGAGATAAAATGTGCTATTTATTATGTATTTTGATGTGCTGAATTCAAATATGACAATTAAAACAACTGATTGGCTACTGTTTCTAAGATATTTAAGTTTTTACATTTTATGTCTATGTATATTGTGTAGATAGTAGAGTTTTAATCATAAATTGTAAACCTAGGTCTTTTCATGTGTTTATGGTTGCTTTACATGATAATATTTCACCTGTCCTGTTTATGTAACACTTTAAAAATCAGCAAAAGGGTTATAGAAATAAAATTTATTATGAAACAAAAGGCAAAAAACTATTCTGTACATAGTTCAGTCCTATTCAGTGTCTACTCAGCGCTTCTTGGCTTGTCTCTTGTATTCATTAAATGGAGCATCTCTTGTCACTGTCCAGCAATAGTCTGCAAGCATTGATGGGCTCCATTTGCCCTGATAGCGTTTCTCCATTGTTGCAATGTCCTGGTGAAATCGCTCGCCGTGCTCGTCGCTCACTGCTCCGCAGTTCGGTGGAAAAAAATCTAGATGAGAGTGCAAAAAATGTATCTTTAGTGACATGTTGCAACCAAGGCTTTTGTATGCCTTGAGGGGGTTTTCCACCAACAACCTGTAGTTGTCTGCCTTGTTGTTTCCGAGAAAATTTATTGCCACTAACTGGAAGGCTTTCCATGCCGTCTTTTCCTTGCCACGCAGTGTATGGTCAAATGCATCATCTCGAAGAAGTTCACGAATCTGAGGACCAACAAAGACACCTTCCTTTATCTTAGCTTCACTTAACCTTGGAAATTTTCCACGGAGGTACTTGAAAGCTGCTTGTGTTTTGTCAATGGCCTTGACAAAGTTCTTCATCAGACCCAGCTTGATGTGTAAGGGTGGTAACAAAATCTTCCTTGATTCAACAAGTGGTGGATGCTGAACACTTTTCCTCCCAGGCTCCAATGACTGTCGGAGTGGCCAATCTTTCTTGATGTAGTGGGAATCTCTTGCACGACTATCCCATTCGCAGAGAAAACAGCAGTACTTTGTGTATCCAGTCTGCAGACCAAGCAAGAGAGCAACAACCTTCAAATCGCCACAAAGCTGCCACTGATGTTGGTCATAGTTTATGCACCTCAAAAGTTGTTTCATGTTGTCATCGGTTTCCTTCATATGGACTGCATGACCAACTGGAATTGATGGCAAAACATTGCCATTATGCAGTAAAACAGCTTTAAGACTCGTCTTCGATGAATCAATGAACAGTCTCCACTCATCTGGATCGTGAATGATGTTGAGGGCTGCCATCACACCATCGATGTTGTTGCAGGCTACAAGATCACCTTCCATGAAGAAGAATGGGACAAGATCCTTTTGACGGTCACGGAACATGGAAACCCCAGCATCACCTGCCAGGAGATTCCACTGCTGTAGTCTGGAGCCCAACAGCTCTGCCTTACTCTTGGGTAGTTCCAAATCCCTGACAAGGTCATTCAGTTCACCTTGTGTTATGAGGTGTGGTTCAGAGGAGGAGGATGGGAGAAAATGTGGGTCCTGTGCCATTGATGGTTCAGGACCAGAAGTTTCATTCTCTTCCTCGTCTGACTCAAGTGAGAATGATTCTGGTGCATCAGGAACCGGCAGTCCTTCTCCGTGGGGTACTGGGCGTATAGCTGATGGAATGTTTGGATAATGCACAGTCCACTTTTTCTTCTTTGACACACCTTTCCCAACTGGAGGCACCATGCAGAAGTAACAATTGCTGGTATGATCTGTTGGCTCTCTCCAAATCATTGGCACTGCAAAAGGCATAGATTTCCTTTTCCTGTTCAACCACTGGTGAAGATTTGTTGCACAAGTGTTGCAGCACATGTGTGGGGCCCAACTCTTGTCCTGATCTCCAATTTTGCAGCCAAAATAAAGGTGATAGGCTTTCTTAACCATAGTGGTTATACTGCGCTTTTGTGATGCAAAAGTCACTTCACCACAAACATAGCAGAAGTTATCTGCACTGTTCACACAAGTACGAGGCATCTCTGCTCACTTTGGCTAAACAGAAATGTGTCCCTTTGCAAAATCAAACACTGACAAATAAGAGAGCACGACACTGTATGATTTCTAGAGCTGATATAGGGCAATTTGTTCAGCAGAGTGATGTAAGCTTTGTTATGATTGCATCATCCATGACTTCTAGGAATAACATGATGCAATTCATATCATGTATGACGCAATACCAGCTTCAGATTGCATCATTCATTGTTTTGCCTAAAAAGCAAGTACTGTCCAAACCCAGTCATAGATTTATTCATAGATCCAGTCAAAGATGTATTTTAGTCATTTCTGGTTTAAATGAGATCCCTTCCCTTTATAACTCACTTATCCTCCGCCATTCCCAAGTCAAGGGTCGTATATACTGACCCAATAGCATATCTTGAAAACTAGAGCCAATCAACAATTTTAAGCATTTTTGTTCTCAGTGACCCAGAATTAGTAAAGTTTGACTACATTTATTTCAGAAGGATTTTGGCTGTAGAGCAGTGATATCAGACTAGAAGATTGTGATGTGTATGAGTCTGAGTGAAGGTGCGGCAAACCATAGAAAAACCACAAGTCGGGTAATTATAGACCCGTCTGCCTGATGCTGCTCCCAGGCAAGATAATGGAGTGGCTGATATAGGTAATATCCATAATGTCAATCAATGGAGGTTTATGGAAACTAGATCCCATCAAACTAACTTGATACCTTTTTATTTTATAATGAGATTAAAAGTTCTGTTTGCCAGAAGCTGGGAATGAGCAACAGGGGATGGATCACTTGGTGACCACCTGTTCTGTTCATTCCCTCCGGGGCACCTGGCATCGGAAGACAGGACACTGGGCTAGATGGACCTTTGGTCTGACCCAGGCTGGCCGTTCTTATGTTCTTTTGATAAAGGTCAGGGAGTTGATGTAATCGACCTGGACTTCTACGCACCATTTGGCGTGGTACCGCCCAACGTCCCGATGAACAAACTAGAAAGTAAGACGGGGCACATTCGATGGATTCAAAATTGTCAACGGGGAACCATCATCGAGTGAGGGCGCTGCTGGGCGGGTCCCGCAAGGCTCAGTTCTTAGCCTTACATTACTTAATGATTTTAATCCGTGAGCTGGAAGGAAGCATAAAACCAGCCCCGATACGGTGTGCAGAGAACACCAAAAATTTGGGGAGTGGTAAATAGGGAAGAGGATGGTCCACTTCTCCCTCCCTCCCCCTCCACCCCACCCCAGATCTCCTCCAGCACATACCACCTGATGCTACCGCTCCCGCCCACAGAGGTATGACATCTCTGCCAGCTCCTGCTCCCCAGAAAGGGACCTGGTTGCACGCCCCCCACCCTCCAAGGGGGAAGCACCCCACAGTTTGAAAACGTCACTCGCTCCGGGTGTGTTTGGCGGCACTGAAGGACCTGCTGCCGAAATGCCATCGAAGACCCGCGGAGCGAGTGAAGGACCTGTCACTGAAGTGCCGCTGAAGACCCGGAGCGCTGCCCCATCAGTAAAAGTGCCACTCCCCCTGTTCGCTCCCCCTGGCTATGGGGTTCAGGGTTTGAGGGGGCTCAGGGCTTGGGAAGGGGGTTTGGGTGCAGGAGGGGATCAGGGCTCTGGGCTGGGGGTGCAGGCTCTGATGTGGGGCTGGGGATGAGGGGTTTGGGGTGCAGAAGATGGCGAGGGCTCTGAGCTGGGGGTGCAGGCTCTGGGGCGGGGCTGGAGATGAGGGGTTTGCGTTGCAGGAGGGGGTTCTGGGTTTGGCAAGAGGCTCAGGGCTGTGGCGGGGGGTGGGGAGTGGGAAGGGATCAGTGCTCTGGGCTGTGGGTGCAGGCTCTTGGATGGGGTTGTGGGGCTTGGGGTGCCGGAAGAGGTTCCGGTTTGGGGGGCTCAGGGCTGAGGCAGGGGGTTGGGATGCAGGAGGGGGTCAGGGCTCTGGGATGGGGCTGGGGATGAGGGGTTTGAGGTGCGGGAAGGGGTTCCAGGTTTGGGGGGCTCAGGGATGGGGCAGAGGGTTGGGGTGAAGGAGGGGGTCAGAGTTCTGGGCTGGGGCAGTGTGCAGAGCCCCTGGACCCCCCACCTAGAAGCTGGACCCACTGCTGGCTGCTTCCAGGGCGCAGCGCAGTATCTGAACAGGTACAGACTAGCCTGCCTTAGCTGAGCAGCACCGACAGGACTTTTAACGGCCCAGTCGGTGGTGCTGAGCAGAGCGACCCAGTGCCTGACATGCTGGGTTGCAGCAAGAATTTTGAAAAATGCTGTTCTAGAAAGAGACGCCCAAGTTGACTTAAGCCACCTCTGCCCTTGAAGGGGCTCTTTCAAATAAGAATAGAGCATAAGAACGGCCACACTGGGTCAGACCAAAGGTCCATCTAGACCAGTGTCCTGTCTTCCAACGGTGGCCAATGCCAGATGCCCCAGAGGGAATGTGTGACAGATTTATGTTACTAATTTGCCTGGGGCTTTAGGTGATTATGCTGAGGCCGCAGGATTTTTAGGGCAGGTGATGAAGGAGCACACCAAGTGACTAAGTTTAAAGCTTTATTAACCAAATAACAGCGGTAAGTGCTGGGTGTACCCCACGTCACTCAGAGGGAGGAAGAAAGCATTAGTGCCTGAGCCCTAACCCACTTTCATGCTTACACACTCACAACCCAAGGCTGGCCAAGCATGGGTATAACATAAGAAGAAGAGAGTGTGGAAGCAGAGAAAGAACTGACAGGAAGGGGATTGCAATGCATGACAGTTTGTTAGCAAGAGTCAGGCTAACTGTAACCCTAATAACGCGAGATTTGTAGAAGCGAGGAATGTGTGAGGCGAGTGGGAAAGTTCAGTGGGAAAGAACTGTGTGAGAAGTTGTTGTGACCTTGTGTAGATAATGTGCAGACAATATGGAATGTAGACTAAGAGTCTACATAAGTGAGAAAAACAAGATATCAGAATGACCAATGTATAAAAAAAATGCAGCTGTTACTTATTATTGTCTGTAACAAAAGGTATAAATGCTTGCTGTAATTGTTTACCTGTAGAGAGACCTGCCTAGGAGGGGGAGACCCTGTGTCCTAGTGCACTCTCTCCCTCTATGCAATTGATAGAGAGAGAATAAAGTATCTGACTTTGCTGTACCCAACCAAAGAGTGAGAACTGTGTTATTCTCTGACAGAGGGAAGGGTACACGAGAGTTCTGCCCTGTGCACAGGTCGTCTAGGGTCCACTGTAAATCTCCAACTTGCTTCAGCTCTCAGGAGGGTTTTAAGCCCTGGGTTCTTCCGGGGGTGTTTTTGTCCAGGGACCCTCATTCCTCATGCTCTTGGTACCAGTCCGAACCAGCCTTCCACGTCTCCCTTAGCTTACCCAAAACACACCGGTTTCAGGGTCGCAAGACTGTTGTGTTCCAACTCGCTGACCTTTGCAATCTTACTAGTTTTGCACCCCCTTCAATTCTGTCTGGCTTAGTTTTTCTTTTTTACGGCTGGCCAGGGTTAAAATACAGGCTTCTAGCTGTTTGGCAGCAAAGAGCCTGTTTGTGTGCACTGGCCTTGGGCTGCAGTTTCATTTCTTATTTTTGGGCCTAGCTAAATCATCAACACTTTCCTTTATCCCTTCCTCCCCCTTCGGCCTCTTGTAACCTGCAAAAAAATCTTCCACTCCACACACACACATTCAACCCTTCCCAAAATCCTTTCCAATGCATATAAAAGCATTAGCAATATACAATGCTGGTGCTTACCCAGGTGACCCCAGGGAGGGATTTTTATTGTGACAAATGAACACAACAGGGCAATTATTGAGTGGTCCAGTCCCAGTGTCTGGCAATCAGAGGCTAGTGCAACCCAGAACATGATCGGGTTGCATCCCGGACAATCTCGGCTAACGGCGATGGACAGACCTATCCTCCAGGAATTTAGATAATCTCTAAAGTGTCATATTTCAAATTGGAATTTGTTTGGTTTAAACTGCCACCTGTTGGTTCTTGTTCTGACTTTCGCCATGAACCTTAAAAGCCCTTTAGTAACCGGGATTTTCTTGTTGTTACACAACACAATGATCCTCTCTTTCATAAGATAAACCATGTCTCCCTGTCACGTAATTTCTGCAGCCCTCAAATAACATTTCATGGATTAGAGAGGGGATATAGGGTTACAGTTATGGGTAGGGGTTAGTTTTAGGGTTATGGAATGGGGTATAGGGTTACAGTTATGGTTAGGGGTTAGTTTTAGGGTTAGGGGTGGGGTATACGGTTACAGTTATGGTTTGGGGTTAGTTTTAGGGTTATGGATGGGGTATAGGGTTAAAGTTACGGGTAGGGGTTAGTTTTAGGGTTAGGGATGGGGTATAGGATTACAGTTATGGGTAGTGGTTAGATTTAGAGTTAGGGGTGGGATATAGGGTTACAGTTATGGTTGGGGGTTAGTTTTAGGGTTATGGATGGGGTATGTTACAGTTATGAGTCGGGGTTAGATTTAGGGTTAGGAATGGGGTATAGGATTACAGTTATGGGTAGGGGTTAATTTCAGGGTTAGGGGTGCGTTATAGGGTTATACTTATGATTAGGGATTAGTTTTAGGGATGGGGTATAGGGTTACAGTTATGGCTAGGGGTTAGTTTTAGGGTTAGGGATATGGTATACGGTTACATTTATGGGTAGAGGTTAGTTTTAGGGTTAAAGTTGGGGTATAGGGTTACAGTTATGGGTAGGGATTAGTTTTAGGGTTATGGAATGGGGTATAGGGTTACAGTTATGGTTGGCAGTTAATTTTAGGGTTAGGGATTGGGTATAGGGTTACAGTTATGGGTAGGGGGTAGTTTTAGGGTTATGGATGGGGTATAGGGTTAAAGTTATGGATAGGGGTTAGTTTTAGGGTTAGGGATGGGGTATAGGATTACAATTATGGGTAGTGGTTAGATTTAGAGTTAGGGGTGGGGTATAGGGTTACAGTTATGGTTGGGGGTTAGTTTTAGGCTTATGGATGGGGTATAGGGTTACAGTTATGAGTCAGGGTTAGATTTAGGGTTAGGAATGGGGTATAGGATTACAGTTATGGGTAGGGGTTAGTTTCAGGGTTAGGGATGCGTTATAGGGTTATACTTATGATTAGGGATTAGTTTTAGGGATGGGGTATAGGGATACAGTTATGGTTAGGGGTTAGTTTTAGTTTTAGGGTTAGGGATATGGTATACAGTTACATTTATGGGTAGAGGTCAGTTTTAGGGTTAAAGTTGGGGTATAGGGTTACAGTTATGGGTAGGAATTAGTTTTAGGGTTAGGGATGGGGTATAGTTGTACAGTTATGGTTGGTGGTTAATTTTAGGGTTAGGGATGGGATATAGGGTTACAGTTATGGGTAGTGCTTATTTTTAGGGTTAGGATGAGTTATAGGGTTACAGTGTGGGGTAGGGGTTATTTTTAATACTTGGAGTATGTTGCTGTCAAGGTTCCTTCCCCACTCTGAACTTTAGAGTACAGATATGGGGACCTGCATGTAAACTTCTAAGCTTAACTACCAACTTAGATCTGGTTATGCTGCCACCACTCCCAAGTGCTAACTCCCTTCCTTGGGTAGCCTTGAGAGACTCCTCCACCAATTCCCTGGTGAACACCGATCCAAAACCCCTTGGATCTTAAAACAAGGAGGAATTAATCATTCCCCCCCCTTTCCCTTTCCCCCCACCAATCCTGGTGAGTCCAGATCCAACCCCCTTGGATCTTAAAACAAGGAAAAATCAACCAGCTTCTTAAAAAGAAGGCTTTTAATTAAAGAAAGAAAGGTAAAAATCATCTCTGTAAAATCAGGATGGAAAATAACTTTACCGGGTAATCAGATTCAAAGAGCCCAGAGGAACCCCCTCTAGCCTTAAGTTCAAAGTTACAGCAAACAGAGATAAACACTCTAGCAAAAGGTACATTTACAAGTTGAGAAAACAAAGATAAACCTAACACGCCTTGCCTGGCTGTTACTTACAAGTTTGAAATATGAGAGACTGGTTCAGAAGATTTGGAGAGCATGGATTGATGTCTGGTCCCTCTTAGTCCCAAGAGCGAACAACCCCCAAAACAAAGAGCACAAACAAAAGCCTTCCCCCCACCAAGATTTGAAAGTATCTTGTCCCCTTATTGGTCCTTTGGGTCAGGTGTCAGCCAGGTTACCTGAGATTCTTAACCCTTTACAGGTAAAAGGATTTTGGAGTCTCTGGCCAGGAGGGATTTTATAGTATTGTACACAGGAGGGCTGTTACCCTTCCCTTTATAGTTATGACAGTTGCTATTTACCCCTTTTTCATAACATGAAACCAAAGTGGCATGGCACAATGGGGGAGGGGCCCTGATCTGGATCGGGGTCTGTGTAGCACCTAGGGGCCGTGGTCTCAGCTGGGACCTCTAGGCACTATGGGAACGATATCAATAGCGCAATGAGTTGACATCCAATATAAAAGGAAATACATTTCCGGTGATGGATACTCACTTGTGGAACTCCCTGCTGCAGGAAATATTTGAAGTCCAAAAGCTCACGTAGCCTTAACGTGCTGGTTGAATTTTTTCCCTCATCATATGTCACGTTCCAAAGAACCCAAACCACCTTTAACCACGCCTTCGTGCAAGCCCATGAGTCATATACTGGCAACAAAAGGATCCTCCACTCCAGTGGACTCCTTGTCATGGAATCAGTGTGAACCAGGTGGCCTGACCTGTATGCTCTTTGATCTAGCGGCAACATTCATCCCGGCTATAAATCACAAGTTAATGAGCATTCTGATGAGGCTGGGACCTTTTGCAACGTGATTCAGGCAAGCACTTCCTGGCTGGAATAGCTTGCAGACAAGACATCAACACAGCCACAGCACAGTGCATCAGGTGGGGAACAGGTCTGGGCAGCTGGTTAGGAGGCTGCGAGCAGGGCTGGATTAACCTTTTGTGTGCCCAGTGCCAAACATATTTGTGGGCCCCAATGGGGGCAATGGAGCATGGCACGGGGGGGTTGGTCCCCAGAGCGAGGGGCCAGCCAGGGGCAATGGAGTGTGGCAGGGTTGGCCCTGCTCCACCCAGCCCAGTGCAAGGGCGCTATTTACAAACTGGCAGTTGCCAGAAGCACAATGGCCCTCCTGGCTCTGTGCTGCCAGCATGCCCCTTCCCCTCGGGAGTGGGCCCATGTCATGCCACACAGCCCCCCCGCCCATAGAATCATAGAATCATAGAATATCAGGGTTGGAAGGGACCTCAGGAGGTATCTAGTCCAACCCCCTGCTCAAAGCAGGGCCAATTCTTGATTTAGTTGGGAATTGGTCCTGCTTTGAGCAGGGGGTTGGACTAGATGACCTCTTGAGGTCCCTTCCAACCCTGATATTCTATGATTCTATGATTCAATTTCCAACTAAATCATCCCAGCCAGGGCTTTGTCAAGCCGGGCCTTAAAAACCTCTAAGGATGGAGATTCCACCACCTCCCTAGGGAACCCATTCCAGTGCTTCACCACCCTCCTAGGGAAATAGTGTTTCCTAATATCCAACCTAAACCTCCCCCACTGCAACTTGAGACCATTGCTCCTTGTTCTGTCATCTGCTACCACTGAGAACAGTCTAGATCCATCCTCTTTGGAACCCCCCCTTCAGGTAGTTGAAAGCAGCTATCAAATCCCCCCTCATTCTTCTCTTCTGGAGACTAAACAATCCCAGTTGCCTCAGCCTCTCCTCATAACTCATGTGCTCCAGCCCCCTAATCAGTTTTGTTGCCCTCCGCTGGACTCTTTCCAATTTTTCCACATCCTTCTTGTAGTGTGGGGCAAACCAGAACACCCACCCGATTCCCTAGGGCCAGAGCCCCCCCAGACCTGCTATGCCCAGTGCCTCCCCAGTCCCTGCCACAAATGCACAGCACCCTGCACAGCTCCACAACTTCCCAGCACTCACACAGAACCCCCACTCCCTAGTGCCCCAACACACACCTCTTCTTCGCCCTCTCACAGCCCAGAACCCCCCCCCCCAGACCCTCCAGAGACCCACTTCCCCAAGCCCTGCCTCCTGGCCATACTCACCGGCCCTGTGGGAGGTGACTGTGTCTGCAGGGCGGAGCCGCCAGACACAGCCAGGGCTGGTCCTGGTGGGGAATCGCTCTGGCCCCTCGGGAGTGGCGCGATCAGCCAGGCCAGGGCCTGTCTCATCTGGGCTTCCTCAGGACCCACTTGCCTGGAGGGACCCAGCCAAGCTCCCCACACTGTCCCCCCCACAACTGGCCGAGACTGGCCAGGCTTCTGCACCAGTCCCAGGCAGCTCAGTTCCGGGGAGACAGGTGGGGCCCCACAGGTGGTGGGAAGCAGAGACTGCACGGAGCCGGAGGTGCACTGGGGTCCGGCCAGGAGGCAGAGAGAAGCCAGTGGGTGAGCCAGGGGGCAGAGAGGAGCAGGGGGTTGGATGGGGGAAGCCAGAGGGGGTCTCAGGGCACAGAGCAGGGCACAGAGCAGGCTGGGCACAGGGCACAGAGTAGGCCAGGGCCCCTTCTGAGCATGGGCTCAGCTCCATGGAGCCACTGGTGCCATTGTAAACCCAGCACTGGCTGCGAGGGAGGCGTGGATACAAATAAGAGTGCAGGGGAATTCAGAGAATGATGAAAGGGTTAGAAAACCGGCCTTGGAGTGAGAGACTATTTAGATCAATTTAGCTTAACAAAGGGGAGGTTAAGGTGTGACTTGATCCCAGTCTATAGATACCGACATGGGGAACAAATACTGGATCATGGGCTCCTCAGTCCAGCCGACAAAGTAGAACACGATCCAGAAACTAGGCAAACTGAGACTGGAACTAGTGGTAAGAGCAATTAACCGCTGGGACAATTTACCAAGGGCTGGAGTGGATTCTCGGCACCTGGCAGACACTCAGCAGCAGCTGTCATGCTGTTTAGCCCACTCGGTTGAGTCAGATCTCACTGCTTGCCCGCCCCCATCTCACGCATTGTAAACTCCTTGGGCTGGGCTGGGATTAGCTTTCCTTTCTAGGTGGCCCCTGGTATCATGGGGCTTTCAGGAGAATCCCTGGCAGGTTTCACCCAGAGATCTCAATGGAGGCCAGTATCCTTAACCTCATTTTATAGGTGGGGAAACTGAGTCACGCAACGGCGGAAGGGAGTCACCTGAGATCAGCCGGTAGGCCAGAGCTGGGAATAGAAAACAGGTCAGCTGACTGTCGGGCCCTTGGGCCACCCTACAACGCTATGGGACAGAGGTTTAGTTTCCCCACGCATTTGTAAAAATAAGGCGGGGGGGGGGGGGCATTCAGAGATTTCCCAGGCCAAAAGGGACCTCGGTGATAATCTAGTCTCTTAAAGATGGTTGAAGTATCACATGCACCTTTCTCCTTTAGTTCAGTCCTGAGTATTTCCAGATTCTGTAGTAAAACAAACATCCAAGTAAGGAACAACAATGACACCTTGACATGTTCCGGCATGACTTGACGTGTTCATATCAGCTCCAAGTTCCTCCTCATTCTCCTCTGGGATGACGGCTGAAGAGGAGCCAAAATTTGTGGCACCCACCTCTCCACAAAGTGTTAATCGGGGAAAAAAAAAGAAACACCAGCCCATGTTGAGTAGCTCACGGGATGCCATTAATCGTAGACATGTCGGACTGGCAAAACCAAGTAAACCTAGACCATCTCTAACCGGTATTTGTCCAACCTCTTCTTAAAACCCTCCAGTGATGCTGATTCCACAACCTTTCTTGGATACCTAGAATCATAGAAGATTAGGGTTGGAAGAGATCTCAGGAGATCATCTAGTCCAACCCCCTGCTCAAAGCAGGACCAACCACTTATTCCAGATCTTAACTATCATTAGCATTAGAAAGTTTTTCCCAATAGCTAACCTAAATCTCCCTCACTGCAGATTAAGCCCCTTACTTCTCATCCTGTCTTCTGTGGACACAGGGAACAATTCATCTTTATAACAGCTCTTATCATATTTGAAGACTAAACATGCCCATTTGTAACCTTTCCTCGTAGACCAGCTTTTCTAAACTGCTGATCCTTTTTGTTGCTCTCCTCCGGACATGGTCCAATTTCAACCCGTTCTCTCTGTAACACATAAGAACATAAGAATGGCCACACTGGATCAGACCAAAGATCCCTTTAGCCCAGTATCTTCTGACTATGGCCAATGCCAGGTGCTTCAGAGGAAATGAACAGAACAGGTAACCATCAAGTGCTCTTTCTATTAATGATTGTGGCTAACAGGGGGAGGGATGGAATTTCTCAGCCCCTTGTTAATATCACCTCTTCAGTAACAGACCGGGCCCGATTTGCGGGCATCATATGAACCCCCAGCCTCAGCATCCGATGTTCCCTGTTCCCCTTTGTCTTTCCTCGCATTGCAGAGACAATAACCAGCACTGTCGGGAATAAAGATTTGTTTCAAATTCGGCCTTTCTCATGAACACAATGTTGGAGAATCCCCCACCCCCACCCCTAAGGTCTGGGGGAGTTTTCCCAATGGTTAATCACCCGCTCTGTTAAAAGTTGGCTCCTTCTTTCCAGTTTGGCTTTGTCTAGCTTCGACTTCCAGCCATGGGATCCTGTTAAAATCTCCTACTCTGAAACACCTCTGTTTGTGTTCCCCAGGTGGGTACTTGGGCCCAGATCCTGACCGGATCTGACCTGAAGGAATGAACAGAACAGGTAATCATCAAGTGATCCATCCCCTGTCGTCCATTCCCAGCATCTGGCAAACAGAGGCTAGGGACACCATCCCTGCCCACCCTGGCTAATAGCCATTGATGGACCTATCCTCCATGAACTTATCTAGTTCTTTTTTGACCCCTGTTATAGTCTTGGCCTTCACAACATCTCCTGGCAAGGAGTTCCACAGGTTGACTGTGCATTCTGTGAAGAAATAGTTCATTTTGTTTGTTTTAAATCTGCTGCCTATTAATTTCATTTGGTGACCCCTAGTTCTTGTGTTATGAGAAGGAGTAAATAACACTTCCTTATTTACTTTCTCCACACCAGTCATGATTTTATAGACCTCTAGCATATCCCCCCTTAGTCGTCTCTTTTCCAAGCTGAAAAGTCCCAGTCTTATTAATCTTTCCTCATACGGAAGCCATTCCATACCCCTCATCATTTTTGTTGCCCTTTTCTGAACCTTTTCCAGTTCCAATATATCTTTTTTGAGATGGGGCAACCACATCTGCACGCAGTATTCAAGATGTGGGCATACCATGGATTTATAGAGAGGCAATAGGATATTTTCTGTCTTATTATCTATCCCTTTCTTAATGATTCCCAGCATTCTGTTCATTTTTTTGACTGCCGCTGCACATTGAGTGGAGGTTTTCAGAGAACTATCCACAATGACTCCAAGATCTCTTTTGTGAGTGGCAACAGCTAATTTAGACCCCATCATTTTATTTGTATAGTTGGGATTACGGTTTCCAATGTGCATTATTTTGCATTTATCAGCATTGAATTTTATCTGCCATTTTGTTGCCCGGTCACCCAGTTTTGCGACTTAGGTTCTTATGGCTTCTTTTCCAAATTTCTGGAAGTTCTACCAGACAAGTCAGTCCATTCTGCTATTGCTAAACTGAGAGACCTGGCATCCCTGATGCAAGAAGGGAAATGGGTAACTTCTCAAGATCTTGAGGAGTTAAAGTCGTTCACTGCAGTGGCCCTGGATAGCCACAATCTCATGGAGAGATCCAGGCAGACTATCAAATCAATGTGTCACCAAACGGCTGCACCAAGGAGAGAGAAACTGAGACACACACCATCGTTGTTTGCAGCATTGTTGTAGCCATGTGGGTCTCAGGATATGAGAGAGACAAGGTGGCTGAGATAATATATTTTATTGCACCAACTTTTGTCAGTGGAAGAGACAAGCTTTTAAGCTTACACAGAACTTGTCTTCAAGAGATGTGGAATACTGTCCCGCCCAGTGGCTGACGGAGACGATGTTGAAAACCACTCTTCCATCTTCACACTCACTGCTACAACCCAAAATACCTTGGAGGGACCATGCCATATTAAAGCAACAACAGGAAAGACAGTGACCAGCTATCATCCCAACACCGAGATCCAGCCTCCATGGAAACAACATAACTGGCCAGGGTGACAGGTCTGGAGACACCATTATATCACATTGCGACACCTACCAGCGAAAAGTACAGATGTAATAGAAGGCACCTAAGACCTGACTGTACGAAGCCAACCACAGATACACAACAGACATCTAAATTGGAAGAATCACCCTAGCAAGCGGTACCTGTACCAGAGAAACCGCAATTAGAATTGACACCAACATCTTCTGAGACACAGGTTGTATCAGAGCTGTCTTTATCCTTGAGTTCCTTCCAGAACGAGATATTAAACAGGCACAACTGGACTCCAGAACGTTGTTTAAGGCCAGATTGGCAACAAATCAGTGAAAGTAGTTGTAGATGTAAACAACCACATGCCAACGTTTCACACCTCTTCTGTACCTGTCCAAAAATGTGTGCGTGCCTGGGATGCCATATTCAGTGCGCTCTCAACAACTCATAAGGGATGGAATAGGTTCCCTAGGGAGGTGGTGGAATCTCCATCCTTAGAGTTTTTTAAGGCCTGGCTTGACAAAGCCTTGGCTGGGATGATTTAGTTGGTGTTGATCCTGCTTTGAGCAGGAGATTGGACTAGATAACCTCCTGAGGTCTCTTCCAACCCTAATCTTCTATGATTCTATGATGCCATCTTTCCTTCTCCATGCTTGTGTATTGGAGGGGTGCCAGATGGCTTGATATGACCAGTTCCCATTAAGAAATGTCTTAGTGGCTAAGAGTTAGCTTGAGAAAATGGAAATCTGCAATTCCACCCTCATACACAGACCAGCTTCGTGAACTCTGTACTCCTGAGTTCATGGGAAAAAATGACTCTAATAGGCACGCTTGGAAAAATATGATGCTGAAACTATTGCATACCTTTGGAGTTTAGTATATATTAGTCCCTGATATGCATAGGCTATGGTCTCACTTATTTATCTATATAGTCACTTTAATAATTGATGCTCCGCGTGCTTTGGGGGCAGAGGTGGGTTTTGTTTGTTTGTGTTTTGTTCCCCCCCCCCCAGATTTTACAAATAATGACCATTGAATTTGGTTATTTAGATGCTATTTCCATCTTGTGTGTGTATTTCTAGATGTGTCGCTTCATTATGTGTTTCTATTTGATATACAAACCAATAAAAAGAAAGTTAAAAAAAGAAAGTAAATTCCCAAGAAAGAGGCCGAACACTGTTTCACTCGTAGTCTTGGCCTTCACAACATCCTCTGGCAAAGAGTTCCACAGGTCGACTGGGCATTGAATTTGCTGAGACTTGTATGGCAATTTTGTGCAGACTCCGCGCCAATGGCAAAAAGTGAGCTCCACTGGGTTACGCGCTAACCACCTCTGACGCGCGCCGATTAAGATTGAACACGGCGTAACCAGCCCTCCTGGCATCGAGACCCATGTTTGCAGGAGATGTTGTTTGTTGGGCAGGATTTCGAGACCGAAGAATGGGAGATGTAGGATGCGTGTTATCACCGGAGGGGCCGCTGGCTCTCCTTCTCTCTCATGCTGGCACTGGCCCTGTTTTGCTTTCTCTTGCTCCCAGACACTGGTAGTCAGGCTCTGTGATGGGCTTGGTCTGGAGAGAAAACAAGCTGGAAGTGCTTGACTGTTAATTAGCACACAGCAAACAAACCAGCTGTGATTGAGTTCTGTCTTCGGGGCTAATCTCTCTTTCTCTGCAGAGCTCAACCAGCTGATTTTTCTTCAGCTGTTGGTAATTCATTCCCCCACGCCCTGCCCTGGCCTCTCTTTTTGGCTCTTCCCTTTCCCTGAAAAGACTGTTGAGATGTTTGTCTCTCAGCTTTTCCTTGCACTGCTGCCATTCACATGGTTGCAGATCCCACTACAACCACCATGTCTCATGGTTCAGGGCAACTGCACCTGGCCTTCCCCTCGATGATCCAGCAAGGGCACCCAGGCTTGGCTTTCGTCTCCCCAGCTGTTGCCTCTCTTGGGTGGAGACCTGCCTCTGACTCCCTTCTTACTAGGGTGTCTCCACACTGCACAGTGGTTGGAGCATTGGCTTGCTAACCCCAGGGTTATGAGTTCAATCCTTAAGGGGGCCATTTGGGGAGTTAGTTGGGGATTGGTCCTGCTTTGAGCAGGGGGGTGGACTAGATGACCTCCCAAGGTCCCTTTCAACCCTGATATTCTATGATAATGTATATTATGCGAGACAGGTCATGTGAGGTATCATTGGAAAGGCTGTGATTTACTGAATACAATGATCCCATTTCCCAGCAAAGACAATTGGCCTGACAGCCCTACTTGCTTTCTCTTTGGAGACTGACAATGGAGAGTTTGCCGCACTTATGTTACCACCCGGCTCTTTCGAGGCGAGCTGCTTTCTTCTTTAGATGAAAGTGTGACAGAGGAAACCTATTACAAACAACACAGGCACCTACATGCCTGCTAACAAGCTGCACCAGGGATCACTCCACCCTAAGGGTGTCTTTGCGGTTACAAACTCATCAGACCTTCAGCTCAGAACAAGCACTTAATTTTATGGGGCCTACCAGTTCCCCACTCATGGGGTCCCTCTGTGGAACCTGGGGGTCCTGTCCGTTTGAGGAGCAAGGCACTGAGTGAGTTTAAGACTCAAGCTTTTACCCAGAAGTCTGTTGGTCTCAGGAGAATACAGTTGGAGCTAGGGTGACAAAGCGGGGGATTTTTTTAAAATGTTTTTGTATGACTAGTGTGTGCGTGCCTCAGTTTCCCACTATGTGTTGCACAATTGACCAGGTGGTGGAACAAGGGTGTTTGATTATTGCAGAGAACCCTCCCTTCCCTAAAGGATATGGGGGGATTGCCCTCTCACTGCCTGGATATTTTGTAACTTAGCAACTGATGGCAGGGAAGGGCCCAACCTCTGCAAGAAACCATCCAGCTATGACAAAGAGAGAGAGAAGTGGAGGCCAGGGGACCGGTTTTGCATGGGGGAAACTCAACCAAGGATGGAGGAAGTGCAACTGGGCATGACTGGTCCTGCCTGGGTTTGATTCGGGGTGGTTCTAGGAAGGCTGATCATGGAGGCGTATGCAGGTTGGCTGTAGCCTTATCGGTCCCAGGATGCTAGAAAGACCAGGGGGGGTGAGAGATTCTCTTTTAGTGGAGCAACTCCTGCTGGTGGGAGGGACGAGCCTCTGAGCACCCCGCCCCACCTAACTAAAGAAGCCCCATCCTCTGCCACTGCAACCTGTGTCCAGTGGACCTTTTTAATACCACACCCCCCACACACAAGAGGTTAACCCTCATTTAGCAGGGTTTTGCTTAACTCTGTAACAATGAGCTTAATGCCGTTGGGTTTGTCCAGGGTATCAGGCCTGGGCTACATGCCACAGTCATGGCGGCGGACGCCACCTTGTGTCCGCTTCACTCTGCAAGCGTCTTCACTTAAATCCATCTTTCCCCTCCCACCAGCGCCTCCCTACACTGGTGGGCCCCACCAATCAGCTCCTCGCCCTCCCAGTGTCTCCCACTCACCGTGATCAGCCCTGTGGGAGCAGGAAGAGGTGTTGGAGGGGGCAGGAAGAAGCGGGGTGGGGTGGGAAGAGGCAGAGAGGGGATGGGAGATTGGGGGAAAGGGTGGAGTGGGGGCGTGGCCTGGTGTGGGGGAGGGTGGGAAGAGGCGGGGAGGGGTGGGAAGAGGCAGAGTGGGGGTGGGGCGGGAAAAGGTGGGAAAAGTCAAGATGGGGCGGGAAGAGGCAGAGTGAGGGTGGGGCCTTGGGGAAAGGGGCGGAGTAGGGGCAGGGCCTTGGGGCGGAGCAGGTGTTGAGCACCCACCCAGAAAGAAGAAAGTCAGTGCCTGAGTCTGGGGTGGCAAAAATTGGTCAGTGTAGCGAACCGATGACTCACTGTGCAGCACCTCCTGCTGGTGATCCTGGGAATTAGCTCAACTTCAGCTCAGCGCACCCTCTGCAGGCAGGTGTCTCGCCCGCCGCTGGCCCCGTGTCCCCCCCGGATCCCGGTGCCCTTTACCTCAGGGTTCTGTCCCAGCAGTAACCCCACACTCTGGGTCTCCCCTCCCCGGGGAACCCCCAACCCTCTATCCCCACCTCGCCTCAGTGGCTACTGCCAGTCATCATCCAGCCCCCGCTCACTGGGGCAGACTGCAGTCTGTAATGGCCACTCATCACTGGCAATCAGCCTAGCCTTTTTTCAGGAGCAGGAAAGGCTGAAACCGACCCATACCAATTGGAGGTTCTGGGAAGGCAACGGGAACCCGGACTGGAGAACTGATGCCTATCTGGAGAGCACTGAGCCTGGAAGAGACATGGCTCAAGCCCCGGGGAGAGACGGGAGCTGAAGGCACTTCTTGCTGTGGTATCCTGGCTTCCCCTGATTTTTGTTCCCACCCTGATGCCATCCCCGGAGAGAGAGTCCTGTCCGGCAGGAGGGGAACTCAGCAGGCAGGTTGCTGGAGGTGCAAATTAGCTGAGCCAGCCTCCATTTGCCTTGCCCTTGTCCTCCCCTAGGGCTGGGGAGTGACTGAGCCATCAAAGAACCCACAGCTGCGTCACCGACGGTGAGCAGCGAATATAAAAACTATAGCCTGTCCAGGAGCAGGAGACAACAACGCCGGATCTCCAGGACAGACAGACAGCAGGACAAGGAATCCCACCAGATACGCTCCTCCGTGCCTCCCCAACTAAGATGGGCATCTATAAAGTCCGCATCGCCACTGGGAACTTCCTGCTAGCTGGGACATTCAGCTCCATCTCCATCACCCTGGTGGGGACCCACGAGGAGAGCGACAAGAAGCCCCTCGACAACTGCGGGAAGGACTTCAACCCCGGGGCGGTGAGTACTAGTAGAACGGGGCCATGCTCTGTGGACAGATCCACCCCGTCGATATGGCAGGGTGTTTGATCATCAATCCCCAGCTTCTGGAGTCATGGGATCATGACGGGAGACACTCCCTTTTTTGTTTAAAAAAAACCATTCAGTCTCTAGCCCTCATGGGTGCATAGAAAAGCCTAAAACCATGAACGTGGAGCAGGTGAAAGTGTCTGGAGATACTTTATGTTTTTCTTAAAGCTCCAGCTCCTAGAATTGAAGGATCATGCTAGGAAGAATCACAGCTTTAGTTTTACAATATAAACTTTTAGCCCTCAGTAGTGTGGAGAAAAGCTTCCAAACTGCTTTTGGTATGTGAAATTTTTTGATGGAAACTTTTTTTGTTGTTTTTTTTTAATGAAAAATGAAGATTCCATGTCCCTGAAACTTTTTTTTTTTTTTTTTTTTTTTGCAAATTCGTGTCAGTTTTACCAAATTGTTTTGGTTAGGAGGGGGACCCTAAAAAAATCCTCCCCCCGCAGGTCTTTTCTTTTGTTTTTATTTCAAAATGATTTTTCCTTGAATTTTATTTTTAAGAAAGTTGGAAAAAAAAAACTTCTTTCAAATGCCCCAAATCAAAACAACACTTTTCGCTTCAGGCCCTTCGTCCCGCCATTATTTTTCCCCTGCCTGTTTGATTCCCTGAAGATTTCATTTTTTGCTTTCACTCAAAAATGGCATTGTTTTATTTTTGTTCGTCAGAATTCCCCAAATGGAGAAATCCAGTATTTACACAGTTGTACTAGGCAGAATGGTCCAGGCGAGAGGTAGTCAATTTTTTGTCATGGTCCAAATTTCTTGGCCAAGGTCTAGTTAAGGTCCAGCCTCCAGAGAAATTAATAATAAAAACCCCAATAATGATAAGAAGTAAATAAAAAGATTTTGAGGTCTGTTCAAAAGCATCTGGTGGTCCAGATTTGGCCTGTGATTGGCTTATTGACTACCCCTGGTCCAGCGGTTATAGCAATCAGCTGGACTGTGGTTGATGAGGGTTCAGTGCCCTGTCCTGCCACAGCCTTCCTGCGTGACCCTGAACAAGTTACTTAGACCATCTCTGCCTCAGTTTCCCCATCTGTACAATGGAGATAATAGCATAGCCCTGCCTTAGAAGGTGTGGTTAGGCTAAATAAATTACAGAGTGTGAGGTGGTGATGGGTGGCAGATAAATATTACACATGGCTCAAAAAGAAAAAAACAACAACACACGGAAAATATAAAGCGCCTGGAGTCATGTGAGAATCTCAGCTTTGGGGGGGGATTTGGCCCTGGGGAGGCCGCTGCTGGGGTCCTGAGTCCAGTTCTGGGGTCTCCCCCCAGTTCAAGAGGGATGTGGATAAATTGGAGAGAAGTCAGAGAAGAGCTACAAGAATGATCAAGGGCCTGGAAAACCTGCCTTAGAGGGACAGAAGCCAAGAGCTTGACCTGTGTAGCTTCACAAAGAAAAGGACGAGGGGTGACTTGGTCCCACGCCTTAAGTAGCAGAAATGTGACCACAAAGGGTCCTTTCCTCTATCAGAGACAGGTCTAAGAAAAGCCAGTATCGGGACGCTGAAACTGGGCAAATAAGACACAGTTTGTTAACAGGGAGTGTAATTAACTAGTGGAACTTACAGCGAACCAGGTGATTGCAAATTTACCAGTGACAGAGAATCCCCCACTGCCCTCGACCGGGCTACAGTCCCTCAAGAGGTACAGCCCCTAGCGTAACGGGCTGCCGGTCCATAACCGGAACCGCTACTGCCCCAATGTAACAACCATAATAATGGCCAAAAAAAAAACCAGGACAGTCAACAAAAGGGGCAAAACTTGATCGGATGAAAGGACTTTACGTTCCCCCACCCCTGTCCAGGATACAGGAGGTGGCTTTGCAAGAGGATTAAATACTTCTATGAACAACCATAACAGCATCAGGCTTTCCACCTGCTGCAATAAACATGGGCCGGGGTTGTTCACCCTCAGATCCCTGCTCTCCCTCCACTCCCTAAGCTCCCGGGGATGAGGGACAAACGGCATTTACGGGCAGGTTATTGCAACTTGCTCCTTGATGGGGTTTCTTGTTTTCAAGCAGCTGGGACTGGACATTGTGGGAGACGGGACACTGGGTTAGATAGGCCCGTGGGGCTGATCGAGGGCAGTAAGGAGCAGGCAGGATGCCAGGGTAGATGGGCCCATGGTATGATACAGAGCAGCAAGGAGCAGGCAGGATGCCAAGGTAGATGGACGCATGGTATGATCTGGGAGTTCAAGGAGAAGGCAGAAGGCCAGGGTAGATGGGCCCATGGTCTCATCCGGGAAGCAAGGAGCAGGCAGGATGCCATGGTAAATGGGCCCATGGTCTCATCCGGGAAGCAAGGAGCAAGCAGGATGCCAAGGTAGATGGATGCATGGTATGATCCGGGAGTTCAAGGAGAAGGCAGGAGGCCAGGGTAGATGGGCCCATGGTCTCATCTGGATCAGGAAGGAGCAGGCAGGAGGCCAGGGTAGATGGGCCCATAGGTCTGATCTACTGAAGCAGTTCCAATATTTCTTTGTGGATTCATAGGCTGACTTCTAAAAACCAACCCATCTCCAGCAGGATAAGAGAGACGGGCCACCTGGTCTTTATATTTATTACAACAGGACCACAGTGTGCCAAGCGCTGCCCAGACCCCCCTGACCAAGATTGGTGCCCCGCCATGCCCAGCGCTGCCCAGACCCCCCCCCCCTGCACCAACACAGAGTGTGAGTCGCTCCCTGAACTGACAAACCCACAAAGCAAATAAACAAGAAAAATAAGGTGGGGAGAAAAATGGAATATTAATTGCAGGTCACATGCCTGGCCTGGTGCAGGTACAAATTACAGAACCTGCTTCAAAGACAGGGAACCTGAGTCACTGTAAGAGGCAGGAAATTTGCCTACTGTGACACAGTGAGTTTGTTGGACAGAACCCAGGAGTCCTGGCTCCAGCTCTCTCTCTTGGTCCCTTTGGGCTCCACTCCCCTCCCAGAGCTGGGGCTAGAACCCAGGAGTCCTGGTTCCCAGCCACCTGTAGTTTCCCTCAGCTCAGCCTTGTTCTCCTGAAGACAGACCCAAAGTTGCCGCTTTCCCACGGAGGTGTCTCGTGCATCGATCACGTCCCGCGATTGCTCCCGGAGGGAGATTCTCTCCGCGGCTGGAGGCTGGAATGGGCAGCTCAGCACTATAGTGGGCCTGGATGGGATGATCCACCCACATGGAGGGGGGGACAGGTTCCTGCATGGTAAACCCTAGTACTGTCCCAGAGATCATTAATTCCCCCACAGCGAAGGGCAGTGGGAACAGCTCCCCCTAGTGGGGACCATTGGAAAAGCAGCCTGTTTAAAAACGGCATGGGAGTCAACTGAGCTATGCTGATTTACACCAGCTGAGTATCTGGCCCCACTGAGTCTAATAGAGAGACGCTCATTGACACCAGCTAGGATCTGGGCCCATTGACTCCAACGGAGAGAAACCCATTGACACCAGTAGGGGTCTGGCCCCATTGACGCCAATGGAGAGATGCCCATTGACACCAGCTGGGATCTGGCCCCATTGACTCTAATGGAGAAACGCCCATTGACACCGGCTGGGATCTGGCCCCATTGACTCCAACGGAGAGAAACCCATTGACACCAGTAGGGGTCTGGCCCCATTGACTCCAATGGAGAGATGCCCATTGACACCGGCTGGGATCTGGCCCCATTGACTCTAATGGAGAAACGCCCATTGACACCGGCTGGGATCTGGCCCCATTGACTCTAATGGAGAAACGCCCATTGACACCGGCTGGGATCTGGCCCCATTGACTCTAATGGAGAAACGCCCATTGACACCGGCTGGGATCTGGCCCCATTGACTCCAACGGAGAGAAACCCATTGACACCAGCTGGGATCTGGCCCCATTGACTCTAATGGAGAAACGCCCATTGACACCGGCTGGGGCATGGAGGCTGCGCTGACTGAAGAACAAGTTCGGCTGCCTGCCTCTCCCCGGGGGAACCGTGTCAGGAGACTTCCTGTTCCCGGCCTGCCCATGATGGAGCACGGCTGTGAAGTGCCCGCAGCACTGCTGCTCCACTGCTTCCCTCCCTACCACGGTACCCATCACACAGGACGAGACCCACGTCTTCCAGCCCCCAGGATGGACACTGATACCAGTCAGCTCTGTGTTCTTGGGGAACCAGGGTGCAGTATCCAGCCTGTCTGACTCATGAAGGACACCCCCCCCCCCGCCTCTGCTTGCACCAAAACCGATCAGAGGGAAAACTTGCATAGAGCAGTGAAGAGTGGATGGGAGACACACCTAGACCCCTCCTAACAAGGGTGATAGGATTAAGGCAACTCCCCATTGCCTCATCTGCATCAAAGATGGGACAGGGAGGCATCTCTATTAGCATACAGAATGGAGAACAGAGATTCCAAGGCAAGAACCGCACTGAACTCTAGGACCAGAAAGGCAGGGAAGCACTGCATCCTGGGGGATGTCTGCTCCAGATGCTAATGACCCCACGCCTGCCCACACCCAGCTCAGCAGTGATCAGACCAATTCTAGTAATGAATCCTTGATTGGTATCCAAAATACTGAAGCAGCCTAGTTGCATTGTGAGCTCCCTGGAAGGAACACCGCCCATAGCCAAGAGTGATCAGCTCCTATTGTCTAGCCTAAAGAAAACCCTTGAGTCATCAGCTTACCCATAAACAAATCTAGTGTTCTCCCTTGAACCATTGTTGTTTCCCTACAAAAAAAACCCGTACCCACACTCCAGTAAGTGTTCTGATGCCTGGATCCAAACTCTGCATCAGTTCCACCGGGATTTCATCTTCTCCTGACTGTTCGTGCTGGGGGCTCTGCCTGTCTCTTGCCCTCAGGACCCTGAGCTATCACCATCACCTGGAATCTCGACCAGTCCAAGCTTCATGGAGCGGTGAGATCCCAACTCTCTCTCTCTCTCTGTTTTCTTTTCTACCTCAGGTATAACTTTCTAACCCTGACTTGTTTGATCAGGTATAGTTTTACTTTTGCAATCTTTAATAATGTAACTGTTACATTGGTTTAGGCTCTCCTTGTGTGGTTATCACTATTATTCAATAAATAACTTTTATGGTTAAGCTGGCTGCTTCCCTCCTTCTCTCTCTGAACTTTACTCTTTTGTGGTTTTGGCTTCCCCCATTGACGCTCCTCTTACCTAAGCTAAAGATCCCTGTAGTGCCAAAAATACTCCAGGGTTTGCTCATCGGGTGGGTTACTACCAGTACAATTGTGATGTGAGAGTGGGGATAGGGACGTGCTGAACCTGGGACACACGAGGGTGGCAGCTTGGAAGTGCTGCTTCATCCAGCCCAGTGAGTCCAGAGACATATAAGGGGTCAGCTTGACAGTGCTGATTGACCCAATCCGCTCAGACTTGCTGTGTGTGTGAGTGTGTGTGTGTGTGTGTGAGTGTGTGTGTGTGTGTGTGTGTGTGTGTGCGCGCGCATCCGGTTCTGGGCTGGAGAAACCCAGCCCTAGGGATAGGTCCTGCAGGATAGCTCCATTGGGAGGGGACTTGCAGAAGGGAGAAGTAGAGTTCCTTATGAAAACACAAGTGACACAAGCAGTACATTGATAGAATTACAGACACACACACACACACACCCCACACTCAGAAGAGTAACCCTAATCAATGAGCGTACCCCAAAGTGACGGGCGAATCTGGTAACAACGCCGGCCGGTCTCAAACCCAGGACCTCCAGCGCTAAAACCACCAGCTTCCCCTCTGGGAGGAAACGCCCACCCTTCCCCAGTCTGATTCGGAACAACGAGGCCAAGCCATTCCAATCCAGGACGGGGGCACCGCTTCGGCGCGCCGATCTCGAACTGCCGCCTTTCCACACCGCGCCGATCTGCCCCAGCACTAGGACCGAAACCTTTCGACCCTCGCGTGTTGACGCCTCTAGTTTCCCCTTCTTCAGCCTGGCCGAAGGTTAACAAGAAGTTGCCTGTTGTGTCCGAGAGTCCGGAAAATCGTTTGAATACCGAATGCAAGTCCGAGCAAAATCAATCCAGAGGATCCTGTTGTCTTTTTACCTTCTAGACACGGGTATCCACCTTGTCGGTCCCACGTACAAGGCCGGCCTGTGTGGTTTGCCAAGCTGGGGTAGCCGTGTCCGGCCCACAGTAGGAGGGCAGGTCATATCTTTTATCGGCCCAACTTTAGCTGGCGACAGAGAGGCACTTTCAAGCTGACACAAAGCTCTGCTTCGGGTCTGTCTCACCAACGTCTGCCCCAGGGCTGGATTAACCGTTCAGGGGCCCTGGCGCCCAGACTGTGGCCCTGTCCCCATTGTGCCCCGAGGCCCCACCCCCCGCCCTGCCCCCCACTCCTGGGGGGAGGGACAGAGAGCAGTCAGTGAGGTGTGGAGGGGTGGAGAGGAGTGAGCAGTGGGTGGTGGGGGAGGTGCAGAAAGGAGCGGGTGTGGGGGAGGGGTGGAGAGGAGTGGGTGTGGGGGAGGGGCAGAGAGAAGTGATTGGTGGGGAGGGGGCAGAGAGGTGCGGGCAGCAGATGGTGGGGGACGGTTGGAGAGGAGAGAGTGGGGGGATGGGTGGAGAGGAGCGAGTGGGGGGTGGGGCCTCACGGGGGAGAGGTCAAGCAGGGGGTGGGGCCACAGTCCAGTGGCCAGGACCCCTTCTGAGTTCGGGTTGTGACAGAGAAGGCTCGCTTGGGGTAGAAACAGGAGGGGTCTCCTCCCTGGGCCATTGGACTCCTCCCAAGCTATGCCTGAGTAGGCCAGGAGCAAGGGCTGTCTCTGTGTGTCCCATACCCTAATCCTAACCCTAACCCTGGCCGGCCAGGACCCTGAGATCCATCGGCGTCTGTGCAACGCCCGATCGAATGGGGGGCCGTAATCTCCGTTGGTGTCCGTGGATCTGCCGGCACAATGAAGCAACCCGGATTTGTTTATCCCCAGCAGAGGATCTCCTCCCCTAGGCGTCAGTGCCAAATGGCAGCAGCTGGGGACGTGGCTGCAAAAATTAGCTGACAGCAGGACATCGGCCTCTACTTTAACTGAGGCCAAGCTTAGATGCACACGGCTGCTCTCACCCATTTGTGTCAGCTTCTAAAACATGGTGGGCACCACTAGAGGGCTCACAAAGGCTTTAAAGGGATTGTGCCCTTCTCCTATACACTGCTCGGCTATGCTGAGGTACCTCAAGCTGTAGCCAAACCGGTAAACCTTGGCCTCTACCTCCAGGCTAATGAAAGATAGGTGCTGAGTAGAACAGTAGTTGCAACAGTGACCTGACAGATCTGTGTTTCCTTGGAGACTTCCACACAATGGGGGCACAGGAGGCCAACATGTGTTTTATTTTGAGGGGGGGAGGAAACAGATGCTGATGGTTCACCCCTGAGTTGCTGGATTAATCCCTGAGTCACACCCTCACACTCCGGTCCCCCCCCCCCCCCCCATTGCAGGTGGAGGAGTTCAAGCTGTGCAGCCGGCGCTGGCTGGGGGACATCGTCCTGGTGCGGCTCCACAAGGAGCCCTACTCCTTCTACCCCACCGACAACTGGTACTGCAGCTTCGTGGAGGTCGTCTCCCCCCACGGCCAGCGCTACCGCTTCCCCTGCTACCAGTGGATTGAGGGCTACCGCACCCTGGAGCTGCGGGAGGGCAAAGGTAGGGGGCTGCGGGCTGGGGGAAGGCACATGGGGGATGACCTGGTGTCACTTGGGGTCATAGATAGCTATCCCCGTACACACACCTCTATCTGTCCATCCCCATCCACCCCTCTATCTATCCATCCGCACACACACCCTCTATCCATCCATCCGCACACACACCCTCTATCCATCCATCCCCGTACACACCTCTCTGTCTATCCATCCCCATATACACCCCTCTATCATTCCATCCCCTTGCACCCCTCTGTCTATCCATCCCCATCCCCATCTATCTATCTATCTATCTATCTATCTATCTATCTATCTATCTATCTATCCCCGTCCACACCCCTCTGTCTATCCATCCCCATCCACCCCTCTATCTATCCATCCCCGTACACACCCTTCTTTCTATCCATCCCCATATACACCCCTCTATCATTCCATCCCCTTGCACCCCTCTGTCTATCCATCCCCATCCCCATCTATCTATCTATCCCCATCCACACCCCTCTGTCTATCCATCCCCATCCACCCCTCTTTCTATCCATACCCATACACAACCCTCTATCATTCCATCCCCTTGCACCCCTCTGTCTATCCATCCCCATCCCCATCTATCCCCATCCACACCCCTCTGTCTATCCATCCCCATCCACCCCTCTATCTATCCATCCCCGTACACACCCTTCTTTCTATCCATCCCCATATACACCCCTCTATCATTCCATCCCCTTGCACCCCTCTGTCTATCCATCCCCATCCCCATCTATCTATCTATCCCCATCCACACCCCTCTGTCTATCCATCCCCATCCACCCCTCTATCTATCCATCCCCGTACACACCCTTCTTTCTATCCATCCCCATGTACACCCCTCTATCATTCCATCCCCTTGCACCCCTCTGTCTATCCATCCCCATCCCCATCTATCTATCTATCCCCATCCACACCCCTCTGTCTATCCATCCCCATCCACCCCTCTTTCTATCCATACCCATACACAACCCTCTATCATTCCATCCCCTTGCACCCCTCTGTCTATCCATCCCCATCCCCATCTATCCCCATCCACACCCCTCTGTCTATCCATCCCCATCCTCATCTATCTATCTATCTATCCCCATCCACACCCCTCTGTCTATCCATCCCCATCCCCATCCCCATCCCCATCTATCTATCTATCTATCTATCTATCTATCTATCTATCTATCTATCTATCTATCTATCTATCTATCTATCCCCATGTACACCCCCCTCTCTCTCTCTCACGTTCTCTCTCTCCCCCAGGCCAGATAGTTTGTGACGATGCCGATTCCCCGTTGCTGCTGGAGCAGCGGCAGGCTGAGCTGAAGCACCGACGCGAGTGCTATGGGTGAGTGAGATGCCGGAGGGGGTTGGGGGAAGCTCCCCGGGGCTCATGCCTGTGTGGGGTTCTGACGATGCTGCCCGTGGGAGCCGGCTGAGGTCACTCAATTAGGGTGAACTGCAAACAGAACGGGGCAGACAAACCCCAAAAGCTGGTGGATATTCCAATACTTAGAAAAAGAACAGGAGTACTTGTGGCACCTTAGAGACTAACAAATTTATTAGAGCATAAGCTTTCGTGGGCTACAGCCCACTTCTTCGGATGCATCCGAAGAAGTGGGCTGTAGCCCACGAAAGCTTATGTTCTAATGCTTATGTTCTAATAAATTTGTTAGTCTCTAAGGTGCCACAAGTACTCCTGTTCTTTTGCGGATACAGACTAACACGGCTGCTACTCTGAAACCATCCAATACTTAGGTTTACCAAGCCAGCCCAAAACAGCCTCTGTATTACCTCACTGGTTACTCAGAAGTCCAAACAATGCAGTTCCCTTAAAGTGCCCAGCCTCAGGCCTCCATCCAGACACACATGTCAGATATGGTGATGATTACTGAAAATCTTATTTCATCATATAAAGAAAAGGTTCTTCCAATCCCAAAGGATCAGCCACACACCCAGGTCCAATTATAACTTAGAGCTTACCCAAAATCCACGCTATAGTCAATTCTTGTTAACTAAACTAAAATTTATTTAAAAAGAAAAGCGAGAGAGTATTGGTTAAAAGATCAACATACATACAGACTTGAATTCAATTCTTGAGGTTCAGGTACATAGCAGAGATGAGTTTGTAGTTGCCAAGAATCCTTTTAGAAATAGAAGATAAGGGTTGGAAGGGACCTGAGGAGGTATCTAGTGCAACCCGCTGCTCAGAGCAGGACCAATCCCCAAACAGATTTTTGCCCCAGAGCCCTAAATGGCCCTCTCAAGAATTGAACTCCTAACCCTGGATTTAAACAAGCCAATGCTCAAACCACTGAGCTATCCCTCCCCACATAGCTTATAGTCCAATGTCCATATTCAGGGTGACTCCAGTCAGTGACTAGGGCTCTCAATCCTTCTGGCTTAAGGTTTCCCCCTCTTGAACCCCAAATCAGATCTGAGATGAAGCAGGATCATGTCCCAGGGTTTGTATACATTTCCAGCAGCCTTTTGGCCTGAGAAAACAATAGGCTTAACTTCCCTTCTCCCAAACATCATGGCAATTAGCACAGGATAACACTGGTCTACAATTTTTGAGAAGTCGTCTGCTTCAGAGATAAAATGTGCTATTTATTATGTATTTTGATGTGCTGAATTCAAATATGACAATTAAAACAACTGATTGGCTACTGTTTCTAAGATATTTAAGTTTTTACATTTTATGTCTATGTATATTGTGTAGATAGTAGAGTTTTAATCATAAATTGTAAACCTAGGTCTTTTCATGTGTTTATGGTTGCTTTACATGATAATATTTCACCTGTCCTGTTTATGTAACACTTTAAAAATCAGCAAAAGGGTTATAGAAATAAAATTTATTATGAAACAAAAGGCAAAAAACTATTCTGTACATAGTTCAGTCCTATTCAGTGTCTACTCGGCGCTTCTTGGCTTGTCTCTTGTATTCATTAAATGGAGCATCTCTTGTCCAGCAATAGTCTGCAAGCATTGATGGGCTCCATTTGCCCTGATAGCGTTTCTCCATTGTTGAAATGTCCTGGTGAAATCGCTCGCCATGCTCGTTGCTCACTGCTCCGCAGTTCGGTGGAAAAAAATGTAGATGAGAGTGCAAAAAATGTATCTTTAGTGACATGTTGCAACCAAGGCTTTTGTATGCCTTGAGGAGGTTTTCCACCAACAACCTGTAGTTGTCTGCCTTGTTGTTTCCGAGAAAATTTATTGCCACTAACTGGAAGGCTTTCCATGCCGTCTTTTCCTTGCCATGCAGTGCATGGTCAAATGCATCATCTCGAAGAAGTTCACGAATCTGAGGACCAACAAAGACACCTTCCTTTATCTTAGCTTCACTTAACCTTGGAAATTTTCCACGGAGGTACTTGAAAGCTGCTTGTGTTTTGTCAATGGCCTTGACAAAGTTCTTCATCAGACCCAGCTTGATGTGTAACGGTGGTAACAAAATCTTCCTTGATTCAACAAGTGGTGGATGCTGAACACTTTTCCTCCCAGGCTCCAATGACTGTCGGAGTGGCCAATCTTTCTTGATGTAGTGGGAATCTCTTGCACGACTATCCCATTCGCAGAGAAAACAGCAGTACTTTGTGTATCCAGTCTGCAGACCAAGCAAGAGAGCAACAACCTTCAAATCGCCACAAAGCTGCCACTGATATTGGTCATAGTTTATGCATCTCAAAAGTTGTTTCA
Organism: Emys orbicularis; assembly: GCF_028017835.1. NCBI lineage: Eukaryota > Metazoa > Chordata > Testudines > Emydidae > Emys > Emys orbicularis. The sequence continues at coordinate 2,678,757 of NC_088697.1, read as the reverse complement.
TGTTGTCATAGGTTTCCTTCATATGGACTGCATGACCAACTGGAATTGATGGCAAAACATTACCATTATGCAGTAAAACAGCTTTAAGACTCTTCTTTGATGAATCAATGAACAGTCTCCACTCATCTGGATCGTGAACGATGTTGAGGGCTGCCATCACACCATCGATGTTGTTGCAGGCTATAAGATCACCTTCCATGAAGAAGAATAGGACAAGATCCTTCTGACAGTCATGGAACATGGAAACCCAAACATCACCTGCCAGGAGATTCCACTGCTGTAGTCTGGAGCCCAACAGCTCTGCCTTACTCTTGGGTAGTTCCAAATCCCTGACAAGGTCATTCAGTTCACCTTGTGTTATGAGGTGTGGTTCAGAGGAGGAGGATGGGAGAAAATGTGGGTCCTGTGACATTGATGGTTCAGGACCAGAAGTTTCATCCTCTTCCTCTTCCTCGTCTGACTCAAGTGAGAATGATTCTGGTGCATCAGGAACCAGCAGTCCTTCTCCGTGGGGTACTGGGCGTATAGCTGATGGAATGTTTGGATAATGCACAGTCCACTTTTTCTTCTTTGACACACCTTTCCTAACTGGAGGCACCATGCAGAAGTAACAATTGCTGGTATGAGCTGTTGGCTCTCTCCAAATCATTGGCACTGCAAAAGGCATAGATTTCCTTTTCCTGTTCAACCACTGGCAAAGATTTGTTGCACAAGTGTTGCAGCATATCCGTGGGGCCCAACTCTTGTCCTGATCTCCAATTTTGCAGCCAAAATAAAGGTGATAGGCTTTCTTAACCATAGTGGTTATACCGTGCTTTTGTGATGCAAAAGTCACTTCACCACAAACATAGCAGAAGTTATCTGCACTGTTCACACAAGTACGAGGCATCTCTGCTCACTTTGGCTAAACAGAAATGTGTCCCTTTGCAAAATCAAACACTGACAAATAAGTGAGCACGACACTGTATGATTTCTAGAGCTGATATAGGGCAATTTGTTCAGCAGAGTGATGTAAGCTTCGTTATGATTGCATCATCCATGACTTCTAGGAATAACATGATGCAATTCATATCATGTATGACGCAATACCAGCTTCAGATTTCATCATTCATTGTTTTGCCTAAAAAGCAAGTACTGTCCAAACCCAGTCATAGATTTATTCATAGATCCAGTCAAAGATGTATTTTAGTCATTTCTGGTTTAAATTGAGATCCCTTCCCTTTATAACTCACTTATCCTCCGTCATTCATAGAATCATAGAATATCAGGGTTGGAAGGGACCTCAGGAGGTCATCTAGCCCAACCCCCTGCTCAAAGCAGGACCAATTCCCATCTAAATCATCCCAGCCAGGGCTTTGTCAAGCCGGGCCTTAAAAACCTCCAAGGAAGGAGATTCCACCACCTCCCTAGGTAAAGCATTCCAGTGCTTCACCACGCTCCTAGTGAAATAGTGTTTCCTAATATCCAACCTAGACCTCCCCCACTGCAACTTGAGACCATTGCTCCTTGTTCTGTCATCTGCCACCACTGAGAACAGCCGAGCTCCATCCTCTTTGGAACTCCACCTCAGGTAGTTGAAAGCAGCTATCAAATCCCCCCTTATTCTTCTCTTCTGGAGACTAAACAATCCCAGTTCCCTCAGCCTCTCCTCATAAGACATGTGCTCCAGACCCCTAATCATTTTTGTTGCCCTCCGCTGGACTCTTTCCAATATTTCCACATCCTTCTTGTAGTGTGGGGCCCAAAACTGGACACAGTACTCCAGATGAGGCCTCACCAATGTCGCATAAAGGGGAACGATCACGTCCCTCGATCTCCTGGCAATGCCCCTACTTATACAGCCCAAAATGCCATTAGCCTTCTTGGCAACAAGAGCACACTGTTGACTCATATCCAGCTTCTCGTCCACTGTGACCCCTAGGTCCTTTTCTGCAGAACTGCTACCTAGCCATTCGGTCCCTAGTCTGTAGCAGTGCATAGGATTCTTCCGTCCTAAGTGCAGGACTCTGCACTTGTCCTTGTTGAACCTCATCAGGTTTCTTTTGGCCCAATCCTCCAATTTGTCTAGGTCCCTCTGTATCTGATCCCTACCCTCCAGCGTATCTACCACGCCTCCCAGTTTAGTGTCATCTGCAAACTTGCTGAGAGTGCAGTCCACACCATCCTCCAGATCATTAATAAAGATATTAAACAAAACCGGCCCCAGGACCGACCCTTGGGGCACTCCGCTTGAAACCGGCTGCCAACTAGACATGGAGCCATTGATCACTACCTGTTGAGCCCGACGATCTAGCCAGCTTTCTATCCACCTTACAGTCCATGCATCCAGCCCATACTTCTTTAACTTGGCGGCAAGAATACTGTGGGAGACCGTATCAAAAGCTTTGCTAAAGTCAAGGAATAACACATCCACTGCTTTCCCCTCATCCACAGACCCAGTTATCTCCTCATAGAAGGCAATTAGGTTAGTCAGGCACGACTTCCCCTTGGTGAATCCATGCTGACTGTTCCTGATCACTTTCCTCTCCTCTAGGTGTTTCATAATTGATTCCTTGAGAACCTGCTCCATGATTTTTCCAGGGACTGAGGTGAGGCTGACTGGCCTGTAGTTCCCCGGATCCTCCTTCTTCCCTTTTTTAAAGATGGGCACTACATTAGCCTTTTTCCAGTCATCCGGGACCTCCCCCGATCGCCATGAGTTTTCAAAGACGATGGCCAATGGCTCTGCAATCACATCCGCCAACTCCTTTAGCACCCTCGGATGCAGCACATCCGGCCCCATGGATTTGTGCTCATCCAGTTTTTCTAAATAGTCCCGAACCACTTCTTTCTCCACAGAGGGCTGGTCACCTCCTCCCCATACTGTGCTGCCCAGTCCAGCAGTCTGGGAGCTGACCTTGTTTGTGAAGACAGAGGCAAAAAAAGCATTGAGTACCTTAGCTTTTTCCACATCCTCAGTCACTAGGTTGCCTCCCTCATTCAATAAGGGGCCCACACTTTCCTTAACTTTCTTCTTGTTGCTAACATACCTGAAGAAACCCTTCTGGTTACTCTTAACATCTCTTGCTAGCTGCAACTCCAAGTGCGATTTGGCCTTCCTGATTTCACTCTTGCATGCCTGAGGGATATTTTTATACTCCTTCCTTTTCATTTGTCCAATCTTCCACTTCTTGTAAGCTTCTTTTTTGCGTTTAAGATCAGCAAGGATTTCACTGTTAAGCCAAGCTGGTCGCCTGCCATATTTACTATTCTTTCTACACGTCGGGATGGTTTGTTCCTGCAACCACAATAAGGATTCTTTAAAATACAGCCAGCTCTCCTGGACCCCTTTGCCCTTCATGTTATTCTCCCAGGGGATCCTGCCCATCTGTTCCCTGAGGGAGTCAAAGTCTGCTTTTCTGAAGTCCAGGGTCCGTATTCTGCTGCTCTCCTTTCTTCCTTGTGTCAGGATCCTGAACTCGACCATCTCATGGTCACTGCCTCCCAGGTTCCCATCCACTTTTGCTTCCCCTACTAATTCTTCCCTGTTTGTGAGCAGCAGGTCAAGAAAAGCTCTGCCCCTAGTTGGTTCCTCCAGCACTTGCACCAGGAAATTGTCCCCGACACTTTCCAAAAACTTCCTGGATTTTCTGTGCACCGCTGTATTGCTCTCCCAGCAGATATCAGGGTGATTAAAGTCTCCCATGAGAACCAGGGCCTGCAATCTAGCAACTTCTGTTAGTTGCCAGAAGAACGCCTCGTCCACCTCATCCCCCTGGTCTGGTGGTCTATAGCAGACTCCGACCACGACATCACCCTTGTTGCTCACACTTCTCAACTTTATCCAGAGACTCTCAGGTTTTTCTGCAGTTTCATACCGGAGCTCTGAGCAGTCATACTCCTCTCTTACATACAATGCAACTCCCCCACCTTTTCTGCCCTGCCTGTCCTTCCTGAACAGTTTATATCCATCCACGACAGTACTCCAGTCATGTGAGTTATCCCACCAAGTCTCTGTTATTCCAATCGCATCATAGTTCCCTGACTGTGCCAGGACTTCCAGTTCTCCCTGCTTGTTTCCCAGGCTTCTTGCATTTGTGTATAGGCACTTAAGATAACTCATCGATCATCCCTCTTTCTCAGTATGAGACAGGAGTCCTCCCCTCTTGCGCTCTCCTGCTTGTGCTTCGTCCCAGGATCCCATTTCCCCACTTACCTCAGGGCTTTGGTCTCCTTCCCCCGGTGAACCTAGTTTAAAGCCCTCCTCACTAGGTTAGCCAGCCTGCTTGTGAAGATGCTCTTCCCTCTCTTCGTTAGGTGGAGCCCGTCTCTGCCCAGCACTCCTCCTTCTTGGAACACCATCCCATGGTCGAAGAATCCAAAGCCTTCTCTCCGACACCACCTGCGTAGCCATTCGTTGACTTCCACAATTCGACGGTCTCTATCCAGGCCTTTTCCTTGCACAGGGAGGATGGACGAGAACACCACTTGCGCCTCAAACTCCTTTATCCTTGTGGAAGCAGGGAAAGAAAGAGAGGGTGTAGCCATATAAGAGACAGAGCAACTGTTCTGTCAAGTCTTAGCCTAATAGCGCGAGACCTGTAGAAGCAGGGCTCACGTCAGAAGCGAGTGGGAAACAGCAGAATAGTCCGTGTGACCAGCCTTGAGAGAACGATGTTCGAGAAGAGAAAGTGAGAAAATACTGGATTAGATAGCAAATAGCCTCAATCAAATGCAGATGTTTTTAATTAATGCATGTCACAAAGAGGTATAAATGCTTGTGTGATTTTGCTTATACTTTGGAGAAACTGAGGCAGAGATGCTCTTTGTCAGCTGTATTCTTCCCTTACAATTGCATGTCCTGAATAAAGCTGTCTCTGATTTTGTTGCTTCCAACCTGAGAGTGGAGTTCGTTTCTTCCACAACCACAACTTTCAAAGAGACAATAATACTATTTCATTCAAGTGTCTTCCTAAATGTTAATATTCCTTTTTGATCTTTGAATCAAAGCCACAGCAATAGACAAGACTTGTTTGCTTACATCACAAGACCCGAGCAAACACCTACCCTTCTATCTCTAACAATGCCGGCTGCATTTCAAAGCTCTGTTCATTTGCATGTCTTCCTAACCAGTCTCTAAAGTTTGGCCATAGGCCAGGTCAGTTTGTGAGTTAATTAACTCTTTCTGGCCCTGTCATCTTTCAATGAGATATTATATTACACTCATAATGTCACAGGGGTCCCGGGGATGGAGGGGGTGATAGGAACTGCAGGACAGGTCAGCCTGGGACTGTGGCTGAGGGATTGGCAGGGCAGCGGCAGGCCAGGGCTAACATCCCTCATGGTCTCTCCCTGCCCAGGTGGAAGGAGTTCGCCCCCGGACTGCCTCGGTGCCTGGCGGTGGAGAACGTCATTGAGCTGGACTGTAACACCATGTACTCCTTCACCAAGAGCACCAACTTCCTGCTGCGTGGGGGAAATGCGTAGGTGCTGCTTCCCCATGGCCAGACCCGTTCCCAGCGCCTGGCCCAGGCCTGTCCTTAGAAACTAACCCCAACCCTGTACAGTAACCGTAACCCTGTACACAACCATGTACAGTAACCGTAACCTTGTACACAACCCTAACGCTGTACACAACCCTGTACACTAACCCTGCCCCGCGCCCCATCCATCTCCGCCCCATTCCCGGGGACAGGCCCGAACCCCCGGCCTGTTCCCACACACTTGCTCTGCCCCCCCCAGGCAGGTGGAGCTGCGGCTGAAGGGTTTCCTGAGCTGCACCAACTCCTGGGCGAAGCTGGACGACATCAACAAGGTTTTCTGCTTCAACAAGACCCCGATCACAGGTGGGTGACCCCCGACCCACCCCCGAATCCCGCTCACCTGGGCCCACGGGAGCCCCCACGCACAGAGCAGGGTGATTGGGACGGGTGTGACACAAGCAGCTAGAAACCCCAGTGCTGCTTGTGCTGGGCACTGCCCAGACCCCCCCCCCCCCCGACCGCGCTCAGGGACCCCCTTGTGCCGGGGGCTGCCCAGACCCCCCAATCGTGATCAGGGACCCACTTGTGCCAGGTGCTGCCCAGACCCCCACTGAGATTGGGCCCCCCTCATGCTGGACCGTTAGCTCCATTCTCCAGCGGAGGGAGGCCATGGCCCCGAGAGACGCTGAAAGCTGCCCCGGGCACCCAGGGTAGGACTCGAACCCGGCTCCCCTGAGCCCCGACAGGGCACATTAACCCCCGCGGCTGCCCTGCCTGTCCCCCCCCCAGAGTACGTGCGGGCGCACTGGCGAGAGGACACGTTCTTCGGGTCCCAGTTCCTGAACGGGGTCCACCCGGTGGTGATCCGGCGCTGCACGGAGCTTCCCTGCAACTTCCCTGTCACACCGGCCATGGTGGCCTCCTCCCTGGGGGAGAGCACCAGCCTGCAGGATGAGCTGGAGGTAAGTGGGGTGCCAGGGACACCCCTGGGGGGACTCCACCATGGTCTGAGCTCTTGGCTCCTCCCCAGCATCACTCTGGGCACGAGCAGCCACAGGTCAGAGGTGTCCAGCGGGCCCTACTCCAGAGCCAGTGGCTGCACTCACACTGGCCACTCGGCTCCAGGGGCTAGTCCCAGGACACTTCTGTGGGAGGCTCACAGCACTGGGAGAGGCACTGCTGCGGGGAAGCTCACAGTGCTAGGAGAGGGCACTTCTGTGGGAGGCTCACAGCACTGGGAGAGGCACTGCTGCGGGGAAGCTCACAATGCTAGGAGAGGACACTTCTGTGGGAGGCTCACAGCACTGGGAGAGGCACTGCTGCGGGGAAGCTCACAATGCTAGGAGAGGGCACTGCTGTGGGGAAGCTCACAGCACTGGGAGAGTCACTGCTCTGGGGAAGCTCACAGCACTGGGAGAGGGCACTGCGCTGGGGAAGCTCACAGCACTAGCATCCCAGCTTTCCCCTATGCCCCGGGGTCCCCGCTCTGCACCCCCAGATACGGTGGCCCTCGCACTCTGCTCTCCTCTCTCTGTGCCTTGCAGAAGGGGAACATCTTCCTCGTTGACTATAAAATCCTGGAGGGCGTCCCGGCCAACACGATCAACGGCTACCAGCAGTACATCGCCGCGCCCCTCTGCCTGCTGCATCTGCAGCCCTCCGGGGAGCTCGTCCCCGTGGCCATCCAGGTAACAGCCCCTGGCACCCCCAAACGCTGCCTAGTGGGACCCCCACGCAGCCCCCACCCCTACACAGTCCCAGGGCTGGGCATTGCCGTCTAAGGGACCGGCCCAGGAGAGAACCCAGGAGTCCTGGTTCCCAGCCCCCCTGCTCTAACCCACTATCCCCCACTCCCCTTCCAGATCCAGGGAGAGAACCCAGGAGTCCTGGCTCCCAGCCCTGCCCTGCTATAACCACTAGACTCCACTGCCCTCCCAGAGCTGGGGAGAGAACCCAAGAGTCCTGGCTCCCTAATCCCCCCATACCCTTCTGTGTGTGCCTCTGTGTGTGTACACATACCCCAGCTGTGTGTCTCCTCTTCCTAACACTGGATTTGCTGTACTGTCATGTCCCCTCATCCTGGCAGCTGGGTCCCAGCCCCTGGGCTCCCCTGGGGAAGCAGAAGGATTCACACCCCCAGCATGTACCAACCCGCCCCCCCAATCCTCCTGTGTCTCTCTCCCGCCCCCCCCCCCCCACAGCTCAGCCAGTGCCCAGGCCCCGACAGCCCCATCTTCCTGCCCAGTGATTCCGAGTGGGACTGGATCCTGGCCAAGACCTGGGTGCGCTACGCTGAGTTCCTGGTGCACGAGGCCGTCAGCCACCTGCTGCTCACCCACCTGATCGACGAGGCCTTCACCCTGGCCACCCTGCGCCAGCTGCCCATGTGCCACCCGCTCTTCAAGGTGAGAGAGGGGCCGGGGGCCAGCTGTGCCCAGATGTGTGGGAGAGAAGAGCCCAGAAGGGGAAGTGTGCCAGAGGGGCCCCACTGCCGGCATCCAGCTGTGCCCAGCTGCACCTGCGTGTGCCCAGCAGGGTGTGTGTGCCCGGCGTGCCAGGCTGGGCTTGCCCCACGCTGGCCGCGTTCTACCCATCGCGGTCCAGCACATCCCCCACCTCCTGGATGTCAGGGGAGAAGGGTTCTTGGAGGGGCCGGTTCCGGGTCCTTGCCCCTCCCTGGATACGTGCAGGGGTGGGGGTGGGGGGGCTGCCTGCTTGTCCTCACCCACTCCTGTGTCTCTTCCCCCCCAGCTGCTGCTGCCCCACACCCGCTACACGCTTCACATCAACGTCGTGGGCAGGACCCTGCTACTCAGACGCGGAGGGAACATTGAAAGGGTGAGAGGATGCCATAGTCAGGGGCATTGGACTATGGCAGAGCTGGGGAGAGAACCCAGGAGTCCTGGCTCCCAGTCCCCCCAGCTCTAACCCACCAGCCCCCACTCCCCTCCCAGAGCCGGGGAGGGAACCCAGGAGTCCTGGCTCCCAGCTCCTTCTCAAACCGCTAGCCCCCACTCCCCTCCCAGAGCCACGTACTTGGCCTGTCACCCGAGGTACTGGCCTCCTCTGGAATGGGCAGAATTAGAACTCAAAGCGACTGTGACAGCTCAGAAAATTGGGCTGAAATCGACAAGCTGCAATTCAATGAAGAGAAGTGCAACGTACACCACTGTGAAAGGAAAACGTCAATGCCCATCTGCACAATGGGACATAACTGGCTGCCGGGGGTGGGGGAGGTGGGTCGTACTGCTCAAAAGGATCTGGGAGTTATATTGGGGTCCCAAATGGAATATAAGAGAACAATGCGATGCAGTTGGGAAAAAGACTAATATAATTCTAGGCTGAATTAACAGGAGTGTCGTGTGTAAAACCTGGGAGGTCATTGTCTGGCCCTGGTGAGACCTCAGCTGGAGAACTGGTGGGGGGGTCACACTTTAGGAAAGATGTGGCCAAATTGGAGAGAGTCTGGGAAAGAGGAACAAACATGATAAAAGGTTTCGAGACCCTGACCCATGAGGCCAGGTTAAAAAAACACTGGGCACATTTAGTCCTGAGAGAAGACCAAGAGGGGGGACCTGATAGTCTTCAAATATGTTGAGGACTGTTGAGGATGGTGATCAATTGTTCTCTGGTCCTGCTGAAGGCAGGACAAGAAGTAATGGGGTTATTTAGTCTGCAGAAGAGAAGAGTGAGGGGGGATTTGATAGCTGCCTTCAACTACCTGAAGGGGGGTTCCAAAGAGGATGGATCTAGACTGTTCTCAGTGGTGGCAGATGACAGAACAAGGAGCAATGGTCTCAAGTTGCAGTGGGGGAGGTGTAGGGTGGATATTAGGAAACACTATTTCACTAGGAGGGTGGTGAACCACTGGAATGGGTTCCCTAGGGAGGTGGTGGAATCTCCATCCTTAGAGGTTTTTAAGGCCCAGCTTGACAAAGCCCTGGCTGGGATGATTTAGTTGGGGTTGATCCTGCTTTGAGCAGGGGCTTGCACTAGATGACCTCCTGAGGTCTCTTCCAACCCTAATCTTCTATGATTCTATGATTCTAATGGGCTAAATCAAGTAATGGGCTTAATCTGCAACAAGAGAGATTTCGGTTAAATATTAGGAAAAGCTTTCTCTCTCTAAAGGGCAGGCATGCAAGGGAGGGTGTAATATCTCCGTCCTTGGAGGTTTCTAAGAACTGATTGGACAAACACCATTCAGGCGTGCTCTAGGTTGACTTGGTCCTACCTTGGCGCGGTGGGGCTGGACTCGGTGACCTCTCAAGGTCCCTTCCAGCCCCACGATTCTACGTTTCTGTGAAAACATGGGTGTTATGAGTGATCGGTCATTTTGAGGTACAATGCAAAGCGAAACATCGGGGAGGCACATTTGTCATGGGGTATATTGTCCGTCGCCGTGTTGTGCTGAAATAGATCGTGGCGGTATTTCATTCTAACCCACCTCCTGGTCCAGTGGCTCAGAGGTTGAAGGCTCTGTCTCTGGTCCCTTCCCAGGCCATGGGCTCGGGGCTCGAGGGGACCAAGGTGCTGATGGCCAAGGGCATGTCCTGCCTGACCTACACCTCCCTCTGCTTCCCTGATGACATCCAAGAGCGCGGGGTTGACTGCATCCCCAATTACTACTACAGGGATGATGGGCTGAAGATCTGGTCGGCCATTGAGAGGTAAGGAGCAGGAGCCGGGGCAGAGGGTGGCGATGAAGCAGATGGCATGTGGAAAATTCCCACCAGCTCAGAGTTGCTTAGAAACACGGCTTTCCTGCCACGTAAAGAATTCTGAGTTAAAAAAACTGGAATTCCCCAAAAGGCACTTTTTCAAAGACACCGCCCCCCCACTCACACCCAGCTAGATTGCATGAATGCTCCTTGAGCCACTCATGAATCACACAGAGAAGGGCACCAGCCAATTCTCTCCAGCCTTGCACACCAGAATGATACCATCTTGCCCTGGTCAGAAGCCTGGCCAGTTTCAGTTTATTACCCAGTCCGCCCCTCCCTCAATGTGGAGAGGACATGCACCAGTCTTTGTACCTGAGCTGAGATTTCCTGAGCACTTCAACCAAACCAAATTGTTTTAGGTAAAATATAAAACAGGTTTATTAACTACAGAAAGATAGTATCAGAGGGGTAGCCGTGTTAGTCTGAATCTGTAAAAAGCAACAGAGGGTCCTGTGGCACCTTTAAGACTAACAGAAGTATTGGGAGCATAAGCTTTCGTGGGTAAGAACCTCACTTCTTCACTTGCATCTGAAGAAGTGAGGTTCTTACCCACGAAAGCTTATGCTCCCAATACTTCTGTTAGTCTTAAAGGTGCCACAGGACCCTCTGTTGCTTTTTACAGAAAGATAGATTTTTTTAGTGATTATACATGGTAGGCATAGGAGGTTAGAGATAGTTACCAAAGAAAATAAAAGGTAAGCGCACAGTCTAAATCTTATTGCACTAGGCAGCATTTATATCAAGCAATTTTCTCATCCCCCTGGATGTTACAGTTCTTAATACACAGGCTTCTCCCTGAAGCCTGGGACCAGTCTCCTCAGTTAAAGTTTTCATCTTCCCAGCATTCTTGTTGCTTCCAGCGTAGGTGAGGGAGGAGAAAGGCCAAGGAATGATGCCAATGTCCCTTATTTTATACCCTCAGTCCATGTGCCTAGAAGACACTGGCCTGGACATGCCCTGTTGGGCTTTGCTGAGTCACTGGGTTAAGCAATCCCTCTGGTGGTCTTGTGCAACTGAGTCAGAGAGTGGAGCAGTCCCCATTGTGTGATGCTTGGGCAGCCCTCATTGAAGTGTAAATCCCTTGATTACAACTCCCCTGTTTATTAATGATCATTGAACACCCTCCTGGGTGGGGTAGGGAGAAGTTCTTTGTATGTCACTAGCAAATTTAAAGCATATTTCAATAACAACCACACAGCAAAATATCATAACTTCATACACACTAACGATATACATATTTGGAAAGAACAAGGGGTTTCAGCAGATCATGACCTTTCATATGATATCGTACATGGCATGCTTTGTATGAAATATGACAACTATATATGAATGATGCATATGGGTTTTATAGGGAGCTATTTTGAGGTACAGTGTGTCACAGATTCTATTCCTGATACCTGGAGGTTCCCTGGTAACAAGGCAGCATGATCCCAACAGGCAGCTTTGGGCACTACAAAATTAATCCTACCACAATGGAAAAGTCAACCCCCATCAAACATTGATGCCTGGCTTGGTGATCTGGCTGATCACACAGCTAACGAATGGCTGGCATTCCGGAGAAAGGGAATGCCCGAAAAATTCAAAGCAATTTGGGCTGACTTATTAGAGGTCTATGATCAATGTAGACCCTGAAGATAGATATGTGTCATCCCCTTCCCTGCCTTTATCTGAACCCCCGTTACTTACTTTGTGTGGTAGATTGGTTGGCATTGGAAAAATAAATGAAAATTTGTAAATACACAAAAATTGAGTGGAAAAGCCAAATTTTTAGCAATTTTGCCCCAACCCAATTTCCGGGGAAAGATCACATTGGGGGTGAATGGAAACACTTGATTTCAGACAAGCCAAGACGTTTTGTGCCAGTGGCAACTCTTGTTTAACATGTTAACTTCCACAAGAGCAAGTCCAATTTGAAATGAAAAGTTCAACTCTGCCGTAAACGAGATCCAGGATCACCTGAAGGTCAGGCCAGAGGCTTAGCCACCAGGCCATGCTCCCACAGCTAGGAAAGGGCGAAGTGGAGGGAACACTTGGTAACGGCAAGGGTGCATGGTAGCATTGGGCTGTTTGCAGTCACTGGCTGAATGACGCTGGTGCATTGGGGAGCGATGAGGCCTGCATTGCCCCATCCAGGCTGACACATCTCTGCTCTTTCCAGCTTCGTCTCCGGCATCGTCAGACACCATTACCACAACGATGCCCACGTCCTGGCCGACTGCGAGCTGCAGGCCTGGGCAGATGAGATCTTCCGTGAAGGCTTCCTGGGGAACGAGGCATCTGGTAGGGGCCATGTGAAACCAGAGCTCTGTAGCCGCTGGTCACCGGGCTCCATACGGGGGCCACTGGGGGGCATCTCTGGACTGCATGATTCAGGAGGCTGAACGACTGTCAGCTAGACCCTGGCTAGTTTTAATGGGCATCTCCCCATTGGAGTCAAGGGGCCAAATTCCGACTGATGTCAATGGGCGTCTCTCCATTGGTGTCAATGGGGCCAGATCCCAGCTGGTGTCAATGGGTGTCTCTCCATTGGAGTCAACAGGGCCAGATCCCAGCTGGTGTCAATGAGAATCTCTACATTGGAGTCAATGGGAACCAGACCCCAGCTGGTGTCAATGGGCATCTCTCCATTGGAGTCAATGGGGCCAGATCCCAGCTGGTGTCAATGGGCGTCTCTCCATTGGAGTCAATGGGGCCAGACCCCAGCTCATATCAAGTGGCCCTGCAGGCAGGGGTCATGACCCCTGGACGGGGAGCAAGGTGTCTGACCCTGCAGGAACAGGGTGGCCTGGGTCACGGTGGTTGGACGGGGCCGTGGGGTGACTGGGAATGGCCCCACTGTGGGAACGGGCAAGGGGGGGAGATGGCACGTGGCCAAGCTGAGGCCCGGAGCAGCGGAGTGAGGCAGGGCAGGGCCGGGCCGGGCCAGGTCAGTGATGCCCATTCTCCATCCCGCAGGCTTCCCCTCGTCCCTGCAGAGCATCCCCGAGCTCATCAAGTACCTGACCATGTGGATCTACTGCTGCTCGGCCCGGCACGCTGCCCTCAGTAACGGTCAGGTAGGGAGAGGTCAGCCTGGGCGCTCGGGGCCCCATTCCCTGCCCCCCACAGGGCCCTGGGGTCCCACCACCGACACCCCCACCCTGCCCTGCACAGCAGCCTGGGGTCCAGCCACTGACACCCCCACCCTGCACCCAACACGGGTCCCTGGGGTCCAGCCACTGACACACCCACCCTGTCTCCCACCCCACTGACACCTCAATCCCCAGGACCCTGCTCTAGCAGCCAATCCCCCACCCAGCACCCAACCCCAGTGAGACCCTGGACACTTCTGGACCCTGTCCCAGCCCCCCAGGACTCCCCACTGCCGCGCTCAGGACCCCCGACCCCCACTTTGACTTTCCTAACCATTGCCCATGGGTGAGACTGTGACCAAGCCCTGGATGCCCAGATCCCTTGGCTGAGCCAGACCTTCCCTGTGCTGGTGTCCCCTGGGCTGGGCTGGGGGGGGTCCCCGGCTGAGCTGGTGGGGGGTCTCTGGCTGCTCTGACTGCGGGGGGTCTCTCTGGGCCGCAGTATGACCTTGGTGCCTGGATGCCCAACTTCCCGTCCTCCATGAGGAACCCCCCGCCCCAGGCCAAGGGCACCACCTCCCTGGAGAGCTACCTAGACACCATCCCGGAGGTCAACAGCACCAGCCTCGCTATCTTCACCCTCTGGGTCATCTGCTGCGAGCCGGGAGACTCGGTGAGAACATGGGCACTAGGAGTCACTATGGGGCAGGGAGCAGGGCACGGGCTCAGCAGGGGGCGCTCTCCCCTGGCAGGCAGGGCTGGCCCCAGGGCGGCACTAGGCGGCACTGTGGGGCAGGGAGTGAGGAAGGGGGCTCAGCAGGGGGCGCTCTCCCCTGGCAGGCAGGGCTGGCCCCAATGCGGCGCTAGGGGGCAATGGGCTGCGGGTGTCTGTTGAATGAGCCGTTCCGCTGATTTCTCCATCCCCTCCTTTGTGGTAGCAATAAAGGACCCGCTGACATTTCACATGAGCCGGGGGATGAACCGGGGTGTCCTGGCCCAGTTGCACTTTGGGGGATGCCCTGTTGTTTCAACCGGCTGCAGGATTCTCCTTCCCTCCCTGGCCTGAACTCTTCCCAGTTTTGCTACAGTTCTGTTAAACACCTGCCCTGCGCTCTAGGGCACATGAGGGATCCTTGTGTAACCGGCTGCCCCACCCCAGAGGTGGCTGCATCTCAGCGCAAGGTGAGGGGTCCCTGGGTAACCAGCCACCCCGCCCTAGAGGTGGCCGCATCTCAGCGCTGGGTGAGGGGTCCCTGTGTAACCAGCCACCCCGCCCCAGAGGTGGCCGCATCTCAGTACCGGGCAAGGGAGCCCTTCCGTGCTGTCCCTCACCACTCTCCCATTCCCTTGCAGAGATCCCTGGGCACGTATCCCGACGAGCACTTCGTGGAGGAGGAGCCCAAGCGGCTGATCGCAGCCTTCCAGGGGCGCCTGGCCCAGATCTCCCAGGAGATCCAAGAGAGGAACAAATCACTCCCCATTCCCTACCGCTACCTGGATCCCCACCAAATCGAGAACAGCACGTCCATCTGAGCCCGACCAGCGAGCCCCAGGGACAGGCCCCCTGCGGCTGCTGGCAACGCTGTCCCTGAGATCCTGTCCCGGGAGCAATAAACCACAGACTGGTTCCACTCTGAATGCCTGATTCTGTCTAGTGGGGTACAACACAGGGGGCTGGGAGCCAGGACTCCTGGGTTCTCTCCCTGGCTCTGGGAGGGCAGTGGGTTAGAGCAGGGTGGGTGGGGAGCCAGGACTCCTGAGTTCTATTGTCCATAAGCAACAGGGATAAGTCTCCTGTGCTCACTGTGCCTCAGTTTACCCCTCATCAAAAGGAGATGATATCCCCAAGCTCCTCCGCAGGGGGAGCTAAGATTAGCCTGGGGCAGGGCCAAGTTCTAACCTGGGTCAGACTCGGGGTCAGCCCCAAGTGGCGAGAACAGATCACCCCAGGGAAGGACACGCCTTGAAGTCTCTAGCCTGACCCTTTATTTACATGGTCACATACAGTTTTTAATGACTCCAGTTGTGAGGTGTCTTGTTCATCTCCTCCCCATGACACATTATATATATATATATATATATATATATATATATATATATATATATATATATATATATTCCCCTGCCCTTCCCCCGCCACCCCGGCCGCTTCCCTCCCCCCAAGATACACCCAAAAGTTATTGCAAAAAAAAAAGTACAATTTGTACACAAGTCTATGAAAAATGATAGACAATCAGATTCCCAGACTGGGTGGCCGGCTCCTCCCTCACAGCTATGAGCATCCTGGGCCTTTAAGACACAGCTGATCATGGGCCATCCCTTTAAGAACATGTTTTTTGGTCTACAGACAAATATTTACCAAGCACATTGAGTGTCATCAGAAATACAGGTTAGAGAACGATGACCTCTCACAGGCCACCCCTTTAAGAGATGGATGATCACATGCCATCCTTTTAAGAAACTTATTTTTTGGTCTACAGACAAATATTTACCAAGTACATCAAGTGTCATCAGAAATGCAAGTTAGAGAAAGGTGGCCATTCACAGGCCATCCTTTTAAGAGATGGCCGCTCACAGCTCCCCCTCTCCCCAAGGAAAAAAATGTTTGGTCTGCAGACAAATACACCTCTACCTCGATATAACGCTGTCCTTGGGAGCCAAAAAATCTTACTGCGTTATAGGTGAAACCGCGTTATATTGAACTTGCTTTGATCCACCGGAGTGTGCAGCCCCGCCCCCCCCGGAGCACTGCTTTACCGCGTTATATCCGAATTCGTGTTATATTGGGTCACGTTATATTGAGGTAGTGGTGTATCTTCCAAGTAAATCAAACCATCACAAAAAATGTAGCATAGACAAATGTGGCTAGTCTCAAGCCACCCCTTTAAGGAAAAACAACTCTACAGATTAAAAAATGACCATCTCTTTAAGAAATATTTTCCCCCCCGCAGACACATCCTGACCAGGTACATGAGGCACCACTAGTTCTGATACTATGGCCCATCAGAGGCCATCCCTTTAAGATTTTATTTTGTCTGCAGATTCACCAAGTCTATCAAGGACCACCTGAAACACAGGTCGGACAGCTGGTCAAAAGGCCATCCCTTTAAGAGTTTTTACTGTCTGCAGACAAATATTGACCATTACCTATGGCTGATTGGCGGCCACCCTTTTAAGAAATAGTTCCCACTGCAAGTAAATATTGACCGAGTACAATGGCCGCTTGGCCTCCACCTCTGTATGAGTTTTACGGGAGGGGAGTTTGTTGTTGGGTTGGGAGGGGGGGGGGGTTTGTCTGCAGATCAATATTGACCAAGTCTGTCGAGCAATGACAAAAACCCATGTGGAAGAACCTAGCCAATCAGCCTCTAGCCCTTTATAACTATATTTTTTGTCCACAGACAAATATTAACCAAGCGCACCTGGGCTGGCATTGCTATAATTTTCCAGACAGGTCACTGGATCCTTGGACCTCAAGGTCGGGCATATTATGATTATTCTGGGGCCAGTTTTTCACACAACATTGTGGCTGACTAATGATCTGGGCAGGTTATGACCCTGCCAAGGGGAAACCTGATCACAAGATGTTGGCATTTCCAACCATTTCATAACAACTGCGAGGGCATTACTGTGGTGGCCGGCTATTTCACTCAAGCAACCAACAAACAGCAGGGAGAAAAGTCATCCCGGCTAAAGATTCGGCACAGCTAAGAACGCCGAAGACTTGCTATTCCAAGCAAAAAACAACTGCGGAGGGCCCACATGCGTGTAGCTCCCATGGCCAGGGGCAAGAACCAAATGCAGGACCTCCAGCCCCACAAAGCAGCTGTGATAGCAGGGAGTGAGCGGAATATTGTTCCTATCTCAGCCCCTAGAGGGAGCTCATCCCCCGACACCCAGATTAATATATATATATATATAAGAAAACAAACCTTGAAGGCCCTCTTTACCCATCCCAAAGAAGCAAAAAAAGAGCAAAAAAATATTTGTTCATAGATTCCAAGGCCAGCTGGGTCATTTTGCTCAGGTAGTTTGACCTCCAGGAGAACACAGGCCAAAGACCTGCCCCAAAATAATCCCTTTTTGTGCTAGGTAAGCTCTTTAAAAACAAAAAACACACCCAATCTTTTGACTGAAAACTTGCCCAGGATGGAGTATTCCCCCCACGACACTCAGTAACTTGTCCCAACAGTTTGTCCCCTTTAAATTCACACCAACACCTTTAAGATCAATGGTATGGTCCTTTTCTGCATCTGGGGATTACCATGGAGGAGAAGCTGGATATAAGTCAGCAGTGTGCCCTTTGCTAATTGGCGGCCACCCTTTTGCCAAGAAGGCCAACGGCATATTGGGTTGTATTAGTAGGAGCATTGCCAGCAGATCAAGGGAAGTGATTATTCCCCTCTATTTGGCACTGGTGAGGCCACACCTGGAGTACTGTGTCCAGTTTTGGGCCCCCCACTACAGAGGGGATGTGGACAAATTGGAGAGAGTCCAGCGGAGGGTAATTAAAATGATTAGGGGGCTGGAGCACATGACTTATGAGGAGAGGCTGAGGGAACTGGGCTTCTTTAGTCTGCAGAAGAGAAGAATGAGGGGGGATTTGATAACAGACTTCAACTACCTGAAGGGGGGATCCAAAGAGGATGTAGCTCAGCTGTTCTCAGTGGTGACAGATGACAGAACAAGGAGCAACAGTCTCAAGTTGCAGTGCGGGAGGTCTAGGTTGGATATTAGGAAAAACTATTTCACTAGGAGGGTGGTGAAGCACTGGAATGGGTTACCTAGGGAGGTGGTGGAATCTCCATCCTTAGAGGTTTTTAAGGCCCGGCTTGACAAAGCCCTGGCTGGGATGCTTTAGTTGGTGTTGGTCCTGCTTTGAGCAGGGGATTGTACTAGATACCGCCTGAGGTCTCTTCCAACCCTAATCTTCTATGATTCAATTCTATGATGATGTGGGTGTGCGTGAGATTTTTATTTTATTTTTTAACCCGTGAAAAGCCAGATGGGTAAAGAAAAGTCCAGTTGGACCTGGGACCACGTCCCCCAGGGGAGCCGCTCAGCCGTGATCCCCCACTTTCCTCTTGGGCACCGTTTGCATGTTGCATGAGGAGACAATCCTGGGTGGGTCCGATGGGCACGTCCGGGAGCAAGGTCTGTGGTTTTAACCCCCTGCAGGGGGAGGAGCGCTGCCCAGACCCAACCTGGTGACCAAAACTCAATCCACAAGGAGACGGTAGATTTCAGTGTTACCGGGTGGATCCAGCCCTGGCTCCAGACGGATTCACTCCCAGCCCACTTGACTCAATCGCCTTCCCCATCCTGAGCCAACCAGTCCCTGCCCTGGGGCTGGATGGGAGCTGGCACCCCCTAGAGGGTAGAGGCCCCATGCCCCATTCCCCATCCCCCTGAGCCAGCCAGTCCCTGCCCTGGGGCCAGATGGGAGCCAGCGCCCCCTAGAGGGGAGAGGTCCCTGCCCCATTCCCTGCCCCCTGAGCCAGCCAGTCCCTGACCTGGGGCCGGATGGGAGCCGGTGCCCCCTAGAGGGGACAGGCCTCTGCCCCATTCCCTGCTCCCTGGGGCCAGATGG
This sequence comes from Emys orbicularis, assembly GCF_028017835.1. Taxonomy (NCBI): domain Eukaryota; kingdom Metazoa; phylum Chordata; order Testudines; family Emydidae; genus Emys; species Emys orbicularis. The sequence goes on along the minus strand of NC_088697.1, from coordinate 2,659,910 downwards.
GAGACCAAATATTACAGTGCTGGATACATATTCAGCCCACACAGCCATGGGCGGGAACTGAACCCAGGACCTCCAGCCCCCCCAAACATCTGTTAGCGGGGAGGGAGCTCCCCTCGCTGCCCCTAGAGGGAGCTAATCCCCCAGCACTCAGCCGGCAAACTGCGGTAACCCCATGGGGGCATCGCTCCATTCCCCCATCTTGTCAGTCTGGGGTTCTCTGCAGAAAGCAATTAGGGTCTGAACAAATCACCCACCCATCCCCATCTCCTCACAGTGGTACAGTCTGAACCCCTGAAGAAAGTGGGGAGAACAGCAGGTCCCAGGGGACGCTGCCCATTACAGGAATGAACGTGAATTCCCAGGTCGGCTGATGTCCCATGATGCACCTGGGGTCCTTGGTTGGAGGTGAACGGCAGATCCCAGGTTGGCCAAAGTCTCATAATGCACCTGGCTTTGTAGTAGGAGGTGCATGGAAATTCCAGGTTGGCCGAAGTCTCATAATGCACCTGGATCTTCAGCTACAAAGCGAACAGCAATTCCTAGGTCAGGGCCAGAGTCCCACAATGCACCTGGGGAGGTGGGACCAGCGCACAAAAAGATGAGTCCATTTCTGGTGACCGGCACGAGTTGCCCACCCAGCCCGGCCCATCTTCCTTCCACAGGGCATGATGGGGGCAATAGGGGGAGCAATTTGAGTCTGCCCCATGGCAGAAAGGCCCACAGGGACTGGCCGGGAAGCGTCAGGTGGTGTTGGCCACAGATCTGGATGGGGGGGAGGGGTGGAAGAATTAGTCACATCAGAGCCACTTGGTCTCCTCCAGCTCCCCACCCCCCATCCTGCTTTTATTGGGGAGGCAATCTAGGCCACATCTCTATGGCGAGGGAGAGCTGGAGGACTCTAAATGCAATAGAGCCCTAGGGTAACCATTGGGCCCGCCCACGGCCATAGAGCTTGGGCCAGGGCAATGGGCAGTAGGGTGGGCAGAGTAGCTCTATGTAGGTGGCTGCTCTGGGCCCCGTCTCTATGGTTAAGGAGAGTAGGAGGACTCTAACTGGAATAGAGCATTGGGGTGACCTTGGTGGGGGCAACCTGTAGGCCACCCACAACCATAGAGCAGAGCAGCTCACAGAGAGAGCCGTGCTACCGTCTCAGGCATTCTAGCCCCGTCTCTATGGTCCATGGGATGGGGGACAGAACCGGGCTCCCGGTGGGGGCTCTGTGATCAGGGTGGGGTGGGGGGTTGTTGGAGGGGAAATTTGGAGGGAGGGTGAAGAGGAACAATATGGTGGCGTTATGCAAATGATCTGTTGAATATTAATCAATATGTCATTTACATGAGCCGTGCTCATTTGCATAGGCCTGTGGTTTCCAGACCTGGCTGAGATGGGGGTCGGGGGTTAGGGATTTGCTCCCGGGGAAAGAGGAGATGCTAAGAGCTGCCGGCTGCCACAGATGGAGTGTCTAAGGGGGAGGAGCCCAGGGTAGCCCAGTCTTCCTGGAGGTGGGGCCAGGAGGCACATGGCAGGTGCCTCTGGCTCCCAGCATGGCTTGGCCTTGCCGAGGTGCTTCTGGGGGTGACTTTATCCATGGGCAGGGCAGTTCAGAGCCTTATTGCAGCTCCCCTGTCCCCCAGCCCTGGCCTTACCTCCACCCAGCCCGGCCTCCCATTCGCTGGCCTCCCTCGCTACTTGTTCTGCCGGGCTTTCTCCAGCTTCTTCCGCCGGTCCGCGGGGATCTCATCCAGGCTGATACCATGGTTACTCGCCCTGAAGGAGGGGGGCACAGTGAGTCCTGGCTCCCAGCCCCCCCTGCTCTAACCCACCAGCCCCCACTCCCCTCCCAGAGCCAGGGAGAGAACCCAGGAGTCCTGGCTCCCAGCCCCCTCTCACTTCATTTCTTTCCAGCCATCCTCTCCCATCTCCCTCAAGGCCCTGGCTGCCCCACTCCTCTACCCTCAGGTCCCCTCTCAGGGTGGCCTCAGGGCCCGGGCATGGATGGTGGCCAGCCACCCCATCCTGTCCTTTCCCCCCATCCCCCTGTGGAGGTCAGAGGGGGCTCCAGGCCCATGAGGCTCTTACCCCGGCTGCAGGTCGGGGGGCGTGGGGATGGGTTTGTTGAATCCGTCTCGTCCCACCAGCCAGTACGTGTCTTCTATGCCTTTGCCCTACAGCAAAGCAAAGAGAGAGAGAGACTGTGAGCCCAGAGCTGGAGTGGCGGGGGCTGTGAGTCCGGAGTGTGGGGCACTGACAGAGCTGGGGGGCACAGGGTTGGGCTGCCAGGGGCTGCAGGTCAGGAGTGAGGGGCACCAGCAGAGCTGGGGGGAGCCCAGGGCTGGGCTAGCAGGGGCTGCGGATCAGGAGTGAGGGGCACCGTTACCTTGAGCTCCGTCTTGCCCCGAACGTCCAGTTTGAATCCCTCCTTCAGCGAATGCAGGATGGTGACCGTGCGGATGTTCACGTGGATCCGGTAAGCTGGGGGAAGCACCCGGGACATGTGTGGTGAGCATCCCTAATCCCCAAACAAAATCCCCACCCTCTGCTCTGTCCACACATCCCCTGCCCCCCTCGTACAAACACCCCTGGATGCCACCCCAGGAGATTGTCTCCCGCCCTCCCTAGCACTGCCCCGGGCCCTGCCGGAGGACGAGGGGGGGACTCACGCAGGCCGGTGGACTCCATGCGGGAGGCGGTGTTGACGGTGTCCCCAAAGAGGCAGTACCGGGGCATGGTGAGCCCTACCACACCAGCCACGCAGGGCCCTGTGGGGAGACAGGCCGGGAGATGGGTTATGGTGGGATGGATGGATGGACAGGCTACAGGGTGCTGGCCTGGGCGTGACTGACCCAGCAATGCTGCCTGAGATTGCAGAGAGCCTGAACCCATTGCTCTGATGAGGGGAGGTGCCCCCTGCATTCCAGTGGGGAGTTATCTCTGAACCCCATTGCTCTAGGGGGGCCCAGCCAGTCCCAATCCAACAGGGAGATTGTGGGGGGCACCGCAGCTCCGCAGCCCTGATTCCCCACCACCACTCAGTCAAGTAAACCCCGGAGGAAGTACTGGGATCCCACTGCTAACACCAAAACCTCTCCATGGGTGGGGGAAGGGAGGGGTTCCTGGGCGGGAATGAAGGACCCCATTATGCTACAACTCCAGATGGGGGCAAGCCGGGGCACGGGGGAGCAGAGGAATAAGGGGCACAGCCATCATGAAGTGGCGGAGGCACCCAGAGGGGGCGTGGCCATGGCTTGGGGAGGAGGCACGCAGAGGGGGCAGGGCCATGGAGGAGGGGGCACAGGGAGGGAGCATGGCCATGGCACTGTGTCCCTCCTGCCCGTGCCATACCAGAGTGCAGGCCGATGCGGATGCGGACGGGCACGTCGGGCATGTGGCGCATGCGGAAGGAGCCGACGGCGCTCAGGATGTCCAGCGACATGTTGGCAATTTCACCCGCGTGCCGGTTCCCGTTCCGATGGGGCAGCCCTGAGGCCACCATGTAGGCATCTCCGATGGTCTCCACCTGCCGGGGGGCGAGGTCAGAGGGGGAGCCCTGTCCTCACCCTGTGGGGCACTCCACCCTGGAGCACCACCACCTCCCGCATGGAGTCCCTGCCCCCCAAATCTCTGCTCCCACCCCCCCCCAGTGTTGGGCTCCCCCAAACCCACCCCCAACCCCCACCTGCCCCTGGCTGGGCCCCCCAGCCTTGCCCCTCTGATCCTGCTCCCCTGTGCTACCAGCCACTGCCCCCCATTTTGGGGGCCCCCAATCCCTGGTGCCCCCAATTACCACCCCCATGCTGGGGCCTCCTGATCTCCCCTTCTATGACTGGACTCTGGATCCCTGCTCCCCCACAACCGCCACCTCCCTCAGGCTGCCCCCCCATCTTGGCCACCTCCAAGTCAGGGCCCCTGCCCCCCCAACCACTGCCCCCCATCTTGGGGGCCCCCATTCCCCTATGTCAAGATCTTCCCCTGTGTCAATTCCCTGCCTCCCCCCGAGGCCAGGCCCTGCCCCGCAGGCCAGGGGGGGGCACCTTGTAGACATCGTGGGAGCCGATGATGGCATCAAAGAGGGTGTAGAGGTCATTGAGCAGGTCCACCACCTCGATGGGCTCACTCATGGCCGAGATGGTGGTGAAGCCCACGATGTCGCTGAAGTAGAGTGTCACCTCCTCGAAGTACTCAGGCTCCACCGGAGTCCCCATCTTCAGCGCCTGTGCCACCGACCTGCATCACCAGGGGGCATCAGCGGGGCTGGGATGGACCCCGACCCCCCCACTGGTCACCCACCACCTCCCCAGAGCCTGCGCACCCAGCCCCCAGTCTCAGGTAGAACCCGGTGGCCGCGTCCCGCATTGTTTCTCTGGGTACCGCCAGCCTGGGGATTCAGGGAGTGTCCAGTTGGGTGAGGGCCGGCCTCTGGGAGGACTTGGGGGGCTGACTGGTGTACAGGCCCCCCAAGCATGGCTGCACTGGCCTCGTGAGTCTGTCCTGTATGGCTCCGGGTTCCCCACCCCCCTGCCTGGCTGGCTCCAGGCTCCCTCCCCCCCGAGCTGGGACTCACGGTGGCAGCATCTGGGTGAGCAGCTTGTCCGTCTTCTGCTTCTCGATCTCCAGTTCCTCCGTCCGCTCCCGGATCAGGTCCTCCAGGTTGCTGGAGTACTGCTCCAGCATGCGCAGCATGGAGTCGATGATGTTGGTCTTCCGGCCTTTGTTGATGTTCTTGAACTGCGGGGGGGAGGCATGAGAGGGACGGCTCCCACCTGGCACCAGTGCCCCTGCTCCCCCATCACTGCTGGCTCCGGCGCCCCCCATTGGCTCCAGCATCTCTGCTCCCTATCAACTCTAGCTCCAACATCCCTGCTCCTCATGGGCACTGGCTCCAACATCCCCACCGGCTCCAGCGCCCCTGCTCCCCCATCACCACTGGCTCCGGCGCCCCCTATTGGCTCCGGCATCTCTGCTTCCTCTCCAGGCACCTGCTCCGGCATCCCCATTCCCTATCAACTCTGGTTCCAGCATCCCTGCTCCCCATGGGCACTGGCTCCAACATTGCTGGCACCCAAATGTCACCTGTTTCCAGCGTCCTAGCTCCCTGTTGGCTCAAGTATCTACCCTCCCCCCTGCCCCAATCAGCTCTGCTCCTGGTGGGCAAGGCCAACTATGGTACCCTCCTTTCTGCCCCTAACCTACTGGACTGGCTCATCCCCTGTGCCCCATCCCCCATGGGGCCAGGCCACCCACCCCGCTACCTGGTCAAAGATCTGGTCGATGGTCGGCCGCCGCTCGGGCTGCTCGCTCCAGCACTGCTTCATCAGCTGGATGCACTCCAGCGGGGCCTGGTCCACCGAGACCGAGGGACGGCACAGCGGGGGCGGCTTCTCCACCTTCCGGATGATCTCTGCCCATGAGAGGAGACCCATGGTCACCACAGGCGCCTGCTGCCCTGCTCTGCCTCCACCTACTGCCCAGCTGGAGCTTGGGGGCAGCCCGGAGCTTGGCTAGCAGGGGGATGCAGGTCGGGAATGAGGGGAACCGGCAGAGCTGGGGGGCAGGGCTGGGCTAGCAGGGGTTGCGGGTCAGGAGTGAGGGGCACCGGCAGAGCTGGGGATTGCAGGGCTATGCTGGCAGGGGGCTGCAGGTCGGGAGTGAGGGGCACTGGCAGAGCAGGGAGGCAGGAGCTGGAGGAGATGGGGGCACAGTCCCTCCCCCCGTACCATCGGCCGGCATGTCCAGCATGCAGTAGGGGGTGCTGCGGCAGATCACCTCCTGCATGATGATAGAAATGCTGTAGACATCCCCACGGAAGGTGCCCTTGCGCTCCAGCATTGGGTCCCGCAGCAGCTCCGGCGCCGTCCAGAACCGCTCTGGGGACAACAACAAGAAGGGCTGGCTCAGTCACCTATAGCCCCCCCTCCCCTGGACATGACGACCCCTCCAGCCTGCCCCCCCTCCACCTACATGGGCCCCAGCTCTGCCCCCTTCCCCTGCCCAGACGCTCCCCCAGGGTGTCACCTTCAGGCCTGGGGGGGTCATGTGGGATCTTCTGGGCCTCCAGGAGCTCGTTGTAGCCGTGGTCCGTCACCTTCAGCACAAAGCGCCCATCCACCACGCAGTTCCGTGATTTCAGCCGTCCATGGACCACGTCCCGGTGATGGAGGTACTTCATCCCCTGCAGGGGGGAGGAGGGAGAGAGATGGGGATGAGTACAACTTTCCCCACCCCCGGCTGGTCCCCAGGGCTGCCGACAGCTCTGGGATCCGCTCTGATTGTGTGACAGCCCCAATTGGCCATGTGGGAGATCCAGTGGATCCCTCCAACCAAACCAGGGAGTTTCCTCCTTGGTTTATTTGGATCAGTAGGTCCCAGGGAATCTCTGGTCCTGATGACAGGTCAAGCGAGTGGATCCCTCTGGCTGACCCAGGATTGAATGGATCTTATGTTCTTTGTGGGTGACTGGGCTCTGGTGCCTAAGTGATCCAGTGGATCCACCAGCTCGATCGATTAATTAGTCCAGTGGGTTTCCTCTCTGATCGATGCATTGAACCAGTAGGTCAACTGGATGCCCAATCTGCCCCCAGATTGGTCCGATAAATCCATCTGCCCCAACCAGTTGATCTATCCAGTGGATCCCCTGACCAGTTTTTTTGGCCAGTGTAGCCCAGTGGGTCCCTGACCAGCACCTGGCTGATCCAGTAGATCCTTGTCATCACCAGATCTACTGACTGGGTTCCCTGAGTGTGTCTAACCAATAGATCCCAATGGATTCCCTAATCAGCTGCATGAATGATTCAGTGGATCACTCTGGCCATGCCAATTGATCTATCCAGTTAACATCTTTCCCGGTGTGTTATGTCAGTGGATCACAGATTAACCCTGTTTTGATCCAGTGGATTCCTCCACTCCAATCAGTTCAACTATCCATTGGAATCCTTGCCCAGTCAGTGTGTTGTACCAGTGGATCCCGAGCCAGAAGATCGATCCACTGGATCCCTTTGATCCTCTCACTGAGTAGACCTCTCTGGCCAGTGGTTGGTTAGCCCAGTGGATCCCCCAGCCCTACCAACTAGCACAGTCTGGGAGTGAATCCTATCCAGCCTCCCAGCCCTGTAGTAGATCCCCTTCCCCTGCTGTGAATGGATTCCCATGGACCTTCCAGCAGATCTCCTCCACCTGGCGCTTTGGGCATCGGGAGCCCTTCCTGAAGCCGGGGCTGAATGTGAATGGATCCCCTCTTCCAGGATCCTGCAAGATCCTAGCAGATCCCCTCTGCTTAGCACTCTGTGTGAGAGGGATCCCTTCCTGAAGCAGAAGCAGGCTCACTCTTCAAATGGATCTCCCTGCAACCTTCCAGCCAGCGTCACCTGAAAATAGATCCCCTCCAAACACAGCTGGACCCCACCCTACCAGCAGACCTTCCCTGTGTGACGGGATCCACTTTGGCAGCTGATCTCTGGCAGTGGAACCCTGAGCTCCCAGCAGATACTTGGCATCACAGGATCCCCACTGGCAAGCCATCTTGCAAGTGGATCCCCCCCATGCCCAATGAACAGCAGATCCTGGCCATCAATTCATGAAGCTGGATTCCCCTGCCCACCCCATCAGATCTGCCATGTATCAGTGGATCCTGGCCAGCTTGGTGATCCCTGAAAGTGGATCTCCCAGGCCTCTCTGCAGATCTGTCATCTGAACAGGATCCCCTCTGGGTGGTGATCTCTGAAAGTGGATCTATTTCCCCCACCCCCACTTGTGCATCTCTCCTAGCTGATACTCCATGTCCTTAAATTCACTCACCAGTGGATCCCCCGGTATCCTCCACCACCAGGCCTGATTCCCACCTCCCGCCTCAGACCCCAAGGCAGGATCCCAGCCCTGTCCCGCCCCCTTCCTCCTGGCTGTACCTTGATGAGGTCGATGAGCAGGGAGGACTTGAACATCCAGTCGAGCTTCATGTCCTCGTTGCGGATGAGGTCCTCCAGGCTGCCACGGGAGCAGTGCTCCGAGACAATGGCGAACACCCCACAGTCATAGAAGAACCCCAGGAACAGGTTCACGTTCTCATGCCTGAGGTCCCGGAGCTGGAGGCGGGGGAGACAGGGAAAGCCAATGGCCAGGGAGGGGAATGCACAGGGTCTATCGCAGCCCCCCAGAGCAGCAGTGATACCCAGTGGCCAGGCAGGGGAATGCTCCCTGTGTCTCAGAGCAGCCATTACAGTGACACACCCACTGCTGTTCTCACTCACCTTGCAGAAGCTGGTTTTGGTGGCCGGCTTGATCTCTGTGTGCTTTTCCCCTGGGAACTTCTTCAGCCAAACCCAGTCACCCTAGGGGATGAGACAGAAGGGCAGTCCGGTAACCCCAGAGCCAGGTGAGTGGTGGATTCCCACAGCCAGCCACACCAGGCCAAGGATCAGAACCAGCCAGATTTGCGACAAACAATAGCAGGTTTAGAAGCCAGCGACACCCCGCCCCATCTCACGCCACCCGGCTGGCACCAGCATGGCCTCCGGGGGCATCCAGTGAGGAGGGCAGGGAAAGCTGGTCTTCCCAATGGTGGGGAGAGGACAGCAGAGATGCTGCAAGCATGGGGGTGGGAAGGGGAGCTGCCCACTACATTTTCAGCACCAGGTCTTTGGTTCTTTATCCCTCACTGCATCAGGCTCTGGGGTCAGTCCCTGATGTCCAGCCCCCCACTCTAACCACCAGACCCCACTCCCCTCCCACAGCCGGGGAGAGAATCCAGGAGTCCTGGCTCCCAGCCTCCCCCACTCTAACCCACCAGACCTCACTCCCCTCCCAGAGCCAGGGAGAGAACCCAGGAGTCATAACTCCCAGCCATTCCCCTTCTAACCACCAGGCACAAGGCTACGCATTGTTTAGTGCCAAAACTTTAAAAAATGCATCCTCCTTTTTCACCCCCACCCCCGAGCAGAGATGGCACCTGGCCCGGGGGGCTTGGGCTGGAGATGGGGATGGCAGAAGCGGGTTGAGTTGCTAGTTGCCCCTCCCAGCTGGCTAAGACCCACCATCAAAATTGCTGTATCCTGCAGCTGTGGCCTCATGCCTTCGTCCTTGGCTGGGGAAAGCCAGGCCCATGATTGCCCACCCCAGCCAGAAAGAGAACAAACCTGGTGTGAGCAGGCAGCCACTCAGCCAGCTATGGCACCGTCCCACCAGTTGCTACAGGGGCTATGATTCATGGGGGGGGCCAAGGTTTGCACCAGGCTAAGGTTTCCCTCTCACATCTGCTCATTTCACAGGCCTTTGTTGATCTCCCCCCGGTAGAGGCGGTAGGAAAATTCTCAGCAAAAAAGTTTCCCATTGGCAGACGCCGTTTGGGCCACACCAAAATTTTTGGCATCAATTCTGACAAAATTTCGTTCAAAAATTTGGGGAAGGGGTGGGGGGGGAGGGAGTTCCAAAAGGGTGACAAACGTCCGATTTGGGAGTGCAACGTTTGGGTGGGTTTTTTCCATTGTAAAATGACTTTTCATTACTCGATAGTCAAAGAGAATTCAAACCAACCATGGAAAAATTCAGATTGAGATGAACAAAATGTTGGAATTCCTTGGGATAAGAGACTTCCAGCGGAAGCAAAATCTATTTAAGAATTGGGTTTCGCACAAAAAGACCCTGAAATTCTGAAATTTTGAAGGTTCAAAATGTCCCCCCCTCCCCAAAAATAAATTTTGTTGGATTTCCCCCCCCCAAAAAAAGTCTCAAAAAAATAAAATTGCAAGACAGAAAATCAATTTCTGACCAGCTCGATTCAAAACTCCCCAATTCACCAGAGCACTTTGGCATGGACTCAACTCTGAAAGTCCCACTCGGATGGATGTGTGGCCAGAATCGGAGCAGAAAACACCAATCCTGCGTGGGGCAGATCCATTGATAGGATCGGGGCCTCAGGACCTGAAAGACCAGAGCTGCTTTCGGAGGCGGGGGGAGGGGAGGGTAGTCAGTAGTATACAGCTCAATAGCATTCATCACCATGTATTTTTGACATGTTTCCATGTCCCATTTAGGGCTTATATCCTGCTCTCTGTCCCCTGTGTCGAAGTTTGGCACCGTCGGCCATTTTGAAAAAAAAAGTTGATTCTTTTTTTAAACTTTAAGTTCTCTCACTCCATTCTTTCAACCTTTTTCTCTAAACAAACAACTGTATCAAAGCACAAGCACGCAACATACCCCCTATTCAAACATAAAAAAATTCAAATGGCTGATGGTGCCAAACTTCGATGCCAATGGTAAGAAAGCCCAAAGTGTTAGAGCCAGGGTTCAAGGATCATGGGCCCCAGTGGGGGGGGGGGGTGTCATTGCAGGGTTTCAAAACCCTCCCATTCTTTATGGCTAAGTAACGGGTCGTTGGGCTCAGCACAGGGAGAAATTGTGTCACATGCAGGCAGTCGAACACATCTAGCCTCCAACCCTGTGAACTTTCTCCTGGAGCTGCAAAGCAGGATGGGGTGTCCTCTTCCCACGGGGTTTTTCTGCCAAGGATACCACATGGGGTTGATTTGAGGCCTCCAGTCAAAGAATAGATATAAAAACCTGGCGCTTGGCATGGAAGGAGCAGGGCAATTTGGACAGCGGCAGTCAGAAATTCACCCATTGCCATCACCAGACTGGCCACTAGTGGGAAGCAAGGAGTCACCCCCAGTGTTCAGAGAGTCCCCCATGGGGAATTGTGGCTGGGAATCCCACTATTCCCACCTCGGAGCTGGGAAATCTCTGAGAGATTTGCCGGAGGCTAAAAGTTCAGCTCCTGGAGGTGCGGGGGGGGGGGGAGAAACTCCACATTGTCACTCCCTGCCCAAACGCTGCTGCCTGGCGAGAGGAAATTGAATCAGCATTGAGGAGACCCCACTGGCTGATGGGTCAATAGCTGCTGAATGTGGGCTCATGAGGGTTGCAATGTTGGTGGCATGAGCTCCTGGAGTGGAGATCATTATGGGAGGATCACAGCCCAGATCTCGGTTGGGATCCGGGCAGCGCCTGGCATGACAGGGCCCGGATCTGGGTCTGGGTCCGGGCAGCACCTGGCACGACAGGGCCCGGACCTCAACTGGGGTCTGGGCAATGCCCAGCACGACAGGACCCCGGTGAGCAGTAGCTGTCCCCGTAACACCAATAGTAAGAAACACTCCCCCTTCCCCATGGTGTCCTCTACTGCGTGCTGTGTGCATCACAGGGAGAAATTCTCACTTTTTGCGCCATTAAAAAAAATCAAAATACACTCCCCTGGGAAGGGGGAGTCGTCCCCCCCCCTGTGACAGGTGGATCCAATGGGCAGGCAATGCGGCCAATGAGGGAATTGGACCCAGGCCCAGCGGTGGCATTACCAACTCAACTCCAGGCGGTGGGAAATGGGGGGCGGCTAACGGGTGCCATAGCCGCTGCTTTCCCTCCTGTCCTTGGGAGAGGAGCGAAACCCGGGGGGGAGGAAGGGAAGAAGCCGAGGGGGAGGACGCGGGAGCCCAAAGGCAGCACCTGGAGCCTTTGGACGCTTACCTGCACGGCTGCCACTAGCCCTTGGTTGTTAAACAAAAGGAGGAGGAAGGGGACGTGGCTGTTGCATTTTTGCTTCTCATCTCCCTAGGGATGGCAGGAAGCAGCTGTCAATCACGTGGCCTGGCAGGGTGTGGGGGAGAGAGAAGCACGGGCAGGGGGTGCCCCGAATGCTGGTGGGGCAGGGGAAGGGGGTGGAGGTGGAGGAGCAAGGGGGGATCCCGTTGGGCCAGGCAAAGGAGGGGGTGGCTGGCACCGGGGGAGGAGGGTTCGCATGCCAGCAGGGCACCGGGAGGCAGTGGAGATGCGCTCAGAGTATGGCAGCTGGGGGGTGGGAAGCACAGATGTGCCAGAGGGGCTTGCATGGCCAGGGGCAGTGGGCAGAGCCATCCCCAAGAGGCATGGAGGGAGTGAAGCCCAGGCAGATACTTACCCAGGGGGTATTTACCCAGGAAGGGGTATTTACCTGGGTGTCCTGGGGTATTTACCCAGTGGGGGACAATGCCTGGGGGTATTTACCTGGTAGGGGCACCCAGGGGGCAGTTCCCAAGGGTTATTTACCTGGTGGGGACACCTGGGGGAAGTGCTCAGGGAGTATTGACCTGGTGGGGGCACACAGGGGCAGTGCCCAGGGGATATTTACCCGGTGGGGGGGTCTGTGCCCTGGGGGCAGTGCCCAGGGGATATTTACCCGGTGGAGGGGTCTGTGCCCTGGGGGCAGTGCCCAGGGGGTATTTACCCAGTGGAGGGGTCTGTGCCCTGGGGGCAGTGCCCAGGGGATATTTACCCGGTGGAGGGGTCTGTGCCCTGGGGGCAGTGCCCAGGGGGCATTTACCCAGTGGAGGGGTCTGTGCCCTGGGGGCAGTGCCCAGGGGATATTTACCCGGTGGAGGGGTCTGTGCCCTGGGGGCAGTGCCCAGGGGGCATTTACCCAGTGGGGGATCTGTGCCCTGGGGGCAGTGCCCAGGGGATATTTACCCGGTGGGGGGGGTCTGTGCCCTGGGGGCAGTGCCCAGGGGGTATTTACCCAGTGGAGGGGGTCTGTGCCCTGGGGGCAGTGCCCAGGGGGTATTTACCTGGTGGGGGATCTGTGCCCTGGGGGCAGTGCCCAGGGGGTATTTACCCAGTGGGGGGTCTGTGCCCTGGGGGAAGCACCCAGGGGGTATTTGCCCGGTGGGGGGTCTGTACCCTAGAGCCAGCACAGAGGGAGGGGGCACTGGAGAGGGGGTGCCGGGGGTCTGGGGGAAGGTTACCTCAGCGACAGCCACGTTGCTGTTGTCGGGGGCAGCTGCCAGGCTCTTGAAGCTCCTCATGTCAGAGACGCTCTTCCCCGCCAGGCTGGTGCAGCTGTCGTCCATCTTCTGCCGGGACAAGGGGGCAGAGCATTAGGCTGGCTCTAGGGGTGGAGGGGGGCTCTGACCCCCAACCTCTGACCCCAGATCCCTTCCGCCCAATGAACTCCCATTGGCATCTCTGACCCCTGACCTCTAGCGTGTGCCCCTGTGAACCCCTCCAGGGAGCATGACCCCCAGTTGGCATCTCTGACCCCAGGCCCCCAGTCCTGAGGGAGTCTCTCCCTCTGACCCTGGGGGCACCACTGTCCAATGTCCCTGACCCCTGAAGCATGTCTGTGACCCCAGGAAGCAAGTCTAATACCCCCAGCCCCTCTACCCCACCACGGCTGTCCAACCTGACATCCAACCCTCCTCGTCAACCTCCTTCACCCCACCATCCTGAACCCCTTCCTAAGATCCACTTCCCCAGCTCTGCCCCACACATCACCCTGGATGGCCTCTGCCTCCTTGGCCCCAGTGGGGCTCCCCCCGCCATCCTTTGCCCCCCTGCTCTGCCTCTTACTTTGTTGCTGCTCTGGGTGTGGATGAAGGTCAAGTCGTCCATGGTCAGAATGATCTTGTTGGGCCCCTTCATCAGCTGGGCATGCAGGATCCGGCGCCTGCAGGGCGTGGAAATACAGAGACATGGGGAGCAAGCCCTGAAGTGTGGGGGGGGCATTGCACCTTCCCCCTGACTGCTGGGAAAGGATGGGGGGAGCCCACCTTGGGAAATGGGGGGACCTCGCTTGGGCTACCTCCCATGCAGGGCACTGGGGCATGGAAACACCAGATGACCCCCCCCCCAGGATTAATTAAAAGGGGGAGTCTATGGAGCTAGTAGGGCAGCAGGCATGAATGTGGGGCCTCCCCCCGAGCAACCTCTGCCTGTCAGTCCCAAGAAAAGCCAGGAGACTGCACAGCTGTCAATACGGTCATTAGCCCATAGTTAGTGATAAGCAACAAGGATCCAATATGGCTACCAATTAAGTCATCAGACCATGGCAGGATGGGCTGGATCCAACATGGCCACCAGCACAGCCATGATCCCACAATGGGATGGGCCAGGGTCCAACATGGCCGTCAATGACACTATTAGTCCATAGCAGGAAGTTGCCCACTCCAGCTCTGCCGGGCGAGCTGCTCCTTGGGGTCTCCGGCACTCACCTGATGTAGTAAGCAAGAATCGTTCCCCCAACGATCAAGCTGGAAACCAGGATGAACAGGAGCAGGATGAAGCTGGGGTCCACCCCTATAGGGGAGGGAGAGCAGGGGCGGGGTTAGCAATGGAGGATCAGCTCAGGATCAGCCCTCCCTCTCCCCCTGAAACCCACACAGGAATGCCCCCATTTCTCCTGCCCCCCGCAATCTCCTACAAGGGGTTTCCTGTGTCCCAGCCCTCTTTTTTTCCCAGTTCCAATACCCCCAAAAGTATTCTCCTCGTCTCCTTCAATCTCACCCATAGGACCCCCCCTCTTTCCCCCTTTCCCCTCAGCAGAACTCCTCTTCTTTCCCCTCCTATGTCCCAAAAGGACACCCCGTCACTCCCCACCACCCCACGGATGGAAGGAGGGCAGGGGAAGGGGATTCTCTGACTATTGGCCACATGCTCAAGTGGTCATGGGATAATTAAAGCTCCAGACCCAAGCAAGGACGTCCCAGGGCAACTGTCAAGAATCAAACTGGGCAAATCCATGACCAGCTGAGGAATTCCCGGTTGGTGCAGAGTAACCTGCTCCAAAAACACAGGCTCCAGCCAAAGGAAATCTCCAGGAATAGGAGCAGTATAGGCTCTATGACACACAGGGGAGGGGGCTCTGTGCCCAGCCAATAAAGGTCAGCTCAAAGTAAAATAGCCATTCCATTGCATTCTTAGTGCACAGCGGGAAGTGCCAGGATCCAACATTGCCACCAATAAAGTCCTTCGCCATGAACAGGAATTGGACAGAGACAGACAGTTTGACGCGTGTATGGAAATGGGTGGAAATGCGTGGGGATGTGTGATTGGACGGAGAGGTGGGTGGATGGACAGACAGATGGGTGGGTGTGGGGAGGGCGGGACAGACAGATGGATGGATGGATGGATGGATGGATGGGTGAGTGAGTGAGTGAATGGATGGACAGATAGGTGGGTGCATGTGGGGATGGGTGGATGGATGAACAGATGGGTAGATGTGCTTGGGACAGATGGATGGATGGATGGGTGGACAGACAGATGGGGGGGTGCCTGGGGATGGATGGATGGACAGATGGATGCATGGATGGATGGGTGTGCATGCAGAGGGATGGATGGAGGGATGGATGGACAAACAGACTGGAGAGTGCATGTGGGGAGGGAGGTGGATGGACGGGTGGGTGCACGGGAGATGGATGGGAGGTTGTCGGGTGAATGCACATGGGGATAGATGGATAGACAGGTGGATGGACGGACAGATGGGTGGGTGGGTATACGTGAGGATGGATGGGTGGCTGTGTGTGGGGATGGGTGGATGGACAGTTGGATGTGTGTGAAGATAGACGGATGGATGAGTGGATGGGTGTGCATGCAGAGGGATGGATGGACAGACGGATGGGTGGATGCACTTGAGAATGGATGGATAAAAGGACAGGTGGGTGCAGAGGTGGTTGGGAAGGTGCACGTGGAGACAGATGGCTGGACAGATGGGGGATGGGCGCACGTGGGGACAGATGGCTGGACAGACAGACAGATGGCTGGAGATAGATGGCTGGAAAGATGGACAGATGGGTGCGCATGGGGATGGACAGATGGCTGGACAGATGTGTAGGTGGGTGGGGGCGCATGGTGACAGATGGCTGGACGGACGGGCTCATGGGTGCCCATGGGAATGGATGGGTGTACGGGTGCATGTGGGGACAGACGGTTGGATGAACGTGCAGAAGGGGGCATGTGACATTATTGACATAACCTGTGACCATATAGATCATTGTTGCAACCACTGTTATATATTTGCAGCAAATATTGTACAAAGGTTGTCGTGTAAGGTGTCTATGGAAAGGTTATAATTTGCTGATTATGATTATGCTATCTGTATGTGTGTAGCATTTTTGTAGTTAAAGTTATGAATATTGGCTATGTACTTGTATATCAATGTGTTTTGATTCTAAGTAGCCTCAGTGAAACATTTGGTCAGCTTCTTGAGAAGGGACTATTTTCAGTAAGTGCCCAATCAAGAAACACTTAACTGACAATGGACTTTGGGAGACGCCAATCCACATCTGAGCTTTCCTGGGAACATTCAAACTAACATGTAAACAATGGCGTCAGCCTGCAAACTGAGTCATGCATGGACATGTGACTTGCCCATGTGACTCCGGGCTCCATCTTGCTGCTGTGATCGTCCACAGGACAGAGGATATAAAAGGCTGCTGTGTCTCCTCCATCTTCTCTCCAATCCTGCTTCTTACCTCTGGAGGGACTTTGCTACAAACTGAAGCTCTGAACAAAGGACTGAATGACCCATCCCAGCTGTGGATGGACTCCAGAGACTTGATTTGAACCTGCAGCTTATTCCATCACTGCTACAAGCCTGAACCAAGAACTTTGCCATTACTGTATGTAATTGATTTCATTTAACCAATTCTAGCTCTCATCTATATCTTTTTCCTTTTATGAATAAACCTTTAGATTTTAGATTCTAAAGGACTGGCAACAGTGTGATTTGTGGGTAAGATCTGACTTGTATATTGACCTGGGGCTTGGTCCTTTGGGATCAGGAGAATCTTTTTCTTTTACTGGGGTATTGGTTTTCATAACCATTCATTCCCATAACGAGTGGCACTGGTGGTGATACTGGGAAACTGGAGTGTCTAAGGGAATTGCTTGGACTGTAACTGCCCTGCTTTAAGCGATTTGTCCTGAATTGGTACTCTCAGTTGGGTCCCACCAAAGCGAGCATCATTACAGGGTGCATGGGGACAGATGGCTGGACGAACAGGTGGAAGGGGGCGCGTGGGGACAGATGGCTGGACGGACAGGTAGGTTGGTGCGTGTGGATACGGATGGCTGAATGGATGAGGGGGTAGTGCACGTAAGAACTGATAGATAGACGAACAGGGACGGATGGATAGATGGACAGGTGGATGGGTGCACATGGGGATGGATAGTTGAACAGATGGGCAGATGAGTGCACATGGGGATGGACAGATAGACAGACAGGTGGAAGGGGGCGCGTGGGGATGGATGGCTGGACAAATGGGCATGCGTGGGGATGAATGGCTGGATGGACAGACGGGCAGATGGATTCGCGTGGGAATGGATGGCTGGACAGATGGACGGGTGTGCATCAGAACGGATTGCTGGACGGGCGGGCAGGTGTGCCTCAGAACGGATGGCTGGATAGACAGGCAGACAGGTGCGCATGGGGACGGATGGCTGGATGCACAGGTGGAAGAGTGCGTGTAGGGAAGATTGGCTGGACAGACAGGTGAGTTGGTGCGCGTGGGAACGGATGGCTGGACGGACGGGCAGACAGTTGCGTGTGTTGACAGATGGCTGGACCGACGGGTGGCCAGGTGCACATGTGGACAGATGGCTGGATGGACGGGCGTATGGGTTTGCATGGGGACAGATAGCTGGACGGATGGGTGGATGGGTGCGAGTGGGGATGGATGGCAGGGCAGATGGGCAGACTGGTGCGTGTGGGGACAGATGGAAAGACGGACAGGTGGATGGGTGCGTAGGGATGGATGGTTGTATGGATGACCAGAGGGGTGCTCGTGGGGATGGATGGATGGACGGACAGGCAGATAGATGCATGAGGTGATGAATGGCTGGATGGACAAGGGGGTGGCATGCGTAGGAACAGATAGATACACGGACGGGCGAGTGCACGTGGAGACGGATGGATAGACGGACAGGTGGATGGGTGCACGTGGGGACAAATGGCTGGAAGGACGGGCAGATGGGTGCGCATGGGGATGGATGGACAGACGGGTGGATGGGGGCCCGTGGGAATGGATGGCTGGATGGACGGACGGATGGGTGCACGTAGAGATAGATGGATAGACGGACGGGCAGATGGGTGCATGTGGGGATGGATGGATGGAAGGACGGGCAGATGGGCGCAGGTGGGGATGGATAAACAGACGGGTGGATGGGTGCACATGGGGATGGATGGCTGGACGGACGGGCAGATGCTTGTGCATGGGGACGGATGGCTGGACGAAAGGTGCATGGGTGCACATGGCGATGGATGGCTGGAAGGACGGTTGGATTGGGGTGCACGTGGATGAATGGCTGGATGGACGGGCAGATGCTTGTGCGTGGGGACAGATGGCTGGACAAAAGGCACATGGGTGCACATGGATAGCTGGATGGACGGTTGAATTGGGGTGCATGGGGACGGATGGACGGATGGATGGGTGCGTGTGGGGATGGATGGCTGGATGGACGGGTGGACAGGCGCACGTGGGGATGGATGGACGGATGGGTGTGCATGGGGACAGATGGATGGATGGATGGACGGATGTGTGCTCGTGGGGACGGATGGCTGGACAGAAGGATGGATGGGTGTACGTAGGGAAGGATTGCTGGATGGATGGATGGATGGCTGGCTGCATGTAGGGAAGGATGACTGGATGGACCGGGGGATAGATGCACATGGGGACAGATGGCTGGATGGACAGGTGGATGGCTGCGCGTGGGGATGGACAGATAAACGGATGGGTGGATGGGTGCGCATGGGGATGGACGGATGGGCTGATAGGTGCATGCAGGGATGGACGGAGGGGTGGATGGGTGCGCGTCAGGACAGATGGCTGGACAGACAGATGGATGGGTGCACGTGTGGACAGATGGCTGGACAGACAGACAGATAGGTGGGCATGCACGGGGGTGGATATCTGGCTAGACAGAAAGACAGACCAGATGCGTACAGGGAGGGACACATCGGGAGGCCGGAAGATAGATGGCCAGACAGCGAGCGCTCACCCCCGGAACAGATGGACGTTGGGTCGAACCAGCAGCTCGAGTCGGTGCTGGGGCTGGCGCTGTGGGGCCAGTGGATGGCGTGCCCCACGTAGCGCAGCCCCTCGGGCCCCGTGGCCACGCTGTAGGTGGGCCAGAGGCGGTTGCCTTTGCCATCTGTGTCAAGGATGATGTAGCTCACCATGGGGTCGCCGTCCTCGTCGGCCGCCAGCGGCTGGCAGAAGCCATCCAGTTGGAAGTCTCGGGCATGCTCGGCGATGCTGGAGCCCATCACCCAGCGGCTGGCCTGCCGAGTGCGTTCCACTGCCTTGGCCAGGTAGTAGATGGAGTTGTAGATGGTGCCGAAGAGTGGGTGCACCTGGGGGCAGAGGGGGAGCGGGGTCGGGGGAGCGAGGGCAGGTTGTGGGTCTTGGCACACACCCTCCAGCATCCCAACAGTGCTGTATCCTCATTGGCCACAGCTGGGCGCCAGTTGACTCCGCATTGGCCACGCCACTCCTGTCTACCTCCCTATTGGCCACGGCTGCACATCAGCCAACTTTCCTGCTTTCATTTTCCTGCTGTTTCCCCATTGGTCACATGTGTGCACGTCCATTCCACCTCCCCATTGGCCACCCCTGTGCACCTCCATCCCACCTCCCCAATGGCCATGGCTGGGCACCTCCATCCCACCTCCCCATTGGCCACCCGTGTGCACCTTCCAACTCTGCATTGGCCACAGCCATCTCTTTCTGTCTTGCCATTGGCCACAGCTGTGCACCTACTGTATCCCTATCCTCCCCTCTTCTCATTGACTCAAGGCCATATCCATCTCGTGCCTCAATTGGCTCAACCCTCCCGCCTCCACATTGGCCATGGTCCCAACACCCCCTACCTCTCTGCCCATCCCAGGGTCACGCCCAGCACCCTATGGCCTGTGCCCTCTGTGTCTGGTGCCCACCTGCGTGGGGTCCAGGTGAGCCGGCAGCTCGTGCGCCTGCTGGGCGTCCTGGAAAGCCTCGCGGAAGCCGCGCTCGGGGGAGTCGATTGTGACGGTGAGCACGGCGTCGTAGGCCAGCCGCAGCTTGGTGTTGTTACCCAGTACAGGGTAGGGAGTCCGGCGGTAGGGCAGGCTGTACATCAGCGCATCGTAAGGAATGAAGACGAAGGTGCCGTCCGTCATGCGCAGGTCTTCGGCCTTCTCCAACAGGAGGCGCTGCTCCTCCCCACCCAGCAGCACCGAGTGCATGCACATCACCACCACTGTGGGGGAGGAGGGCATGGGGGGCAAGGGGACATCAGGCAGAAGGGGAGGGGAGGAAGACACAACGGAAGGCTGAAAAGCACCCAAGTGAGAGCGGTGGGCGGGGCTGGCCCCCAGCCCTCCTCGGCTTGGGATCAGGCTTCCCCTTGCACCAGGACATCGGGGTTCCACCCATCACCCCACAGGGTCCTCTGACCACTCATCCCCGCACACTCCTCTATTCCCCCCATGCCTCTGTCTCTCCATCCATCCCCACACACCTCTCCATGTGTCCATCCATGCCCCACAGGCCCCATGCATCCATCCACCCCACACACCTCTCCATCTGTCCATCCATCCACCCCCCACACCTCTCCATGTGTCCATCCATCCACCCCCACAAGCCTCTCCGTCTGTCCATCCATCCATCCCCCACACACCTCTCCGTCTGTCCATTCATACATTCCCCCCACACCTCTCCATGTGTCCATCCATCCCCCACAGGCCCCATCCATCCATCCATCCACCCCACATGCCTCTCCGTCTGTTCATCCATCCATCTACCCCCCCCCCCACAAACCTCTCCATGTAGCCATCCATCCCCCACAGGCCCCATCCATCCACCCAACACACACACCTCTCCGTCTGCCCATCCAACCATTCCCACACACGCCTCTCGGTCTGTCCATCCATCCATCCATCCATCCCCCTCGCCCCCACCTCTCCATCTATCCATCCATCCACCCCACACACCTCTCCATCTGTCCATCCATCCATCCATCCATCCCCCCACACACCTCTCTGTCTGTCCGTGCATCCATCTCCACACACTCCATTCTCCATCCATCCCTCCCCATGCCTCTCTATCCACCCATCCCCATACAAACGTTCTTATGAATTTATCTATCCATCACCCCTGCATCTCTCTGTACGTCCATCCCCCTACACCCACATCCATCTTCTCTCTCTATCTAGGCACCCAGCCCCTGGTAAATTTACACATCTCCAGGCCAGCAGGGCCAGCAGGACTGGCCAGAGCCCAGGAGACCTCACTGAGCCCTCCCACTGTTGAACCCACAGCTTCCAGCTCAGCCAGTGTGTCCCCATAGCCTTGAAAGTCTCCCAGTGATGGGGCAGGCTCCCTCCCTGGGGGCCCGTTCCCAACAGCTGATCCCCCTCCCAGGGCAACGTGGCCCCCTTAGTTCTTGTCTGAATTTGTCCAGTTTCAGCTCCCAGCCATTCCCGACCCAGGAATCCTGGCTCCTCTGCTCTAACCACTAGACCCCACGCCCCTCCCAGAGCCAGGTTGAGATCCCAGGAGTCCTGCCCCTCCCCTGCCAGCGTACCTCTGACATTGTCGGCCCTCTGCACCTTCCGCAGGGCATTCCGGGCCCCATCGGCCCCGGGCTCCATGGTGGTCACCACGCCCACGGGCAAGCCAAACTCACGCAGGGAGCTGGCCAGGCCCTGCCCCACCTCCACCCACAGGTCCTGCCGGGAGGTGACCACGGCCACGTGGGCCCAGCGGAAGAACTTGAGGACAGCGTAGAGGACGGACGAGGCCCGGGGCAGGGGCCGGGCAAAGGTGCCCCACCGCTCCACCTCAGCGTCCCCGTTCAGGCAGGCCCAGGAGAAGACAGGCTTGTTCCAGGCCCGGCCCAGCGGCCCGGCCGCCCCGCAGGCCCCCGGGTTGAGTGGCCCCACGAAGCCCGAGGCGTAACGCTCGGCGTTGACCAAGGCCACCAACACCTGGCTGGTCTGGCACTCCTCGTTCAGCAGCACGTAGTCAAACCAGTAGCCCTGGTTCATGGTGGGGTCTCTGTTGAGCCGCCCAACGGCCAGCTGGGCAGCCACCTCGGGCAAGGCCTGAGCGAAGATGGGGTCACAGGTCCAGGGCCCCATCACCCCCACCTTGAAGGTGGCCGGCTGGACCCAGGCGGGCCAGCCCAGGAGCAGGAGCCAGAGCAGGGGAGCCTGGGGCCGCCACCGTCCCCACCTGGGGTGGTTGGAGAGGCGCAGCAGGAACCTGTGGAAGCCAAACCAGGCGGGAGGCATGGCTCAAGGGAGCCGGGGGGGCGGCCACAGTGTGGGGAGAGGGCGCCGGGCTCTTTAGCCCCTTGGGGGCCAGGCCCTGGAGGCTCGGGTGGAAAAGGGTCCTGCCACTGCGCCCGACATCACCGGGAGGAGAGGTCGCTGCCGCCGGAGCTACGGGGAACAGTGCACCTGGAAGAGAGAGGAGACAGGTGTCAGAATGAGAGACAGAAAGTGGGGGAGCTGGGAGCCAGGACTCCTGGGTTCTTTCCCCAGCTCTGGGAAGGGAGTGGGGGCTAGTGGTTAGAGCAGGGGGGTGGGGCTGGGAGCCAGGATGCCTGGGTTCTCTCCCTGGCTCTGGGAGGGGAGTGAGGTGTACTGTACTGTCTTGCTACCCATCTTACTGTCAGGGGCAGTCCTCTTGTTGTCAGTGGCAACCACCCTACTTCCAGTGGTGGACTTCTTGCAGCTAGGACCATCCATCTTACGGCTGATGGAGACCATCTTGATGTCAACGGTGACCACAGCAGCTGTATTGCCAACAACGGCAGCCATATTATTAACGACGGTGGCCACCAGCCATATTGTCACGAATGGCAGCCATATTGCTAACAATGGTGGCCATATTCTTAACTTTGGTGGCCAATTCCCAAGGGACTGTGAATAAATGACACAACATTTAGTGGGTGGGCACTAAACCCTGACTTTTGCGGGTTTGTTTCAGCATCGCAAAGCATTACAAGGGGTGGGTGGCTCTTGAAAATCACCAGAAAAGCATGTTGCGTCATTTATGGCCAGCCCTGCTCCCCCCAGTGATGGCCATATTTCAGGGGTTCTCAAACTGGGGGTCGGGACTCCTCAGGGGGTCATGAGATTATTACATGGGGGGTTGCCAGCTGCCAGTCTCCACCCCAAAACCCACTTTTCCTCCAGCATTTCTAATGGTGTTAAATATATAAAAATGTGTTTTGAATTTATAAGGGGGGTCGCACTCAGAGGCTTGCTATGTGAAAGGGGTCACCAGTACAAAAGTTTGAGAACCACTGCCATATTGTCACCATGCCAGCAGTATGGTCGCTAATGACGACCCTGTCACCAACAACGGCCTCCATTTTGTTAACAACAGTGGCCATATTGCAAATGGCAGCCATATTGCGAACAACGGTGGCCATATTGCGAACAGCAGTGGCCATATGGTTAAGAACTGCGGCCAGATTGTGAACAGTAGACATATTGTTAACAATGGCCATATTGCCAATATGCTAGCCATATTGTCACTAACAGTGGCCATGTTGCTAACAACAGCGGCGATATTGTGAACTGTAGACATACTGTTAACAACGGCGGCCATATTTGTGAATAACAGCAGCTATATTCCCGACCTGCCGGCAATATGGCCACCAGAGGTGGCCATAATGCTAACAATGGCAACCATCTTTCCAGCGCGCAGGTCCCACAGCCCGTACCAGCCCACCGTGACCTTCAAAGAGGCATCCCTTGCCTTGACAGCAGGCAACCCCATACCCCCCATCCCTCCCGCCCCACATGCATGGGGCCTTGCATGGCACGTTTCCACGGCAGGCCAAGGCGAAGGGTCACGGCGGGCGAGGACAGCTGTCCTGGCCTAAATCCACCTGATCTCATCAGCCTCGGCTGGTATTAGCCAAATGACGGCGACACGTGCCGCCCGGCACTTCCATAAACCTGCCCACTCCCCTCCCCCCAATCCTAATCCCCCAGATGAACTAAACTGGGATTAACCCTTTCACCCCAGCTGCCCGGTCACATTAGGTGCGAAGCAGCCCAATGGCCCAGGCAGCCACGTGTGAGCTCATCTCTGGCAGCCCCAGCCTGCATGTTGCCTGCCCCACGTGGATGGGCTGAGGGGGGGGAAGAAGCCACGGGCAAGGTGGGGAAGGATGGAGGGAATGGATGGGTCACCGGGGGAGGTCAGTGGTGACCTTGGTCCTCAGTCAGCTCTTGGGCGAAGCAGGGAAGAGAGCCAGGGAGCAGGGCAGGGGCTCAGCAGGGGGTGCTCTCCCCTGGCAGGCAGTGCTGGCCCCAGGGCAGCACTAGGGGGTGCTGTGCTGCAGGGAGCGGGGCAGGGGGCTCAGCAGGGGGTGCTGGGTTGCAGGGAGCGGGGCGGGGGCAGTAGAAGGTGCTGGGCTGCAGGGAGTGGGGCACTCTCCCCTGGCAGACAGGGCTGGCCCCAGGGCAGCACTAGGGAGTGCTGGGCTGCAGGGAGCAGGGTGGAGGGCTCAGCAGGGGGCGCACTCCCCTGGCACTGTGAGTATGAGGCTGGAGGAAACCATATGATTGTCTAGGGTAACCTCCTGCATAGCACTAACTAACTAACGCACCCAACCTCCGACATTAAACCGCGGTATCCCAGCCCTCAGGTGACTCAACTGGCCGAGAACAGGTGAGACCAAGGTGTCCTCCGTGCCCGAGGCCCTGCCACAGCAGGGAACTGACTATGTGAGACATGCCCAGATGAGCCCCACGGGGGATCAGCGCCCTATGCTACAGAGGCAGGTGTAACCACACACCCACATGGTCCCTGCCACTCTGACCCAGGGGGGGAAATTCCTTCCCAGCCCAAATCAGGTGATTGGCTGGATCCTGAACCCATGAGCAAGACCCACCAGCCAGGCTGCTGGCATGAGGATTCTCTGAACCATGCCCCGTGTCCCATCTGGGCTGTGTCCAAGTGCTGCTGCCTCAGAGGAAGCAAGCATACAGATGCATGAACAGCGCCAGGAGACACCAGGGTGAGTACCCTTCTTGACCCTTGTAGGTGACCGGCTGAGGCCCTGAAGCATGAGCATTAGGAACATGAGACCTAAACCAGGAGGAGAATGGGGGTCCCAGAGGTTGGCGAGCCCTGCCCCCGATCTTCACCAGCAACCCCCTCATTCAACCCCCCTCAGATATTTGTCCAGCTCTTTTGCAAAATGAATTAAGCCATTTGGCCCCCACAGCACCTCATGGGAGGCTGGTCCAGGCCCTCCCGTCTCCGGTGGGTAGAAACCTTCTGCTCTCTGGCCTCCACTAATCCCTGGCCTGTTTAGCCCCATTCGTTCTGGTGCCATTACCCTAGGAAAGGCCCCCACGTGCCCCCCACATGTGTCACCTCTGTCTTTGGGGACAGGGGTTCAAATCTCCCTCAAGGCTCCGTGTTTCCCAGCATCCACCATTCAAGACAGATGTTGACAAATTGCCAAGGATCCAGCATGCTTCTGTTCCTGGTGTGACCGCTGCTGGAATCCTGTGCCCAGTTCTGGTGCCCACGGTTCCAGGAGGAGGCAGGTCAATTGGAGATGGTGTGATGGGTTGGGTCACAGAGACCCCCTTGGGACTGCCACCTGATGTGATGAGACTACCTCTGAGCCCATTTTCCCTGCCAGCTTGGAACTTCAGTACCCTGCCTTCTTGAGCCATACACACCAGCCTGCTACAAACACAGACCCAGGTCTGAACCACATCCCCCAAAAGCTGCAGACTTAACAGAAAATGGCTTAGAAAGTGCTCCTGTCTCTAGCACCCAGATACCCAGTTCCCAATGAGATCCAAATCCCAAATAAATCAGTTTTACTCTTTATAAAGCTTATACAGGGTACACTCATAAATTTTCCATCCTCTATAACACTGATAGAGAGATATGCATAGCTGTTTGCTCCCCCAGGAATTAATTACTTACCCTGGGTCAATTAATAAGCAAAAGTGATTTTATTAAGTATAACAAGTAGGATTTAAGTGGTTCCAAGTAATAACAGACAGAACAAAGTAAATTACCAAACAAAATAAAACAAAAACATGCAAGTCTAAGCATAATACAGTAGGAAACTAAATGCAGGTAAATCTCATCCTCAGAGATGTTCCAATAAGCTTCTTTCACAGACTAGACACCTTCCTAGTCTGGGCCCAATCCTTTCCCCTGGTACAGTCCTTGTTCCAGCTCAGGTGGTAGCTAGGGGATTTCTCATGACTGCAGCCCCCTTTGTTCTATTCCACCCCCTTTTATAGCTTTGGCACAAGGCGGGAATCTTTTGTCTCTCTGGGTCCCCACCCCTCCTTCTAAATGGAAAAACACCAGGTTTAAGATGGGTTCCAGACAGTACCAGGTGACATGGTCACATGTCCTGGGAGACCCCAAGCCTCCATTCTTCCTGGCCTGACTCACAGGAAGGCTTGCAAGTAGACAGAGCCATCTACAGTCAATTGTCCTGGTTAATGGGAGGCATCAAGATTCCAAACCACCATTAATGGCCCACACTTTGCATAATTACAATAGGACCTCAGAGTTATATTTCATATTCCTAGTTTCAGATACAAGACTGATACATTCATACAAATAGGATGAACACACTCAGTACATTATAAGCTTTGTAATGATACCTTACAAGAGACCTTTTGCATGAAGCATATTCCAGTTATATTATATTCACACTTATTAGCATATTTTCATAAAATCATATGGAGTGCAACATCACAGATGGGTCATGGGAAGAGCCACAAGAACAATTAAAGGATGGGAAAATTCCCCCGAGAGTGAGAGATTCCAGGAGCGCCAGCGAGTTAGTTCATGAAGCAATTGGTCATGAGATGGGTCCCTGGGAAGGGATGGGGAAGGAGGGCGTTTGGGAGAGACGGGGTGAAATGGATGGAATAACCGAGAGATGATGACCTCCAAACCCTACTTGGCGGATGAGGCTGGAATTGGAAGATGTAACATCCAAAGGCTTTGAGAGCACAGCAGCAGGTTCAGACTCCCAACCAAGCCATCAGCACTGGCACTTAGGGCATGCGGACAGCTGGGATGAAGCAGCTGTGGCAGGTAGGCATCTCTTGGTCGGAGGCTCAGGTGGGCCATGGAAAGTAGCCGAGTGAGGTCTTTGCCTGTGACTCCTTCGGCTCATGACGGGAATCGTCCATAGAGTCTGAAGATCATTTGTGATCTCTACCGGAGACTCTAGCGAAGCCAGAGATCTGGAGCCAAGATGCTCGTTCCATCACAATCATGGTGAAATTGGACCAGGCTGGACTTCCGGAGGCATCTAAAGAGCCCTGTGAAGACATCTTTGCCAAGAATTGACCTTCACCCAGGATGGCCTTAAAATTGGGCCCAGCGCTTCGGTGGCAAATCATCAGTAAAAGTGTGAAATTCACTGAGTCGCATTTTGACACAAGTGCCTGACGATTCGCTCTCCTGGATGATAATGTCGCAGAAGAGTAGCTTTGGCGACCAACAGGATCGAGACACTTCTGATCCTTTGTATAGGGAGTAACCTTGGCATTGTGCCACCTCCCACAGTCATTAACGCCATCCACAACCAAGGAATTGGGAGTTGGGTGTGAGAATAAAAATTCCGAATCCTTCTTTGGGGACGTAAGTATTTTTTGTTGGCTCGTCAATAAATGCAAAGTAATGCACATCAGAAACCAGAATCCCAACTGTGCATGCCAAGTGATGGGGTCTATATTAGCAGTTGTGATGAAGCAGTTGTTTTTTTTTCAATGGTTTGCATGCAGAGGGGGTGGGACTCAGATTCCCTGGTTTAATGAGATGGTGGGAGAGGGAGTTTGTTGTTACAGAGGGCCAGCGAACGGCCTGAAGAATGGATACCCCAGTGACTGGTGACCTGGTGATCAGGAGGCCCAGCTTGGAAGTAACAGCCGGTTCTGGCCAGTGGGAGGACAATAGACTGCGGAGAGAGGACACCAGTGACCTGACCAGCCAGTTCCAGCCAGAGGGAGACAAAGGACAGCTGATAGGAGAGGAGACCCAGGTGACCTGTTTACCTGGACAGAAGACAAAGGACAGAGGCGGGGCTTGGGGGAGGTGATATTGGATGCCCATCTGTAAGGAGGAGGTCTCAGGATTGGAGAGAGGGAGCAGCCAGAGCCCACCTGGATGCAGGAGAGACTTGGATGAGCTGGGCTGAAGGAGGCCA
The DNA here is from genome assembly GCF_028017835.1 of Emys orbicularis. Classification (NCBI taxonomy): domain Eukaryota; kingdom Metazoa; phylum Chordata; order Testudines; family Emydidae; genus Emys; species Emys orbicularis. Next base: position 2,631,920 of record NC_088697.1, on the reverse strand, counting down.
GGCCTGAGGGCCCTAAGAGTTTCCTGTGCTGTGTTCAAACGCTCAATAAACCCTCCTGTTTTACTCTGGCTGAGAGTCACTCCGGTCTAGAGAACAGGGTTGCATTATTCCCTTCGGGGGTGGAGGCCCCAGGGGTCCAGAGTAAGTGGACTCCCTGAGGGAGCCCACGGCGACAGACAGGCGTGCTAAGGCTCAGAGAGGTGCGGTTCCAGGGGGCGGAGGGGCTTAACCCCCGAGAGAGAGTGGACCCCCGAGAAAGGCTGTTGCACTGAAGGGGGTTCCCCCCCCAGGGACCACATGGGGCCAAGAGTGGGCACAACTGTGAGTCCGTGACAACATGGTAGCAGAGGACGGTTGGTGGATGCACCCTGTAGACAGTTGGCTGCGAGCGCAGGCTCTTTGCAGTGCGTGGCTGCCAGGAGAGCCGGGGAGTAGCCGTGGGGGCAGTCCATGTAGCAACCGGGAGTGTATCAGACCCGACTCCCCAGTCAGCACGGGGAGACCCCAGTTGGGTTCCTCCCTAGAGGAGCTGCTGAGACTGGAGCTGGAGCTGAAAGCGAAGGAGCTGGAGCTGGAGGATCGGAGGCTGGTGGACCGTGCAGAACAGCGGAAGCCGAGTTGGAGTTGGAGGAGTGGCGGGCCAAGAGAGCCTGCCGGGGGGTAAGTGGGGAAGGGCCCCGAGATGCCAGTATTGTGGAGAATCTAGACACCAAACTGCTGCCCCAGTTCAAGGAGGGGGGGGATATTGATGCCTACCTCACAGCCTTTGAGAAGGCTTGTGATCTGAACCAGATTGACCCCGCAGACAGGCTCCGCTGTCTGACCCCCCTACTGGGTCCCAAGGCCATAGAGGCATTCAGCCAAATGGATGGTATTGAGATGGGTGACTATGCCCTGTTCAAACAGGCTTTGCTGCTGAAGTTTGAACTGACCCCCGAGGCATACAGGAAACAATTCCAGGGTGTATACAAGACCTCAGGTGTCACTTACAACGAGGTCGCCAGCCTGCCAGGGGAATATCTCCGTAAGTGAGGGAGGAGCGCAGGGGCCACTACCGCAGAGGACGTGTATAACCTGGTGGGGTTGGAGCAGCTGTATGACATCTGCCCTCCAGACCTTAAGATGTGGTTAGTGGACCGGAAGCCTAAAGATCTGGACAGTGGCGGATGCGTTTGTGGACAGCAGATCAGGGGGAAGTAGGGAGACCCACATCGGGGACTCAAAAGGGGAGTCACCCAGAGACCTCTCAAAGGTGGGACTCCAGGAAGCCCAACTCAGGGGTGCCCATGAAGGCCAGGGAAGGCCGACCCCCCTCGTGGGACTTGAGGGACCTGAAATGTAATTACTTCAGCACATCAGCTTTGATGTACCCTTGGGAAGTGACTGTGTTTCTTTAAGACAGGATCCGGACCCGGTGCCAGTAACGGCCAAAGTGCTGAACCCAGAGATCGGGAGGCGGAGAGGGCAGGAGCCAGTGTGCATGTGAATAGCCCATAAATGGCCCGGTCAGCAGGGTCGGGGGGTACTTTCCCCCCTGGCTAGTAGCACAAGGGAAGACCTGCAAAGCTCTGGTTACCTGCCTGTCTGTAGCCAGCCCCTGGACCTGAGTGGGACAACAGCCCTGCCCAGGGGAGAGGTGGCTCCCACTGGCTCTGATGCGGCAACCAAAGCAGTGGGCTCACTCCCTACCCTCACTGGGACATGGGTGCTGAGGGTGGTCGGACCCCCAGATAAGGTCCTGTAGTGAAGACACATCTGAATGGGGGCCCCAAAGACGTTGGGGTGCATGACCAGCTCCCTGCAGAGGTGCTGATGGGGGATGGACTGAAGTACTGGCCAGACACTGCCCTGGTCCTTGCCTGTGGCTAAGGTCAGGGAGGGCCCTTGGCCTGGCACCAGCAATCCACCCAGCAGGTGGGCGTGGAACCTCCAATGGGGGGAAGTGAGTTGCCAGGGACAGGGCTTAACAGGGCTGAGACTGAGGCCTTGTCCTGAGGTGGAGAAACTGAGGCACAGCCATGCAGGCTGAGACCCGAACCCAGCAGCTGAATTCTAGACCTAGCCACAGGTGGGCCCTGCAAGGTATTGCGAGATCCTGGGGAAGGATCCAGGTGAGAGAAGTGACCCAGTACCAGGAAAGGGCTTCCTGAGGGAAAACTGAACTTGGGGGATCAGAGGGTGTCTGGTGGTCCCCCAGAAGTACCACCGGGGGGATGTCCCTTCTTCTAAACATCAGGGGGTTCGGCGCACCCGGCGAGAGCTGCTGCAGAACGTTTACTGCCCCAGAAATTCACAGGGGTCCACCCTTTTGAGTTGGTGTATGGAAGGAGAAGGAGGGGACCCCTGGACTCGATGAGAAACAAAAGGGGACTCAGTGGTGGATTCTGAACTATCGTTCTGGGGAAAGCTCACTGAGCTCATGGGTTTGGCCAGGAAGAACCTAGCTGGGGCCCAGGAACAGCAAAAGGGCTGGTATGACAACAAGCCTGATCGGGGACCAGCAGAGGGGTCTCAGCTCAGTGTGAAGGGCGCCTGGGACGAGCCCTGTGACATCAACAACCAGCTGATGGAGGTGAGTCATGTGCTGGAGCTGCCCAGTTGGGCAATTGTACCATGTCGACATAATGAAGCCGTATTTTGACAAGGAGACTGGTGGTGCGGCCGTGTGTGTGGGCAGGGGAAGGAGAAGGGGAAAGGGAATCTCTCTCCTGAGCCAGGAGCCGACCTCCTGCTGGAATAACTTCCCCTCTCTGACCAGCTAACCCCTGTCCGCTGGCTGAGATCAGAGGGGCTGAGTTTGTACCTGCAGCCGAGCACCAGATGGCCTGCGATCACTAATCTAGCTGTCCATGGAGGGGAGGGGAGGTGGTCCCCGTTCACAGTCACCAGGGAAACAGCCCAGGATCGGGAAAGAAAGGTCAGTGATGTACTGGCGTTAGGGGTGATCCAGCCATCCGCCAGGCCCTGGGACTCACCCGTGGGCCTGGACCCCAAGTAAGACAAGTCGATCAGACCCGGTGTGCGCTACTGGAAGCTCAAGGTTGTCACCATGTTTGATGCCTGCCCCATGCCCAGGACTAACAAAATCCTGGACAAGTGGGAGGTGTTACCTCACTACTGTGAATCTCACAAGGGGCTACTGGCACGTGCCTTTGGACCCAGTTGCTGGGTTGAAATCTGATCCCATCACCCCTATAGGGCTCTGAGTTCCTGGTCCTACCTTTTGGCCTCAAAGGGGTGCCTGCCACCCTCCCCCACGCTCCCCCCCAGTGTCAGGGGATCAGTGACTGAGGGTGGTGGAGGACTGTGACTGGCTATATTCATGATATATGTGTCTTCAGCCTGACCTGGGAGAACTGTGTGTCCCAGTGAAGAGGGGGCTGGGAAGCCCCCAGGATGTAGGATGGGATGATAGAGGCCGGAAAGGGTAAGATGAGGGTGGCAGAGGAATCGTACCTGGGCCACAAGGTGGAAAGCGGCTGCCTAAAGCCAGAAGCAGCCAAGGTGAAGGCAACCAGAGATTGGCCCATTCCTCAAACCAAGACACAGGTCTCTAATGGGATGGCAGGGTACCACTCAAGGTTTGTACCCCACTTTCACTCCCATTACGAAGATCGGTAAGTTGGACAAGCCAGACGAGGTGGTCTGGACCGAGCTGTGCCAGCGGGTTGCTCTGTGCGCTGAAGGAGGCTGTCACCCAGGGGCTGGGGCTGGTAAACCCAGACTTGGACAAACCCCTTTAGGATGTTCACCAACACACCTCAGACATGGGGCTGGGTGCGGTGCTGACGCAGGCCAATGCGAAGGGGGAAAGACACCCCATCGGGTACCTGAGCAAGAAGCTGCTCCTCTGGGAGCAGAACTATGCAGCCATAGAGAAGGAATGCCTGGCCCTGGGATGGGCTCTTAAAAAGCTGCAGCCGGATCTATTTGGGCGGCTCTTTATGGTATACACTGACCACTCGCCCCGACCACTCACCCTGATGTGGCTGCATTGGATGAAAGGGGCCAATGCCAAACTCCTACGGTGGAGTCTGATCTGCCAGGATGATCATATGGGGGTGGTCCATGTTAAGAGGAGTGCAGATGTTATAGCTGATGCATTGTCCCGGAGATGGGGGGGCCTGACCTTCCCCAGGTCACTAGCTGGAGTGACCCCACTCAGTTCAGTCTCGAAGGGGGGAAAGATGTGAGGAAGTTGGGGATTTTTGTAGTGTTTTACATGAATAGTGTGTGCATGCCTCAGTTCCCCCTTGTGCTGTATGTGTAACAAGGTGGTGGGAGAGGGTTTGTTGTTACAGAGGACCAGGTGTGACCTCGCCTAGCAGCCGGGATCCCCGGACAACGGCCTAGAGATGGGGCACCCTCACAACTGGTGACTAAGAGGCCCTCCCCAGTTTGGCAGTCAGCTGGTTCTGGCCAGTGGGAGGACAAAGGGCTGAGGAGAGAGGACCCCAGTGACCTGGTGAGCCGGTTCCCACCAGAGGGGAACAAAGTATGGAAGAGAGAGGGCCCCAGTGACCTGTTTACCTGGGATGGGAGACAAAGGACAAGGGAGGAGCTGTTGGGGCCAGTGAGATCAGATGCCCAGCTGGGTCTCTGGATGGTAGAGAGGAAGCAGGCAGAGCCCACCTGGATGCAGGGGAGACTTAAATGTACTGGGCTGAGGGAGGCCAGGCCTGAGGCCCAGAGAGTTTCCTATGCTGTGTTCAAACGCTCAATAAACCCTCCTGTTTTATGCTGGCTGAGAGTTGCTCCGGTCTAGAGAACAGGGTTGCATTATTCCCTCTGGGAGTGGAGGCCCCAGGGGTCCAGAAGCGAGTGGACTCCCTGAGGGGCCCATGGCGAGAGACAGGCATGCTAAGGCTCAGAGAGGTGCGGTTCCAGGAGGTGGAGGGGCTTAACCCCCTAGAGAGAGCTGACCCCCAAGAAGGACTGTCGCACTGAAGGGGGTTCCCCCCACGGACCACAGGGGGCCAAGAGTGGGCACGACCTCTGAGTCTGTGACAGGGGAACGGACGGACAGAGAAAGGGGAGTGAGGGGCATGCACAGACAGAGAAAGGGGAGTGAGGGGGATGGACGGACAGATGGAGAAAGGAGAGTGAGGGGGACAGATGGACAGACAGAGAAAGGTGAGTGAGGGGGACGGATGGATGGACAGAGAAAGGGGGATGAGGGGGACGGACGGAGAGACAGAGAAAGGGAAGTGAGGGGGACGGATGGACAGACAGAGAAAGGGGGGGATGGACGGACAAATGGAGAAAGGGGAGTGAGGGGGACGGATAGAGAAAGCGGAGTGAGGGGGATGGACGGACAGACGGAGAAAGGGAAGTGAGGAGGATGGACGGACAGATGGAGAAAGGGGAGTGAGGGGGACAGATGGATCGATGGATGGATGGAGAAAGGGGAGTGAGGGGGACGGACAGACAGAGAAAGGGGAGCAAGGGGGATGGATGGACGGACAGAGAAAAGGGAGTGGGGGGGATGGACAGACGGACAGAGAAAGGGGAGTGGGGGGGATGGATGGACAAACGGAGAAAGGGGAGTGAGGGGGACGGATGGATGGATGGAGAGAGGGGAGTGAGGGGGATGGACAGATGGAGAAAGGGAGATGAACGGATAGGGAGAGGGGAGTGACAGGGACGGATGGACGGATGGAGAGAGGGGAGTGATTGGGATGGACTGATGGAGAAAGGGGGATGAACGGACAGGGAGAAGGGAGTGACGGGGATGGACGGATGGAGAAAGGGGAGTGAGGGGGATGAACATACAGAGAGGGGGGATGGATGGATGGAGAGAGGGGAGTGATGGGGAGGAGGGTGCAATGGGGGGGGCCTCATGTTTCATACTGAGAAAGCGGGGCAATCGGCTAGTTATCTTAGGTGCATTTACACGTACGCAAGAAACCTGGGAAACAAGCAGGGAGAACTGGAAGTCCTGGCACAGTCAAGGACCTATGATGTGATTGGAATAACAGAGACTTGGTGGGGTAACTCACATGACTGGAGCATTGTCATGGATGGATATAAACTGTTCAGGAAGGACAGGTAAGGGAGGAAAGGTGGAGGAGTTGCACTGTATGTAAGGGAGCAGTATGATTGCTCAGAGCTCCAGTATGAAACTGAAGAAAAGCCTGTTGAGAGTCTTTGGGTTAAGTTTAGAGGCCAGAGCAACAAGGGTGATGTTAAAAGCAACAGAGGGTCCTGTGTCACCTTTAAGACTAACAGAAGTATTGGGAGCATAAGCTTTCGTGGCTAAGAACCTCACTTCTTCAGAAGGGTGATGTTGTGGCGGGCATCTGCTATAGATCACCAGACCAGGAGGAGGAGGTAGACGAGGCTTTCTTCAGACAACTAACTGAAGTTTCCTGATCACAGGCCTTGGTTCTCATGGGGAACTTCAATACCCCTGACATCTGCTGGGAGAGCAATACAGCGGTGCACAGAGAATCAAGGAAGTTTTTGGAAAGTGTTGGGGACAACTTCCTGGTGCAAGTGCTGGAGGAACTGACTAGGGGCCATGCTCATCTTGACCTGCTGCTCACAAACAGGGAAGAATTGGTAGGGGAAGTAGAAGTGGGTGGCAATCTGGGCAGCAGTGACCATGAGATGGTCCAAGTTCAGGATCCTGACAAAAGGAAGAAAGGAGAGCAGCAGAATATGGACCCTGGACTTCAGGAAAGCAGACTTGGACTTCCTCAGGGAACTGATGGGCAGGATCCCCTGGGAGGCTAATATGAGGGGGAAAGGAGTCCAGGAGAGCTGGCTGTATTTTAAAGAAGCCTTATTGAGGGCACAGGAACAAACCATACGGATGTGCAGAAAGAATAGCAAATATGGCAGGTGACCAGCTTGGCTTAACAGAGAAATCTTCGGTGAGCTTAAACACAAAAAGGAAGCTTACAAGAAGTGGAAACTTGGACAGATGACTAGGGAGGAGTATAAAAATATTGCTCAAGCATGCAGGGGTGTAATCAGGAAGGCCAAAGAACAACTGGAGTTGCAGCTAGCAAGGGATGTGAAGGGTAACAAGAAGGGTTTCTACAGGTATGTTAGCAACAAGAAGAAGGTCAGGGAAAATGTGGGACCCGTACTGAATGGGGGAGGCCACCTAGTGACAGTGGAAAAAGCTGAAGTACTCAATGCTTTTTTTGCCTCGGTCTTCACAGACAAGGGCAGCTCCCAGATTGCTGCACTGGGCAGCACAATATGGGGAGAAGGTGAGCAGCCCTCAGTGATGAAAGAACAGGTTAAGGACTATTTAGAAAAGCTGGACATGCAACAAGTCCATGGGGCCAGATGCGCTGCATCCAAGGGTGCTGAGGGAGTTGGCTGATGTGATTGCAGAGCCACAGGCCATTATCTTTGAAAACTTGTGGCAATTGGGGGAGGTCCCGGATGACTGGAAAAAAGCAAATATAGTGCCCATCTTTTAAAAAGGGAAGAAGGAGAATCCAGGGAACTACGGACAGGTCAGCCTCACCTCAATCCCTGGAAAAATCATGGAGCAGGTCTTCAAGGAATCCATTTTGAAGCACTTGGAGGAGAGGAAGGTGATCAGGAACAGTTAACATGGATTCACCAAGGGCAAGTCATGCCTGACCAACCCGACTGCCTTCTATGAGGAGATAACTGGCTCTGTGGATATGGGGAAAGCAGTGGACATGATATATCTTGACTTTAGCAAAGCTTTTGATACAGTCTCCCACAGTATTCTTACCAGCAAGTTTAAAAAGTATGGATTGGACTAATAGACTATAAAGTGGCTAAAAAGCTGGCTAGTTTGTTGGGCTCAACAGGTAGTGATCAACAGCTCGATGTCTAGTTAGCAGCCGGTATCAAGTGGGGTGCCCCAGGGGTCAGTCCTGGGGCCGGTTTTGTTCAACATCTTCATTAATGATCTGGCTGAGGGGATGGATTGCACCCTCAGCAAGTTTGCGGATGACACAAAGCTGGGGGGAGAGGTAGATACGCTGGAGGGTAGGGATAGTGTCCAGAGTGACCTAGACAAATTGGAAGATTGGGCCAAAAGAAATCTGATGTGGTTCAACAAGGACAAGGGCAGAGTCCTGCACTTAGGATGGAAGAATCCCATGCACCGCTACAGGCTGGGGACCGACTGGCTAAGCAGCAGTTCTGCAGAAAAGGACCTGGGGATTACAGTGGATGAGAAGCTGGATATGAGTCAGCAGTGTGCCCTTGTTGCCAAGAAGGCCAATGGCATATTGGGCTGCATTAGTAGGAGCATTGCCAGCAGATCGAGAGAAGTGATTATTCCCCTCTATTTGGCACTGGTGAGGCCACATCTGGAGTATTGCATCCAGTTTTGTTCCCCCCACTACAGAAAGGATGTGGACAAATTGGAGAGAGTCCAGTGGAGGGCAACAAAAATGATTAGGGAACTGGGGCACATGACTTATGATGAGAGGCTGAGGGAACTGGGCTTGTTTAGTCTGCAGAAGAGAAGTGTAAGGAGGGATTTGATAGCAGCCTTCAACTACCTGAAGGATGGAGCTCGGCTGTTCTCAGTGGTGGCAAATGACAGAACAAGAAGCAATGGTCTCAAGTTGCAGTGGGGGAGGTCTCGGTTGGATATTAGGAAACACTATTTCACTAGGAGGGTGGTGAAGCACTGGAATGGGTTACCTAGGGAGGTGATGGAATCTCTCCCCATAGAGGTTTTTAAGGCCTGGCTTGACAAAGCCCTGGCTGGGATGATTTAGTTGGTGTTGGTCCTGCTTTGAGCATCTCTGACCTCCTGAGGTCTCTTCCAATCCTAATATTCTATGATTCTATGACGGACGGATGGAGAAAGGGGAGTGAGGGGGACGGACAGATGCATGAATGGAGAAAGGGGAGTGAGGGGGACGGACGGAGAAAGGGGAGTGAGGGGGGTGGACAAATGGACGGAGAAACAGGAGTGAGGGGGAGGGATGACGGAGAAAGGGGAGTGTGGGAGAAAGATGGAGAAAGGGGCGTGATATGGATGGATGGAGAAAGGGTAGTGATATTGATGGATGGATGGATGGATGGATGGATGGATGGATGGAGAAAGGGGAGTGAGGGGGACGGACAGACAGAGAAAGTGGAGTGAGGGGGATGGATGGATGGATGCAGAAAGGGGAGTGAAGGGGATGGACGGGGAGAGGGAAGTGAGGGGGACGGAGGGACGGAGAAAGGGGAGTGAGGGTGTGACGCTCTGTACCTTGGGGGAACATCCTGCACCCCCATGTTCATCCTTATAATATGATTTTGTGGTATCTAATGCAAAGTTTTTCATGTCAGGTGTCTTCAGAAGGCTCGTGATGCACTGAGCATTGTTGTTATAGTGATGTTACAGTAATGTTATAGGTTGTAATTTCATGTATATAGTTATGAAGCTGAAAATGTGTCCTCATGGCTTAAAACAAACCCAGGCAAAAACTCTTTAAGAGCAGAGAGGCAGTTCACACCTCATCAGGGCATGTATGGGACAAACCCAGCCCAGCCTCACAGGAACAAAGGACGCTGGCCTAGGCAGCAACAAAAGGATCTGTTAGACTCTGAGTGAGTCACCCCCCTTTCTTTGGGCAGTTTGGGACTGTGATGAGGTAATGCTCACCTGACTCTGAACGGGGTGGGGGGCAAAGCCAAGAGGGAAGAAGGAACATGATAAAAGGGAGAGACATTTGCCATGCTCTCTCTCTCTCTTCCACCTCCATCTACAGACACCACCACCAAGTGACAGAAGCGCTGATCAAAGGGAAGAGCCTGGCTGAAAAGTAACCAGCCAGCCTGTGGTGAGAAACATCTAAGGGTACGTCTACACTTACCTCCGGGTCCGACGGCAGGCAATCGATGTTCTGGGATCGATCCCGGAAGTGCTCGCCGTCAACGCCGGTACTCCAGCTCGGCGAGAGGAGTACGCGGCATCGACGGGGGAGCCTACCTGCAGCGTCTGGACCCGCGGTAAGTTCGGACTAAGGTACTTTGAATTCAGCTACGTTATTAACGTAGCTGAATTTGCGTACCTTAGTCCGAAGTGGGGGGGTAGTGTGGACCAGGCCTAAGTTTGTAAGGGCACTGAAAGTGTTAAGATCAGCTTAGAATGCATTTTGCTTTTATTTCATTTGACTAAATCTGACTTGTGCTTTGACTTATAATCACTTAAAATCTATCTTTTGTAGTTAATACATTTGTTTATTCTACCTGAAGCAGTGTGTTTGGTTTGAAGCGTGTCAGAGACTCCCCTTGGGATAACAAGCCTGGTACATATCAATTTCTTTGTTAAATTGATGAACTCATACAAGCTTACAGCGTCCAGTGGGCATAACTGGACACTGCAAGACAGAGGTTCCTAGGGTTGTGTCTGGGACTGGAGACATCATAGAATCATAGAATATCAGGGGTGGAAGGGACCTCAGGAGGTTCTAGTTCAACCCCCTGCTCAAAGCAGGACCAATCCCCAACTAAATCATCCCAGCCAGGGCTTTGTCAAGCCAGGCCTTAAAAACCTCTAAGGAAGGGGATTCTACCACCTCCCTAGGGAACCCATTCCAGTGCTTCACCACCCTCCTAGTGAAATAGTGTTTCCTAATATCCAACCTAAACCTCCCCCACTGCAACTTGAGACCATTACTCCTTGTTCTGTCATCAGGTATCACTGAGAACAGTCTAGATCCATCCTCTTTGGAACCCCCTTTCAGGGAGTTGAAAGCAGCTATCAAATCCCCCCTCACTCTTCTTTTCTGCAGACTATAGTGTCAGTCACTTGCAAGTAGCTGGGAGCAGCTTACATGCCAGAGGCTGTGCGTGAACAGCCCAGGAGTGGGGGTTCTCACAGCAGAGCAGGGTAAAGCTGGCTCCCAGAGTCAAGGATTGGAGTGACCTAGCAGATCCTCGGTACAGAGACACCAGAAGGGAATGCCACCGTGGTGTAGTGAACAGGGTTTACCTGTGAACAGGGATTACCCCCGAAACAGGGCGTAGTACAGCTTGTTACTCCAAGTAAAGTTCATGCTTTAAGCACTGATATTTGTGATTTTAAGTGAGTCTTAAGTGCAGTGGCTAAGAACAGTCAGGAGAAGGTCACGGTTTTGTTATTTTCTGTTTTGCTTATTTCAGGAAAGGGAAGTAGGAAAATGAGTGATAGCAGAGAAGAGATTGTGAAGTTGGAGCTCCTTAGGCTGCAGGCTGCAGAAAAGGAGAGGGAGCACCAGAGATTATTGCAACTGAAAGAACTGGAGATAAAAGAAAAAGAGAGAGAGAGAAAGAAGAAAAAGTAAAAGAGAAAGAAAACTCCAGCTGCAGGGCCGGCTTTAGGCACCGCAGGGCCTGATTCGAAGGAGCTGCCGCCGAAGTCCCACCGCTGTCGGCGGCGGCAGCTCAATCGCTGCCGCGGAGGAAGGACCCTCTGCCGAAATGCCGCCAAAGACAGCGGCAACGATTGAGCTGACGACGACAACAGTGGCGGGACTTTGGCGGCAGCTCCTTCAGGACGTTGCAGGGCCCTCTTAGGGGCGTGGGGCCCGATTCCGGGGAATCGGCTGAATTGCCCTAAAGCCAGCCCTGACCAGCTGGACCTGCTAGAGAAGCAGAACCAGAGGCATCTGACCCCAACGACTCCCATGACTCCAAAAATCCATGAGTGGGAACACTTATGTCCTGCATACAGTGAAGAGGATGATATTGCTGAATATCTGACTACCTTCAAAAGGCTGTGTGTAATACACGAAATCCCTGATGATAAGAAAGTTCCTACCCTGATTGCGAAATTAACTAGTAAAGCTCGAAATGGATTCAATGGAATGCCTATTGAAGATGCTTTAGACCATTGTAAATTTAAAAATACTGTTTTGCGAAGTTTTTAGATTACTCCCGAAACATATAGAGTTCAATGTAGGAATCTCAAAACGGATATTGGTACGAGTAATGGGGAATATGTGAACAAAACGAAAGATTTTTTGGGAAAATGTGTGAGGGGCAAAGAGGTGGCAAGTTCTGAAGGAATGCTTGATCTTGTTGCTCAAGAGCATTTCTTAAGCGTATGTAAGGCTGATGTAAAGCAGTGCCTATGGGACAAAGATGTTAAGCTGGTGGATGAGATGGCTTTTTTAGCTGATGCCTTTGAACAGACTCAGACGTCTATTGAGGGCAAGCAACAGAAAGACGGGTTTAAAACTGGTGGGAAGGGAGAATCCCATTTTGCCCCTGGGAAGAGAGAAGGGGGTTGGGAGCCTAAACATTCTCTTACCCAAAAACATTCCTCTAACCCTCATCCCAAATCTCCTGTAAAAGCAGAAGAGCCCAAAAGGTGCTATCAGTGTAATTCCACTGATCACCTGAGGAATAAATGCCCCATGCTAGGAGGAAGCAGGCAACTAATAGCTCACAGACTGGGGACAGAATGGCTAGGCAGCAGTTCTGCAGAAAAGGACGTGGGGATTACAGTGGACGAGAAGCTGGATATGAGTCAACAGTGTGCCCTTGTTGCCAAGAAGGCTAACAGCATTTTGGGCTGCATAAGTAGGGGCATTGCCAGCAGATCGAGGGACGTGATCATTCCCCTCTATTCAACATTGATGTGGCCTCATCTGAAGTATTGTGTCCAGATTTGGGACCCACACTACAAGAAGGATATGGAAAAATTGGAAAGAGTCCAGCAGAGGGCAACAAAAATAATTAGGGGGCTGGAGCACATGACTTATGAGGAGAGGCTGAGGGAACTGGGATTGTTTAGTCTCCAGAAGAGAAGAATGAGGGGGGATTTGATAGCTGCTTTCAACTACCTGAAAGGGGGTTCCAAAGAGGATGGATCTAGACTGTTCTCAGTGGTGGCAGATGACAGAACAAGGAGTAATGTTCTCAAGTTGCAATGGGGGAGGTTTAGGTTGGATATTAGGAAACACTATTTCCCTAGGAGGGTGGTGAAGCACTGGAATGGGTTACCTAGGGAGATGGTGGAATCTCCATCCTTAGAGGTTTTTAAGGCCCAGCTTGACAAAGCCCTGGGATAATTTAGTTGGGGATTGGTCCTGCTTTGAGCAGGGGGTTGGACTAGATACCTCCTGAGGTCTCTTCCAACCCTGATATTCTATGATTCAATGATTCTATATTAGTTCTGCTGTCCTCAACACAGAAACTTCCCCAGGCAATTGAAACCTATCATATCGGTTCTGTGAGGTTAGCCTCTGCAGAACTAGATATGAAGCATGTTAAGGCTGTCCAAATTGATGGCAGGGAAGGCTTGGGGCAGAGGGATACAGGGGCCCAGATCTCGCTGGTTAAGCAGAGTGTTGTCCCAAAGGCCAATATGCTGCCTGGCCAAATGGCAGAGATTGTGGGGGTAGGCAAAAGCAGATTCCTCGTACCACTAGCTAAAATCCATGTGGTGTGGGAAGGTTTGGAAGTGTTTTGACTGTGGGGGTAATGGAACACCTCCTAGTCGACCTGTGCCTTGGTAATGATTTTTTCCACGTAGCTCGGGTTAAAGTATTTCCCTGCAGCAGGAGGGAGTGTTGTGCTGGGACCCCCGAGGGAAAGGGTCAGGTCTCAGGAACTGCTGAGAGAATGGGAGAGGCTCCTTGATTCTTCTGCAGCTGGGGGAAGCCACATGCTTCCAGACCAACTCCTGCACTGCAGCTGGAGGCAGCACCACACCAGGAAGGGACGGGGGTGTGATGCCGGCCAGGGAGAGAACTGCCCAGGTTGTTAGCTGCCAGCAGGTCGCAGCTGAACCAGAGGCAAAACCGACTCTAGGGGGCATAGAGCAATGTGTCCCAGAGGAGAGCCCAGAGAAGGGGCAGGGGATCTCAGAAACCACTGAGGTGAGTGACGATTCCTGTGACTCTAAACACAGGGAAGCAGGGTGCTTCCAAGTGTGGGAGGGGTTGAGACTAGCTCCTTTCCAGCAGAAGGCAACAGGCCCTCAGGCTCAGGGGCAGAAGAGGTGTTGTCAGGGATTAAGGAAGCTGTCCCAGTTGTTAGCTGGCAGAGTATTGCAGATAAACAAGGGATAAAGCCCTTCCTAGGGAGCACAGAGAAATGTGTCTTAAGAGGGGACCCAGAGGAGGAAACTGGGGAAGGAATAGTGGGGGTACAGGAATGTCTCCTCACTAGTGACTTGGGGCAGGATGCCCAGGACACTAGGAGGATGGCTGGGTCAGCATCTGTGCACCCAGGCACTCAGCCTGTGGCCCAGGTTTTGAGAAGGAACGGTGTAACTGACCTCCTGGAGGGGAGCAGTCACACAGCTCAGGGACAGAGAAGGGGGTGTCTTTCCCCACGCTGGTGGGGCACAGAGAGCAGTTATGGGAAAGCTGCTGGGAAAAGGTGCATCTGATCAAAGGGGAAACACACCTAGCCCAGAGAGCACAGATCATAGCCCTCTAGGGGCAGGGAAGGACTCAGTGCTGGGAGGGGGAAACACAGGGTAACCCCACAAGGGGAGCTGGATTTTCTGCATATGTACAGTCCCCGAGGTTGGGAGACCGCTCCCCAAAGGGCCAGCCAATGTGCAGGATCCCCCTGAATACCTGTCTTGCCAGACCCTGAGGCACCAAAATGCCAGAAACATGATTAAATTAAGAGCCCACACAGAAGGGAACACTGGAGGGAAAGAAAAGCCAGTGACTGATTACAGGGGAGAGAGTCAAAGGACACCATGGGTAATGAACAAACCAACCTCAAACTACACTATCTGAACAGAGGGTGTGGTATCATAGAGATACTTGTAAACACCCATCTGTGATAAAAATGTTGGTATTAATGTTAAGTTTTGGGGATAAGAATTTTGACAGGGATGTTAAACCTTATGATAATGCTACTTTTCAATTAATACCTGTAAACAGACTTAAAGCTTACCACAGCGGAGAAACCATAACAAACCTGGTTTGCTGGGTGAGGGGGAAACTGAGGCACGCTGCCTCATGGCCTTAATGGCTAGATGCCAAGAAAATTATAACACAAACTGCCTTCAAGCTAGTCAGTGACTAACAGTCTTGCAGTAAACTAAGGGGGCAGGTGTGACACTCTGTACCTCGTTGGAACACGCTGCACCCCCATGTTCATCCTTATGATTGTGTGGTGTCCAGTGCAAAGTTTGTCATGTCAGGTGTCTTCGGAAGCCTTATGTTGCACTGAGCATTGTTGTTATAGTAATGTTATAGGTTGCAATTTCATGTATATAGTTATGAGGCTGAAAATGTGTCCTCATGGCTTAAAACAGGCCCAGGCAAAACTTTCCAGGAACAGAGGGGCAGTTCACACCTCATCAGGGCATGTATGGGACAAACCCAGCCCAGCCTCACAGGAACAAAGGATGCTGGCCTAGTCAGTAACAACAGATCTGTTGGACTCTCGAGTGAGTCACCCCACTTACCTTGGTCAGATTGGCACTACGATGAGGTAATTCTCACCTGACCCTGAAGTGGGGGACAAAGCCATGAGGGAAGAAAGGACATGATAAAAGGGACGGACGTTTACCATGCTCTTCCTCTCTCTTCCACCTATATCTACAGACACCACCATGAAGCGACTGAAGCGCTGATCAAAGTGGAGAACCTGGCTGAAGGGCAACCAGCCAGCCTGTGGTGAGAAGCATCTAGATTCATAGATTCATAGATTCTAGGACTGGAAGGGACCTCGAGAGGTCATCGAGTCCAGTCCCCTGCCCGCATGGCAGGACCAAATACTGTCTAGACCAGTGTTTTTCAATCACTGTTCCGCGGCACACTAGATGTTGCCTGGTGTGCCGTGGGAAAAAAATATTAAACCATGCTTGAATGTCGGAACTGGTTACTAAAATTTTTGAATCCCACCACTGATGTTAAGGACTATAAATAGCTCCGGTGTCACACTTTCTTTGTGTTTATTTGATTCCTATTCAAGAGAATTACTTTATATATAGTCAATATAGGCACAGAGTTAAATTTTTTAACATTTTCTAATGGTGGTGTGCCTCGTGATTTTTTTCATGAAACAAGTGTGCCTTTGCCCAAAAAAAGGTTGAAAAACACTGGTCTAGACCATCCCTGATAGACATTTATCTAACCTACTCTTAAATATCTCCAGAGATGGAGATTCCACAACCTCCCTAGGCAATTTATTCCAGTGTTTAACCACCCTGACAGTTAGGGACTTTTTCCTAATGTCCAACCTAGACCTCCCTTGCTGCAGTTTAAGCCCATTGCTTCTTGTTCTATCCTCAGAGGCTAAGGTGAACAAGTTTTCTCCCTCCTCCTTATGACACCCTTTTAGATACCTGAAAACTGCTATCATGTCCCCTCTCAGTCTTCTCTTTTCCAAACTAAACAAACCAAATTCTTTCAGCCTTCCTTCATAGGTCATGTTCTCAAGACCTTTAATCATTCTTGTTGCTCTTCTCTGGACCCTTTCCAATTTCTCCACATCTTTCTTGAAATGCGGTGCCCAGAACTGGACACAATACTCCAGCTGAGGCCTAACCAGAGCAGAGTAGAGCGGAAGAATGACTTCTCGTGTCTTGCTCACAACACACCTGTTAATACATCCCAGAATCATGTTTGCTTTTTTTGCAACAGCATCACACTGTTGACTCATATTTAGCTTGTGGTCCACTATAACCCCTAGATCCCTTTCTGCCGTACTCCTTCCTAGACAGTCTCTTCCCATTCTGTATGTGTGAAACTGATTTTTTCTTCCTAAGTGGAGCACTTTGCATTTGTCTTTGTTAAACTTCATCCTGTTTAACTCAGACCATTTCTCCAATTTGTCCAGATCATTTTGAATTATGACCCTGTCCTCCAAAGCAGTTGCAATCCCTCCCAGTTTGGTATCATCCGCAAACTTAATAAGCGTACTTTCTATGCCAATATCTAAGTCATTAATGAAGATATTGAACAGAGCCGGTCCCAAAACAGACCCCTGCGGAACCCCACTCGTTATGCCTTTCCAGCAGGATTGGGAACCATTAATAACAACTCTCTGAGTATGGTTATCCAGCCAGTTATGCACCCACCTTATAGTAGCCCCATCTAAATTGTATTTGCCTAGTTTGTCGATAAGAATATCATGCGAGACCGTATCAAATGCCTTACTAAAGTCTAGGTATACCACATCCACAGCTTCTCCCTTATCCACAAGACTCGTTATCCTATTGAAGAAAGCTATCAGATTGGTTTGACATGATTTGTTCTTTACAAATCCATGCTGGCTGTTCCCTATCACCTTACCACCTTCCAAGTGTTTGCAGATGATTTCCTTAATTACTTGCTCCATTATCTTCCCTGGCACAGAAGTTAAACTAACTGGTCTGTAGTTTCCTGGGTTGTTTTTATTTCCCTTTTTATAGATGGGCACTATATTTGCCCTTTTCCAGTCTTCTGGAATCTCTCCCGTCTCCCATGATTTTCCAAAGATAATAGCTAGAGGCTCAGATACCTCCTCTATTAGCTCCTTGAGTATTCTAGGATGCATTTCATCAGGCCCTGGTGACTTGCAGGCATCTAACTTTTCTAAGTGATTTTTAACTTGTTCTTTTTTTATTTTATCTGCTAAACCTACCCCCTTCCCATTAGCATTCACTATGTTAGGCATTCCTTCAGACTTCTCGGTGAAGACCGAAACAAAGAAGTCATTAAGCATCTCCGCCATTTCCAAGTTTCCTGTTACTGTTTCTCCCTCTTCACTAAGCAGTGGGCCTACCCTGTCTTTGGTCTTCCTCTTGCTTCTAATGTATTGATAAAAAGTCTTCTTGTTCCCCTTTATTCCCGTAGCTAGTTTGAGCTCATTTTGTGCCTTTGCCTTTCTAATCTTGCCCCTGCATTCCTGTGTTGTTTGCCTATATTCATCCTTTGTAATCTGTCCTAGTTTCCATTTTTTGTATGACTCCTTTTTATTTTTTAGATCATGCAAGATCTCGTGGTTAAGCCAAGGTGGTCTTTTGCCACATTTTCTATCTTTCCTAACCAGCGGAATAGCTTGCTTTTGGGCCCTTAATAGTGTCCCTTTGAAAAACTGCCAACTCTCCTCAGTTGTTTTTCCCCTCAGTCTTGATTCCCATGGGACCTTACCTATCAGCTCTCTGAGCTTACCAAAATCCGCCTTCCTGAAATCCATTGTCTCTATTTTGCTGTTCTCCCTTCTACCCTTCCTTAGAATTGCAAACTCTATGATTTCATGATCACTTTCACCCAAGCTGCCTTCTACTTTCAAATTCTCAACGAGTTCCTCCCTATTTGTTAAAATCAAGTCTAGAACAGCTTCCCCCCTATGTTTGTAAGGGCACTGAAAGTGTTAAGAGCAGCTTAGAATGCATTTTGCTTGTCTTTCATTTGACCAAATCTGACTTCTTGTGCTTTGATTTATAATCACTTAAAATCTATCTTTATAGTTAATAAATCTGTTTGTTTATTCTACCTGAAGCAGTGCATTTGGTTTGAAGTGTGTCAGAGACTCCCCTTGGGAGAACAAGCACGGTAAATATCAATTTCTTGTTAAATTGACAAACTCATATAAGCGTCCAGCGGGCATAACTGGACACTGCAAGACGGAGGTTCCTAGGGTTGTGTCTAGGACCGGAGATATTGGCTAGTGTCATTCGGTTACACAATCCAAGGAGCAGTTTACATGCCAGAGGCTGTGCGTGAACAGCCCAGGAGTGGGGGTTCTCACAGCAGAGCAGGGTAAGGCTGGCTCCCAGAGTCGAGGATTGGAGAGATCTAGCAGATCACTGGTCCAGATAACACCAAAGGGGAACATCACAGGGGATGAACGGAGAAAGGGGAGTGAGGGGGACAGATGGATGGAGAAAGGGGAGTGAGGGGGATTGTTACCTAGCAGCTCTGTGTTCTTGAGGAACCAGGGTGCAGTACCCAGCCTGTCTGTCTCACCAAAGACCTTCCCCCCACCCCCACCCCAGCCTCTGCTTGAACCAAAAACCAATCAGAAGAAAGATTTACAAAAAGCAATGAAAATTCAGCAGGAGACACACCTCTCCGGACAAGGGTGACAGGATTAAGGCCACTCCCCTAGCCTCAATTGCATCGAAGATGGGACAAGGAGGCATCTCCATTAGCATACAGAATGGAGAACAGAGATTCCAAGGCAAGAACCGCATGGAAGTCTGGGACCAGAAAAGCAGGGAAGCACTGCATGATGGGGGATCTCTGCTCCAGATGTTAATGAACCCACGCCAGCACACACCCAGCTCAGACCAATTCTAGTAATAAATCCTTTATTGGTATCCAAACACCGACACTGCCCATAACCAGGAATGATCAGCTCTTTGGTATACTCCCTTGAGCCAACAGGTTACCCATAAACAAATCTAGTGTTCTCCCTTGAACCATTGTTGTTTCTCTACAAAAACCCCTACCCATGCTCAAGTCAGTGTTCTGATGCCTGGATCCAAAATCTGTATCAGTTCCATTGGGACTTCATCGTCTCCTGACTGATCGTGCTGGGGGCTCTGCCACCACCTGGGACCCCCGATTGATTCAAGCTTCACGGAGTGGTGAGAACCCAGCTCTCTCTCTCTCTCTCGGTATAGCCTTCTGATCCTGACTTGTGTGATCAGTTATAGTTTTCTAAACCTGACTTTTATAATCAAGTTTAAGTTAGATTTAATATTATAACTGTTTTGTTTGTTTGGCTCCCCTATCGTTATTACCCGGCAATAAATAACTTTCATGATTAAGCTGGTTGCTTTTCTCTCTCTCTCTTTCCCCCCCCCCTCATTTTTGGTTTCCTCATTCGCTCTGCAGCAATGCTTCTCGTACCTAAGCTAAAAGGCTCCTGCAGTGCTCAAAAATCCAATGGGGTTTGCTCATCGAGTGGGTTACTACCAGAACGTGAAAGTGGGGATAGGGACGTGCTGAACAGGGGACACACGAGGGTGGCAGCTTGGAAGTGCTGCTCGACCCAGCCTGCTCAAGCGTGCTCTATTCCAGTGCAGTGCCCACAGCATAGGACGGTGAGAGCTTGGAGGTGCTGTTCGACCCAGCCTACTGAGTCCAAGAACATATAAGGGGTCAGCTTGGGAGTGCTGATTAACTTGGTCCTCTCTGTTAATGTGTGTGTGTGTTCGTCTGATTCTGGGGCTGGAAGAACTCAGCCCTGGGGAACCTAGGTCCTGCAGGGTAGCTCCATTGGGCGGGAACTTGCAGCAGAGAGAAGCAGAGCTCTGTATGAGAACCCAAGTGACACAAGCAGTACATTGATAGAAGTACAGAACCACCACCAGCATCAGAGGCTCGTTCACCTGCACATCTACCAATGTGATATATGCCATCATGTGCCAGCAATGCCCCTCTGCCACGGACATCGGCCAAACCGGACAGTCTCTACGCAAAAGAATAAATGGACACAAATCAGACGTCAAGAATGATAACATTCAAAAACCAGTCGGAGAACACTTCAACCTCCCTGGGCACTCAATTATAGACCTAAAAGTCGCAATACTCCAACAAAAAAACTTCAAAACCAGACTCCAATGAGAAACTGCAGAATTGGAATTAATTTGCAAACTGGACACCATTAAATTAGGCTTGAATAAAGACTGGGAGTGGATGGGTCATTACACAAAGTAAAAACTATTTCCCCATGCTAATTTTTTCCTCTTACTGTTACTCACACCTTCTTGTCAACTCTTGGAAATGGGTCATCCTGATTATCACTACAAAAGTTTTTTTTCTCCTGCTGATACTAGCCCACCTTAATTGATTAATCTTATTATACTTGGTATGGCAACATCCATTTTTTCATGTTCTCTGTGTGTATATATCTTCCTACTGTATTTTCCACTGCATGCATCCGATGAAGTGGGTTTTAGCCTACGAAAGCTTATGCCCAAATAAATTTGTTAGTCTCTAAGGTGCTACAAGTACTCTTCATTCTTTTTCCTAATAAATGAGCATACCCCAAAGTAATGGGCAAAACTGGTAACAAAGTGGTGGAGAATGAGGGCAGCACGTGACCCTAATCACGTGGTACTTGTTGAGTAGTTGCTGCAGAGTGGGGAAACGGGCACAGACCTGAGCAAACTGTCTCTTCCTTTTTCAGACTAAGCTCCTTTAGCAAGGTCTCTCTTTCTCACAGAATATTTGGTAATATTCTGTAACTTTTAAGTTAGGAATCGTGCTTAGAATAACAGTAGGACCGTGCAATAAGGAGTTAAAGAGTTGTTCTTTAAAAGTAAAGATTTTAGAGCAATACTGTGACTGCGTGAAAGGGCTTTTGGTGGGGATCATTAGTGAGATAAGGGAAGTAGAGATGGCTGGGGAAAAAACCTTGGCTGCTTGCTTGAGACAGGAGAAAACCAACAGGTTAGCGAGATGGGTAATGAAGAAGGGGAAATGCCCCTGAGAAAGCGGGTGTTTTAAGGGTGAGAATCCCCTGACTGAAGCTAGTCTGAGCTTTGAACAGTATTGCACAACCTTTAAGCCACGTGGTAGTGCAAAGAAAGCAGCTGCTGTATGGGCATTATTTTATGCATGTCTGGACATGGTTGAAATGGTAAAGGGAAGGCAGGAACTGGAGCTGGAGAAAAAGCAGTTATAACAGCATTTGAACAAATGTGTGACCGACGGGTGTGAATTTATAGCAGAAAAGCTTCAAATGGTGACTGTACTTAGAAATATGCAAGAGGAGAGAGACAAGGCCAGCAGGGATGCAGAACAGTATAGGAAAGAGTTAACAAAAAAATTGTTGGAAGAAGCGAGAGCAGCAACTCGCTTCCTTGTAGATGAGAATAAGCCAAGGCAGCAGCAGGCCATCAGAAGTGCAAGGCAGAGATTAGTAAATTGCGGTGCCCTATTTAGCGCTCCTAAGGGGGTGGTAGCAGCTGTAAGGTTGAGAGAGGATTGTGATTTGGAGCCCCCTGGGAAAATAGAGATACCTCCTGATGCTGACCCCAAAAACCCATTCAACCCTGACTGGCCATACATGCATAATGTTGCCCCTGTGTCCACAAGGGAGGTTAAACACATAGTTGCAGGAGTCGATCTTAGAATCATAGAATCTCAGGGTTGGAAGGGACCTCAGGAGGTCATCAAGTCCAACCCCCTGCTCAAAGCAGGACCTAATCCCATCTAAATCATCCCAGCCAGGGCTTTGTCAAGCCTGACCTTCAAAACCTCTAAGGAAGGAGATTCCACCACCTCCCTAGGGAACCCATTCCAGTGCTTCACCACCCTCCTAGTGAAAAAGTTTTTCCTAATATCCAACCTAAACCTCCCCCACTGCAACTTGAGACCATTACTCCTTGTTCTGTCATCTGGTACTGTGACGAACTGGGACTGTTCTTACTGTGGTCTTTGAATGCTGACAGCGGAGTGTGGCTAGGATGGTCTGCATTGGGGGATGGGAGACTGACCGATGGAGAATACCTGAGCATGTAACATGAGAACCCAGGAAGGGGTTAGAGGCCAGGTGACACCTTTGCCCGGGAAACTGAACAAAGGGCTGTGGGCGGGGTCGCTGAAGAGAGTTTTTTCAGGAGCTGGCTGGTGATATGGCTGGGAGGCAGACGGGGCTCTGACCTCCCAAGGGGGCTGGGGTGCCCGGGGACCCCAAGATGGACCTAACTGAGAGGGATCCTGTTATCTGTGCCTGCAAGACCTGTCTTGGACTGTGTTCCTGTTGTCTAAATAAACCTTCTGCTTTACTGGCTGGCTGAGAGTCATGGTGAATCGCAGGAAGCCGGGGGTACAGGGCCCTGAGTCCCCCACACTCTGCGACAGGTACCACTGAGAACAGTCTAGATCCATCCTCTTTGGAACCCCCTTTCAGGTAGTTGAAAGCAGCTATCAAATCCCCCCTCATTCTTCTCTTCTGCAGACTAAACAATCCCAGTTCCCTCAGCCTCTCCTCATAACTCGTGTGTTCCAGCCCCCTAATCATTTTTGTTGCCCTCCGCTGGACTCTTTCCAATTTTTCCACATCCTTCTTGTAGTGTGGGGCCCAAAACTGGACACAGTACTCCAGGCGAGGCCTCACCAATGTCGAATAGAGGGGAATGATCACGTCCCTCGATCTGCTGGCAATGCCCCTACTTATACAGCCCAAAATGCTGTTCGCCTTCTTGGCAACAAGAGCACACTGCTGACTCATATCCAGCTTCTCGTCCACTGTAAATCCTAGGTCCTTTTCTGCAGAACTGCTGCCTAGACACTCGGTCCCTAGTCTGTAACAGTGAATGGGATTCTTCCGTCCTAAGTGCTGGACTCTGCACTTGTCCTTGTAGAACCTCATCAGGTTTCTTTTGGCCCAATCCTCTAATTTGTCTAGGTCCCTCTCTATCCTATCCCTACCCTCCAGCGTATCTACCACTCCTCCCAGTTTAGTGTCATCTTCCCACAATGTAGTAAGATGGTCTCCTAGTCAGGCCAAGGCTATTGCCGAGAGACTGGGGCCACTGAACCATGACACAGCCATTGCATGGCTGGCCCGTGTGTGGCAAATGTACCCCTCTGCTCATGGCATGGACTTAACCCAATTGCCTCAGTTATGCGCCTCTCCTTGTGATGCAGATGCTCTGGACATAGGCATAGGTTCTTGGGAGCGGACAGCCGCTGGACCCTGGGAATGGATGTTAAGTGCTCTCAAAATATTACTGCCTGCTTCTTCCCTCAAGAAACTACATATAATGGAAGAGCAGAAACCAGGCGAGGCCCCCGAAGCTTACCTAATTCCAAAAAAGATGCTGGCAGCTCTCTCTGATTCGTTGCCCCAGCCAGAAGAGAATGGGATTATCACTTCCCATTATCAGGGACCCAAATTAGGACAGAGCACTTCTGCAGGACTAAATTCTCAGACAAAAATGACCATGGGGGCTGTGGGTATAGAACACATAACCTGCAATGAACTAGTGGCAAAAACCAAACAGGCAGAGGATTTGCTGCGAGAAGCGGGCGTCTTAAAAAGATAAATCAGTAAAAAGACTACCTCAGAGCCAGTACAGGCTATCACATTTGTGAATAATGGTCCTTACTCTGCCAGTCGCCCTCCCAATTATAACTCCCCTCCCTCCCACAACCCTGGGCAGCGCCGACCCAAGGAGACCCTTAGGAACATGATTTGGAAGGAGCTGGTGAATTTAGGGGAGGATATGGGAAAATATGATCACCAGCCCCTCAGCATCCTGATTAATGCTTTGTCTCAGGTCACGCGGAGAACAGAGTTAATGCAAGGAAGCCCCCCCCCCATCCCACTGCCCCGGTACGGAGTGCGTCCCTCACGCCCACTCCCTGTCAAAACCAGATCCCTGCCCCCTCTTCTGAGTGGAGGCTCTCGAGGGAGTCGGCCGATCAGTAGGGGTGCCCGGTTCCCCGCGGGCCTCCCCAGCTGATCGCAAGACTTCAGTGCGACATATGGGGGAGACCCACTGTAAGGGCTACAGGGATATTTTCCCAATTGCTAGTGGACACCGGAGCATCAGTAAACATTTAAAGTCCCCGGTGGCTCTCCAGAGGGAGACCCACTGATAAACAGCTTATCAAGGAAAGAACTGCGGACACCTGGGTGACTCACGCAAAGGGACATCAGAAAAATCACTCAGAAGAGGCACACTGCAAACAACAGAACTGATGCCTTAGCCAAAGCTGCTGCTCCTAGTACCCACACTAGAGACGCAGGCCAGGTAGAACAAATAGAGGCAGTAACTACCTGGGGAAAAACTTTAGGCAAAGGAACAGATACCTTGGACTTAAGTACCCTGCAAGATGGGGATACAGAAATCCAGTCCATAGGCAGGACAGGGAAAGATCCCACAGGAAAATACAGGATTGAGCAGGTTGGAGATGTCTGGTGGGCAATGGATGCAGGTGGGCAAAGGCACTGGATAGTCCCCAGTCAGGTACGGGGGAGACCTGATTCAGTTTGTGCATGAACAAGAGCAGAGAGGAAAACAGGATACTTTAAATAGGGTTAAAGATACAGGGTGGTGGCCAGGCATGAAAGTGGATATAGATCCGTGGTGTGATAATCGTCTGCAGTGCACCATGGTTAATGCTGATCGCCAGGTTCAAAAGAATGCATTGGGGCACCAAAGAACAGAGGGTCTCTGGTCCTGGATTCAGATAGATTACATAGGCCCTTTACCCACCACCAGTAGAGGGAATAAATACTGCCTGGTAAGAGTAGATCCCTTCTCCAAATGAGTGGAAGCCACCCCTACTAAAACCAACACTGCCTGGGTCACTGCTAAGCAGCTCTTTAACGTGGTTTTCTCAAGAATGGGAATTCCCAGAGTCATTGATTCAGATTTGGGATCCCATTTTGGGGGAGATGTTACATGCAAGAGCTATGTAAGACTTTAGGCATTAAGCCTTGTTTCCACGTAGCTGGACACCCTGAGTCCTCTGGACAAGTTGAATGAACCAACTGCACGCTAAAGGAAGCTTTGAAACAACAAGTAAAGAGCTCAGGGACGGGGATGAGAAGCTACCAATCACCTTAATGGCTTGAAGGCTATCCAGGATACACTCCCTTTGAAGCTAACTTTTTTTTTTTAAATCCCCAAATTGCCCCCTCAAGGATTGAACTCACAGGGTTTAGCAGGCCAATGCTCAAACCACTGAGCTATCCCTCCCCCCTAAAAGCCAAATGCCCATGCCTGGAAGTTGGTGGTTGGGAGTGGAACTGCCTAGTGCCTGGGAAGGGAAGGTAGGAATGGGTGAATGGGTACAAACCTTAGCAGAGACGATAGCTGCTTTACACAAGCGCGTGGCAACACAACTAGGCATAGTACAGCAAAACACGGACAAAAAAACAGGCTGGGAAAAACCTCCTTTAATATGGGATTTAGGCCAAGCAGTGATGGGCAGAAGGGTTTCAGCGAAGGAGAAGTCTTTGACACACACCTGGGATGGCCCCTGCTTTACGGTGAATCAGGCCAACCCTGGTGTTTATCAGGTAGAAATCCTGAATGGAAAAAATGGGAAACCCTGGTGGAAATGGTTTCATTCCTTCACAGCTCAAAGAGTAGAAGGGTAAACCACCTGACCCACAAGGAATAGCATAACTGTCTTCTCCATCCTGCCAGCCACTCTTCTTGGGGCCATTGGAAACTACACAGTGGGTGGACTTGTCAGTGCCTACCCCGCTGTTGAGGCAGGAAAAGGTCAGAGAAGTCCTTGATTTATTCTGGCCATCCTCACATAGGTCACTGCTTCATGTTCACCCTGCAATATTGGTCCCAGATTCTCCCAGTATATACTGGGGGGGAGGGGAATTTGTTCTCCCTTCTCTGCCCCCTCACAGGTCCCGAACACGAGCCATGACAGCCTACTGGTGCACCAGCACCCTGCTGTTTATAAGTGTCTGGAGTCTGATGCTGTCCAGGCTCTATGCTGTACCTGGGATCCCTCTGAGCCTTTGGAGGTGCTTGCCAGCTGGAGCCCAGGAGGTAAAATTGCTGTGCCACATGCATGGATTCGATGGGAATGGGAGCAACCCCCTGGCCCTGCAGCGTCGCTACCAGTTCTACACTGTTGGCAACTCCTCGGGTTGCCCCTGGGAAAGCGTTGCCAATTGCATGCACGGAACCACCAGGGAGTCACTCAAGTTTTGTTATGAAACTAAGACCACCCCAGGCTCCGTCCCATTCTTCTGCAAGCTGGTGTGGTCTCAAAAGGGACGTACACCATCAAACACAACCAGTGACAGCCTCCCAGGTGGTGGAAGGTGCAGGATAGTCCTGGTTTCCTCCGCTGTTTGGGGAGCTGTGATGGGCTCAGTCACAAAGCCCCCCTTGGCACTGTCACCTGATGTGCTGAGATTACTTCTGAGCCCGTTTTCCCTACCAGCTTGGGACTCCAGAACCCTGCCTTGTTGAGCCAGACACGCCTGCCTGCTACAGCACAGACCCAGGTATAGTCCACGCCCCCAAAGCTGCAGACTTTAACCAAAAACTCCTCAGAAGGTCACCTATCTCCAGCACCCGGACACCCAGCTCCCAATGGGATCCAAACCCCAAATAAATCTGTTTTACTCTGAATAAAGCTTATAGAGGGTAAATTCATAAATTGTCCGCCCTCTATAACACTGATAGAGAGATATGCACAGCTGTTTGCTCCCCCGGGCATTAATCACTTACTCTGGGTTCATTAATAAACAAAAGTGATGTTATTAAGCATAAAATGTAGGATTTAAGTGGTTTCAAGTACTAACAGAACAAAGTAAGTCACCAAGCAAAATAAAACAAAACACACAAATCTAAGCCTAATACATTAAGAAACTGTTTACAGGTAAAATCTCACCCTCAGAGATGTTCCAATAAGCTTCTTTCACAGTCTAGACTCCTTCCTAGTCTGGGCCCAATCCTTTCCCCTGGTACAGTCCTTGTTAGTTCCAGCAGGCATCTTAGGTGAAAAGCAGTGGCATTCTCATGACTGGGACCCGGTCTGTTCTGTTCCACCCTCTTTTATATCTTTGGCACAAAGCAGGAATCTTTTTGTCTCTTTGGGTTCCCACCCCTCCTTCTAAATGGAAAAGCACCAGGTTTAAGATGGATTCCAGTATCATGTGACATGGTCATATGTCACTGTAAGATCTCATTCTTCCAGGGCTGGTCCGCACGTACCCAGGGAGGTTTGCAAGTAAACAGAGCCATTTACAACCAATTGCCCTAGTCAATGGGAGCCATCAAAATTCTACACCACCATTAATGGCCCACACTTTGCATAAATTACAACAGGACCTCAGAGTAATACTGCATATTCCTAGTTTCAGATACAAGAATGATACAGGCATACAAATAGGATGAACACACGCAGTAGATTATAAGCTTTGTTATGATACCCTACAAGAGACCTTTTGCAGAAAGCATATTCCAGTTACATTATATTTACACTCATTAGCGTATTTCCATAAAACATTATAGACTCATAGACTCATAGACTTTAAGGTCAGAAGGGACCAATATGGTCATCTAGTCTGACCTCCCGCATGATGCAGGCCACAAAAGCTGACTTATGGAGTACAACATCATAGGAGCAACCATGCCCCTACGTATCATCACTGGCATTGGAACCCAGATGCCTCCGTTACCCAGAGAGGAACTGCAGCTGTCTCTGATCACACCAGCAGGCAAGAACATCACACAGTTCCTCATAAACTGGGAACCGCCAAACTGGACAGGACTTGATTCAGCCAGGTCCCCCAGACTGGGTAGTTCCATTAAAGGGCACACATCGTGACAAGCTCATGCCAACAATTTGGTTTAAATTCTATGGGCATATTGCCATTTTTGAGGGATTCCATGAGCCCAGATTGTACAGAACTGAATTGGGCCAACAACAAAAAACAGGTTTAAATTTTGACCCTCTGATCACAAACCTCACTCCCCTCCGACGTTTAAGAGCCCCGATTTCAGGACCCCATGTGTTAAAATTGGATCAACAAGATGATTTGGTTCTTGCAACCTCAGACTTCTCTGAAGGAGGTTCAAATCCACTTAGAAGGCATGAATATCTCTCACATTGCACCTGTATGCGCTCCCTTGATTGGAACTCGCCATAAGGGTTGGGATGAATGGGTAAAAATGTGGCAAGGGGCCAACCATGTAAATAGAGTAAAAAGAGAATTAAGTGATTGAATTGCACCTGTAGGAACAGGAATCTCTTTAGTTGATGCCGCAAACATAGAAGTTCTGGCTAATAAACTAGCATATGCCACCGAAAATATAGGAAAGATGAGAACCCCATTAACAGCATCTTTGAAACAGTTCAGTGAGGAAGAGCAGTTAATAAGTAAGGTATTTCCTGGGTGGGAAAGACTCATAGAAAAAGATGAAGAGTTAATGCTGTCTGGTGTACAGTCCCTCCAGAATAATGTCTCATTGACCTCAGCATGGGAGCAAGCTCAGGCTCCACCCAGAACGTAATCATGGGAATGATTCGGCAAGTCGTAGCAGGACACATTCCCATGGAGGCAATCAACTAGATTCGGCCCCATGTAAAGGAGGAAGAATGAGTCCTCCGGCCCTGGTGGAGACTAGTTAATGCTTCGTACAATCACCACCAGCAAAGCTTGCAGTTATTCCTGCTAACTGTGGCAGGCAAAGACATTAGAGTAATCCACCCAGTTGTCCCATTAGGATTAATGATAACTCAGTAATGTACTCCTGAGATCCTAACATCTGGGCCTGGCAGAAAAGAAAGCTAATGTGTGGAACGCAGTAAATGTAAAGGGGTGTAGGAGAAAAGCAGCTTTGGGCTATGTCTATGAAGACCAAGCATTGGAGGAACATGATGAATGTGTCTGCCCACAACCTGGCAATAAGTCTCCCCGTTCCTTCGATGGTATCCAGGAAGAGGGGTCAGTTATTGTCTATGTTGGTATAGTGTGTGTGTGTGTGTGTGTGTGTGTGTGTGTGTGTGTGTGTGTGTGTGTGTGTGTGTGTGTGTGTGTGTGTGTGTGTGTGTGTGTGTGTGTGTGTGTGTGTGTGTGTGTGTGGACAAGATGTAATATTACAGAAACAGCCATTACCGCAAGGCACCATGGGTTGAATCCAATGTCCATTAATCGACCTGCGTCCTGGCCTTGAAGTCGATGAGCGATGGGTCTCTCCTATGCCAGCGAGACCAAGTACCCAGAGAAGCCGATTGACCAGTGTGTTGCTAAGCTGCCGAGGTGTCGGACGCAAGTATCTTGGGTTAACCACAGGCCTTGCGCTCAATAGGACGGCGTTTTTCCATTGGGGGTGGGATGCGACCACTTCTGAACGCCACACCCAACCTGTTCAAAAATTTCAGGGACTCTTCCAGGCATCCCTGGGCAGAATTAATGTTGATCAATGCAAAGCAGCGCACATTGGAAAACATAATCCCAACTATACGTATAAAAGGATGGGGTCTAAATTAGCTGTTACCACTCAAGAAAGAGGTCCTGGAGCCATTGTGGATAGTTCTCTGAAAACATCCACTCAAGGCGCAGCGACAGTCAAAAAAGCGAACAGAATGTTGGGAACCATTAGGAAAGGGATAGAGAATAAGACATAAAATATCCTATTGCCTTTATATAAATCCATGGTGCACCCACATCTTGAATACTGCGTGCAGATGTGGTCGCCCCATTTCAAAAAAGAGATATTGGAATTGGAAAAGGTTCAGAAAAGGGCAACAAAAATGATTAGGGGTCTGGAACAGCTGCCGTATGAGGAGAGATTAATGAGACTGGGACTTTTCAGCTTGGAAAAGAGGCGACTAAGGGGGGATATGAGAGAGGTTTATAAAATCATGACTGGTGTGGAGAAAGTAGATAAGGAAGTGTTATTTACTCCTTCTCATAACACAAGAACTAGGGGGTCACCCAATGAAATTAATAGGCAGCAGGTTTAAAACAAACCAAAGGACAGCGCACAGTCACACAACGCACAGTCAACCTGTGGAACTCCTTGCCAGAGGATGTTGTGAAGGCCAAGACTATAACAGGGGTCAAAAAATAACTAGATAAATTCATGGAGGATAGGTCCATCATTGGCTATTAGCCAGGCTGGGCAGGGATGGTTTCCCTAGCCTCTGTTTGCCAGAAGCTGGGAATGGGCGACAGGGGATGGATCACTTGATGATTATCTGTTCTGTTCACTCCCTCTGGGACACCTGGCATTGGCCACTGTCGGCAGACAGGACACTGGGCTAGATGGACCTTTGGTCTGACCCAATGTGGCCGTTCTTATGTTCTTAATCCTACTCATTGGGGGGGGGGAGGGAAATTGAAAGGGGAAGGGATGAGAAAACGGGACATACCAAGCAGCTGGCATCCAGTTATGGCAGCCCCGGCTTCCAGCACCTCTACAATTGTCTACAGTTCAAAGCACCGGTCGATGGCCGCCATTAACGCCTCCCAGCACCAATTCACCCTCCAAACTTGGCTCCTCCCGACCTTCCTGAACGACTCTTCTCCCAGGGAGGAGCTAACTCGCTCTGGGCGAATAATGGAGAGGAAAGATGCAAGCACTCTCAGGGAGCCCAGCTGAGAGCTGCAGATGGGTGCAAATTAGTGCCCAAGCCCCCATCAATCTGGCCCAAAGGGCCGAGGCTGAGCTTTGGCGGGCGGGTGATATCTATGCAGTGGAAAGAAATGCGCAGGCTATCCTGGGGGCCGAGACAAGACAGACGCGCAGAACCCAACAGCAACTGCCTAATGCGCCACTATCTATTGGGCATTCAGGGCACGGGACCCGGCAGCCATGGTAGGGCCGAACGCATCACCGCATAGTTCTTGTGGAGCCACAGGAAGTCCCGCCTCGGAAGGCCGGACTGACAGCTTCCCCCATAGCCCTTGTTTGATCCCAGCCCCCTCTCTGAACCCAGGCAGGGTGCCCCAGCCCTGAGCACCCAGGCCCCAGCCATGACAGGAGGTTGCAAGGACTCCCTCGGCTTTACGCAAGGGGGAAAAAAAATCTCAACCGAAGCGAAACGAAAACCGAACATTGGTGTGATCCAAACGCCACTCCAACCGTGCAGATTGCACGGAAACAAATCCCGGCTGAAACTGCCGATAGTACAGACGCCACTGCTCACAGCTCCTGGCACGACACCTGGGCCAAACGATTCACACAACAGACCCACAAGCGAGACCAAAAGACACCTCCTGAGCTGACGAGGCACCGTGACCTCCTGCCGCAAAGCGGCTAAAAGATCACCCCCACTCATTCGAAGGACTGTGAGGTGTACCGGGCATGATCCGGGAAATAGATCAAAGGGGTCAGCCAGGGTGGCGCCTGGCAATTATGAGCCAGGGAGCCTAATTTCAGTACGAGGGAAATTGGTAAAACTAGTAAAGAGCAGAATGATCTGACGCAGAAATGAACACGATTTGTTGGGGGGAAGTGTCAAAGGGAAATCATGCCTCGCCAATCTACTAGAATTCTTTGAGGGGGTTGACAAGCATGTGAACAAGGGGGATCCAGTGGATCTAGTGTACTTAGATTTTCAGAAAGCCATTGACAAGGTCCCTCACCAAAGGCTCTTAAGCAAAGTAAACAGCCATGGGATAAGAGGGATGGTCCTCTCCAGGATCAGTAACTGGTTAAAAGGTAGGAAACAAAGGGCAGGAATAAATGGTCAGTTTTCAGAATGGAAAGAGGTAAATAGTGGTGTCCCGCAAAAACAAAACAAAAAATCCACCCAGTTCCAGTTCACAGGATTAGGGACTGGTACCACACTGGCCCTGGGGATACACACACACAAACACACACACTGCAGCCTACACCCCATGCAGGGGACCATCCCTCCTTCTCCCAGCACACAACCCCCATAGTGCTCCAGTAGCCAATTGGCTGATGCTGCTCCCCCCGCTCCCCCCCACACCGTTGCTCTGAAAGCCAATGGGAGTGTGGGATACACAGGGGGCATCTCTGGTCTGGAACCCATGGCTAGCACACCCTCCCCCCACCCCAAAGGCTGGAGCAATGCAGGTTTGTGGGGTACAACGCATACCAAGGGGACCAGCGCCCCCAGAGACTCCACAATAACACCCACACATGCAGCCCTAGCACCCCCAGAAACCCCACAACACACCCACACACGCAGCCCCAGTGCCCCCAGAGACCCTACAATAACATCCCCCATCCATCCCTCCTTCCCCCCATACACTCCATCCCCCCACCCTACCCCTCCCTCCAGCCATTCCTCCGCCATCCTGCCCAGGCCGGGGCAGGCCCCCAGCTCTCTCCACCAGTGGGGCAGGCCGGCTGTGTTATTAATTGGCTTTAGCATTTAACCCTTCGCTCCCCAGCCCCCCCCCCCCCCCCCCCGGGACCCGGCAGAGCAGCTTATCGAGACGGACAGGTGTGAGCCGGCCTAATCCCTCCGCACACCGCCGGCAGCCAGCTCCCTCCACCCACTGGCAGGGCAGCATCGGCCCCTGCCCTCTATTCCCCCCCCCCAGCTCTGCACCCTCCCCCCAGAGCAGACAGCTCCCCACACTGCACCCCGTCTCCTGACCCCAAGCCCCTTCTCCACTCCCCCCCCCCGCCTGGGGAGTTAGACTGTGCCCTCCCCGGAGTGTGTTGGGGGGGATCTCTGCTCAGGCGGGGACCAAGAGCACTAGACAGGTACAAGGAGCAGGGACACCCCCCCCACAAAAAAGAATTTTGTTTTCTACTGGGGGAAACTGGCAAAACCAGTGAACAACCAGAATTCACCCAGCTAGTCAGTGAAAAGGACCCAGGAGTCCTGGCTCACAGCCCCCCTCCCCCCCCACCACCACCACCACTAGACCCCACTCCCCTTTCAGAGCCGGGGAGAGAACCCAGGAGTCCTGGCTCCCAGCTCCACCCCGCTCCAATCCAACACACCCCAGAGTCCTTGCCCCAATCCCTTACCTGGCTCTGTGGTCTGGGCGACCCACGGACACTGTCCGAAATATTCCAGGCCCCAGATGGGGCTGTGGGGGGGAATCCCAAAAAGGGGGTGAGTGAAGAAATAGCAGCTGGGGGGGGAGCCCAAATCCAATCCTGGGGGGCACTGCTGGTCCTTGAGAGGTGCCCAGGGTAAAGGGGGTGCCCACGCAGCAGAGCTCCAGGTCCCACAGGGCTGGCCTCTGGCCGTGGGGTCCCCCTGCGCTGGCTGGGCCCCCCCAAGAGCGGCAGGTCTGCGTGGCGTGTGTGAACAGGGCTGTCAGCACCTGGGGATGGGGCCAGGGGTGGGGGGGGTTAACACCCATAATCCTCACCCTGTGTCTTTGCTGAGCTAATCAGCTTATGGGTCCTGGAGGTGGGGGGAGCTGGGACAGGCTGGGGGGGGCAGGAGCACGGGGGTGGCCGGTTCCCAGCCGAGCCAGGCAGACGGTGCCAGGGGAGCAGCGCGAGCAGATGGGGGTGCCAGGGGGTGGTGGATGGGGTGCCGGGAGGGAGATGGTGACTAATGGGTTGCAGGAGGGAGATGGGGGGCTGAGGGTATGTGGGGGTGCCCGCGTCTATGGGGCAATGGGGGCTGTAGGAGGGAATGGCGGGTGCCGGGGACAGTGGGCCTGAGATGGAGGTGCCTGGGAAGATGGGGGATCACAGGGGGCACACACAGAGGGTGCTGGCGGGGGGCCGTGCAGCCGGCTGGGCTTGCAGGCTGGGGGGGGACGTGGGAGTGCATGCACTGGGCAGGTTGGGTGTGGGTCTGTGTGCGGGGAGACCAGGTTGTGTGTTGGTGTGTGTTAGGGCAAGTTGTGCATGGGGGGGTGGAGAGCAGGCAGTGTGTGGGTGTGTGTAGAGGTTGTGTGCGTTTTGTGTGCATGCGTGAAGGTTGTGTAGAGGTTGTGTGGTGTGTGCGTAGAAGTTATGTGCGGAGGGTGGGGGGGTGTAGAGCGTGTGTGTTGGGATTTGTGTGTGGAGGGCGTGTGTGTGTGGAGGACCTGGGGGGGGATTGGGGGGCATGGGGGGGAGGGCATGTGTGTTGGGATTTGTGCATGGAGGTTGTATGTTGGGGTGTGTGTGTGTGTGTGTGTGTGTGTGTGTGTGTGTGTGTGGAGGGTATGTGTGTGTAGGTTATGTGTAGAGGTTGTGTGTTGGAATTTGTATGTGGAGGTTGTGTGTGTGTGTGCGCGCGCGCAGAGGTTGTGTGTGTGTGTGTGTGTGTATATAGAGGTTGTATGTTGGGATTTGTGTAGAGGTTGTGCGTGTGTTGGGATTTGTGTAGAGGTTGTGCGTGGGTGTGTCTGTGGAGGGTGTGTGGGTGTAGGGTGTGTGTAGAGGTTGTGTGTTGGTGTGTGTATGGAGGTTTTGTGTTGGGGTATCTGTGTAGAGGTTGTGTGTTGGGGTGTAGAGGTTGTGTGTTGGTGTGTGTGTGTTGTGTGGTATGGGTGTGTTGTGTGTAGAGGTTGTGTGGAAAGGCTGAGCGGTGGGTAGGAGCGCGTGTGTTACAGTGCGTAGAGGACTAGTGTCTGTGCGCACGTCAGGGAGAAGGGGGGGAGGGTGTGTGTCCAGGTGTGGGAGCTCGGGGGTGTTGCAAGAGGGAAGGTGCATGCGCCTGTGGAGTTCTGCATGGAGGGAGTGCAATGGGCTGTGTACCGGTGCTGGGGGGGGTCTGTGTGTGGTTGTGGGGGGCTGTGCGGGTGCAGTGCGGGCACCTGTTGTATGGGGAGACAAACAGGGATGTGGGGTTGGCATCTGTGGGACAGGTTGGGGGGGGTTGCGGGCTGTGCATTCGGTTGCGAGGAGGTGTGTGAGAGGTTGTGTGAGGTGGGGGGGTTGTGTGTTTGAGGGGGGTGAGGGAGGGAGAGGGTGTGTCTCCATGGATTGGCTGTTCCCTTCCACCCCAGTTGGCAGGGAAAGGGGACGCAGGGGGAAGTGGGGGGCACGTCAACCACAGCTGGCTGGGAGGGAGCTCAGAGGACCCGGGGTGCGGGCTGAGCGGCCCCAGGGAGGACTCCCTGGTGGTAGCCCCACACCAGGCAGTGAGGCGAGTCAGGTGCGGGCTCCCATGGGGCGAGAGTGCCTGGGTGAGCAGGGGGTGGGGGTCCTGTGGGGCAGGAGAGCAGAACTGGGAACCGAGGGGCAGAGACTGGCGGAGGAGCCCGGGGAGCGGAAGGGGAGTGACTGGCACTGGCCATCCCCCTCCACCAAGGGGATGACACTGTACTACCGCCGGCAACGACTCCGGCAGTGCAAGGCAAAAGAACGCCGGGGGGGGCAGAGTTGAGCCCCCTTGGGCACAGGCATTGTCCAGGCGGGCACCCCAGTTCATTTGGTCCCGAGAAAGTTGGCAGAGGACGGGGAAATGAAGCCGGGTCGCTGATTCGGTTGACCGAGCAACGATTCATTTTAATCCGGCTCGGTGTAAACACAGCCATCCAGGAGCAAAGAAGGTGGATCAGACTTCCAGGATGGGGCGGGGGGGGGGAGGGGGGAAGGGGGTGTGTCTGTCCTGGGAAGCCGGGACCCTGAAATCGGCCTTGCTGGCGGCTAACCAGATGAACGTGCCGACGCGACCCAGAGGCTGAGCGCTGAAGACGAGTCCCCACCGGAAAGACGCCAGCGTTTTCACCGGCGAGAGGCGTTAACCGGGACGCCATCAGGGGCGGGGTTTCAACCACATCTGCTCCGGGAGCGATTTGGGGGGGTCGCATGGGACGGGTCGGACGGTTGCAAAGGTCCCGTGTCCGGCCTCAGACGTCCACACCAGGATAAAAGAAAGCCACGCCTGGCCCAGGCCATGGGGCTGAAAAATTGGCACAATTTTTTAGCCCTGGGAGATGGAGCCATTGACCCGGGCCGGCCGCGGGTCTTTTCTCCCTGTGTGGACGTGCCCTGGAGAGCCGGATCCCGGCCTGGCCCCTCTCACGAGTTCCCAGGAGATGGTGGGCATGACCCTCCCCCAGTGGGCACCAAATGTGTCCGCCATGCTTTCCGGGTGCCCGCCGGGGCACCCGAAAAAAGGGCAGAGGGAGGAGAAATCAAGGCGTGGCTCAGCTCCTGGAGCTGTCTCCCCGGCGCAGGATTCGCATCAGGGGGCTGCCCATTAAAAGAGACAGGCACGTCGCGCCGAGGGGCTCATCGAGCGAGCGCCGGGCACCGATTGAGGGGGGTCCCACGGGGGAAAGGAACACAGCACAGGATGGCGGGGAGAAAGCCGGCCCCAAGGCACCCGCACGGGGCGGGCACCGCAGGGTTGTGTAAGCCGCGTTCGCACAAAAGCAGATTAGAGCTAATCACGGCGGTCTGATCGCCCTACGCTGCCGGGGGGGGGGGGGGGAGCAGATGGCAGTGCCCAGCCTGGGGGAGGGGCTGGGCACAGGGGGGAAGCCCTCCCCCCGACAAACCCAGCTCTGCCAATCACTGCACAGGCTCCGCTACTCTGGGCAGGGAGGAGGCGGGACGCCGGGGTAGATGGGCTCGTGGGGCCAAGCCAGACGGTAGGCAGGAGGCGGGACGCCGGGGGACATGGGCCCGTGGGGCCAAGCCGGGCGGCAGGCAGGAGGCGGGACGTTGGGGGAGATGGGCCCGTGGGGCCGAGCCGGGCGGCAGGCAGGAGGCAGGATGCCGGGGGAGATGGGCCCGTGGGGCTGAGCCGGCAGGAGGCAGGATACCTGGGTGGATGGGCCCATGGGTCTGCTACCATTGGGCGACGCCCAGTGTTCCTGCCCTTCCCGGAGGAGGGCACGTGAGCAAAGGGCTGGCGGGCTGGGCCCCCCAATCACGGCACCGGATCTGCTGCAAAACCCAACTCCTCTTTATTTAGAAAAATAACCAACAGCGCCCCAACAGGGGGGCAATAACTTAGAGCAACGCAACACAGTGCGAATGGGGAGCAGCCCAGCCCCACGTGCCACCCTGGCACCAACACAACATGCGAACTGGGGCTGAGAACAGGGCCCCTAGGGCAGTGGGGAGACCCCTGGGACCGGGGGGGGGGTCTGTGCCCGGGGGGTGCAGGGTGTGACGGCATCAGGACGCCCCACGGGGAACCCGCTTCATCTCCACACGCCGCCCCCCTTGCCGGTGCGGGCACCGAGCTGGGCTGTCTTCCGCCCGCCCTTAGCAACGCCGTGGGTCTTCTCAGGGCCGGGTCGGGCACCGGCCGGGCGCCGGGGGGGACCCACCTGCGGGAGAGGGGGGGGGGGGAGGGTGAGCGGCCGGGAACAGAGCCCCAGGCCCTGGGGGAAGGGTGCGACCCCTCAGGATGCAAAGCAGCCCTCTCCCTCAGCGCCCTGCCCCATAGCAATCCCCAGAGCCCGTCACCCACAGAGCCCAGCCCCAGAGCCCCCCACGGCGCCCAACACCGACAGCGCCCATCCCCCCCCAGCCCCTGGCAGACTCACCTCTCTCCTGCCGGCCTCCGGCAGCCTGGGGTCAAGGTTCCTGCGGGCGGCCGGCTTCACGTGGCCCCCGTCGCCCTTCACGTCGGGCCTGGGGAGCAGCAGATAGGAATGGGCCAAGAGAACCCAGGAGTCCTGGCTCCCAGCCCCGCCCCTGCTCTAACAACTGGACCTCACGCCCCTCGGAGAGCCAGGAATAGAACCCAGGAGTCCTGGCTTCCAGCACCGCCTCCCCCGCTATAACCACTGGACCCCACTCCCTTCCCAGAGCCAGGAATAGAACCCAGGAGTCCTGGCTCCCAGCCCCCCCAGCTCTAACCCACCAGCCCCCACTCCCCTCCCAGAGCCTCGGAAAGAACCCAGGAGCCCTGGCTCCCAGCCCCCCCAGCTCTAACCCACCAGCCCCCACTCCCCTCCCAGAGCCAATCGGAGAGAACCCAGGAGTCCTGGCTCCCAGCGTCCCACCCCCACACTAACCACCAGCCCCCACTCCCCTCCCAGAGCCAGGGAGAGAACCCAGGAGTCCTGGCTCCCAGCGCCCCACCCCCGCACTAACCACCAGCCCCCACTCCCCTCCCAGAGCCAGGGAGAGAACCCAGGAGTCCTGGCTCCCAGCCCTCCCCCCACCAAGCCCTAAACCGAGCTGATGGGGAGTAGATGAGGGATCCCCCCACCCCTGGACCCATATACTAAGTTTCGCATCCTTGTGTCGATGGGGAGGTGGGGAGGGGAACTGCAGCAGCTAGAGGACTACACCTCCCAGCATGCAAGGCGGGTAGAGCACTGCACTTTGGGAGGTGTAGTCCTCTCCGGCCGCCCTTGGGGTGTACATCCCGCCCCCGGGGGTCCCTAGGAGCAGGGTGGAGCCCGGAGGCCCTGGGGCAGGCGCAGCACCAGCCTTACCCGCTGCTGTCGCCAGAGTGCAGGTAGGCAAACAGCTCCTCGGAGGAGGGCGCCACCCGGCCCTTGGCCTGGTACAGCCGCAGCAGGCGGGAGACCTCAGCCATCTGCCGGGGGGACAGGACGCCCCCCTCGCCCCCTGCCGAGAGAGACGCGGTAAGCCAGGGTGGGGGAGGGACAGCTGGCCCTAGGGCGGCGCTAGGGGGTGCTGTGGGGCAGGGAGCGGGGCTTGGGGGGGCTCACCGGTTGGGCGCTGCGGCGGGCTCGGTGGGTCTAGGTTCCGCTGCCTGTAGCTGGCTTTGGCGAGCGGCACCTTGGTCTTCTGCACGGCGGCGGTGGGGGGGGCGCGCTGGGGGCCGTGGGGCCGGAGCGTCTCCCACAGCGAGGGGGGGTCCTCCGGGGCCAAGCCTGCAGGCAGAGGAGACGGGGGGTGGGGGTCACATGGGGGCTGGGCCATGCCACGCTGCTGGGACAGGGGGCTGGACCCATGGGGGGTGGGACCCGGTCCGCTGGGACAGGGGGCACAACCCACATGGGGCAGCACCCGGGCTGCTGGGGGGGGGGCCCATGTGGGGTGGGCCTGGGGCTGCTGGGGGGCGGGACCGAGGTGGGGCAGCCTTACCTGGGTGGGTGTGGGGCTGGGCCTGACCCGTGGGGCGGGGGGGACTCTCACCCCCCGGCCCCTCCTGCCTGGGGGGGTCACTCGGCATCTGCTCCAGCAGCTGAGAGAAAGACGGGGGGGGAGGGAAGAAGTGAGCAGCTGGGTACCCAGTCCCTGACCCCGCCCCCCCGCCACACACACACAGCCAGTCCCCAGCCCCCCACCCTCCCTGGCCAGAACCCCCCCACTGCCAGGCTCCTACCAGCGCCATGTAGTACTGCAGCTCTGGGTGCAGCTGGCCGGGGGGCACCTGCCCCCCGCTCTCCAGGCTGCTGTTCGGGGGGGTCTCGCCATCGCTGGGCCCCCCCTCGTCCTCGGGGTAGGGGTGCTCCGCCAGGTGAGGGGGGTGCGAGCTCAGCCCTGGGTGGGAAAAAGGGGTCAGAACATTATAACCCGGTGCCCCCCCCAACCTCAGGTGCCAGCCCCAATGCCCCAGGGTGGCGCTAGGGGGTGCTCTCCCCTGGCAGCCAGGGCTGGCCCCAGGGCGGCGCTAGGGGGTGCTGTGGGGCAGGGAACGGGGTGGGGGGCTCAGCAGGGGGCGCTCTCCCCTGGCAGGCAGGGCTGGCCCCAGGGCGGCGCTAGGGGGCGCTGTGAGGGCAGGGAGGCTCAGCAGGGGGCGCTCTCCCCTGGCAGGCAGGGCTTGCCCCAGGGCAGCACTAGGGGGCGCTGTGGAGCTTGGAGTGGGGCGGGGGGCTCAGCAGGGGGCGCTCTCCCCTGGCAGGCAGGGCTGGCCCCAGGGTGGTGCTGTGGGGCAGGGAGCGGGGCGGGGGGGCTCAGCAGGGGGCGCTCTCCCCTGGCAGGGGGGGCTGGCCCCAGGGTGGTGCTAGGGGGCACTGTGGGGCAGGGAGCAGGGGACACCTCTCATGCTGGCCAGGTGGTCCCCACACCAACAGCCCCGCGCTCCACCCCGAGCCAGCTGCATCTCAGCCAGCCGCCAGGCGAGGGAGGCCAGGGGGAGCTGCTCCCAAGCCCCAGCCCAGCCGGGGTACAGCTGGGGGTTCCCCGGAGCTAGCGGTGGGATGCGGGCACGCCCGAACCCCGTACCTGGGCTGGCGGAGTCGTCGGGCTGCGGCTCCAGTGGCTGGAAGCCCAGCTGGCTCCGGAGGCTCTGGTTCAGGAGCTGGGCCAGCTCAACGGAGACGCACCCGCTGGGCGCCAGGGGCAGGAAGCGCTCGGGGC
The DNA here is from genome assembly GCF_028017835.1 of Emys orbicularis. NCBI lineage: Eukaryota > Metazoa > Chordata > Testudines > Emydidae > Emys > Emys orbicularis. The sequence goes on along the minus strand of NC_088697.1, from coordinate 2,591,470 downwards.
CCCGCGCCACCGGCAGGGAGCTGCGCTGGGTGACGGGCTGCAGGGGCACGGCTTGGGCGAAGGCCCAGCCGCCCCCCTTGCCGTCCCCGGCACCGCTGCAGGGGTCCTCTTGCCAGCTCTCCGGCTTCCCGGGAGGGGCGGGGCTGGGGGGCTGGCCCAGGCGCTCCGGCTCGGAGCGGGAGGCGGCGTCGGAAGGCTGTTGGGGGACAAAGAGATGGGGGGGCTTAGAGACCAGCAGGGGATAAGAACAGGACTCCTGGGTTCTCTCCCCGGCTCTGGGAGGGGAGTGGGGCCTGGTGGGTTAGAGCGGGGGGCGCTGGGAGCCAGGACTCCTGGGTTCTCTCCCCGGCTCTGGGAGGGGAGTGGGGGCTGGTGGGTTAGAGCGGGGGGGGGGGCTGGGAGCCAGGACTCCTGGGTTCTCTCCCCTGCTCTGGGAGGGGAGTGGGGGCTGGTGGTTAGAGCAGGGGGGACTGGGAGCCAGGACTCCTGGGTTCTCTCCCTGGCTCTGGGAGGGGAGTGGGGACTGGTGGGTTAGAGCGGGGTGGGAGCGGGGGGCCAGGACTCCTGGGTTCCCCTGGCACTCACCTGGCGGGGGCCCTTGGCGGGAGACTGCAAGGAGGAATCTCCAGTCAGCACGCGCAGGGCCTCGTTCCAATGCGACTGCATCATGGCCTGGAGCCGGGCGACCATGTCCGCTCGCTGGGCCTCCAGCCGCCACTTCCCGGCCTGCAGCTCCCGCGCCGACTCCTCCTGCCTGGCCAGCCTGCAGAGAAGGGGGGGTGTCGGTGCTCTACTGTGGGGGTGCCCCATGGCCTGGATAACCAGCCGCCCACCCCAGAGGTGGCTGCATCTCAGTGCCGGGCGAGAGGTTCCCTGTGTAACCAGAGGTGGCTGCATCTCAGCGCCGGGCGAGGGGTCCCTGGATAACCAGCCCCCCGGGTGCCCGCTCAGTACCTCAGCTCATAGTCCTCAACCAGGCGCCGCTGCCGCTCCTCGCGCTCGGCCAGCTCAACCCGGAACTGCGCCAGCTGACTGCCTAGCTCCCGCTCGTGGTGCCCGCTGAGCTCCAGCAGCTGCTTCCTGAGGGGTGTGTAGAAGGGCCAGGCTGAGCAGTGGGCACGGGGTCCCCTTCCGGCCCCACCCGCGTAGGGAGCTGGGACCAAGCGGCTGGGAGGGGGGGCGGCCGTGGGGCGAGGAATCGGGGGATACCTGTGCTGCTCCCGCATGGCACCCGTCTGCCGCAGGCTGTCCTCATGCACCCGCGCCAGCCTCTCTGTCACCTGCTGCTCCAGCGCCACCTTCAGCTCTGCCTCCAGCTTCGCCTTCTGGGCCTCACACCGCGCCTGGGGGCACAGGGGGTCTGCTGGCAGCCAGGGACCCCCTCGAGCTAGTCCCCGCCCTGGGGCTGGAGGGGAGCCGGCACCCCCTAGAGGGGACAGGCCCCTGCCCCACTCTCTGCCTCCCTGAGCCAGCCAGTCCCCGCCCTGGGGCCGGATGGGAGCCGGTGCCCCCTAGAGGGGACAGGCCCCTGCCCCATTCCCCGCCCCCGAGCCAGCCAATCCCTGCCCTGGGGCCGGGTGGGAGCCAGCACCCCTTAGAGGGGAAAAGCCCCCGGTACCTTCACCATGCTGATCTCCATCTGCAGCCCGTCCCGCTCACTCCGCGCTGCCTCCAGCTCGCTCTCCAGGCGCTGGGCGTCGGCCTGCACCGAGGCCAGGACCTGCTGGGCGTCCGCGGCGCGCTGGGCCTCCCGCTGCACGGCCGCCTGGCAAAGGGACAGCCAGATGTGCAGCCCCCAGGCTAACCACTACCCCGCACTGCCCGGCTCCAGCAGAGACAGAACCCAGGAGTCCTGGCTCCCAGCCCCCCTGCTCTAACCACTAGCCCCCACTCCCTCCGAGGGGGCTGAGGGAGCGGTGGGGTAGAGAGCTGGACCCCAGGAGTGTGGGGGAGACAGGTGGGGTTTGGGCACAGAAGGCAGTGGGGGCAGGATGTAGGAGCCAGGGGGCACAGAGGGGGGTGTTGTGGCAACAGAACTGGGCATCTAGGAGACAGGGGCACCCAGGGCACGGGGCACAGAGGGAGAGGGGCAAAGGGGGCATGACAAGGGCAAACCGGGCCAGCTGAGGGGCATCAGGGGAGTCCCCCGGCCAGTGGGAAGGCAGAGAGGAAGGGGCGCCGGGGGGGGGGGGGGTGGGCAGAGTGGCAGGGTGCCCTGCTGGCAGGGGCAGAGGGGAGACGGGCACAGGGTGCTGCTCCCGGTTTAGGGCAGTGGGGGGGTCTCACCTTCTCTCGCTCCAGCTGCCCGGCGCTCTCGTCCTGCAGGGCCTGGCAACGCTGCTCCAGCTGGCGCTCCCGCTGCGCCCAGCCCGCCTGCTGCTCCTCCAGCGTGGCCCGCAGCGCCTCCAGCTGGCGCTGCCCGTGCTCCCGCTCCGCCTGCAGCCCCCGCCCGCGCTGGCGCTCCGCCTCCAGGCTCCGCAGCAGCCCCGCCTTCTCCTCCTGCTGCGGGGGAGGGACGGGACACAAGGGTGAAAGGGGCCACCCGGCCCAACATGCACCAGGCCCGGTTCTAGGGGCAGCAAGGCATGCTGGGAGCTGCAGTATCCATGGGCTCCAGTGCTCGGCTCTACGGGGAGCAGGGCATGCTGGGAGCTGCAGTAGCGATTGGCTCTGGCGCTCGGCTCTATGAGGAGCAGGGCATGCTGGGAGCTGCTGTCCCTGTGGGCTCCAGCGCCCGGCTCTACGGGGAGCAGGGCATGCTGGGAGCTGCAGTACCGATGGGCTCCAGTGCCCAGCCATACGGGAAGCAGAGCATGCTGGGAGCTGTGGTCCCTGTGGGCTCCAGCGCCCGACTCTAGGAGGAGCAGGGCATGCTGGGAGCTGCGGTCCCCATGGGCTCCGGCGCTCAGCTCTACGGGCCCCTTTCTGCACCCCCCAGCCGTGGGGCTCCAGCTCGGGCAGGGGACTCTTACCAGCACTGCTGCCTCCTCACGCTGCTGGCTCGCCGCCTGCTGCTCCCGGCTCAGGGCCTCCTGCGCCTGCTCCAGCCGCACCTCCAGCTGCGACGCCCTCTGTGGGGGAGACGCATCAGGGCTCAGGGCTGCGCCGGGCGGGCAGCTCGGCCACCAGCGCCTCCCGCCGGCCCGCCACTCACCTCCTGCTGCTCACTCAGCGCCCGCTGCACCGCCTCCTTCTCCGCCTGGAGCCCCCGCAGCAGCTCCGTCCGCTCCGCCTCCTGCCGGTTCCAACCCTCCACCACCTTGGCCAGGGTCTGCCAGAGGAGAGGGCAAAAGAGTGCGTCATTGGGAACGGCCCTGCCGGCGCCCCTCACTCCCGACCTGCAGCCCCCTACTAGCCCAGCCCTGCCCCCCACTCAGCCCTGCCAGTGCCCCTCACTCCCGACCCACAGCCCCTGCTCACCTTGTCCAGCTGCTCAATCATACTGTCCTTCTTCATGTCAGCGGAGATGGCTGCGGCCAGCTGCTGCTGCAGCTCCAGGGCCCGGCTCTGCAGGCCCTGCACGTGCCGCTCACAGTGCTGCGAGGAAAGCAGGGGTCAGTACCAGGGCGGGGGGGTGGGGGTGCCCCCCAGCTCCCTGCGGGCCATGCCACAGCTTCAGACCCACCGCACCAAACCCACCAGTGCCCGGGGAATCCCCCAAGCAGCTAGCAGTACGGGGCATATGACACGCGCCCAAACACAGCTGAGCGCACCCCATAGACAGCACTTCAGGGTAATGAGGGCCACAAAGCACCCCACCCCCGCCCCCGGACGTGCTGGCAGGGTAAGGCAGGGCTGTTCCTGAGAGGCCAGCAGGGGCCCCATTCCCTGCCCCAGGAGCTGGCTTCCCTCGGCTTCTGCCCGGGCACAGCGGCCTGCCCTGAGGATGCACCCAGTATCCAGGGGCAGGGGGTGACAAACGGTCCCTTCTTCGCCCCATCAGCGGGGACCATCAGATTCCACCTCCCCCCTCACTGAGGGCTAGTGGAGGGGGGGAAAGCCAGGACTCCTGGAGGATCTGAGAGAGAACCCAGGAGTTCTGGCTCCCAGCCTGCCGCCGCCCCGCCCCCAATCTAACCACTTGACCCCACTCCCCTCCCAGAGCCGGGGAGAGAACCCAGGAGTCCTGGCTCCCAGCCCTCACTGCTCTGACCCACCAGCCCCCACTCCCCTCCCAGAGCCGGGGAGAGAACCCAGGAGTCCTGGCTCCCAGCCCCACCTTCTCTAACCCACCAGCCCCCACTCCCCTCCCAGAGCCGGGGAGAGAACCCAGGAGTCCTGGCTCCCAGCCCCCCCTGCTCTAACCCACCAGCCCCCACTCCCTTCCCAGTGCCATTGAGAGAACCCAGGAATCCTGGCTCCCAGCCCCCCCTGCTCTAATCCACCAGCCCCCACTGCCCTCCCAGAGCTGGGGGGAGAACCCAGGAGTCCTGGCTCCCAGCCTCCCCTGCTCTAACCCACCAGCCCCCACTCCCTTCCCAGTGCCAGGGAGAGAACCCAGGAGTCCTGGCTCCCAGCCCCCCCTGCTCTAACCCACCGGCCCCCACTCCCCTCCCAGAGCTGGGGGGAGAACCCAGGAGTGCTTATCCTGAGCTCCAGTACGCGCGCCCATGGGCAGTTCAATGGGTCCACCCAGCTGGGGGTCCCTCTCACCCGACCCCCACCCCAGATCAGATCAGATCAATGTGCCCATCTAGCCCTGCATCCCACCGCAATGGGTTAGAATCGCCTTAGCCAGCCCCACGCCCCTCCAAGTACACACACACACACACAGCAGGCACACAGCCTGGCTACACCCTGCCCAGGTACACCCAGCACATGTAAAATCACACACACCACCCCAGGTACACCCTGTGACAAAGTGGGGGATTTTCATGCAGAGGGAGTGGGACTCAGTATCCCTGGGTGTTACTGGTTTAACGAGGTGAGGGGAGAGGGAGTTTGTTGTTACAGAGGACCGGAGAGGGAACTTGGGACCCCAGCCAATGCCCTGGAGAATGGACACCCCAGCAACTGGTGACCTGACGACCCGGAGACGCAGCGCAGGAGTCGCAGCTGGTTCTGGCCAGTGGGAGGACCATGGGCTGTAAAGAGAGGACCCCGTGACCTAACCAGCCGGTTCCAGCCAGAGGGGACCAGAGGACAGAAGAGGGGAGAGGAGGCCCAGTGACCCTGTTTACCTGGAGAGAAGACAATGGACAGAGGCGGGGCTTGGGGCCGGTGAGATCAGATGCCCAGCTGGGAAGCACGGGGGCTCTGGGCTGGAGAGGGGGAGCAGGCAGAGCCCACCTGGATGCAGGGGAGACTTGGATGGGCTGGGCTGAGGGAGGCCAGGCCTGAGGGTCAGAGTTTCCTGTGCTGTGTTCACCTCTCAATAAACACTCCTGTTTTACGCTGGCTAAGAGTCACTCCGGTCTAGAGAACAGGATTGCATCAACCCCTTCGGGGGGTGGAGGCCCCGGGGGTCCAGAGTGAGTGGACTCCCTGAGGGGGCCCACGGCAGAGACAGACGTGCTAAGGCTCCGAGAGGTGCGTGGGGCCTAACCCCGAGAGAGAGTGGACCCCCGAGAAGGGCTGTCGCACTGGAAGGGGATCCCCCCACGGACCGCACAGGGCCAAGAGTGGGCACGATCTGGGAGTCCGTGACACACCCACCCGCCCAGCCCCGGTACGTATAAAACACACACACCACCCCAGGTACACCCCTCCCTGAGTACACCCGCCTGCCCAGCCCCGGTACGTGTCAACACCCACACACACACCCCAGGTACCCCCCTCCCCAGGTACACCCGCCTGCCCAGCACTGGTTCATATAAACCCACTCCCCTGACCCAGGTACACCCTGTAATGTAAACACACACACACAGAATGCCTGGTTACACACCTCCCCAGGTACACCCGGCCACCCAGCACACACCTCAACCCCAGGTACACCCCTAACTGGGTAGACCCGCCCACCCAGCTCCGGTACGTGTAAACACCCACAGCTTGGGTACACCCCTCCCCGGGTACACATGCCTGTCCAGCCCCAGTACGTGTAAACACATGCCCACAGCCCAGGTACACACCCACAACCCCTCTGGCATGTGTTTACACACACATACACTCTGGGTACGTCCCTCCCCAGATATACACCCCTCCACACCCACCAGGTCAGCACACACAGTCCCCCAGGTTCACATCTACACACACCCCTGTACACCCTCCCCTCCACGTGTATACACCGCTGGTACACACACATACTGGGTACACCGCTCCCTGGAAATACATTCACGGTAAGAGCTGGGCGCAAAGGATCCTGGAAGACCAGCCCGGCGCCCAGCCCCTCACCTTCCGGCGGGCCCGCTCCTTGGCCAGCGCCTCCTTCAGCAGCTGGGGCTCTGTGGCGGGCGCGGGCTCAGGGGGGGTGCCCAGGCGCAGGCTGGCGTAGCGGGGAAACAGCTCCTCCAGGCCGCACACCGAGCCGGGAGGGGACAGCTCCTGCAGGGGCCTGGCGCTGAAAGAGGGCAGGGGGTTAGGGGGCTCCCGGACAGGCCAGCACAGCTCGGCATCCACAGCCCCCCCCCCCCTCCCCCCAGCTCTCTCCAGGCCGTCTGTGGGTGCCGACGCCGAGACACAGCCGCCTCTGGGGTGGGGCAGCTGGTGACACAGGGACCCCTTGCCCAGCACTGAGATGCAGCCACCTCTGGGGCGGGGCAGCCCAATAACAGTCTGACTTTAACCTGCTTCCCCAACCCCCCGCCAGCACTCACGCGAGGAGGGCAGTGGTACTGTCACTCTCAAAGGAGTCGTCGTCCTTCCGCTCTGCCGTCGCCAAGCCGAGGGCACCCCCTGCTGGAGAAAGGGGCCAGCTGCTCAGCAACACCGTCCTCCAGATCTGCTGGGGAGCTCTGGCCCCTGTGTCCCACCCCATGGGCAGTGCGTGCTGCTCCCCTTGCAGCACAACCACCCCCTGGCTCTGGGAGAGGCGTATGGGCTAGTGGTTAGAGCAGGGGGGGCTGGGAGTCAGGATTCCTGGGTTCTCTCCCCAGCTCTGGAGGGGGGTGGGGGCTGGTGGGTTAGAGCAAGCGGGGGGGGGCTGGGAGTCAGGATTCCTGGGTTCTCTCCCCAGCTCTGGAGGGGGGTGGGGGCTGGTGGGTAGAGCAAGGGGGGGGGGGCTGGGAGTCAGGATTCCTGGGTTCTCTCCCCAGCTCTGGAGGGGGGTGGGGGCTGGTGGGTTAGAGCAAGGCGGGGGGCTGGGAGCCAGGACTCCTGGGTTCTCTCCCCAGCTCTGGAGGGGGCTCGTGGTCTAGCCAAGGGCCCAGGCAGGGCAGCACTGTTCCCTCACACAGGGGCCAGGCAGCTTAACGGGGGGCTGAGCTGACCCGGGCCCAGCGGCTCTGTGCTGTGCTCTGCTCCCTGGCATGGCTGGGCACTGCCACAGTGCCCCCTGCAGGCCCTGCCGCACTTTGCAAGGAGAGAGGAAAAAGAGTGGGGGGGCTGGAGAGGGCTAAATGGTTCCTTGGGGAGAACCCCCTCCCCCGCCGGCTGTGGAGCAGGAGGGGAGCGAAAGGGAACCTGTGATGGCCCAAGGTAACCTAGCAAGTCTTGTAACCATAAGCCACCCCTAACCTACGGCATGTGCAGAGACCCCTCGCCCGGCGCTGAGATGCGGCCACCTCTGGGGCGGGGCAGCCGGTTACCCAGGGACCCCTCGCCCGGCGCTGAGATGCAGCCACCCCTGGGGCAGGCGGCTGGTTATATAGGGCCAACACTGAAATGCACCCACAGCTAGAGCAGCTATTTATAGAGGGATCCCTCGCCCGACGCTGAGATGCAGCCACCTCTGGGGCGGGGCGGCTTGTTACCCAGGGACCCCTCGCCTGGCGCGGAGATGCAGCCATATTGGGGCCGGGCAGCTGGTTACACAGGGACCCCTCACCCGGCGCTGAGATGCAGCCACCTCTGGGGCGGGGCGGCTTGTTACACAGGGACCCCTCGCCCGGCGCGGAGATGCAGCCATATTGGGGCGGGGCGGCTGGTTACACAGGGACCCCTCACCCGGCGCTGAGATGCAGCCACCTCTGGGGCGGGATGGCCGGTTACCCAGGGATCCCTCACCCAGCGCTGAGATGCAGTCACTTCTGGGGCGGGACGGCCGGTTACCCAGGGACCCCTTGCCCGACGCTGAGACGCAGCCACCTCTGGGGCGGGGCGGCTGTTCCCACTCCAGCCCTGACTGCCAGGGGAGAGTGCCCCCCACCCCACTCACCAGAGGGCAGTTCACGGGAATCCTGCAGCATGGTCCGCAGGCGCGACCTCACGGTCTCCATCTCGGCCACATGCCGTGACTCGCTGCCCTGCTGGAGGAGCCAGACACGGCCGTCAATGCCGCCCGGCCCCACGGCCGGCCCCACCGCCTGCCCCACCGCCCCGCCCCACATCCCCCCCTCCTCACCTTCCTGCGGGCGCTAGCCTCCACCCCGACTGAAAGTGTGCGGTTCAGCTCCTCGGCCAGGGCGTCCAGGTCGGGCGGCTGCAGCTGGGAGCAGGCATCCAGCTCGGCCTGATGGCTCCGGCGCAGGGAGGCGTAGAGCTGGGCCGTCACCTCGGAGCCGAAGGGCTGGGCCGGCGTGGCCGGGGCCGAGAGGGGCAGCGGCTCCATGTCACTGAGCAGGTCCTCGCTGCGCAGGGAGGCGTCCAGCCCGGGGCAGGGGCCCTTCTCCGCCATGGGGGGGCCGCGCGCTCGCCGGGGGGAAAAGCGCAGCCGAAGGGACTGGGAACTTGTTGCCTGGGGAGTCCCCCTTGGTTGTGAGCAATAGAGAGGCTCTGACACACACAGACAGCCACAGACCCACACACCGCCAGGAATCCCCCCAGCTGAGAGCAGTAGAGGGACTCTGACACACATACAGCCAGGATAGAACCCAGGAGTCCTGGCTTCCCAACCACCACCCCCATTCTAACAACTAGCCCCCCTCTCCCCCCCCCAGAGATGGGGAGAGAACCCAGGAGTCCTGAGCATATTGGACCCCCACATGTCTCATCAATCAGGGCAGGTTGGAGTCACCCCCGCACCCTTGGCTCCCTTGGCCCTGTGGCTCTGGCCCAGCCACGGGGGCAGGAGCTGGTGTAGAGGCCGCTCCAGCCACCCTGGGGGTGTCAACCAGTGGGGCAATCCCCAGGGAGGGGGGGACCCTGCTATGGGGCAGGCAGCGGCACTCACCTGCCAGAGGTGATGGGGAAGGTGCTGGGCCCCTCACGCCAGGGCAACAGCCGCCGGGGGGCGCTCCAGGCTCTGGCTCCGCATAGACCCTGGGGGTGCAGGGGTTGGGGGGGCACAGAGCAGTCAGGGGGGGACCCAGCCAGGCCACCAGCACCACCAGGGTCTCCCCATCCCCCCATGACTCCCTTAGCCCCTCCCCCCACAGGGGCTCACCGCCTCCAGCCCCACTGGGGTCTCCCCCCCAGCCCAGCCCCTCCTCCAGCCCCACTGGGGTCACCCCCCCAGCCCAGCCCCACTGGGGTCTCCTCCAGCCCAGCCCCTCCTCCAGCCCCATAAGGCTCCTGTCTCTCCCCCTTGAGAAAATCCCCCCCCCCCCATGGGGCTGCCCAGCCTCACCCCCCTCAACTGCTCTTCCAGCCCCGCCCCCTGCCTCGCGGCGCGCCAGCCCCGCCTCCACTGCTCCACCCCCCCCCCGCCCCGCGACGCTTCAGCCCCGCCCCCAGCGCTCCAGCCCCGCCCCTCCTCATCCCCAGCCCCACCCCCTTCCCTCACACCGCCCCGCCCCGCCCCGCCAACCGACTCCCCGCCACCATCCCCGCGCGCCCCTCCCCTCCCCTCCCGCCCACCGGTCACCTGGGCGCGAGGCGGCCGCCGCCATCTTGGTGCGGGGCAAGGGCCGGCGCGCGGGGCGGGGCGGAAGCGGAAGCGGAAGCGGCGGCGCGGAAGGGAAAAAGCCTGCGGCGGGGCTGGGGCCGGGGCTAGGGCCAGCAGCGGCAGAGGTCTGAGAGTGCGGGGGTGGGGCGGTTTGGGGGCAAGGGGCGGGGTTGGAGGGCTGGGGCGTGGGGGTGGTTTGGGGGGCGGGGTGAAAAGGTCGGGGGTGGGGCAGAGTTGGGGCGGGGCTGGTTTGGGGGTGAAAAGGCTGGGGGTGGGGCAGGTGGGGTTGGTTGAATGGAAGGTGGGGTTTGGGGTGGGTTGTGGGGCAGCTGGGGGAAAGATGGGCTCAGGTGGGGCTGGGGGTGGTTTGGGGGCAGGGGGCGGGATGGGCTGGTTTGCGGGTGAAAAGCCTGGGGGTGGGGCAGAGTTGGGGTTGTTGGGGGGCAGGGGTGGGGTACGGGGGCGGGGCTGGTTTGTGGGTAAAAAGGCTGGGGGCGGGACGGGGGGGTTGGTTGAATGGAAGGTGGGGCCTTGGGGGGCTGGGGTGGGTTGTGAGGCAGTTGGGGGAAAGGCGGGCTCAGGTGGGGCTGGGAGGGACTGTGGGGCTCCATGTGGGGGGCTTGGGAGGGGCAGAGCTGCAGGGTCAGGGAGAGGGAGAAAAGCAGAAGGAAATTAATGAGCCCAGTAACGAAGGTCTCTCCCCCCCCGCCCCCTTGTTTGACCGTCTCCCCCCGTGCCCTGCCCTCTTGTGTGCCCATTACCCCCATGCCCTGCCCCTTTCCATCCCACAGATGACGGTGCACAACCTGTACCTCTTCGACCGCAATGGGATCTGCCTGCACTACAGCGAGTGGCACCGCAAGAAACAGGCCGGCATCTCCAAGGAGGAGGTGAGACCCCCTCCCGCCCCCCCCCACACCTCGGTCGGCCGGGCCCAGACTCTTGCTTCCTGGGGGGCTGAGCCCATGGGGCGCCAGGAGAGACCCGGGGGCCCTTAGCTAGCCATGGCGGCAGCCATCCCAGTGGGGCGGGGGTGCACGTCCTCCTACCCACCCCAGCCCCGTTGTGGCAAGGGGGGGGTCTCACACTGCCCTCTCTCTCGCTGCCCCCCAGGAGTTCAAACTCATGTACGGCATGCTCTTCTCCATGCGCTCCTTCGTCGGCAAGATGAGCCCCGTCGACATGTATCCTTCCGCCCCGCCGTGGGGCTCCGCTGGGGGGCAGGGGCTGTGCAGGACCGGGGGGCGGGGGGTCTGTAGGCATGTGATGGGCTGGGAGGATATGTAGAGTCCGGGGCAGTCTCTATCCATGTGATGAGCTGGAGGGCCCAGCAGGGGACTGTGGGGGAGGGGGGGGGAATCTCTATCCATGTGATGAGCTGGGGGGCCCAGCAGGGGGCTGTGTAGGGTTGGGGGGGGGTCTCTATCCATGTGATGAGCTGGGGGGCCCAGCAGGGGGCTGTGTAGGGTCTGGGGGGGTCTCTATCCATGTGATGAGCTGGGGGGCCCAGCAGGGGGCTGTGTAGGGTCGGGGGGGGGGTCTCTGTCCATGTGATGAGCTGGGGGGGGCCAGCAGGGGAGCTGTGTAGGGTCTGGGGGAGGGTCTCTGTCCATGCGATGGGCTGGGGGGGCTCTGTAGGGTCTGGGGGGGGGTTCTCTGTCCATGTGATGAGCATGGGGGAGGTTCTCGATCCACATGCCCGGGCTGGGGTTGGGGAGTTTTCGGGGGTGTCTCTCCGGGGCGGGGGCCAGACCCCATCACACTCCTTAGCCGCGCGGGCGCAGGAAGGACGGGTTCCTGGCCTTTCAGACCAGCAAGTACAAGTTGCATTATTACGAGACACCCAGCGGGCTCAAGGTCGTCATGAACACGGACCTGGGCGTGGGCAACATCCGAGACGTGCTCCACCAGATCTACAGCAACGTGAGCCTGGGCCTGGCCCCACAGCGCCTGGGCCCTGCCTGGGGGCGGGGGTTGGGAGCCAGGACTCCTGGGTTCTCTCCCCGGCTCTGGGAGGGGAGTGGGGGCTGGTGGTTAGAGCGGGAGGGGCTGGGAGCCAGGACTCCTGGGTTCTCTCCCCAGCTCTGGGAGGGGAGTGGGGGCTGGTGGGTTAGAGCAGGGGGAGCTGGGAGCCAGGACTCCTGGGTTCTCTCCCCAGCTCTGGGAGGGGAGTGGGGGCTGGTGGGTTAGAGCAGGGGGGCTGGGAGCCAGGACTCCTGGGTTCTCTCCCCGGCTCTGGGAGGGGAGTGGGGGCTGGTGGGTTAGAGCAGGAACCAGGACTCCTGGGTTCTCTTCCCTCCCCCAGATCTACGTGGAGTTCGTGGTGAAGAACCCGCTGTGCAGCCTGAGCGAACCCATCCAGAGTGAGCTCTTCCACGCCAAGCTGGACGGCTTCATCCGGGGCCTGCCCTTCTTCTCGGCCCGGGCCGGCTGAGTCCCCCCACCCCCCCCGCAGCTGGCACCCGCCGCGCCTCTCTACCAGCCAAACCCCAGCCCTCCGCACAAGACGTGGGGCTGCCCCCGGCTCACCCCCACCCTCCCGCCCCCTTCACAGAGCCGGGTGAGTCCGCATCCCACAATTCCCTGCAGGCTGGTGCCCCCCCCCCCCCCCCGGGGTCTAGCTGGGGGGGGCTCGCTCAGTCTGGGAGGGGAGTGGGGTTTAAGTGAATAGAGCAGGGATGTTGGGGGGCTGGGAGGCAGGACCCCTGGGTTTTCTCCCCGGCTCTGGGGGGCGAGTGGGGGCTGGAGGGTTAGAGCTGGGGAGGCTGGGAGCCAGGACTCCTGGGTTCTCTCCCCGGCTATGGGAGGGGAGTGGGGGCTGGTGGTTCGAGCAGGAGCTCAGGAGTGAGGAGGGTTCCTGACTTTCATCCTTCTCTGCCCTAGACCCCAATCCCGTCCAGGTGGAGCCCGGGAGAGAACTCAGGAGTCCTGGCTCCCAGCCCTTTGCCAAGTGGGACACGCTTCTCCTGTTCAGTGTGGCATTAGTGGGCATGTTCAGACCTTCCATGAGCTAGGCGGGCGTTGGGGTTGTCCTGAGCAGATCCCAGTTCCATAGCAGAGGCTCCTTGGTGAATTAAAGTGTTGCTCTCCCATTCCAGTGGCCTTCCCTTCAGTGCCGGCGCCTCTGGCCCCCCGGGGAGCGGGCATGGGGCAGAGGGCACCAGCTCGTGTCTGGCAAGTGGGTACACCTGCTGCTGGACAGACCGGGGTCGGCACAGTCAGCAAGCATCTTGCCTTGGGCCCATCCGGCTGCAGGGCGGGGACTGGCTGGCGCAGGGGGGCGGGGAATGGGGCACTGGGCCTGTCCCCTCTAGGGGGCGTCAGCTCCCCTGTCATGCTGGGGAGAGGGAGGACTATCCCTGTTAACCCTGTATTTGCCAGCTGGGGGCTGGCCCAGGAGCAGTGTGGGGGGAGGGGGGCACCAGGTGGTGCCATGTGGCACCTGGTGCTAAAAGGCAGCGCCTGCTGCCTGTGCTGGGGAGCATCTGTTGGAGATAATTCCTCTAATCCCCTGCCGGGACGCTCAGGTACCAGCACCGGGGAAGGGCTGCGGCTGGTTCCCATCTGGGCGGAACCCAGGAGTCCTGGCTCCCCGCCCCCCCTCCAGAGCTGGGGGCAGAATTGTGGGGGGGGTGACCTTGTACTTGGGCTGGGAGGGCGGCCGTGGTTCCGGGTGGGGCCCCTCATGGCTTCCCGAGGCGGCTGCTGCTGTGGGCCGGAGCGTCCCACTGGCGAGGGAGCAACTGTTGAGTTGTGGGAGATAGCCCACCGTCTAGCTGGAGGCCACCTTGGTGGGGCTCACAAGCCCTCCCTGAACGAGCCGTGGCCCAGACCCCAAGATGACAGCCGCACCTACCCCGAAAGCAGGCGTAACCCTTTCTTCCCCGCCCCTCCCCCCGGGGTAGCAATGCAAAACACAGAGGGAAACTGAGTCTGAGTCAGGTCTAGTGGTTAGAGCAGAGGGGGCTGGGAGCCAGGACTCCTGGGCTCTCTCCCTGTCTCTGGGAGGAGAGTGGGGGCTGGTGGGTTAGAGCAGGGGGGCCCGGGAGCCAGGACTCCTGGATTCTCTCCCTGGCTCAGTGGGCTCCATCGCCGGTCTCCATAGGGTCCCCTGTGCGAGCGGAGCGGTGCTGCCGCGGGGGGTGGAGGTAATCTGGTGCCAGGTGGCGCATTGGGCATTAGTTTTTTGCATGATGCTGGTGCTTTAATTCCCTGACAGCCCCAAATACCGGGATCTGAGCAGCGCTGTCAGCATTAACCCTTCCAGGGCTGCGGGTCGGCCTGCCCCTAGCCTGGCACCTGCTCCCAGGAGCTGGGCCCAGCCAGGCTGGCACTCCGTGGACATAGCAGGGGATGAGTCCTGGGTACCCTGCTCCCCCATAATGCCCTCACAGGCCCTGTGTGGGGATAGAAACCATGTGCCCTCTCACTGATGACCCTCCCCAACTGCTAGCCCCCACTCCCCTCCCAGAGCTGGGGAGAGAACCCAGGAGTCCTGGCTCCCAGCCCCCCCTGCTCTAACCACCCAACCCCACTCCCCTCCCAGAGCTGGGGAAAGAACCCAGGAGTCCTGGCTCCCAGCCCCCGTGCTTGTCAGGCTCCTGGAGAGAGATTCCCTTGGTGAACCCACAGCGTGGGGGATGCCTGGACACCACAGGGTGATCTAGCCCCGCCACACACGCACACTGTGTAAGGGCCCTTTCCCCTCCCCCCCGGCAGATGCCCCTTCTTCCCCCCACTCCCAGCTCTGAGCCAACCCAGGCTGCTGGCCTCCTGTTCCCTTAAGCAGCTTAGCTAATCTGGTCACTCCTGGAAGCTGCTGTCATGGTGATATGGTGGGGGGGGGCTGTGCTTAGAAAAGGAGGGGGTCTGCCTAGAGGGGGAGTCTCCCCCTTCCTAGTGTCCCTGGGTCTGAGCCCCCCTCCAAAAAATCACTGACCTGTGAAAATGAGGAAACCCTCGTGAAAAATCATTGGTCTTGTGAAAATCTCAGGCCTCTTGTGAGACGCAGGGAGTGCGTGTGAAAAACCATCGTGACAATCTCTGGCCTCTTGTGAGATTCAGGAACCACTCATGAAAACCACCAGCCTCTTGTGAAAATCTCCAGGCTCTTGTGAGAATCAGTGACCACTTGTGAAAATCATGGGCTTCCTGTGAAAATCAGGGACTCCTTGTGAAAATCTCAGGTCTTTTATGAGCATCACAGGTCTCTGGTGAGAATCAGGAACCACTCGTGAAAACCACAGGCCATTTGGGAAACTATCCAGGCTCTTGTGAGAACCAGTCCTTGTGAGAACACGGCTGGTGAGAACCCACTGCCTATGGGAAGGGCGCTGTGATCCCTGTCCGTCCGTGCCCCCTACAGCGGGGGCAGGGCGGGTGGGTTAGAGATGTGCCCAGGCTGGGAGAGGGGCATCGGGCAGACCAGTTCACATGGCATAGTCCCTATAGCCTGGGGGTGGGCAGCAGTTGGGGGCACAGGGTGGGGAGGGGCAGTGCCTGTGGAGTAGGTAGGGAGAGGAGATCACCCTGCCTCTGCCAGGGGTCCCCCTGCTGTGGAGGTTCACCAAGGGAGTGGCTCTCCAGGGGGGCGTAAGGGCAGGGGGTAAGTGCCCCCGGAGGGAGGGGCGGGGGCCCACGGTTAATGAGCTGCAGAAAGGGGGCGCAAGAAGAGGGGACTGGGGACGGGTCACACGGGGGATGGGGAGGGGGCAGATGGTGGGAGGGGGGAGAGGGACACAGCAAGGCAGCTGCCCAGCTCCCGGCTAAGCCGGCTCCACGTGGCTCCCCGGGGAGGGGAGTAGAGGGGAGAGTGTCCCGATGCCGGGAGCGCAGGGCGCACGGAAAGGCGCAGGGCGCACCGAGACCAGGGCGCACGGAGAAGGCGCAGGGCGCACCGAGATCAGGGCGCACGGAGAAGGGGCAGGGCGCACCGACCGAGGCCAGGGAGCACCGAGGCCATGTTCGCCAGCTCCTCGCGGGGGGCCCCGGGCCCGGCGGGGCGCGGCGCGGCGGGGGCCAAGCTGAGCGTGGACGAGCTGTACGGGCTGCCGACCGCGAAGAAGGGCAAAGGCGGGCGGGGCGAGGGCGGGCGGCGGCGCAGCCAGGGGAGCGCGGCGGGCCGGGACCCGCCTCTCACCCCGGGCCAGCTGCTGGAGGCGGCGCGGCGGCTGCTGGAGCGCAGGCGGCTGGAGAGCTACCTGCTGGAGGCGGGGCTGCCGGCCGAGGAGCTGCAGAGCAACCGCACCGCCATGGGCTACCGGTAGGGGGCGCTGCCGGGGTGGGGACAGCGGAGAGGGGCAGGGTGAGGGGGGTCCTAGTAGGGGAGCCCCAGAGCAGGCTGCGGGCGCGGGGTACCTGAGGGAGGTGTCAGTACAGGGGGCACCTGGGGAAGGTACCAGCGCAGGGTACAGGGGGCACCAGGGGAAGTACCAGCAAGGGGTACAAGGGGGAGGTACCAGTGCAGGGTACAGGGGGCACCGGGGGAAGATACCAGTGCAGGGCCCAGGGGGCACCGGGGGAAGGTACCAGTGCAGGGTATAGGGGGCACCAGGGGAAGGTGCCACCGCAGGGTACAGGGGGCACTGGGGGAAGATGCCAATGCGGGGCACTGGGGAAGGTACCAGTGCAGGGTACAGGGGGCACCAGGGGAAGTACCAGCAAGGGGTACAGGGGGGAGGTGCCAGCGTGGGGTACAGGGGGCACCGGGGGAGGTACCAGTGCAGGGTACAAGGGGCACCAGGGGAAGGTACCAGCACAGGGTACAGGGGGCACTGGGGGAAGGTACCAGCACAGGGTACAGGGGGCACTGGGGGAGGTACCAGTGCAGGGTACAAGGGGCACCAGGGGAAGGTGCCAGTGCA
This sequence comes from Emys orbicularis, assembly GCF_028017835.1. Classification (NCBI taxonomy): domain Eukaryota; kingdom Metazoa; phylum Chordata; order Testudines; family Emydidae; genus Emys; species Emys orbicularis. Next base: position 2,574,748 of record NC_088697.1, on the reverse strand, counting down.
GGGTACAGGGGGCACTGGGTGAAGGTACCAGCGGAGGGTACAGGGGGCACTGGGGGAAGGTACCAGTGCAGGGTACAGGGGGAGGTACCAGTGCAGGGCACAGGGGGCACCAGGGGAAGGTGCCAGGACAGGGCACAGGGGGCACCAGAGGGAGGTGCCAGGACAGGGCACAGGGGGCACCGGGAGAAGGTACCAGTGCAGGGTACAGGGGGCACCAGGGGGGAGGTGCCAGGTCAGGGGGCACTGGGGGGAGGTGCCAGTGCAGGGTAGGGGGGGACCGGGGGTAGGTCCCCAAGCAGGACATGGGGGGCACCCTGCAGCTCGACCCACCCCCTCCCTCCACACTGGGGGCTCTGTGCACCCCATACCTGGACCCCCATTTTTCGGGCTACAAGGTCCTGGTAGCGCCCCCTGGGGGCAGCTGTGATCCATGTCCTCGTCGGGGCCCCCCCAAAACCCATGCTGGGTGGCTCTATGCAAATGAGGCTTCCCTATGCAAAGGAGCTGGGGTGATTTGCATAAGATGGCACCACCAGGGAAGGAGCAAAATCTCCACAGGCCTCCGGCTTGTGCTCCCCACACGCAAGGGGACAGCTCCCTCAACATGGCAACCAGATTCTGGGGGTTGGGGAGCAGCAACCGGCACGTTCGCAGGGGCCACCAGTGAATCAATGAGGGACCTCCAGCTCTTTCTTCTAGATACGCCCCAACGAGGGCGAAGTCCAGGCGTTAAGGATGTCCATTTCACCTTAACTCTGACCCCCTCCTATGCATTTGGCTACAGCCCCTCATCGGCTGGGATTGAGGCTCTAGAACCCCGGCACAGACCCCTTTCCCATGAGCTTGGGTGGGGTTTGGTCACAATAGAAGGTTGTTATCCCATGTGCAGACCCCAGCCTTGCGGCAGATGCCTGGAAGCAGGGTATGTGTTTGTGAGATGGCCCTGGAATGTCAGGAATCTGGACTGGGTTCTTAGCCTCTGCTCTGGGAGGGGAGTGGGGTTGAGTGCAGTAGAGTGGGGGATGCTAAGAGCCAGGACTCCTGGGTTCTCTCCCCGGCTCTGGGAGGGGTGTGGGGTCTGGTGCTTAGAGGAAGGAGGGCTGGGAGCCAGGACTCCTGGTTCCATCACCAGCTCTTGGAGGGGAGTGGGGCTTAGTGGGTGTACAGAACGGGGGCTAGGAGTCAGGGGGAGCACCCTTGCTGGTCAGTGCTGTGTGAGACCCCATGTGCCCCCAACATCCACACGCACACACACACACCTCATGCTAATCCCTCGCAATCTGTCCCTGGACTGAGCCGAGATGAACGTGGCCCCACCAGCTGGTGTCCTCTGCTTCCTGCCACGGAGCCTAATCAGGGGAGACAGATGCGGGCACCGCCCCCCCCCCCAGCTGGCAGAGCCATTCCCCCACCTCCCAGCTGGGCCCATAATCCTCCAGAGGTAGCTGTGACCCACCAAAACAGCTCCGATTGGGCTGGGACCCAGGACTCCTGGGTTCTGTCCCCAGCTCTGTGAAGGGAGTGGGGGCTGGTGGGTTAGAGCAGGGGGCCTGGGAGCCAGGACTCCTGGGTTCTCTCCCCGGCTCTGGGAGGAGAGTGGGGGCTGGTGGGTCAGAGCAGGGGGGGCTGGGAGCCAGGACTCCTGGGTTCTCTCCCCGGCTCTGGGAGGGGAGTGGGGGCTGGTGGGTTAGAGCAGGGGGGCTGGGAGCCAGGACTCCTGGGTTCTCTCCCTGGCTTTGGGAGGAGAGTGGGGGCTGGTAGGTTAGAGCAGGGGGGGCTGGGAGCCAGGACTCCTGGGTTCTCTCCCCGGCTCTGGGAGGGGAGTGGGGGCTGGTGGGTTAGAGCAGGGGGGCTGGGAGCCAGGACTCCTGGGTTCTCTCCCTGGCTTTGGGAGGAGAGTGGGGGCTGGTAGGTTAGAGCAGGGGGGGCTGGGAGCCAGGACTCCTGGGTTCTCTCCCCGGCTCTGGGAGGGGAGTGGAGGCTAGTGGTTAGAAATGGGGGGGGGGCAGGGAGACACACACCCCTCCTTTCCCTGTTCTCTGCCTCCCTATCCTTGGCTGTGGACATTGCCACCGAGCCTGCAGACCTCGGGCCAGGACAGCACCGTCCCCCGTCTCGGTTTGAACCCTGCATTTCCAGAGCCACTGAGGCCAGGGCGGACTCGCTGGCTACCCTGGGACAGTCTCCATGCAGCTTGTGGGGCAAACGCAGAGCAAACCGGGAAATGGGCTGGGAAAGGCCGGAGCAGGCGGGATCACTCAGGGAGCTGGGCGCCCGCCCACGGCCCAGTGCAAGTGCAGACATCGGGGAACACGGAACGCAGGCCGGGCCGCTGGGCTGGGGGGCTCGGAAAGGGATTTGGGGGGGAATCAGCCGATACAAGGTGCAAGTTTTGACCGGTGAGAGGAATTAACCACTGGCCCCGGGGCACGGTCAGGGTCTCTGTCGCTGGTAATTTTTCAGCCAGGATTGGCTGGTTTTCTACCAGATCTGCTCTAGGGGTTATTTTGGGGCTGGTCTCCGGCCTGGCTGGACAGGAGCCCGGCACGCCAGTCCCCTTGGGCAGGAAATCGAGGTGTGTATTCATCTGGGCTTGGACGAGTTCCCTGGATTTGACCCCCAAAGGCGCCGTCGGCTTCGCAGGGGAAGGGGATTCTGGGAAGAGCGCAGCCGGACACCGGCACCCCACAGATACACACAGGTTTATTGTATACACCCCGACACATGCCCTGTACCGGCGGGGCGTCTCTTCCCCCTACCTCACCCAGCCCCGCCTGCAGCCTTCACACGTCAGCGCCCGCAGCCAACATGCGAGATTCCCAGGGTTCCGCAAAGCGTGCGAGCGGCCCAGTGTCCCACAGCCCAGAGCATCCCAGAAGAAGTGGCTGACCTGGGCAGCTCTGGGTCTCTGATCCCTACCACTGGGAGTCAGGGCTGGGGGCCCCTGCGACGGCATGACCCGGAGCCCACGGCTAGCCCAGCCCTGGGCCCCCCAGCTCTGCCGGTGCCCCTCACTCCCGACCCGCATCCCCATGCTCCCTGTGAGGCGCAGGGAGGCACAGACATGTACCCGGGCTGCATCAGACAGAAGTGGGGGGCGCTGGGGCCCAGGTTTCCTCCTGCCTTCCCTCCACCTCCCGCCAGCCAACAGGATCACACACACACCCGCAGCCCCAGAACCCACAGATACCTTACAATAACAAACCCAAACACACAGCCCCAGCACCCCCAGAGACCCTACAATAACACACCCGCAGCCCCAGCGCCCCCAGAGACTCTACATAAACACACCCGCACATGCAGCCCCAGTGCTCCCAGAGACCCTACAATAACAGACCCGCACACACCATCCCAATGCCCCCAGAGAACGTACCATAACACACCCACACACGCAGCCCCAGCGCCCCCAGAGACTCTACATAAACACACCTGAACATGCAGCCCCAGAGACCCTAGAATAACACACCAGCAGCCCCAGTGCCCCCAGAGACCTGACAACAACACAACCGCACACACCATCCCAGTGGCCACAGAGAACATACCATAACACACCTGCACACGCAGCGCCAGCTCCCAAGAGACCCTACAATAACGCACCTGGACACGCAGCCCCAGAGACCTTCAATAACACACCTGCACGTACAGCCCCAGAGACCCTACAATAACAAACCCGCACACACAGCCCCAGTGCTCCCGGAGATGCTACAACAACACACCCGCACACGCAGCCCCAGCGCCCCCAAAGACCCTACAATAACACACCCGCCATGCAGCCTCAGTGCCCCCAGAGACACTACAACAACAACACCCGCACACGCAGCCCCAGAGACCCTACAATAACACCCGCACACGCAGGCCCAGCGCCCGCAGAGACCCCACAGTAACACACCCACACACGCAGCTCCAGCGCCCCCAGTGCCCCTACAATAACACACCTGCACACACAGCCCCATCGCCCCAGAGACCCTACAACAACACACCCGCACACAAAGACCCAGCGCCCCCGGAGACAGGACAATAAGAAACACACACACACGCCTCAGGACGCTGGAGACCCTATGACAGACCCGCACATGCAGCCCCAGCGCCCCCAGAGACCCAAAAATTACACACCCGCACACGCAACCCGATTGCCCCCAGAGACCCCACAATAACACACCCGCAGCCCCAGAGTCCCTACAACAACACACCTGCACATACAGCCCCAGTGCCCCCAGAGACCCTACAATAACAGAAAAAAGCAACAGAGGGTCCTGTGGCACCTTTAAGACTAACAGAAGTATTGGGAGCATAAGCTTTCGTGGGTAAGAACCTCACTTCTTCAGATGCAAGTAATGGAAATCTCCAGAGGCAGGTATAAATCAGTGTGGAGATAACGAGGTTAGTTCAATCAGGGAGGGTGAGGTGCTCTGCTAGCAGTAGAGGTGTGAACACCAAGGGAGGAGAAACTGCTTCTGTAGTTGGATAGCCATTCACAGTCTTTGTTTAATCCTGATCTGATGGTGTCAAATTTGCAAATGAACTGGAGCTCAGCAGTTTCTCTTTGGAGTCTGGTCCTGAAGTTTTTTTGCTGTAAGATGGCTACCTTAACATCTGCTATTGTGTGTCCAGGGAGGTTGAAGTGTTCTCCTACAGGTTTTTGTATATTGCCATTCCTGATATCTGACTTGTGTCCATTTATCCTCTTGCGTAGTGACTGTCCAGTTTGGCCAATGTACATAGCAGAGGGGCATTGCTGGCACATGATGGCATATATAACATTGGTGGACGTGCAGGTGAATGAGCCGGTGATGTTGTAGCTGATCTGGTTAGGTCCTGTGATAGTGCTGCTGGTGTAGATATGTGGGCAGAGTTGGCATCGAGGTTTGTTGCATGGGTTGGTTCCTGAGTTAGAGTTGTTATGGTGCGGTGCGTGGTTGCTGGTGAGAATATGCTTAAGGTTGGCGGGTTGTCTGTGGGCGAGGACTGGTTGTCTGTGGTCGAAATGACAGTCTGGACCTATACATAGAATGCTTCCGCCGACGTGCACAGGCAGAAATTGTGGAAAAACAACATCGCCTGCCTCATAACCTAAGTCGTGCAGAACGCAATGCCATCCACAGCCTCAGAAACCACCCTGACATTATCATCAAAGAGGCTGATAAAGGAGGTGCTGTTGTCATCATGAACAGGTCTGACTACCAGAAGGAGGCCGCCAGACAACTCTCCAATACCAAATTCTACAGGCCACTTTCCTCAGATCCCACTGAGGAATACACTAAGAAACTGCACCAGCTACTCAGGACACTCCCTACACTAACACAGGAACAAATCAACATACCCTTAGAGCCCCGACCGGGGTTATTCTATCTACTACCCAAGATCCACAAACCTGGAAATCCTGGACGCCCCATCATCTCGGGCATTGGCACTCTCACTGAAGGACTGTCTGGATATGTGGACTCCCTACTCAGACCCTACGCCACCAGCACTCCCAGCTATCTCCGTGACACCACAGATTTCCTGAGAAAACTACAATGCATTGGTGACCTCCCAGAAAACACCATCCTAGCCACCATGGATGTAGAGGCTCTCTACACAAACATCCCACACACAGATGGAATACAAGCTGTCAGGAACAGTATCCCTGATGATGACACAGCACAACTTATTGCTGAGCTCTGTGACTTTATCCTCACGCACAATTATTTCAAATTTGGTGACAATATATACCTCCAGACCAGTGGCACCGCTATGGGCACCCGCATGGCCCCACAATATGCCAACATCTTTATGGCTGACCTGGAACAACGCTTCCTCAGCTCTCGTCCACTCACGCCCCTTCTCTACCTACGCTACACTGATGACATCTTCATCATCTGGACCCATGGGAAGGAGACCCTGGAAGAATTCCACCATGATTTCAACAGCTTCCACCCCACCATCAAACTCAGCCTGGACCAATCTACACGGGAGGTCCACTTCCTGGACACCACAGTACAAATAAGCAATGGCCACGTTAACACCACCCTATACCGAAAACCCACCGACCGCTATGCCTACCTTCATGCCTCCAGCTTCCACCCCGGACACACCACACGATCCATCGTCTACAGCCAAGCACTGAGGTACAACCGCATCTGCTCCAACCCCTCAGACAGAGACCAACACCTACAAGATCTTCACCAAGCATTCTCAAAACTACGATACCCACACAAGGAAATAAAGGAACAAATCAACAAAGCCAGACGTGTACCCAGAAGCCTCCTGCTAAAAGACAGGCCCAAAAAAGAAACCAACAGAACTCCACTGGCCATCACCTACAGCCCTCAGCTTAAACCTCTCCAACGCATCATCAGTGATCTACAACCCATCCTGGACAATGACCCCTCACTTTCACAGACCTTGGGAGGCAGGCCAGTCCTCGCCCACAGACAACCCGCCAACCTTAAGCATATTCTCACCAGCAACCACGCACCGCACCATAACAACTCTAACTCAGGAACCAACCCATGCAACAAACCTCGATGCCAACTCTGCCCACATATCTACACCAGCAGCACTATCACAGGACCTAACCAGATCAGCTACAACATCACCGGCTCATTCACCTGCACGTCCACCAATGTTATATATGCCATCATGTGCCAGCAATGCCCCTCTGCTATGTACATTGGCCAAACTGGACAGTCACTACGCAAGAGGATAAATGGACACAAGTCAGATATCAGGAATGGCAATATACAAAAACCTGTAGGAGAACACTTTAACCTCCCTGGCCACACAATAGCAGATGTTAAGGTAGCCATCTTACAGCAAAAAAACTTCAGGACCAGACTCCAAAGAGAAACTGCTGAGCTCCAGTTCATTTGCAAATTTGACACCATCAGATCAGGATTAAACAAAGACTGTGAATGGCTATCCAACTACAGAAGCAGTTTCTCCTCCCTTGGTGTTCACACCTCTACTGCTAGCAGAGCACCTCACCCTCCCTGATTGAACTAACCTCGTTATCTCCACACTGATTTATACCTGCCTCTGGAGATTTCCATTACTTGCATCTGAAGAAGTGAGGTTCTTACCCACGAAAGCTTATGCTCCCAATACTTCTGTTAGTCTTAAAGGTGCCACAGGACCCTCTGTTGCTTTTTACAGATTCAGACTAACACGGCTACCCCTCTGATACAATAACAGAGCAGCACACGCAGCCCCATCATCCCCAGAAACCCTACAATAACACACCCGCACGTACAGCCCCAGCGCCCCCAGAGACCCTACAATAACACACCCACACACGCAGCCCCAGTGCCCACAGAGACCCCACAAAAACAGAGCAGCACACGCAGCCCCATCCCCGACAGAGAATCTACAATAACATACCCGCAGCCTCAGAGCCCAGAGACCCTACAATAACACACCCGTATGCGCAGCCCCAGCGCCCCCAGAAACCCTACAATAACACACCTGCACACGAAGCCCCAGTGCCCCCAGAGACCCTACAATAACACACCCGCACACACAGCTCCAGCGCCCCCAGAGACCCCACAATAACACACCCGCACGTAGAGCCCCAGTACCCCCAGAGACCCTACAATAACACACCCGCACACACAGCCCCAGTGCCCCAGAGACCCTACAATAACACACCCAAACGCAGCCCCATAACCACCAGAGACCCTACAATAACACACCCGCACACACAGCTCCAGCGCCCCCAGAGACCCTACAATAACACACACACACACACAGTCCCGGCGCCCCAGAGACCTACAATAACACACCCGCACACACAGCTCCAGCGCCCCCAGAGACCCTACAAAAACAAACCCACAGACGAGGCCCAACGTCCCCAGAGGGGTTCTCAAACTGGGGGTCAGGACCCCTCAGGGGGTCGCGAGGTTATTACACGGGGGGTCATGAGCTGTCAGCGTCCACCCCAAAGCCTGCTTTGCCTCCAGCATTTCTAAGGTTGTTAATTATATTTAAACGTGTTTTTTAATTTATAAGGGGGGTCGCACTTAGAGGCTTGTTATGTGAAAGGCGGCACCAGTACCAATAACTCTCCCTCACATGCAACACCGGCACCCCCAGAGACCCTACAATAACACACTCACACACGCAGCCCCATCGCCTCCAGAGACCGGACAATAAGAAACCCACACACGTCGCCCCAGCAACCCCGGAGACCCTACAATAACACACCCGGACACACAAGTCCAGCCCCCAAGAGACCCTACAATAACACACACACAGCCCTGGTGCTCCCAGATACCCTATAATAATACCAGGGCCGACTCCAGGCACCAGCCGAGCAAGCTGGTGCTTGGGGCGGCAGATTGAACGAGGCGGCATTCCGCCCAATCCTAGGGCGGCACGGCCGCTTTTTGTTTTGTTCCGCTCCAGCTGCCCTGTAGGGGGCGGTGGCGCGGAGGACGGGAGCGCCCTGCAGGAAGCCTGGCAGGGCAGCCGCGTCCTTCCCTTCCCGCCGACCGGAGCGGAGCCCTCCCGGCAGGTGGCGTGGTGTGGGGGGAGGGGCCGCGTGGCAGCGCCCCGCTGTAGCCCTGGCCGCCCCCCTTCTCTCTCTCTCCTGCCCGCTCCCTCCCCCCCCCACTAGCCGATCCCCCTGCACCCGCGCTCCGGCCGCGCCGCAGATTGGTTGGGTTTTTTTGCTTTGCCGTTCTGGCCGCCGCTTTTTTTTTTTTTTTTTTTTTTGCTTGGGGCAGCCAAAAAGCCAGAGCCGGCCCTGAATCTGAATAATACACCCGTACACACAGCCCTAGCACCCCCAGAGACCCTACAATAACACACACACACAAACCCCAATGCCCCAGATACCCTTCAATGACAAACCCCCACACGCTGCCCCAGCGACTACGAAGACCCTACAATAACACACCAACACACGCAGCCCCAGAGCCACCAGAGACCCTACAATAACACACACACACGAACCCCAGTGCCCCAGATACCCTACAATGACAAACCCCCCCACGCAGCCCCAGCGACTGCAAAGACCCTACAATAACACACACACTTGTCCAGAGCTAACTCCTGTGATCAGGGAAGCGGAAACACTGGGTGCTGCCTTCTTCCCCCCCCCCCTTATCACCCGCCCGTTATCAGCTCCCCCTCCTGTCCCTGGCAGCCTGCCCAGCTCCCCCCACCCCCCAAAAAAACAGCACAGGTGGCACCTGGCCCAGGTCTCTGGCATGTCTCAGCACAGATGGGTGTAGACAGGTGCCCTGGGCTCCCTCTGCCCCCCCTCCCCGCTACCAGGAGGGCGGGGGCTAAGGGGGGCTGGGGGCTGGCACAGCCCTGGCATAGGGAGTGGGGGGTCAGCAGATGCTTCAGTGAGGCCAGACCCTCATCGGGGCCTTGACCCAGCTCCCGCCAGGCTCCCTGCCCCGCTGACCCTGAGAAACCCTACAATAACGCACCAGAGCAGGGTGCCTCCCTCCGCTCTCTCCCCAGCTCTGGGAGGGGAGTGGGGGCTGGTAATTAGACGGGGGGGTGGGAGCCAGGACTCCTGGGTTCTCTCCCCGGCTCTCGGAGGGGAGTGGAGGCTGGTGGGTCAGAGCAGGGGGGGCTGGGAGCCAGGACTCCTGGGTTCTCTCACTGGCTCTGGGAGGGGAGTGGGGGCTAGTGGTTAGAGCAGGGGGGGCTGGGAGCCAGGACTCCTGGGTTCTCTCCCTGGCTCTGGGAGGGGAGTGGGGGCTGGGGGGGCGGGGTAGAGCCTTTCCCCATTGATGGGGAAATGGCGCCACCATGTGGCTGCAAAAGGCGCTGCAGCCGATGCGCTGCGGGGAGGAAGGCAGCCCGGGCTGTTCTAAGGCCCAGCCCTGAGCTGGGATTTCGGGGTGTGTCCCCCCCCAGCAACGTGCTGTTCTGTGAGGGAGATATGCAGGCTGTGCAAGGCCCTGGGTTCGAACCCCAGCCCTGCCCCCAACCGCTGTATCCAGCAGGGACCCCCTGCAACAGCTCCCCCTGCTCTAACCCACTAGCCCCCACTCCCCTCCCAGAGCCGGGGAGAGAACCCAGGAGTCCTGGCTCCCAGCCCCCACCCCACTCGACCTCACCTCGTACAACCATCCCCTCCCCTCCCTTCTCCCAATATCGGGGGGGGGGTCTGATGTGGAGGGGCTGCTCAGTGTCGGTACCTCCCAGCTGCGCTGCCACCCACGCCCAGCAGGGGGAGCCCTGAGCTCGCTTCTCCCGGCCCCTTGCATTTGAGGGGGGGGGGGTGCTGGGCTTCTCCGTCTCACCGTTTCCAGCTCTTCCCGCCCCCCCCCCCATCCGGTGCCCATTCATCACCCCCCCCGTAATTCTTATACTTTATCTCAGAAACTCCAGGGTGGACCCAGGCGTCCGGCTGCGGGCTGGGAGGGGACCAGTCCACCCCTCCCCCATACACACTGGAGCGGGACTGGGGGGGGGGGTGAACTGTCCTACACAGCATCAGCAGCTCCCCCCCCCCCAGCAGAGCCTCACACTCCTAGCTGGGGGGGTGTGCTGGAGGGGTGCACCCCGGGGGTGGGGGCCCTTTAAGAGTCACTGCGGCTGTGAGCGCAGCGCCCCTCCCCCTCCAGCTTTGGGGGGTGGGGGGCTGTGATCAGACTGCGGGAATCAGAGGCCCGGGGCTGGGGTGGGGAGAGGGGGTGTCAGAGTTCACCTTAGGAGAGAACCCAGGCCTCCTGGCTCCCAGGCCCCTCACCTCTAACCCCCCAGCCCCCACTCCCCTCCCAGTGCTGTGGAGAGAACCCAGGAGTCCGGGCTCCCAGCCCCCCCTGCTCTAACCCACCAGCCCCCACTCCCCTCCCAGTGCTGTGGAGAGAACCCAGGAGTCCGGGCTCCCAGCCCCCCCTACTCTAACCCCCCAGTCCCCTCCCAGAGCCGGCAATCCATCTGCTTCCCTCCCACCATCCCTTGCCCGGGACTAATGGGCGGAGCCTGTTATGCTAATGAGGCCGAGGCTGCTGTGCACTGTGCAGCGAACCCTCCGGGACTGGGGGGAACCTCTCTGCCCCCTCCCCACCACTTCCCCCCGCCCAACCCCATTTGCCCCCTCTCCCGCACGGCCTCGGCCCCTCCCCCACTCCGACCCCAGATTCCCGGCAGCCCCTTCCGGGGACGGGGGGGGGGGGCTGCAGTCACCCTAAGGTTACGAGCCAGGATCCCTGGGGGTCCCAGCCCCCCATTGCTGTTGAGCCATGCAGGTCTCTATCGCCTGCACCGAGCAGAATCTGCGGAGCCGCAGCACAGAGGAGCGGCTCTGTGCGGGGGGGCGCGGGGTGCTGGCCCAGGGGGGCCCGGGGAATGGGGGGCACCAGCCCCCTAAGGGGGCCCGGGGGCTGGTGGCCGTGGCGGGGCTGCGAGCACCCGGCCAGAACCTGCCCCACATCGCGTTCCTGCTGCGGGAGTCCACCGGGCTGGCCACAGGAATGAAATACAGGTAGGGGGGCTGGGGCTGGGCCGGAGGGGGAGTTGGATTAGAGGGGGAATGGGGGCTGGGGACAGAAAGGGGGAGTTGGGGGCACCCATGGGGCGTAGGGGACATTGAGATGGATAAGAAGTGCTCCTGTCTCAGTGGTTAGAGCAGGGGGGCAGGGAGCTAGGTCTCCTGGGTTCTCTCCCCGGCTCTGGGAGGGGAGAGGGGGCTGGTGGGTTAGAGCAGGGGGGGCTGGGAGCCAGGACTCCTGGGTTCTCTCCCAGCTCAGGGAGGGGAGTGGGGGGCTAGTGGGTTGGGAAGGGGCAGGGATTGGGGACAATTGGCCACACTTCATTCAACTTCCAATCACAGATACTCCAAGTCCTACCAGTTTAGTTTCCACTGGTGTATTATTGTAGGGGCACTGGGACTGTGTGTGCGGGTGTGTTTTTGTAGGGTCTCTGGGGTTACAGAGAGCTGTGATGGGGTAACTGGGCTCTGTACCCCCTTCCCACCCTCACCCTGGCAGGGGCCAATTAATTCTGTCCCATTTTACCCTTTAAATGGCTTTAAAATAATGCCCCTCCCCCCAGCTGTGGGTGCTAGTCCCCTTCCGTAAGGTGGGGGTAGTCCTGTGGCTGCAGGACTCCTGGGTTCTTTCCCCAGCTCTGGGAGGGGCGTTGGGGCTGGTGGGTTAGAACAGGGGGGCTGGGAGCCAGGACTCCTGGGTTTGTTGCTCCCCAGACTAGCTGTGTGACCTCTGGCATGGCCTGTGGTCAGTGCCTCGGTTTCCCCTCTCTGCTCCGGCTGGAGATGCCCAGCTCCTGTGCCAGCCGGAGCAGCCGCAGTGAGCGAGAAGTTACTATAAATAGTTCCGAGATCCGCACCACCGGGAATAAGCCAGAGCCGTGGGGGAGATGGGACACCAGAGAATGTGTATCTGCCTCGTATATGGGACACTTCGCCGAAATGCAGCCACCTCTGGGGCGGGGCGGCCGGTTATCCAGCGACCCCTCACCTGACGCTGAGATGCAGCCACCTCTGGGGCGGGGCAGCTGGTTACCCTGGGACCCCTCACCCGGCGCTGAGATGCGGCCACCTCTGGGGCGGGGTGGCTGGTTACCTGGGGATCCCTCGCCCGGCGCTGAGATGCAGCCATCTCTGGGGCGGGGCGGCTGGTTACACAGGGACCCCTTGCCCAGCGCTAAGATGCAGCCACCTCTGGGGCAGGGCGGCCGGTTACACGGGGACCCCTCGCCCGGTGCTGAGATGCAGCCACCTCTGGGGCGGGGTGGCTGGTTACGCAGGGACCCTTGGCCCGGTGGGGCTCAAGGTAATCGAAGAGCATTAGCAGAGCTGGGGTGGAGGGTGCCCAGGGCTGGGCCAGCAGGGGGCTGCGGGTCGGGAGTGAGGGGCACCGGGACTCTCTGTCCTGGGGGGGGGCGTCTGTAAACCCCCCCCAATTCTGCTCTTTCTCCTGCAGAAATCTGGGTAAATCCGGGCTCCGTGTCTCCTGCCTCGGGCTTGGTGAGTTCTCGTGTCGGGGGCAGGTGGGTGGCGTGGGGAGCGCAGGCTGGGGGGATCCCGGTGGGGCTTGGGGGTCACTGGAAGGGCACAGACTGGGGAGGGTAGAGGGGGCTGTGCCCCCCCCCAGCCCCTACACCCTCCCCCTCTCCTGGCTCCGGCTCATATCACCGATTCTCTCCCCCGCAGGCACCTGGGTGACGTTTGGCTCCCAGATCTCAGACGAGGTGAGTTCTGGGTCAGCCGGGGGTCCCTGTGAGATCCTGGGGGGCCAGCGCAGGTGAGGGGGGGCGGCGCGGAACCGTGGGTCCCTCGCCTGACTCAGCTCTCTGCACCCCCAGACGGCGGAGAACGTGATGACCATCGCCTACGAGAACGGGGTCAACCTCTTCGACACGGCCGAAGTCTATGCTTCTGGCAAGTAGGTGTCCCTCCCCCTGCAAGGGAGAACCCAGGAGTCCTGGCTCCCAGCCCCCCCCCCCCCCCCCCCCCCGCTCTAACCCATCAGCCCCAACTCCCCTCCCAGAGCCGGGGAGAGAACCCAGGAGTCCTGGCTCCCAGCCCCCCCTGCTCTAACCCCACCAGCCCCCACTCCCCTTCCAGAGCCGGGAGAGAACCCAGGAGTCCTGGCTCCCAGCCCCCCCTGCTCTAACCGCAAACCCCCACTCCCCTCCCAGAGCCGGGAGAGAACCCAGGAGTCCTGGCTCCCAGCCCCCCCTGCTCTAACCGCCAGCCCCCACTCCCCTCCCAGAGCCAGGGAGAGAACCCAGGAGTCCTGGGTCCCAGCCCCCCCTGCTCTAACCGCCAGCCCCCACTCCCCTCCCAGAGCCGGGGAGAGAACCCAGGAGTCCTGGCTCCCTGCCCCCCCCCCCGCCCCCTGCTCTAACCACCAGCCCCCACTCCCCTTCCAGAGCTGGGAGAGAACCCAGGAGTCCTGGCTAGGGAAGACTCTGTGGCTGGGTCGGGGGGGCTCCTTCTATTTCTCTATTTTCTCTTTCATCTGCTTTTTTCCCCCCCTCTTCCCTTCAGGGCAGAAAAAACTCTGGGCAACATCCTGCGAAGCAAAGGCTGGAGGTAACCGGGCCCCCAACCTCCCTTCTGTAGGGGACACTATGGGGCAGGGACCAGGGTGGGGGGCTCAGCCCCTACCAGGGAGCAGAGCCAGTGGAGCTGGGCTGGGGGTCTCCCCATTGCCTGTCTAACCTGCCTCCCTTCCTTCCCCCAGGCGATCCAGCTACGTTGTCACGACCAAGATCTACTGGGGTGGCCAGTGAGTACTCAGAATGCCATGGGGCTGGGGGGTGGGGAATGGGGCAGGGGCCTGTCCCCTCTAGGGGGCGCCGGCTCCCATCCGGATCCCTGTTTATCAATGAGATGAGTTTGCCGGGTCTCAGCCCAGTGGGGGGTGGGGGGGGAGGCTGAGCTGGCCATGGGCCCTGAGGCCCCCTGTTCCCCCTGGGGGCAGGTCCCTATGGGGTGGCTTAGGGGACCCCCCCCCACCCTCAAATCTTAATCTCTCCCCCTCCAGGGCAGAGACGGAGCGGGGCCTCTCCCGGAAGCACATCATTGAGGGTGAGATGCGGATGAGGGGGGCAGCACTGGGGTGGGGTGGAGCTGGGGGCGGGGCAGGGTTTGGGCTGACGGGGGCAGGGCTGAGGGGAGGGGGGGCAGCAGGAGGGGGTGCGGGTAGGATTTGGGGGCCTCGGGAGATGGAGCAAGGGATGGGGTGGGGGCTAGCAGGATTCAGGGGGGCTGGGCAGGTGGGGGAGTGCTGTGGGGAGGGGGCAGCAGAAGAGGGTAGTGGGGTAGGAGTGGGGGCTGGGTGGGGGGGGAAGCATGGGGGGCGTCCATCCCAGGGGGGAGTGAGGGGCACCGGGACTCTGTGGGGAGGAGTCTGTGGCAGGTGGCAGGATTCAGGGGGCCTTGTGGGGTGGGGGGTCCCTGCGCCCCCCCGACTGACCCCCCCCGCCATATCCCCCCCAGGGCTGAGGGGGTCGCTGGAGCGGCTGCAGCTGGACTACGTCGATATCGTCTTCGCCAACCGCATGGATGCCAACAGCCCCATGGAAGGTGGGTCCTGCCCCCCCGTTGGCTCCGCCCCCTCCGTGCCCCTCCCCCCGTCCCTTCAGCATTGCCTCTCCGGGACACCCCCAGCCCAGCACCGACAGCCCTCGCGCATGTGTGTGTGCCCCCCCCCCGGGATATCTCATGGGGGGGGTTGTAGGGGGATGGGCCCCCCATATCTTCCCCTCACCTCTGTCTGCTTCCCCCCGCAGAGTATGACCCCAACTTCCGCCTACTGCTACTGGAAGGTACTGGAGAGACCCCCTGTAGACCCCCACCCCATGGAAACCCTCTATAGCCCCATAGACCCCCCAAACTCCTATAGATCCTCCCAGAACCTATAGAACCCAATAGGCCCAGCGTTGTGGGCTAGAGACCCCCCTGAACTCTCATTGACACCCCCAAACCCCAGAGACCCCCTGAACCCCTGTAGACCCCCCAAAATCCATAGACCTGGCCCCATAGGGCAGAGACCCCCCTGAATGCTCATTGACCCCCCCAAACCTCATAGAACCCCATAGACCTGGCCCCGTAGGATAGAAATCACCGAAACCCCATAGTTGCCCCTTAAAACCAATAGAACCTGAATGCCCCACAAACTTCCTTGCTCTCCCTCCCCCCCCCACACACACATGGACCCGGCACTGTAGGGCAGAGATTCCCCGAACTCCCTAGAACCCCGTTAACCCCCCTTGTTCTCCAAACCCCATAGACCTCCCCCATAGGGTGGACCCCCCAAGTCCCCAGAGACCTCCCCATTGACCCAGTCCCGCCCCAAAGCCCCCTAGAACCCCATAGCCCCTGACCCCCATTGACCAAGCAGTGTAGGATAGAGACCCCATGCTGGGTCGCTGTGGTGTTCACGGGACTCTACCCTACAGGTCGGGCTCTATACGTATGTGTCAGTGCAGAGGGGTGTCTGCTCGTACTGTAATGTTTGAGAGGGGGGTGGAACCTGCCTGCAGCCAGACAGACACAGATCCTAACAGGCCCATGGCCGGCACATCCCTCGGAGATGGCTCGGCCCAGGTCCCACCTCTGTCTGCTCTGGCTCTGCAGTCTGGGTGTGAAAAACCGCCCTCAGTAGGTTTCAGAGTCAACACCCCATTGCGCTAAATAGGGCCGTATCACGTCTCTCCTGGGGCCAGCTAGGAGTGAATTCATCACCAGAAATAACCCGGTCACTGAGATAAATTGGGCCAGGTCACAGGTCTGTCCGCAGAGTGGGCGGGAAATGCTGCCATCAGTAGGTTTCAGAGTCAACGGTCCGTTGAGCTAAATGGTAACGGCCCCCATATCTGTCAGTGCTATTGAGATGTATTTGCCCATCAGCAGGGGCCAGGATTAACACTCCCATTGGTATCACTGCCAGCAGGTCGTAGGTCTGACAGAGCCATTGTTCCACAGGCCAGGCTAAAATGTGATATCAGTAGGGTTCAGAGTGAACGTTGTTATATAGGGAGTGTCTCTGGCACAGCTGTTCTGCAGGCAGGGCTAACAGTCACTGTCAGCAGAGTTCAGAGTTAATGCTGTGCGCGCGGCCGCAGGTAACATCTCTGCTGGCGCTAGGAACGACCGTCAGTAGGGTTCAGAGTGAACACTCACTCTTATCTAGCGGGGCAGGAGGTTGCTCGAGCTCAGCTATCGTCCTGCAGGCAGGGCTAACATTCCCCATCAGTCAGGTTCAGAGTTAACACTGTGTGAGTGGCCGCAGGTAACGTCTCTGCCGGCGCTAGGAATGGCCATCAGTAGGGTTCAGAGTGAACACGGCACCCAAGTGGGGCTCAGGTCCCGCAGCTTTGAGCAGCTGGGGTTTGAAAGTGGGGCTCCCCCGGTAGGGGGGAAGCGGGGGTCCTCGGCTGACCTGTCTCCCCTCTTCCCCCCCCGTGCCCAGAGATCGTGCGGGCCATGACTTACGTCATCAACCAGGGCATGGCCATGTACTGGGGCACCTCGCGCTGGAGCGCCATGGAGATCATGGTGAGTGACCCACCCGCACCGGGAATTGGCGGGGCGGAGGGCACCCCCGGTTTGGGGGGGAGCAGGGTAGAGGGAGGGGACAGGGCCCCCAGGCAGGGGGAGCCTTTCAGGGGCCCATGCCAGGGAGGACGATGCCAGGAGGCATGGGGGAATACCGGGGAGGGCGTCCCCTGGCCACGCCCGTCTCACCCCCTGCCCCCCATGCCCCACAGGAGGCGTATTCAGTGGCCCGGCAGTTCAACCTCGTGCCGCCGGTGTGCGAACAGGCCGAGTACCACATGTTCCAGCGCGACAAGGTGGAGTCGCAGCTCCCCGAGCTCTACCACAAGATCGGTGGGTGCCCGCACCGGGGGGGGGGGGGCGGGCGGACGGGGCCTGGGGGGGGAGGGGGTCCATGGGGCAGGGTGCTGAGAGGGAGGAGTGGGGATTCGGGAGTGGAAGGGATCTCTGGAGAGGGGATGGGAGGACAGGGCTCCATGGGGCAGGGTGTGGGGGGAGGAGTGGGGAGCTGGGGATGAAGGGGATCTGTGGGATAGATGATGGGTGGGGGGATCCATGGGGCAGGGTGTTGTGGGGGAGGGGTGGGGATCTGGGGGTGGAGGGGAGGAGGTTGGGGGGTCCATGAGGCAGGGTGTTGGAGGGTGCAGATGGGGTAGAAGGGACCTGTGGGGCAGGGGCTGTGGGGGAGGGGATGAGGATGGGAGGATCTGTGGGGCGAAGGGGGAGGGGCAGGGGGCATCGCTAGGGGGGAGCTAATCCCTCTTTTCCCCCCAGGTGTGGGTGCCGTTACCTGGTCCCCCCTGGCCTGCGGCCTCATCACCGGCAAGTATGAGGAGCGGGTCCCCGAGAACTGTCGGGCTGCCATCAAGGTACGGGGGCCTCCCCCATGCCCTGCCGGGACCCCCCCATCCCATCCATGCCTCTGCGTCCCCAGTGCCCCGGTGGCCCTGCACCCCCATCTGGGCTCCCCCTGCCCCTCCATCCCCTAAACCCCCCCACTCCCCCCCTCGGCACCGCCTGACGCCCTGTCCCCCCCACCCAGGGCTATCAGTGGCTGAAGGAGAAGCTGCAGAGCGACGACGGGCGGAAGCAACAGGCCAAGATCAAGGAGCTGCAGCCCATCGCCGAGCGTCTGGGCTGCACCGTGGCCCAGCTGGCGATCGGTGAGGAACAGGCCCTGCCCCAGGGCGGCGCTGTGGGGCAGGGAGTGGGTCAGGGGGCTCAGCAGGGGGCGCTCTCACCTGGTAGGCAGGGCTGGCCCCAAGGGGGCGCTGTGGGGCAGGGAGTGGAGCAGGGGGCTCATCAGGGGGCACTCTCCCCTGGCAGGCAGGGGGGACTGCCCCCCACAGGCCCTTCCCACCTCCCCGTCTCTGCCCCACAGCCTGGTGCCTGCGCTCTGAGGGCGTTAGCTCCGTCCTGCTCGGGGTGTCCAGCGCCGAACAGCTGATCGAGAACCTCGGAGCCATCCAGGTGAGCACCCCTCCCCCGCCGTGCCCCCCCCCCCCCCAGCTCTGGGAGGGGAGTGGGGGCTGGTGGGTCAGAGCAGGGGGGCCTGGGAGCCAGGACTTCTGGGTTCTCTCCCCAGCTCTGGGAGGGGAGGGGAGTGGGGGCTGGGGGTTAGAACAGAGGGGCCTGGGAGCCAGGACTCCTGGGTTCTCTCCCCGGCTTTGGGAGGGGAGTGGGGGCTGGTGGGTTAGAGCAAGGGGGGCTGGGAGCCAGGACTCCTGGGTTCTCTCCCCGGCTTTGGGAGGGGAGTGGGGGCTGGTGGGTTAGAGCAAGGGGGGCTGGGAGCCAGGACTCCTGGGTTCTCTCCCCGGCTTTGGGAGGGGAGTGGGGGCTGGTGGGTTAGAGCAAGGGGGGCTGGGAGCCAGGACTCCTGGGTTCTCTCCCCGGCTTTGGGAGGGGAGTGGGGGCTGGTGGGTTAGAGCAGGGGGGCTGGGAGCCAGGACTCCTGGGTTCTCTCCCCGGCTCTGGGAGGGGAGTGGGGGCTGGTGGGTTAGAGCAAGGGGGGCTGGGAGCCAGGACTCCTGGGTTCTCTCCCAGCAGGGGGAGTGGCGTTGGCCCGGGGGATCTCACCCCCCCCCTCCCGGCAGGTGCTGGCCCAGCTGACCCCGCCCGTCATTCAGGAAATCGACGCCCTCCTGGGCAACAAGCCCAATACGAAAAAAGAGTCCCGGGCGTAGGGACACATCGGCGCCCGGGACTGTGCATGCCCTTGTCCCACCGGACTGCGTATCCCTCTGCCCGGCTCTCTGCACTGCTGGGGAGGAGGAGCCACTTCGCGCATGACCCAAGACCACCCACCTCCCCCGTATCTTCCTGGTGCTTCGACCTATCCCTGCTGCCGGCATGAGCCAGGGGATTGGCGGGTGAAAGGCCCCGCCCTCCCCGCCAGCTTTCGCGCCGGATCTCGCCGGCCGCTTCGCCTCCCGCCGTATCCATGCTCTCGTTTTTAAAGGGATAATCTAATTAACCCAGCCGACGTGGAGAATGGGGGGCACTTGTGGCTTTCCCTGCGCACCCTCAGTTGGCTCCGGTGTGGCCTTGGGCCTCTGTCCCGTCCCCCCCCCCCGTTGGTGCCCCCTGCTGGGGACTTGGGGAATTCCCTTGGGGGGGACTATTTTTCTCTCCCTGCCCCCCCCTTTCCCCGTGGCGGAAGGATATTGATCAAATCCACCCAGGACATTTTTCTTTCCACTCGAGTTTCTTTCTCCGCTTTAAATGAAAAAACAACAAAACCCATTGATCATCCAGAGCCAGCTTTTCCTATAGCAATAATGCTCCAGCGAGAGGGAGGGCGAGGGGGGGCTACAAGCCCCCCCCCATCCGGGAACACCCCCCCCCCCCCGCTTTCGCACAATCCTGGCTTCCGGTTGGCCGGCTGGTGGCTGGACAGATGGGCCCCGTCCTCTCGGGGTTGGTGGACTCTGTACAGAAACGACAGCGGCACTTCCGATTCTTCCGGGGGACCAAGGGGCCTTGCTGCCGGCAAACACCCAGAGGAAAGCCGGGGGGACAGGACCCAGGAGTCCGGGACAAAGTCTCCACTCCACATCTCATGGAGTTGCAGGCGGCAGTTCAGCAGCTGCCATGACTCGCCCCAGAGGTGGCCGCATCTCAGTGCCGGGCGAGGGGTCCCTATGTAACCAGCCACTCCCCCCCTCCCCCCCCCCCAGAGGTGGCTGCATCTCAGCGCCAGGCAAGGGGGCCCTCTGTAACCAGCCGCCCCACCCCAGAGGTGGCTGCATCTCGGCACTGAACGGGATCCAATCTCTCACCAGCTCCGGGCAACAGCTGCTGAGCATGTCACTGTAACGTAGCCCAGGACCGGCTCCAACGGGGCCTACAGCAGACGGCCCCAGCTCTGCCCCGGGGTCTGGGCACGGTTCCATCCCCACCCTGAACGGGGCTCTTTTTCCGCAAACCCTGTGTGAACCTGCAGTGCACCCCAAGAGCCAGTAGGGAGCGCATTTTTCTTAGATTCCACCAGATGAGTTTAAGACGTGGGAGGGGAATTAAACTCCGGGGTGGGTTAGAGCAGAAGGGGGCTGGGAGCCAAGACTCCTGGGTTCTCTCCCCGGCTCTGGGAGGGGAGCGGAGGCTGGTGGGTTAGAGCAGGGCGGGCTGGGAGCCAGGACACCTGGGTTCTCTGCGCTGCTCTGGGTGGGGAGTGGGAGCTAGTGGTGAGAGCAGGGGGGCTGGGAGCCAGGACCCTGGGTTCTATTCGTAGCTGATGCTGTCTGTGACCTTGGCCATGTTCTCCGCTGTTCATAATGAGCCACTTGAAAGGCAGGTTTTGCAGCTGAATGGATGTTTGCTCCGCAGCAGAGCGTGAAAGGAGCTTAGAATAGCCCAAGGCCTGAAATAGCTGAGGGGCTGCAGGTCGGGAGTGAGGGGCACCGGCCAAGCTGGGGGGGGGGGGGGGGGCGGGGCTGCAGGTCGGGAGTGAGGGGCACCGGCTGAGCTGGGGGGGGGGGGGCGGGGCGGGGCTGCAGGTCGGGAGTGAGGGGCACCGGCAGAGCTGGGGGGGGCCCGGGGCGGGGCTAGCAGAGGCTGCGGGTTGGGAGTGAGAGGCACCGGCAGAGCTGGGGGGGGGCAGGGCTCGGCTAGCAGGGGCTGCGGGTTGGAAGTGAGGGGCACCGGCAGAGCTGGGGTGTGGGGGGTTCAGGTGTGGGTCTATCTCAGGGCTATGCCTCCCCTCCCACGTGATGCGGTGCATTGCAGGTCATTCTGTTGGGCCCTCCAGTTGGGCCCCCCTGCCCTGTAGCTTCACCCCACACAGAGCCCCCCCCCCCCCCCGGCCCAGAGATTTTTGGGGTTTGGCTGTGGAAGCTTCGCTCTTTTTGGAAGAAGGTTGAAATGTAAAAAGGGAAATAATAAATCAGTAACCAACCGAACCTGGTGCTGCCTGTCTTCTTCCAGTGGGTCAGTAGGGGGCAGTGAAGGGGCCACATGGCTAGGCGAGGGGTCCCTGTGTAACCAGCCGCCCCGCCCCAGAGGTGGCTGCATCTCAGCGCCAGGCGAGGGGTCCCTCTGTAACCAGCCGCCCCGCCACAGAGGTGGCTGCATCTCAGGGCTGGGTGAAGGGTGCTTGGGTAACCAGCTGCCCCACCTCTTCCCCCCACAGCATCACCCCGAAGTGGGGCTCCCGCGTAACCCCCCCAGTGCATCCCGACATAGTGGCTACGTTTTTCCCCCCTACCTAAGGCTGTTTTTTACGCTGCTCCCCTGGATGGTTTCAGCCCCATCCCCCAGCTGAGCATCCCCCCCCCACCCCACAGAGACTGGCCAGTCCCGGCTTGTCCCCCGGGCCCCTTGGCAGACGGCGTGTGGACAACTGGGGTTACGCTTGGAAAGCGCTGGGCTGAGCCCGGGGCGGGAGCGTGGCTGAGATCGGGCCCACAAAGGCGGCCTGCATCAGCCCCGGTGCCATGCTGGTCACGACCGGGGAGCCTGGCGCGTGCGGGGTTGGACAGGACCGACGTGTGGCCAGGGCCTCGGCAGCCGGGAAAGTCCCTGGAGAGCCGCTGACTCATCGGTAATCGAGTCACACGGGTGGTGGCGACGGGCCAGTGCACACAGGCAGCGCGTTTCTGGAGGCTTCTGTGACAATGCGGTTCTGGCGGAACCCAACTGAGAGTGCCAACTCAGGACAAATTGCTCAAACAGGGCAGTTACAGCCCAAGGCTGGGGGTTTTTCCACCTCTAAGGCAAACCAAACCAGCTAGACTAAGAGGACTTCGGTCTCACCCCACTGGCTAACCGCAAGTCTCACAAGCAATCTCCTTAGACACTCCAGTTTCCCAGTATCACCACCAGTGCCACTCGTTATGGGGACAAATGGTTATGAAAACCAAGACCCCAGTAAAAGAAAAAGGTTCTCCTGATCCCAAAGGACCAAGCCCCAGACCCAGGTCAATATACAAATCAGATCTTACCCACAAATCACGCTGTTGCCAATCCTTTAGAATCTAAAATCTAAAGGTTTATTCATAAAAGGAAAAAGATAGAGATGAGAGTTAGAATCGGTTAAATGGGATCAATTACATACAGTAATGGCAAAGTTCTTGGTTCAGGCTTGCAGCAGCGATAGAATAAACTGCAGGTTCAAATCAAGTCTCTGGAATACATCCCCCGCTGGGATGGGTCCTCAGTCCTTTGTTCAAAGCTTCAGCTTGTAGCAAAGTTCCTCCAGAGGTAAGAAGCAGGATTGAAGACCCAATGGAGATGAGGCATCCTCCTTATATAGTCTTTTCCAGGTGTAAGAACACCTCTTTGTCCTTACTGTGGAAAATTACAGCAAAATGGAGCCTGGAGTCACATGGGCCAGTCCCTGCATACTTTGCTGAGTCTCAAGGCATATTTGCCTTCTCTCAATGGGTCCATTGTATAGCTGATGGTCCTTAATGGGCCATCAAGCAGGCTAGGCAGAGCTAACACCAGTTTGTCTGGGATGTCACCCAGCAGCATAGCATAAGTTTGAAATACAAAACAGAAAACTTTTCTTAAAACAGAAAAACTGTTTTCTTAAAACAGAAAAACTTCAAAAACAGACTCCAACGAGAGACTGCTGAGCTGGAATTGATATGCAAACTAGACACAATCAACTCAGGGCTAAATAGGGATTGGGAATGGCTGAGCCATTACAAACATTGAATCTATCTCCCCTTGTAAGTATTTTCACACTTGCTTCTTATCAAACTGTCTGTACTGAACCATCTTGATTATCACTTCAAAAGTTTTTTTTCTCTTACTTAATTGGCCTCTCAGAGTTGGTAAGACAACTCCCACCTGTTCATGCTCTCTGTATGTGTGTGTATATATATCTCCTCAATATATGGTTCACTCTTTATGCATCCGAAGAAGTGGGTTGTAGCCCACGAAAGCTTATGCTCTAATACATTTGTTAGTCTCTAAGGTGCCACAAGTACTCCTGTTATTTTTGCGGATACAGACTAACACGGCTGCTACTCTGAAACCTGTCAGTTTGAAATACAGACAGTATAGAGCCAATATTCATAACTTCAACTACAAAATTGATACACACATATAGACAGCATAATTATAACCAGTAAACCATAACCTTGTCTAAGACACCCCATTTGACCCCCTTTATACAAGATTTTGGTGCCACTACAGAACCTTGGTTGCAACAATGATCTATATGGTTCCAGATTATAGCAATAACGTCACACCCCCAACACAAAATTGATGCAGGAAGGGATGACACAAACATCACTGACTGCATCCCAAGAGCTCCCCATCCTTGGGTTTGTCTCACTACAGCTAGTATTGGGGTTAGAAGCCATATCAGAGTATAACAGAAATGGTTTATCAAAATTATGTTCAACAACATGATTGAACCTCTTTACAAACTCAAGGTAAAACTTGGTTAGAACAATAGTGGATTGGATCTGCTCTTGCAGCATGGTTCCTGTATGTCTCATGTGATCTTGCCAAGAGCTAAAGAAAACAGCTACTTTATCCATACAAGCTCTGGCAAATGTTTGGAACCCAATTAACATTAAATCAATGTAGATATTAATGATGTTCATAGTACAGGAATCTTGGCATTTAGCCGTGAAAGCAATATGGTAGTGTGCCTCAGTTTCCCTTTTCATACAGCACATTAGGTCTGGAATGTCTTTTCTCCTGTGAAAAGTTCCAATACTGTTTACAGGCATCAACTGTGAACCATCAGTATAACAAGGCCTTTTAACATAAAGTGTGTTCTCATGTATTCCTTTTAACATGTTCAAGGGATTTTCCAAAAGATTAGGAACATTGTACATTCTTACAGTTCTTGGTAATAGCAACACATTAGTTACAAAATCACCATTAGCATTAACAACAAATCCATTGCAAGTGTCCATCTACAATCATGGTTGTCATGCCACACCTTTGGCTCAATACCATTGGAGTTTGGGCATTTTAGGGTTAACCTGTTGCTTCCCTTTGCAAAATTCAGTTTTCTCTTTCCTCCTTGTCCTGCAGGATCAAACCCTGATTTCTCTTGCTTAACAGAATTCACTGGCTGATGGGGTGGGCTCTCTGTGCTAACAGCTATTAGCAAGTCCTTCCTCTCCCAGCCAGACAAGTAATTTGCATTACCACAGACAGGAGCCAGTCCACCAGTTTTCATATCCTTAACTGCTATCATTTCCAAGGTTGGACTCTGTCTTAAAGAGATACCACACAAATCCAAAGAGTCTGAGGGTGAGAGTTTGCTTGCTCTCCCCTGCATCCTCAAGCATTCGGCCATAAGACTGTTCTGCTTTGAAACACCAATAACCAAATCTGTCCTCAGACCCTGAGGCACAGACTGCTCACTTAACGAATTAGCATGGAGACAGTCCTGTCCCAACACCATTGTCTTCCCAACAAGATGGCCACACACAGCCACTTGGTTATAGGGCTGCTTAACTTTCTTAACAGCTCTTACTCCATCTGAGACCTTCTCAAAGCTACCCACACTGGATCTTTCAAAAGGAAAGTCAGTGGATCCATTCACAACAGAAAATTTCTGGCTGTTAGGAACTGAAACTTCCTTGATTAAATCACTCTCACGCCCTTCAGTTGCAGGGAACTGCTTGCACAGATTACCATGAGGATTCCTTTCCCCAGGAGCTTTTCTAAGCAGCAAATCACCCCTCACAGAAATTTTGCCCTTACCCTCTTCACCTAGGGCTTGCTCTAAAGGAACACTTCCCTGAGCAACAACAGACTTTTTCTGGGTCTTACTTACATCCAGGATCACCTTTGGCCCATCAGGCAGATTTCTACACAATCCCCTTTCAGGCCAACCCATAGACTTCCTAGATAAAAGGTTAGAAACATTTCCCTTCCCTTTGCCACACACAAGTTCAGGAATCTTTTCCTTCTTGCTACAAGTTTCCACACCATCAGTAGGTAACACAACCGAATCACCTTCATGCTCTCCTTGTGCCCTGGCTAGGATATTACCCTGATCAGACAGAGTTGCTACATCCTTTACCAACCACACACTAGCAATAGGCAAAATATAAGCACCAGAATTGTCTGGTCTCTGGGATTTTGCTAAGACACTAACTGGATGCAACTTAGTTACAGTGCCATTCTCCCCAGCAGACACAGACTTAGGACCATTCCCTTCCTGGGCTTTACTTGAATTCAGAACCAACTCTGAGACAACTGCACTATTCTCAACCATCACAGGCTGAAAGGCACCTTCTGTCTGCTCCACAGACACAGAAGAGCTGGAGACACCTTTTTTACCAGACACACAGCTCGGGATTTCATTTCCCTTGTCCCAGCACACAGGGCTGTTCACAGACAACTGCTTGGAGACTGAGGTAGCTTCCTCCATAGGCAAGTCAATACCCCTGACAGATACAGGCACATTTCCTTCACTATCAGTATTCTCCACACAGGAAACAGGTAAGGTATAGGGACATTCATCTTCCACTATCCCTGCCTTCCCAAACTGCTGACTAGACAAAGCCATCAGCTCACAAGGCTGCCTTGGCTCCTCCAAACTTTTCCTGCCTTCCTCTCCTTTGTCCCAGCACACAGGGCTGATTACAGACAAAGACTGGGAGAGTGGGGCAGCTTCCTTACCAGGCACCTTGCCACTCCCAACAGATAAACTGCTCTTCTTACTACACTGAGCCACGGCCAGCAAATCACAGTTACCCTTTTCAGGTTCACTTTTACAAGCTGTACTAGCCACCAATGCATCACCCATCAAAAATCCACCCTTTCCTTCCTCAGTTAGGGCTTCCACCTGACCATCCACTTTAATCTGCTCCAGAGAAACATTTTCCTGCCCAATAAGATTTTGCTGCTCTTGATTTAACTCCAGATTCACTTCTGAGACACTAGACCGACATTCAGAAACTTCATTTACAGACAAATAGCTCTTCTCAGACAAACCTTTGGAGCAAACCTCCCCAGGCAAATCATTGCCCACAATAGACAGAGGTTTAAGATCATTCCTGTCCTGTGACTGACTACCTGGACTGAACAAAGCTTTAACATTTTCCCCAATCAAAAGATCTTTAGGCAATAACTTCCTTACGCCAGCTATAACCTCATGCTTAGCACCATTCCATTCAAGGTGGATTCTGGCTAAAGGCACACATACAGTAAACTCATAGAGGACTACAACATTCACACTCTGATTTGGTAAATAATCTTCCTCTTTGACAAGATCTGCTTTAACAAGAGTGATGTTAGAAGCCATAATTTGCCCTAAACAGCTTTTCCCATTGACTTTTACATTCTCTGTGAATGTTTCACTACCGCTCCCATACAGAGCATGGGCACAAGTTATGGAGCCACCCTCTACTGAACACACAGTAACAGCATTTACATAAAAGGTGGCAGTGTTGGGGAACATTTGGTTACACCCAGACAACTGCTCCGAGTTATACAACATACCAACATTGTTAGAAACTGGACTTTCAAGAGGATACAATTTCTGCTTTTCGTCCCTTGCTTTTTGGACTTGGAGCTGAAGTCTTTGCACTTTTGCCTCAGCTTCTAGTTCCTGCAATCGAATTTCTTCCAGCCTTTGTTCATGCTCAAGTTGCAGTGTACTTGCTGCCTTTTGCATTTCAATTGCTTCTGCCGTCTGATCACTGGCCATTAACAGATCTCTCAGTTCTTGGTTTGTAGCTTTCTTTCTAAAGCTTATCCCCTTTTCTGAACACAAATCTTTCAGGGCCTTTTTGTCAAGGCCCTCATATGCTCTTTGCTCAGCCATTGCAACTGTTCTTTAACCAACCAAACTCTCAATCCCAAAATTCAAATTTGGATAGCGGGGGGTTCTGACCCAAAGCTTAATTGACCTGGTTCTGTGGATCCAAGCACGACTACGCCACTGTGACAATGCGGTTCTGGCGGAACCCAACTGAGAGTGCCAACTCAGGACAAATTGCTCAAACAGGGCAGTTACAGCCCAAGGCTGGGGGTTTTTCCACCTCTAAGGCAAACCAAACCAGCTAGACTAAGAGGACTTCGGTCTCACCCCACTGGCTAACCGCAAGTCTCACAAGCAATCTCCTTAGACACTCCAGTTTCCCAGTATCACCACCAGTGCCACTCGTTATGGGGACAAATGGTTATGAAAACCAAGACCCCAGTAAAAGAAAAAGGTTCTCCTGATCCCAAAGGACCAAGCCCCAGACCCAGGTCAATATACAAATCAGATCTTACCCACAAATCACGCTGTTGCCAATCCTTTAGAATCTAAAATCTAAAGGTTTATTCATAAAAGGAAAAAGATAGAGATGAGAGTTAGAATCGGTTAAATGGGATCAATTACATACAGTAATGGCAAAGTTCTTGGTTCAGGCTTGCAGCAGCGATAGAATAAACTGCAGGTTCAAATCAAGTCTCTGGAATACATCCCCCGCTGGGATGGGTCCTCAGTCCTTTGTTCAAAGCTTCAGCTTGTAGCAAAGTTCCTCCAGAGGTAAGAAGCAGGATTGAAGACCCAATGGAGATGAGGCATCCTCCTTATATAGTCTTTTCCAGGTGTAAGAACACCTCTTTGTCCTTACTGTGGAAAATTACAGCAAAATGGAGCCTGGAGTCACATGGGCCAGTCCCTGCATACTTTGCTGAGTCTCAAGGCATATTTGCCTTCTCTCAATGGGTCCATTGTATAGCTGATGGTCCTTAATGGGCCATCAAGCAGGCTAGGCAGAGCTAACACCAGTTTGTCTGGGATGTCACCCAGCAGCATAGCATAAGTTTGAAATACAGACAGTATAGAGCCAATATTCATAACTTCAACTACAAAATTGATACACACATATAGACAGCATAATTATAACCAGTAAACCATAACCTTGTCTAAGACACCCCATTTGACCCCCTTTATACAAGATTTTGGTGCCACTACAGAACCTTGGTTGCAACAATGATCTATATGGTTCCAGATTATAGCAATAACGTCACAGCTTCCCAGCTCCCGGAAGGGGGGCGCGTGGCAGGAGCCAGGACTCCTGGGTTCTCTCCCCAGCTCTGGGAGGGGAGTGCGGTCTAGTGGTTAGAGCCGGGGGACTGGGAGCCAGAACTCCTGCGTTCTCTCCCCGGCTCTGGGAAGGGTGTGGGGGCTGGTGGGTTAGAGCCGGGGTGCTGGGAGCCCGGATTCCTGGGTTCTCTCCCCAGCTCTGGGAGGAGAGTGGGGACTGGTGGGTTAGAGCAGGGGGGGCTGGGAGTCAGGACTCCTGGGTTCTCTCCCCAGCTCTGGAAGGGGAGTGAGGTGTAGTGGTTAGAGCCGGGGGCTGGGAGCCAGGACTCCTGGGTTCTCTCCCTGGCTCTGGGAGGGGAGTGGGGCTAGCTCCCACTCCCCCCCAAAACAAACCCCAAACACCCCAATGTCCATCCGACGTACCAGTCGTTTGCTACATGACTGAGTTCGGATCAGGCCAATATCTCGCTAATCCCGGCGGAGAATAACAGAGGGGACAAAATACTTGACCCATAAACCCAGTTAGCCTCTTATTCACTCCGGAGTCAATCCAGAGTCATTTCACTGGAGTCTATGGTCTGATCCCCCGCTCGCTCACTCCGGAGTCAATCCAGAGTCACTCCACTGGAGTCACTGGGGCCAACTCCCACTCCCTCACTCCACAGTCAATCAGGAGTCACTCCACTGGAGTCACTGGGGCCGACTCCCACTCCCTCACTCCAGAATCAATCAGGAGTCACTCCACAGGAGCACTGGGACAATCACCCACACACACACACTCATTCAGGCGTCAATCAGACGTCACTCCACATCTTGGCTGTAACCCCCTTGCCCTGTGTGATGCCGGGCCGCCCAGTGCAAGAACAGGGGCTGGCACGGTGCGCCACGCTGCCCCCTCTATGGCATATCGGCGCCCAACTCCCACGGGCGGTCCCTGCTCTTCCACCTTCTCGCACCCGGCTGGGCGCCCCCACGCGCCGCGTCCCAAACCCGCCTGATCACGTCCTGTTCGCTAATTCGCCTCTTCCTCTTCACCCCTCGGGTGCAGTGACACCCCAGTTACAGCCGTGCCAGGAAAGTGGCTGGTCTGGCCCAGCCAGCCGCCAGGCCCACAGTAATTAGCCGACAAATTTCATGCTTCCTCAGCACGTGGGGATAACGCGCCTCCCATGACCGAGGGAGGCTGGCCGGGCACGTGGCGGCTTCAATTTCCAGAGACAGGCGGGTGGGGCTGTGTGCCTCAGTTTCCCCACCTCTTTGGCTAGTCTTTGGGGCAGTGCCCGTTGCTCGCCGGGAGTCTGTGCAGCACCTGGCACAATGTGGGGGGCCGAGATCTGATTGGGTGCGCTTGCAGCTTCCATAAGACTGTGTGATTATTTCGCAGGGCTGGGAGGGGATAGCAGTGGGGCTGCGGGTCAGGAGTGAGGGGCACCGGCAGAACTGGGGGGAAGCCCAGGGCTGGGGGTCAGTTTGCTCAGCCCCCTTTCCGGGTTACAATCCCAGCCGCTGGCGCCGGGTTGAGTAATCCTGGGAAAACCGGTTCCTGGGATTATGCAAATCCTGGTGGAAGCTGGCACGGTGCCCGGGGCTGGGAAATCAGGCCAGGACCCAACCCCCGGCGCGCACCTCTCTGCCCAGCCCCCACTCCGAGCCCTGCAGAGCCGGCACCCCCGAGAGGGGACAGGCCCCTGCCCCATTCCCTGCCCCCCTGAGCCAGCCAGTCCCCGCCCTGGGGCCGGGTGGGAGCCAGCACCCCCTAGAGGGGACAGGCCCCTGCCCCATGAGCCAGCCGGTCCCCACCCTGGGGCCAGGTGGGAGCCGGGGGGAGAAAGGCCTGGGTCCGTCCCCCGTACCGGAGAGGAGGGGGTTAAGAGCCGGCCCCGGGGGCGGGACACCTGTAGCTTTCTGGCTGTGTGGCATGTAGGCACCTGGTGTATTTATTTACCCGCTGGGAATGACTCACAGGTTGTGGCTGGTGGGTGTGAGTCAGAAGTTGGGAAATCGGCCATGCGGCAGGGCACAGGCCGCCGGGTCATCTCCCCCTTCCCAGAAGCTATTTGCCTCAGGGGTCACACGGGCACCTAGATCCCCTCTGTAGCTCCCAGGCCCCCCGATTCACCCCGACACCCCCAGGCCCAGCCCAGACTCCAGTAAAACCAAGGCCCGCCGACAGCGAACGGGACAGGCCAAGGTTCCTGCTGGTTTGGGGGTGTCCGAATCCTGTTGCAACCCCGAGCCAGGCAGACAACAGGAAACCCCCCTGCACCAGCTGGGGTCTGGGGAGGGGAAATCAGGCTGGTTGTAGGATGGGGGAGGGATAGCTCAGTGGTTTGAGCATTGGCCTGCTAAACGCAGGGTTGTGAGTTCAATCTTTGAGGGGGCCATGTTAGGGATCTGGGGCAAAAATCTGTCTGGGGATTGGTCCTGCTTTGAGCAGGGGGTTGGACTAGATACCTCCTGAGGTCCCTTCCAACCCTGATATTCTATGATTCTATGACAGTCGGAGAAGGGATAGTTGGGGTACACGGGTGCTGGAGAGGAAAGCGGATGTTTGGGACATAAACACACCCGATCTATCAATCGCCCACGCACAACCCGCGGGGGGGACACCACAAATGTACCACCACCAGGGCGGTCGGCCTGGAGACGCCATAGACGACCATGGTCGCGGGTACACCAGCGCACAGCCAGACGAACTGGCACACTGTGCCGCCACCCGCACCATGACCGTCGCCATACCCCCGCTCGCGGGCAACAGGTAACGCACTGGAGATGGGGCCAGAGACAGCCGCACAACCACACAGCCGCCCAATGCGCCAAACCCGTGGCGAATTGCAAGCACCCAGCCACCCCTGCTCTAACCACTAGCCCCCACTCCCCTCCCAGAACAGGGAGAGAACCCAGAACCTGGCTCCCAACCCCCCACTCTAATCACCCATCCAGGCCCACTGTTGACAAGGGAGCCCAGCTATTTGCTAACGACTCCAGCCACTGCTGGCTCCGGCCGCCCTGGGGCTGGGACGCTGGGCTGGGCCTGCCGACTCCACTTGGATCCAGGCCAGGGCCCGTCACCTGCAGGAAGAGCAAATGACGCATGGTTGGACCAGCAGCTGGGGGATGACCTCATCCTACCCCCGTGGTATCCTGCCACTCCCTCTCCTCAGCCCCTTTCCGGCGCAGGAAACCAAGGCAGCATTGACGGCCCGCCGAGAAACGCGGCCACCTCTGGGGTGGGACGCAGCAGCCGTGTAACAGTCGCAGAGGAACAGTGCATAGGGATTGCTCACCTAGCACTCCAATGCAGCCACCTCTGGGGTGGCATGCGGCAGCTGGGTAACAGCCCCAGAGCAACGCTGCCTAGGGATCGCTGGCCCGGGACCGGAATGCAGCCACTTCTGGGGCAGGGCACCACTGAGGTTTAACAGCCACATGACACGATCGTTTAGGACAGGATGTGCAAGAACCACATTAGGAAGCTGGAATAGGCGGACGGGGCAGGGGGAGGCCGTAAGCCATGGGGTCCTGTCAGAACAACAGCCGGACCCACCGGGGGGCCCACATGCCCAGTCCTGTAAAGCACGGAGGGTCAGTCCAGGCCCTCGGCTGGATTGAAGGCTGAAGGGAGAGCTCAGTCTAGTGGCTGGGGCTCTGGGCGTGGGCACCCGAGTCTATCCCCACCTTGGGCTATCACTTCCACCCTCTCAGTGCCTCAGTTTCCCCACCTAGCCTTTGCCTATTGAGATTGATCGCTCTTTTGAGGCAGGGGCTGTCTGCATCCGCGCAGTACCCAGCATGACGGGGCCCCAATCTCGGCCGGGGTCCGTGCAGCGCCCGGCACAACGGGACCCGATCTCAAACGGGGTCCGTGCAGCGCCTGGCGCGACGGGGCCCCAATCTCGGCCGGAGTCCGTGCAGCACCCAGTGCGACGGGGCCCTGATTTTAACTGGGACCGTTACATACGACAGTGATGCGCAGAAATTGTGACTGTGTCCTGCAGAGACAGAGGGACGCTGGTATTTCTGTGCCTGCGGCCGAGCCATTCCGGCAAACGCAGCCGGCCACCCAGACTTGGCGGCGTTAAGTAGCCTGCGCAGAGACCCCGAGCCCCGCCAGAGAGCCGGTCCCCTCAGAGGGGAATTATTTATGATTTCTCTCTGGCGGGCGCCCAGGGGCCCCAGGCCCGGCTGAGGGCTGCGCCGGGGGCACGCACAGGAGGCCGGCAGAGGCGTGAGGGGAAGCGACGGGTTTCGGACGGACGGAAACAGGCCGTTAGCCGGGGGGGAAGGGGGCACAGAGCGGTCTGGGCTCTGCCAGGGAACCAGGGTTAGGGGATCCCCTCAGCCCGGCAGCTGGAGGCGCCGCCCTGGGGTTTCCCGAACCAAGCTCCTTCGGTCGGCTGCTCTGTGCCTCCTTTTACAGCGGGAGAAAGTGACACTGTGACAGGCCCAAGGTCAGAGACGGGGACAGAACCCAGGAGTCCGGCCTCCCATCCCCGCCCCCCCCCCCAGAGAGAACCCAGGAGTCCGGGTTCCCATCCACCCCCCACCCCGAGAACCCAGGAGTCCAGGCTCCCATCCACCCCCAGAGAGAACCCAGGAGTCCGGGCTCCCATCCCCCCCTCAGAGAGAACCCAGGAGTCCGGGCTCCCATCCCCTCCAGAGAACCCAGGAGTCCGGGGCTCCCACAGAGAACCCAGGAGTCCGGGCTCCCATCCACCCCACACCCCGAGAACCCAGGAGTCCGGGGCTCCCATCCACCCCCCAGAGAGAACCCAGGAGTCCGGGCTCCCATCCCCCGCCCCCCAGAGAGAACCCAGGAGTCCGGGCTCCCATCCCCCCCAGAGAACCCAGGAGTCCGGGGCTCCCACAGAGAACCCAGGAGTCCGGGGCTCCCATCCCCCCCACCCCAGAGAGAACCCAGGAGTCCGGGCTCCCATCCACCCCCCACCCCGAGAACCCAGGAGTCCGGGCTCCCATCCACCCCCACCCCGAGAACCCAGGAGTCCGGGCTCCCATCCACCCACAACCCCGAGAACCCAGGAGTCCGGGCTCCCATCCACCCCCAGAGAGAACCCAGGAGTCCGGGCTCCCATCCACCCCCCACCCCGAGAACCCAGGAGTCCGGGCTCCCATCCCCTCCAGAGAACCCAGGAGTCCGGGCTCCCATCCCCCCCAGAGAGAACCCAGGAGTCCGGGCTCCCATCCCCCCCAGAGAACCCAGGAGTCCGGGCTCCCATCCCCCCCAGAGAGAACCCAGGAGTCCGGGCTCCCATCCCCCCCCCAGAGAACCCAGGAGTCCGGGGCTACCCCGCGCGGCGGGTCCGGGAAGGGGCGGGGTTTGGGCCGCGGGCGGGCCCCGCCCCCCAGGCAGGGGGCGTGGCCAGGCCGGGTATATAACCGCCGCCGGCCCGCGCGAGGAAGCCGTTAGGCGAGAGAACGAGTCCGAGCGCGCGCGTGGCCCCTTCCCCCTCTCGGGTACGGCGGCCGGCAGCGGACACGCGAGCCATGGACGCGAACGCGGAGGCGGGCGCCGCCGAGTTGGAGTGCGGCATCTGCTACCTGCCCTATGACCGCCAGGCGCGCGCCCCGCGCCGTCTCGGGCCCGCGCACGGCGCCTGGCGCCGCCCCGCCCCCTGCCGCCACGCGCTCTGCACCGCCTGCCTCTGCCGCCTGGCGCGCGACCAGGGCTGGGAGGCGGTCACATGCCCCTTCTGCCGCACCCTCACCTCGCTGCGCGTGCGCAGCAGGGGCGGGGGCGGGGAGGCGGGGAGGAGATGGCGGAACAGCAGCAGCCGGCGCCGCCTGGCCCTGCCCCCCGTCGACCCCGAGCTCTGGAAGCGGATTGGCGGGCGGGAAGGAGCGGGGGAGCAGGAGGAGGCGGCCCCTGGCGATGACGTACCGGAGGAGGCGGGCCAATCGCGGCTGTGGCGGGCGCTGAAGAAGCTCCTGAGAGGAGGCGGCGGCGGCAACCGCAGTAGTGCGCGGGAGCGGCAGCCAATCAACCGTGAGTATCTCGCCTCGCGCGCTCCTTCAACTCCCCCGCTCCCCTCCAACCGTCTCAACGGTTCGGGGGCGCGCTGCCTACCCGAGGGGCGGGGCCGCACGCGCCTGAGGAGGGCGCAGAGCCTTAGCCACTTACATCCGGGTCCTTCACACTTGGGCCGAGGGCGGGCTCTGAGGGGAGGGAGCCTGACGTCACTTGGCCAATGGGGGCGGAGGGAGGTGTCAAGTTAACCCCCCCTTCAGCCCGTGCGCCCCACCACCCCTAGAGGTCTCTGGGGGGGGGGGGTGATGTGGGAGATGTCAAGTCACTCCCTCCCCCCCTCATCATGCCCACCCTTGGGGGGTGACGTCAGCTCAATCCCCCCAGCATGTGACCCCTCACTCCTAGGTGGGTGATGTCATTCCCCCTCCTTGGTGATGTCATCTCTTATTGGAGGGGTGACGTCACCCCCTGTCCTTGGCCATGGGGAGAGTAGGGTCTAGTGATAAGAGTGGGGGTGCGGGAGCGGGCTGGGAGCCAGGACTCCTGGGTTCCATCCCTAACTCTGGGAGGGAAGTGGGGTCTAGTGGGTTAGAGTGGGGGTGGGGGGCTCTCGGAGACAAGTGGGGCAGGAGATCGGGCATCATCAGGATCTGTCCCTCCTTTCTGCTCAGTCCCCTTCTCTAACGCAGGGACAGGAAATCCTCAAGCAGCGGCGTTTCATTGGTAAATATTTGCCAGACTGGGTTGTGTGGGCCGGGAAGTGGGGTGGGTGACGTTCTCGCTTGTGTAGTTACGTCTCTGCCTGTACTCACGGCTCTGTGACTCTCTCCCGCAGCCTACGGTCCAGAGATGAAGGACCTCGCCCTCATGACCTGCTACATCATGTGAGGCTCCAAGGGCTAGCCCCAAGAGCTGGGGCTGGCTGTTCGTCAAAAGGCTTTGAAGACTCTTAGGAGAAACCAGCTCTTCCCCCCACGCAGTGTTGGCTGCGCTTCCCCTCCAGGCAGGTAGTTACTGACTGTCCGGTCTCATCAGACTCCATCAGCTCTATGGGACTCTACCATAGCACTGGAGCTAGAGTTCCTGGTTGTCATTAACCTGCGGAGAGAGATTCGCAAGGCACCCGGAATTGATGTGATCGCCTGCGGCCTTGACTCATCACTGCTCATCTCTGTTGGAGCACGGAGACTTGACGGGGGCTGTCGGGTCGAATCAGCAGCAGATAGGCAGAGGTGTCCCTTCCTGGAGATCTCTGACCACCTGTCACCATGAGGCCTGGTGGCTGATCATTTTGGAGGCTGGCATCCCAACAGCTTGTCTGGTCCTGACATCTGCAGTCCCTGAAATGCCTACGTGTCTGGCTCTTCCACTCTCCACCTCTCTCTGCCATATAAAATGCCAGCGATGCCACTGACCTACCTACCAGCAGATACTGTAAATATCTCTGGTGGAAAGTCCTGTACGGGCAAAATCTGAACCTCAAGTATTAACGGATTCAGACAGCAAGGTTAAGTCTGTGTACTAATGAACTAGTTAAAAATACCCCTCAAACCCATGACCTCTTTCTCTGCGAATCCCAATGAAAAGCCTATTGCTGTGGTGGTGTTGCCAAATTATCTGCCAACCCTTATCCTTTACCATTGCGCAAGTTAGCAGCCCGATCGGCAGGCAGAATTCCTGTCTGGCCCCAGTTCCGGAGTGCTGCATGTGACTATATTGCATGAGGCGAGGGTTTCAGACGAAGAGGCTGGCTTCTTGGTGCTCTCTGCTATTGTAGCATTTCTGTGAAATGAATTTAAATATTGAAGGGTTTGAAATAGAGAATGTCTGCATCTGTTGTCTTTAATATTTGACTACTGTAACTTATATTTAATTTTAATAAAACCTGAGATGTCAACGTTTATTAGGTTGCCTTGATCTCCTTTCCAGCAGGGAGGTGGTGCCTGGGGGCAGGGTCATCAGTAGACCACATTGCTGTTACTTGGGAGGGAGGTCCAATCATCAGGACAGGGAGTCGGGACTCTTTCTATCCCTGGCTCTGGCTTAGGGAATGGTCTGTAGTGGTTAGAGCAGGAGGTGGTTCTCTTTTAAGCCCTGTTGCAGAGCCAGAGTCCTGCCTTATCCTGAATAGTGCCTAACCTCAAATTTGAAGGGTACTCGCATTGATTTGTGGCATCTCTTGCCAGGGGCTAGCAGCAGAAACAACCTCCTAGAAGAGTCATTCTAGTTATCTTATGGCCTGCTCCTACTTCTGTGTCGTTTTAAGACCGTGTGCAGCTTCTGTCCCCTTTGTAGACCCAACACTTTTATCGAGGTGGCACAGAAACGGTCTCTAACTCTCACAGCTGCCTCTGCTCTTTCTTTCCCACTCTTTGAGCCTCTCTGATAGTTCTCTGCACCTGTGTTCTGCCGAGGTGCCTCCATTTTATCCCCTACTCAGGACTTCAGGTTTTCATTTCCTACCACCGACCGCTCTTTAAAATGGGCCCTTTAAACTCCATGTGGATTTGGCTGCACCATCGCCTGAGATTAGAGCTGCATGCCATAACTACCTATCTCTACCTGGCCTAGGGGAGAGGGTATGACTAAGATTTTGGTGACTAACAACTCTCATTAAGCACCAGCTGTTTATCATGCGAAATTTAATAGATTCTAAGCCCTCTGTGATCATCTAGTCTGATCTGCATAACACAGGCCAGAGAGCTTCCTTGAATTATCTCCTGTTTAAATTAGAGTAGAATCTCTTAGAAAAAACATCCAATCTTGATCACCACAGATCTCTGTTGGTTGGCCTCTCCTCTAGAAGAAAACTTGATCCTGGGGTACCCCACTTCAGGGCAGGGCTATAAAGAGAACACATTAAAATTGTCAGAACTAGAATTGTGCAAATAACTGTTTTGTTTTCTGGCTGTTCTAAAAAATGTGTGTGGGGGGGTCATTTTGGGTAGAAACGAGAATTTTTGGAACTCTGGTGAACTGAACAGTGGAGGAAAAAGTCATGTCACAGAAAAGGTTGAATTTAACCCAAAATGTAACACTTTGATTTTTGTGATTTAGCAATTCAAACTTGAAGTAAAGTTTGAAACAGACATTTAGAATCTCAACCTTTCTTTTCTTTGGCCAAAAATTTCAGCTGAAAAATTCCACCCTGCTTTTGTAGTGACGGTTTGGCATCTACAGTCACTAGCCATGCATGATCCCTGGCTAAGTTCAGCTTGACCCCCTTCTTACCAGCACCTCCATTGACTCATGCTTCCTCTGATCTTAAAATGATCTCTTGGCATGTGACTTTCAGATCACAAAGAGGGCATTGCCTCACAGCCTACACCCTCCCGGACGTGCTCTTCTCCTTTGTCACCTAGGATGTGACACTGAGCCTCAAGTAGAGTTTCTTGGTGGCAGTAAATAGGGGGAAATGAGGGACACCAGCCAGGCAGATTGGAACATGGCCAGTCCCTAGAGACCCCCTGTCTTGCTAATGGGCCTCTGTGGCTCTTAATTGTAGTTGCTTGCGCTTTGTGCCTGACAGGAAACAAATCTAGAGTAAAAATAAACAGAAGTGGGTGGACTTTCCTTTTTTTAAGTTCGACCCAGTTTGGGGAGCTCGTGAAGTGGATTTTTTCCATCTGTGCCCTTTCCCAAAGGAGGTGTAAGTGGGTTTAAGGCCGCAAGGGGCTGTCGGATCATCTCGTCTGACCTTCTGCGGAGCACGGGCTGGTCAATTTCACCCAGATACTGCTACCTTGAGCCTGATGATTTCAGTTAGACCAAAGCATGTCAGCCCTCAGGATGCTAAACTGGCCGAGAACAGAAGAGCGCCAGGTGCCAAGTCTGGGGCCCCCGCAATGGCAGGGAATTGACTAGGTGAATTCCCTGCCCCCTCCTCCCCCCCTCCCACACACACACACAAAGTCCCTGCCTATTTGATCTGTGAGGAAATTCCTTCCCATCCACCAAATCTGTCGATCAATTGGACCTGCATGTGAGCAAGACATAGCAGCCAGGCATCCAGAGAGGATTCTCTGGACAAGCTCAGAGCACTGTCCTGTCTCCTGTTGTGGCCAATTGTTGATGTTTCAGAGGAAGGTGGGGGCAGGGGAGATTGCAAACACACAGCGGGTGGGGGAAAAAAATCCGTTCTTGGCCCCTGCAGGTGACCAGCTGAAGCCCTGAAACATGAGGTTGGATTCATAGACTCCAAGACCAATTGGGACCACAAAAACCATCCAAACAGCCCACAGAAGCTGGATTAAAACACCTCTTTCACAAAGCTATCTTGTCATAAAGGCTCCAAACAAGGGAGAGTCCCTTGAAATGTCACCCTCTCTGGTATTTGCCTTCCAGCTCAAGGGAAGAAACCACTGCTTCTGTAGCTTCTCCTGGAGATTTTTCGTGCCTGGATCTGCTTGCTTCATAAGGTGACGTCATACAGAAGGGCCTCAGGCTGGTTGGCTGCATTTCACCCACGTTCCTAACAGAGGAGGCTGTTTTCTGAACAAAGTATGTAGGCTACATATTTACATGTTGGGGGGGGGGGGGGGCTATCCTTGAAAGCAATGACTCTGAAAAAAAATATGGGGAGTGTGGTGGATAATCAGGTGAACCATGAACTCCCAATGCAACTCTGTGACCAAAAGGGCTAATGCAGTGCTTGGATGCGTAAACAGGAGCAGCATAAGTAGGAGCAGAGAGGTTATTTTACTTCTGTATTTGGCACGGGTGTGACTGCTGCTGGAATGCCGAGTCCAGGTCTGGTGTCCACAATTCAGGAAGGATGTTGATAAATTGGAGAAGGATCAGAGAAGAGCCATGAGAATGATTACAGGATTCGAAAACCTGCCTTAGAGTGAGAGAGTCAAGGAGCTCAATCTAGATAATTTAAGAAAGAGAAGGACCAGGGGTGACTTGATCACAGTCTGTAAGTATGTACATGGGGAACCAATATTTAATAACGGGTTCTTCAATCAAGTAGAGAAAGGTAGAATAACATGTTCCTATGGCTGGAAATTGAAGCGAGACAAATTCAGACTGGAAATAAGGCATAAAATTTTAACAGAGCAGTTAACCGTAGGAGCAACTTACCAGGGGCTGTGGTGGATTCTCTCACTGACCATTTTTTAAATCAAGATTCAGTGTGTTCTAACTTCCACTGAAATCACTGATGAGTTAGGAGCTTAAATACCTTTGAAGAGTTGAGCCTACATTTCACTGACTTTCAATGAGACTTAAGTTCCTGAAAAGTCGCTTCTAAGATGTTCAAAAGTGCCTTGTGCTCAGAAGCTTGGCCAGCTGTCCCCGGTTGAGAGAGAGGTGTCAGGAGGGATGGGAGTTGAGCAGAAAACAGCCTCAGCGAAGCTATTAAAATCCACCCGTGCGGCGCTGTGTGACAGCCATAAAAGAGGTACGTGCATAAAAGAGCAGTGTAACTAGGTCAGATGTGGTTGGATTTCAGCTCTCCGAGGCTAAGCAGAGGGAAATGGAGCTGCGTGCCGTCCACAATAATTCTATCTCTTGGGTCCCTTGTCGTTCTAACATGGATGCATAGATTATAACACCAGGAGCGACCATTGTAGTCCTATCTTGTATAATACGCTGGGTGGGAAGCCCCCAGCCCAGTTTCTGGGCTATATTTATTTTGTTTTTAGATTTCAAATCCGAAAGATGCCTTTCTGACACGCTGATGCACCCTAGCATAATTAAACATATAATTAAATTAAATCTGAGCAGTGTTAAAATCATTGCTTCACAGGGTCTCGGACGGCCAGCTACCTACCCCTTCATCGAGGAAGCTGTCTCTAGAGATCCTGCCCAACAAAGGTCTTTTGCAGCATGCCTGGATAGTCGCGTTATTTGGGCTATTTCAGATCATCTTGGGCGGCCTCCGAACCATGAGTAAATAAGCACAAGCAGATAGAAACGCTGTGCGTTAAAGAGCATGAAGGATGTTTCAAAGGGAGAGAAATGACATATTTAACAAACTTCTCCCAGCTGCCTAGTATCTAAGAATAGCCCTAACTCTTAAACTATGTGGAACTTGATAACTTTGGCTGAGTTTCCTCA
Organism: Emys orbicularis; assembly: GCF_028017835.1. Lineage (NCBI taxonomy): Eukaryota > Metazoa > Chordata > Testudines > Emydidae > Emys > Emys orbicularis. The sequence goes on along the minus strand of NC_088697.1, from coordinate 2,534,272 downwards.
AAATCATAGAATCATAGAATATCAGGGTTGGAAGGGACCTCAGGAGGTCATCTAGTCCACCCCCTGCTCAAAGCAGGACCAATTCCCAACTAAATCATCCCAGCCAGGGCTTTGTCAAGCCGGGCCTTAAAAACCTCCAAGGAAGGAGACTCCACCACCTCCCTAGGTAACGCATTCCAGAGCTTCACCACCCTCCTAGTGAAATAGTGTTTTCTAATATCCAACCTAGACCTCCCCCACTGCAACTTGAGACCATTGCTCCTTGTTCTGTCATCTGCCACCATTGAGAACAGCCGAGTTCCATCCTCTTTGGAACCCCCCTTCAGGTAGTTGAAGGCTGCTATCAAATCCCCCCTCATTCTTCTCTTCTGGAGACTAAACAATCCCAGTTCCCTCAACCTCTCCTCATAAGTCATGCGCTCCAGACCCCTAATCATTTTTGTTGCCCTCCGCTGGACTCTTTCCAATTTTTCCACATCCTTCTTGTAGTGTGGGGCCCAAAACTGGACACAGTACTCCAGATGAGGCCTCACCAATGTCGAAAACTCAAAGTGAATCTCGTAACTCAAATGCAGGGCCGGCTCCAGGCACCAGCCCACCAAGCATGTGCTTGGGGCGGCGCCTGGAGGGGGGCGGCGCGGCGGGGCGCTCCGGCCCGAGAGCGGGGCCGCGACTGGGCTCGCCGCCCTCCCCGCGGCGCTCCGGCCACTGGGGAGAGCGGAGCCACAGCGGGCTCTCCGCCCTCCTCCCGGCGCTCTGGCCGCCGGGGAGAGCGGAGTGCCCCGGCCGGGCTCGCCGCCCTCCCCCCGGCACTCCGGCCGGTCGGGGATTGCGGGCCCGCAGCCGGGCTCGGCGCCCTCCCCTGCCGCGCTGGGGGGTGGCGGGGGTGGGGTGGGGTGGCGGGTGGCTTTTTTGCCTAGGGCGGCAAAAAAGCCAGAGCCGGCCCTGCTCAAAGGAGTTTATTTTTGAGTTTACCAGTCATATTTCTCAAGCACGATGATTTCCTAGTAGTATTCCCTCTGAAGCATCTGCCAATGGCCACTGTCGGAAGACAGGATACTGGGCTATATGGACCATTGATCTGACCCAGTATGGCCGTTCTTATGTATGTGTATAATTTTTGGAAGGTGCACACATTTCTATTTTGAATCTTATTTAGCTGTCTATATAAGCACCCCAAACATTTGCTAAACGTTTTACTTTTGTGCAATAGAATGGTTCCCTTCGCTGTTTAGAGCTTACTTCGTTAGATGTATTTGAAGACTAGCAAGCTCAGAATTATATAATAAAATCTGTGTTAGAGATGGATCGGGCGAAATCGGCGGCTTAGCAGAGTTGGGCGTGTGTCTAAACATCAGATGTATCTATATTGGTAAACACACAGGAATATTTTAAGGGATCTTGGCGCTTATCTCATTCTATTTCAAAGTACTGCGCAACAGAATCAAATCAGTATGTTTCTTCACTCAGTTCATCTCTGCCACCTAGTGGGTAAGTGGACACATTAATCGTTGAGAAGATTTATTTTTGAGTGGTTTTTTTATTTGCTTTTATTTTTTTTATTTCATAGATCCTAAGCCAGATCATCCAGTCTGACCTCCTATAACACAGGCATAAAGCTGCCCTGAATTGGTTCCTGGCTCAACTAGAGCAGATCTTTCAGGAAAACATCTAATCTTGATTGAAGAATCGCCGGTGATGGCGAATCAACCACAGTCGTTCCGATGGTTAATTCCCCTGGCTGTTAAAAATGTACACCAGGGGTCGGCAACCTTTCAGAAGTGGTGTGCCTAGTCTTCATTTATTCACTCTAATTTAAGGTTTCGCTGCCAGTAATACATTTTAACGTTTTTAGAAGGTCTCTTTCTATAAGTCTATAATATATAACTAAACAATTGTTGTATGTAAAGTAAATAAGGTTTTTAAAATGTTTAAGAAGCTTCATTTAAAATTAAATTAAAATGCAGAGCCCCCCGGACCGGTGGCCAGGACCCAGGCAGTGTGCCACTGAAAATCAGCTTGCGTGCCACCTTCAGCAAACGTGCCATAGGTTGCCTACCCCGATGTACACCTTATTTCCAGTCTGAATTTGTCTCCTTCCAACTTCCGGCCATCGGATCTTGTTAGACCTTTGTCTGCTAGATTAAAGTGCCTTCTGTTACCAAATTTATTTCCGCATGTAGGTACTTATAGACTGGGATTAAGTCACCCCATAACCTTCGCTTTGTGAAGCTAAATTGATTGTGTTCCGGGAGTGTCTCACAATAGGGCATGTTTTCCAGTCCCTTAATCATTCTTATGGCTCTTCCCTGATCCTTCTCCAATTCATTCATATCCTTCTTCAACTGTGAACACCAGAACTGGTCACAGGATTCCAGCAGCGGTCGCACTGGTGCCAAATACAGAGGTAATAGAACCTGTCCACTCCTACTCAAGTTGCCCCTGCTTATGTATCCAAGAATCTCATTAAGCCCTTTTGGCCACAGTGTCACATTGGGACCTTCTTGATAATCAATGTTATTTTGGCCACTGTAGTTAAGGTTGAGATGAGCTTCCTTTTAACAGCAGATTTTTCTATGTGCCCTAAAATCCACACCGGCTAGCTTGGATTGTCTTGAAAATTATTGTACCTCAGGGGGACACACTGGGTCTAGTAATCCTAATTTGAGGTCATTCGAGCAAAGAGTTCCTGCAATACAGCTCCCCCTCCCTCCACTAAAAATCACAGGACATCTGTTTTGAAAACACCCGGTTCTGATCTTCGCTAGTGTCCGGTACCCACTCTCCCCCTTTCAGGAAGCAAGGTTTACTTTAAAGAGTTACTCGGGGATGAAATTTGTAACTGCAACATGGTTGCACTAGGTCTAGTAATCCTAATTTGAGGTCATTCGAGCAAAGAGTTCCTGCAATACAGCTCCCCCTCCCTCCACTAAAAATCACAGGACATCTGTTTTGAAAACACCCGGTTCTGATCTTCGCTAGTGTCCAGTACCCACTCTCCCCCTTTCAGGAAGCAAGGTTTACTTTAAAGAGTTACTCGGGGATGAAATTTGTAACTGCAACATGGTTGAAGGGTTGGGAAATAATAATCCCTAGTTCTTGTCTAGCTCTTTTCGTCAGCAGATCTCAAAGCCCTTTAGAAAGGAGGTCGCTATAATTGGCCCAAATTCTCCAAGGCTCTTAGTTCCTACTGAAATCAACTTCCTCCCCCTGGAGGTACTGACTAGAGGTGACTTGATCCCAGTGTAAACCTTCTCTTTGTGAAGCTAAACGGATCACGTTCTAATCCTTGAATCATTCCCATGGCTCTTCTCTGGTCCCTCTGGAACTCACCAACATCCTTCTTCAATTGTGGGTACCGGCACTGGACATAGGATTTCAGTAGCAGTCGCACCAATGCCAAATCTGGAGGGAAAATCACCTCTCTGCTCCTACTTGAGAGTCCTCTGTTTGTACGTCCCAGGATCGTATTAGCTGTTTCGGCCACAGCGTTGCCCTGGGAGCTCACGTTCAGCTGTTGATCCACCACACAACGCCCAAATCTTTCAGCCTCTCCGGTTGCACCCTGTTTTGTTGTGCTAGGCCCCTTCACTTTTTCCACTACTCTGTGGGGGCGGTCTAGGTTGGATATTAGGAAACACTATTTCACTAGGAGGGTGGTGAAGCACTGCAATGGGTTCCCTAGGGAGGTGGTGGAATCTCCATCCTTAGAGGTTTTTAAGGTCAGGCTTGACAAAGCCCTGGCTGGGATGATTTGGTTGGGGTTGGTCCTGCTTTGAGCAGGGAGTTGGACTAGATACCTCCTGAGGTCTCTTCCAACCCTGATCTTCTATGATTCTATGACTGGGCCCTGCAGCTCGATTGTCCCCATGGCTCCCCAGCAGAGACTTCGTTCTTTAGGGATTTGCAGAGATTCAGGGCAGGCTTCCAAAAGAAGCTGGCATTTTTAGTCACCTGAAATCCAGGATCTAAGATCTAATATCTTTGGTTAGTCTTCACTCACAGTCCTTGCTGATGGAATCCCCTGCCTGCAGCCCCCTGGGTTTCATCTCTTGCTGCCTTTCTGCTTCATCGACAGTTCTGGACACTTAATTCGTACCAACTCAGCCCTGCCTCCTGGGACTCTGACCCCATTCCCCCACCCCAAGGAAGAAACTAACCCCTTCACACCCAGTGGCTAGCAGTACCAAGTGAGTAGGGGAAACTGAGTCACATCTTGCTCATAAAAATACTACTACTCCTTCTCCCTGGTCTATGGACAATATGTTCAGGGCATACAAGCAGAGAAGTTAGAGAGAAAAAAACCAAGATAAAATTCTGGAGACTTGCTGGAAACTGCAACACATCATGACTTTATTGCTTACAATGAATAACCCTAACACTCAAGAACCAAAAACAGAGAGACAAAACAGGCTGCTCCCCAAAACAAACAGAGAAAACTCACTTCACTTTTCTAGGCTGGCTGGCTGTAAACTGACTGCTGCAATACCTAGAGTGTATGCTTCCATACAGACCACACCAGCCAGCCTGCAGGACCAGGAAAATGCCTGAGAATTTGAAATGATATAGCTTAGATAATTTTTTCACATCTTAGCTCAGAGAGAGTCGAGAAGCTATATACTACAGTTTTCAATACACCACGCCATAGAGGTTCTCAGCTACTCTTCCAAGTCGCCTGAACCTTTTTCTTCCAAGAACATATTTTTCCCATTGATGGTGATTCCCACTAAGAATTCTTAGCTTTTGCATTCCGAGACTCCTCCGTCGGCCTTCCAGGAAATGCCTAGCTGGTCTGTTGTGTTCATAAACATAGCAGAGAGACAAGGTGGGTGAGGAAATATCTTTTATTGGACAAACAGCCTTCCCACGTTTTCCGTAGTCTGTGCCTAGAGCTATCAGCTGGTCTGAGCCTTGGATCATGTCCACGAGAGGAAGCTGACTAGCATAGCTATGCTGAGATAATTCTCCATGTAGACATTCTTATCTGAATTTTTCCTGCACCATTGGACCTCGCTTAGGATTTCACCAGCCCTGTCTATCCTCCGACTCTCTTTGTGCATCCTCTCTGTCGTTAAGTCCCAGGCGTTTTCTCTACTGCTTGATGGAGGCATTCGTTGTCAGTCCCTTTGGTGTCTTCCTCCGGCTGAATCACTGGGGCTGATTTCTCATGTGTTTACATCCCTGTGTCGTTCAGGAGTACTCCACTGGAGTCCATGGGTCCCATTCCCCTCACTCCAGTGTCGATCAGGAGTAATTCCACTGGAATCAATTGGGGCCCATTCCCCTCTCACGCTGGTGTCAACCAGTGGAGTTACTCCTGGAGTTCATGGGGCTGGTTCTGATCTCTGTCTGAGCTGGAGGGTTTACACCCAGAGTAACACAGCAAGAGCCTGCTCCTTTCTTAGGTCCATCCCAGATCTCCTTCTTCCAACACTTCCAAGGTCTAGAACACCTTCATCCATCTGAAGGTTTTGACCGTGATTTCAGCTGCTCAAGCTTATGATGTCTGAAGTCCTGAACACTACACCAAGTAGCTTAAAGCTTAAAGCACACGGAGCGCCCTCAGTCCAGGCAATATTACAGCTGTTTAAGCTAGGTAAAAAGCTCTAGCATGTCAACGCTTATCCACTGCTCCGAACGCAGCCTCCTGGCCCATGACCTAGGAGAGAGCTCAAATTCTAAGACCAATGGTAATAGGCGTCTGATTTCCATTGGTTTTAGGATGTTTGCAGTGGTGTTGTAGCCATGTTGGTCCCAGGATAAGAGAGAGACAAGGCAGGGGAGATAATGTCTTTTATGTGGTTCTACAAGACAAGGTTTCAAGCTCCACAGAGCTCAGGGAAAGGCACCTGAAGGAGACGCAGCGGCCGCAGCTCTGCACCCAGACTGTCACAAAGGAACAGAAACAGAGGAAGGAAGCAAAGATCATTCCACAGCGGCACGGCGCCACGGAGCCCTGGCACTGGGCAGGACAGACTTGGTCTTATCTTTTGCTCTTCTGTGTGAACCTAAGGACTTCTGAGGCCATGTTCCAGCTGACTGACAAACCCGACCCTGTTCCAAAGGTCTGTCGGGTGTCACTGCAAATCCTTGCTGAGGTGTGTGTCCCTGAGGAGCATAAAATCCTTGGACTCGCTGGGCAGAGCTCACGGGCGTTGCGACGGCATGGATGCTCTGGAACCCCTTGGGGGTCTGGTACACTGAAGAGGTCTTCCCAAGTGTCTGCTTAAACATAGACCCTGCGGATCTGTGACGGGGTAATCTCCTCCAAAATCCCATGGCTACCAAGAGCAGAGTCTTTTTTGACTTGATTTGGTCAGGAATTTTTGACATGGAACTTTCTTCTCGTCAGAAAATGCCAATTGCCCAATACCCAAACTTTCCACCACAAGGGGGCAGACATGATAATTTGTTCTTTGTGACAAAAAAAAAAAGTAAAAAAAAAATCCCATTTTTGACACATTTTCAGAGTGAAACGTTTTATTTGCCAAATTTTGATGGAAAAATGTTCAAACCCCTCCATTAAGCCATTAGATCCCACTCCCCTCCCAGAGCCAGGTAGAGAACCCAGGAGTCCTAGCCCCCAAACTGATAACGCTACTACAGATTATTTCTGTAGAGGTTTGCTGCCATCTAGTGGTCAGATAAGCATATTTTTAATACAATGGAACCTTAGAGTACACCTGGTTGTTCGTAACTGAAATGTTTGTAACTCTGAACAAAACGTTATGGTGAAGGTGGTTCTTTCAAAAGTTTACAGCTGAACAGTGACTTAATACAGCTTTGAAACTGGACTATGCAGAAGAAAAATGCTGCTTTCCCTTGATTTTTTAGTAACGTATTTGCTCTTATTTTTGGTCTCTTCTGCTGCCTGATTGCACACTTCCGGTTCCAAACGAGGTGTGTGGTTGAGCGGTCAGTTCGTAACTCTGGGGGTTCGTAACTCTGAGGTTCTACTATACTTCAATACTCAGAAGGTTTGAAATATCAGATTTATAATGGCGCTGACGAGGAAAAAAAGATCCAGCTCTCCCCTGTGGAAAAATGAGGTCAGAATCTAAACAAAATGTTTTGCAAATGCCACGTTTTGATGGGAAAATATCAAAACCTCTTCTCTAAGCCATTTGACTTTGCAACCAGTGCCTTTGAATTACTGGTCAATGAGGAAGAAAGGAGGTTCATATAATTTAATTTACAGCTGCCAGAGAGACACCCTCTTTTATATGTGGCGTGCAACCGGTGTGAGAGGCGAATCCGGGCCGAGAGGAAAGAGCAATTGAAGATCACTAGCGGGAGAATTTCATGCTCTTCTCATTCCACCTTTTCCAGGAGTGACTCGCGCTGTACACCAGAGTCAACAGTGAGGCAGAGATTAGCCTGGGATCTCACAGCAGGCTTGTGGCAGGGCTGGGGACTGACTGGCTAAGCAGCAGTTCTGCAGAAAAGGCCCCGGGGATTACAGTGGATGAGAAGCTGGATATGAGTCAGCAGTGTGCCCTCGTTGACAAGAAGGCCAACGGCATATTGGGCTGTATTAGTAGAGACATTGGCAGCAGATCGAGGGACGTGATTATTCCCCTCTATTTGGCACTGGTGAGGCCTCATCTGGAGTATTGCGTCCAGTTTTGGGCCCCACGCTACAAGAAGGATGTGGACAAATTGGAGGGAGTCCAGTGGAGGGCAACAAAAATGGTTAGGGGACTGGAGCATATGACTTATGAGGAGAGGCTGAGGGAACTGGGATTGTTTAGTCTGCAGAAGAGAAGAGTGAGGGGGGATTTGATAGCTGCTTTCAACTACCTGAAGGAGGGTTCCAAAGAGGATGGAACCTCAGTGGTGGCAGATGACAGAACAAGGAGCAATGGTCTCAAGTTGCAGTGGGGGAGGTCTAGGTTGGATATTAGGAAACACTATTTCACTAGGAGGGTGGTGAAGCACTGGAATGGGTTCTCTAGGGAGGTGGTGGAATCTCCATCCTTAGAGGTTTTTAAGGCCCGGCTTGACAAAGCCCTGGCTGGGATGATTTAGTTGGGGTTGGACCTGCTTTGAGCAGGGGGTTGGGCTAGATACTTCCTGAGGTCTCTTCCAACCCTAATCTTCTATGATTCTAAACCCGGACTCCGGGGTCCCTAGCCACTAGCCCATAGAGTTACCCCATTCCCTCCCTCAACACTGGCATTACAGAGGTAACCCATTTACAGCCCCTGAGTGGGTGTTATAACCTAGCGTGATGCTTCCTAAGTGCGGTTGTTGAGGAAGCATCAAACCCCTCTGGATAATTTATTATTCTTAATTATTATGGATGATTTCTGTTCCTGTAGGGCCCCCCGCTCGATGCTGTACAAACCGCTTCCGATCTACGTACCAGACATCAGACGGACGGATACCGGTCAGCGCAATTGATCGTGGTCTCAACCCAGCCCACCCGTCATCAAGACAAACGCACGCCTGACTTACTGGCCGGGGGACTCTCTCCAGAAAAGCAGGTACGCGGAAAAGGATTTGGGGGAGCATGGGGGGATAATCAGCTGACCGTGAGGATGCGGTGGGCAAAAGGTCGACTGAGATCCGGGGGTGATCCTTTGACAGGCCTAGTAGATGGGGAGGCAGTAGACATGAGAGAGACAGGACATTGTCAGAAGCAAACCTGGGGAACATGGGAGGGATGAAATCAATATAAGGTGGGTGCATGACCGGCTGAAAGACGGGACTCGAAGAGTAGTTATCAAGTGATCGCTGTCAGACTGGGAGGGCGAATCTAGTGGGATACTGCCGGTGTCAGTCCTGGACGATTCAGTATTTTCATGACCAACTTGGATAATGGAGTGGGGCGTAGGCTTAGAAAATCTGCAGATGACCCCAAGCGGGAAGGGGGTGCAAGCGTGTGTGTGAGATCTTTGGGTCTTCTGAGCCCTGTGGGTGTGTCTCTGTGTGAGAGAGAGCTGTGTGTCTGTGTCGGTGTGTGCAATTTGTGTGGTGTTTGTGAGTCTCCGGGTCTGGTGTGTGTTGTGGGGCAGGGGGAAGTCTGTATGTGTCTGTACTATCGGTGTGTGTTTGTGGGTCTGTCTGTGTGACAGATCTTGGTGTGTTTGTCTCTGTAGGTCTCTGTGTGGGTCCAGACCCCCAGGGACTGGTTGCCAGACAGCACTAGTGCAGGCAGGGCCAGGACTCCGTATCACAGCTGGGATGACTGCAACTCCCCAAGGAGATGAGATGGGGGGCAGGTACATTTCCCCCCAGTGCCGGCCCCACAGCCTCTTCCTTCAGGCCGGTTCCGGCTCTGCACTCTTCTTTTTCTTCCTGTTGCTGGGAAATCTTTCTTTCAGAGCTGGGGATGGCCGATCCCACTGCAGAGCGGAGCCAAAGCCCAGCTGGAGGGGGAATTTGCCCGTTCCTCTTCTCCTGAAATGAAACTCAGGAATTTCCCAGTGGGGCCCCAGACAGGAAGAACAGAGACCAGCCAGCCTGCGGGAGTGGGGAATGGGACATGGGGCCCCAATCTGGCATCAAGTGCCAGGGCAGGAGACTGGCTGGGCTAGCAGGGGCTGTGGGTCGGGAGTGAGGGGCACCGGCAGAGCTCGGGGGGGAGCCCAGGGCTGGGCTAGTAGGGGCTGCGGGTCAGGAGTGAGGGGCACTGGCAGAGCTGGGGGAAGCCCAGGGCTGGGCTAGTAGGGGCTGCGGGTCAGGAATGAGGGGCACCGGCAGAGCTGGGGGGCAGGACTGGGCTATCAGGGGCTGCAGGTCGGGAGTGAGGGGCACTGGTAGTCACACTCCCAGCACCTACCCCCCTCCGTCTCGTGGGATCCAGGCCTGTGTGACCCGGGGTGCCCAGGTCAGGGCAGGCTGCAGAAGGGAGCGCAGATCCTCCAACAACTGCTGGGTAACACTGAAGTTAAATTCCCCAACCAGTCCCAGACCGTGCTTCTGATCCCCCACACTGCTTAGCGAGACACAAAAAAGAAATCGCCCAGTGATCTTACTGCATTCCAGTTCTCTGCCTCCCAGTCAGCACCTGGGTCCAGTCCAGTGAGAAGTAATTAAAAAACTCTGCTTCCATAGACAAAATGTTCTTCTGACCCCAAAGGATCAGCCATATCACCAGGTCCGTATAGGTTTGGATCTTACCTAAAATACCACGCTGTCGGCCAAATCCTTTAGAGTCTAAAACTAAAGGTTTATTATAAAGAAACAAGAAAAGACAAGGAGAGAGACGTCAAATGGTAAAACAGTCATGTACATACAAAGACTTCAGAGTCCACATATTAGGTTCCTAGCAGTATTGGTGAGTTTGCTGGCTTGAAAGTCCCTCTGGAACACATCCAGAGTTTGGATGGGTCATGCAGCAGTTCTGCAGAAAAAGACCTGGGGGGTTACAGTGGACGAGAAGCTGGATATGAGTCAGCAGTTGCCAAGAAGGCTAACGGAGCATTGCCAGCAGATTGAGGGAAGTGATTATTCCCCTCTATTCAGCACCGGTGAGGCCACACCTGGAGTATTGCATCCAGTTTTGGGCCCCCCACTACAGAAGGGATGTGGACAAATTGGAGAGAGTCCATCAGAGGGCAACGAAAATGATTAGGAGGCTGGGGCACATGACTTACGAGGCAAGGCTGGGGGAACTGGATTATTTAGTCTGCAGAAGAGAAGAGTGAGGGGGCATTTGATAGCAGCTTTCAACTACCTGAAGCGGGGTTCCAAAGAGGACTGTTCTCAGTGGTGGCAGATGACAGAACAAGGAGCAATGGTCTCAAGTTGCAGTGGGGGAGGTCTAGGTTGGATATTAGGAAACACTATTTCACTAGGAGGGGGGTGAAGCACTGGAAGGGGTTCCCTAGGGAGGTGGTGGAATCTCCATCCTTAGAGGTTTTTAAGGTCCGGCTTGACAAAGCCCTGGCTGGGATGAATTAGTTGGGGTTGGTCCTGCTGGGGACTGGACTAGATACCTCCTGAGGTCCCTTCCAACCCTAATCCTCTATGATTCTGTGTTTTAGTCCTGTGTTCGGAGCTTCAATTTGTAGAAAGGTTCCTCCAGAGGTAAGAAGCAGGACTGAAGACAAAATGGAGAAGATGCAGCTGCCTTTTATAGTCTCTTGCCACACGGCCTGCGCTTCCTTTGTTTCCAACACAAGGTGCTCAGCGCATGGCTTGGAAGCCATGCGCACTCCTGCATGCCTTGCCGAGTCAGAGTATCCCTTGCCTTCTCTCAATGAGTCGATTGTATAGCTGATGGTCCTTAATGGGCCATCAAGCAGGCTAGACAGTGCTGACACCCAAACTGTCTGGGGGTGTCACCCAGAAGCATAGCACAAGTTTTGAAATACAGACATGCATACATATCTATAACTCATAATACAGAGGTGATACAAGCCATAAATGAGATTATCATATCTGGCAAATCATAACAGTTTTGCAGATACCTTACATGGCATATCTGGCACAACTCATTGCAAATTTACAATATTAATATTCATAATATCCTCAAGTGTCCCCCAGATTTCATACAGCATCACAGCCTGTACACGCCTGTGGCTGACGTCTCTGCACTGGTTACATTTGAGGCAGCTCCCCACTCTCTTAGCATTGGGCTCAGGCTCTGAGCAGACTCAGGCAGCATTGCTGATGCTCAAGGCACAATTTGAAGGTTTTCTCTGTAACTGTCACAGAGTCACCGGGGGATGCTCTGGAACTGCTCCATACAAAGCCAGTCAGGACTCTGGGGGAGCCTCCTCTCTCTGAGCATATTGTCACCAGGACAAGAAGCTTACACAGCTTCCACCTTCCTGGGGCTGACTTTGGAGCATTCAGCTTCCCCTTCCACACCGTGTGCTTCCTGCAGCGAGTCCACCTCGGTGGGGCTCCTGGGGAAGCCAAGGGGCCCTGCACCCCAACTCCACAGTCAGACATGACTCTCAGCCAGCGTAAAACAGAAGGTTTATTAGTCGTCAGGAACACAGCGGAGAACAGAATTTGTTAGCACAGAAATCAGTGACTTTCAGCCAAGTCCATCTTGGGGAGTCCTGGCCCAGACGCCCTGGACTCCCCCTCCTCCGGTCCCACACCGCAGACTGCCCCGGGCTCCCCCTCTGCCGGTCCCACGCCGCAGACTTCCCTGGACGACGACTCTTCCAGTCCCACACCGCAGACTGGCCTGGCCTGGCCTCCCCCTCTTCCAGTCTCGCGCTGCAGACTACCTACTTCCAGCGACCCGACTCCCAACACCCTTTGCTCCTCCTCCTGGTCTTTGCCCTGCTTCCTGGGCAAAAGGTGTTACCTGGTCGCATCCCCCTCCTGGGTCTCAGGTTACATACGTGCAGACATCTGGGCAGCCTCACGTGCCCCCCGAGGGCCTCAGCAAAAATCACACACCCAATTCCCACCACCTAGGCATTGGTGCAATACACAGGGACAGTATTAATACAGGACAGTAAGACTCACATGCAACATAACAAGGTGAATAAAACCCCATTTCATCACAGTAACTATAACGTCTGGAGACTTGCTTTTTTTTAACATGCAAGCTGAGATTCTGAAGAACATTGCGGAGATCTGTCACTCGTCCTTCAACACTTATCCTTCGACAGTTTGGGAACAAGGTTGCAGTCTATGAGGGGTAGATAGAGACGCTTAGGAATTGTTCACTGCATCAGGGGGGTTTTTTGGTCAAAAAATAGTGATTTCGCTATTCCCAAACTGTTCACACAATGGGGTCGGGTTCGATGAATTTCCCGCTTCAAAAAAATGTTGAGGAAGAATTGCCCAAATGTTTTGTTTAGACATTTTTTTCAGAACAAGCAAATTGATTTGTTTCAGTTTCTAAAGAAAAACTTGTTTCTGTTGGGCCTCCAGAAAAGGCCCCTAATCTTCACACAGGTGCTTGACTTTAGGCAGCTGGGTTGTGCCCTCTATTTGTATATGGTTAAACTGGTGCATTAAGAGAATAACTCCAATCCAATTTCATGCTTCAGGCCTTCAGCTGGCCACCAGCAGTGGTCAGGAAGGAATGTTTCCCCAATGCACAATTGGTCAGATATATCTGGGATTTTTTTTTTACCCTGCCTCTGCAGCCTCAGAGGATGGCCACAGCAGGACACCAGACAGGAAGATCAGACAGCAGAGTATTTTTTTTTTTTTTTTTTTATTTAGAGATATCCCATCTCCTAGGACTGGAAGGGACCTTGAAAGGTCATCGAGTCCAGCCCCCTGCCTTCACTAGCAGGACCAAGTACTGATTTTGCCCCAGATCCCTAAGTGGCCCCCTCAAGGATTGAACTCACAACCCTGGGTTTAGCAGGCCAATGCTCAAACCACTGAGCTATCCCTGCCCCCAAAGAGTATTTGAAGCCACTGGGATTTTGACATGTTACATACTAAGGAGCCCTGTAGAGGTGAGTCAGGACCGACCTGGGTTCTATTCCTGGCTTGGCCACTGGATGACCTTGGGTAAAGCCGCTCCACTGATCTCTGCTTCAGTTTCCCCATCTGCTACAGAGAATATGGAAAAGCACCTGGAGACCTGCTGTTGAGAGTGAGGTGGTGTTACTGTGAAATCTAAAGTGATATAACCATGGTGGCAAAATCGGTACTGACGAAGTGGAAAGTGACTTATCTTGGTCTGAGATTAATTTCACATAGGTCGTAAGTTTTGTTCTGTTTGTACAGCCCCTAGCGCAGGCGGGGGGCATGATGGGGACTGCTAGGCGTGTATGGAAATATCAGTATAAATAGTTTAAGCATATGGATCATTCAAAACCCACTCCACTTGCATTCATCTTTCTTGTAATCTGTATCACTGAGAGGAATTGCGCTTGAAATATTATCAGAGCTGGGGAGAAAATATTTTGGAGCTAAGTATCAGAGGGGTAGCCGTGTTAGTCTGAATCTGTAAAAAGCAACAGAGGGTCCTGTGGCACCTTTAAGACTAACAGAAGTATTGGGAGCATAAGCTTTCGTGGGTAAGAACCTCACTTCTTCAGATGCAAGTGAATCTGAAGAAGTGAGGTTCTTACCCACGAAAGCTTATGCTCCCAATACTTCTGTTAGTCTTAAAGGTGCCACAGGACCCTCTGTTGCTATTTTGGAGCTGTTTCCTGTGAAGCCTGACCCAGCAGCTGGACTGGGCCCAGACTCCTGGGTCCTATTCCCAGTCCTGCTGCTGGGATTCAATTACAGTCAACTTTTTTTACCCAAATCACTCTGTGGTACCCCAACAAAGGCGTTGTGATCAACTTACATTTTTAAAATTATTTCACCGTAAAGATAGATTTCCCCCCCCCAATCAAAACTGCAAAAAACTTACCAAATAATACTTTTTTCAGTAAAACTCAATTTGAAGTGAAATTGACTCCCCCGTCCCCAAAATCAGTGAAATTAAAACTAAACACGCGCATTTCCTTCCAGTGAAATTGACCCAAAGACTCAGGTTTCATCTCAATTACTGTACATCTAAATTTGAGTGATGTTGACCCCAAATAGCAGTGATTTGTCTCAATTGTTTTTAAATTCAACTTAACTGTGCACATTTCATTCTAATGAAATGGACTCAGAGAAGCCATGATCCGCTGAATTATTGTAAGTAGATCTAAATTGGCACATAGTGAATTTGACCCAAAATTGATCCTCTCACTAAATCAAAACTAAATCCACCTCTTTCTTTGGAGGGGAAATTGACACACACTCTCACACACCTCCAAATCAGTCACTGTCTCAATTTCTTTTTAATTTAAGCCCACTCAGGCCTCTTCTGCCTTCTCCTCCCCATGTGCTGAGAAAAGGAAAGCGAAAGCCTGGCTGGCTGCCCAGACCCGAAGTCTGCTGCTTGGGAGGAGCCAGCGAGGTTTCTTCTCACCATGACTCAGGTCAAGTGCTGGCCAGCCGGGGGAGGAGACCAGGAAGTGCCGGGGGTGAAAGGGGGGAACTGAAGGCACTTTTCAGCAAGTTGCGAGAAGTTGGCTGTGGTGGGGACTGGACCATTGCTCAGAGCTGCGAGCCCGGGCGGGGCGGGGGGCGGAGAGAAGTGAAACTTATAATAACTTTTTGTTATTGTTTGGGTCGCTTTTTGTTTTTTTGGATCGTGGTTGTGTCTGGCTTCTCCCAACGCCTGAGCCCCCATTAGCTCAGGGCCAGGCAGCCTGGGCAGCGCCCCCCCCAAAAAAATAGAAGAGAAGAGGGGAAAAACTACAAGCAACAGGCGTCCCCCCCCCCCCCCTTGCAGTTGGACGCTGATCGGAGACAGGTGGGGTGCGGAGACCCGGCTGCTGTGAAGGCGGAGCTGGCTGCAGAGGGGGTGAGTGGGGGGTGCAGCCCCCAAAGGGTGTTGATGGCTTTTTTTGGGGTGGGAGGGTGTTCCTGCTCTGTTTGGCTGCGGGGAGCTGAGGTATTGGGGCGGGTCTGGGCTGAGAACGGATGCGATGAGGTGAGTGGATGGTTTCCGGAAAGCTGGGAGCCAGGACTCCTGGGTTCTCTCCCTGGCTCTGGGAGGAGAGTGGGGGCTGGTTGATCAGAGCAGGGGGGGCTGGGAGCCAGGACTCCTGGGTTCTCTCCCTGGCTCTGGGAGGGGAGTGGGGGCCGGTGGGTTAGAGCGGGGGGGCTGGGAGCCAGGACTCCTGGGTTCTCTCCCTGGCTCTGGGAGGGGAGTGCGGGGCTGGTGGGTTAGAGCAGGGGTTGCGCTGGGAGCCAGGACTCCTGGATTCTCTCCCCAGCTCTGGGAGGGGAGTGGGGGCTGGTGGGTTAGAGCAGGGGGGGCTGGGAGCCAGGACTCCTGGGTTCTCTCCCCGGCTCTGGGAGGAGAGGGGGGTGTGGTGGGGGGTTGGGAACTAGCACTCCTGGGTTCTCTCCCCGCCCCATGCACTCTGATCTCTCTGCACCACTATTTCCTCTTCCCTACCGTCTGTGTGTTTTTCTGTAAAAACCCAGCTGCTTTCTTCCGAGATCTGCTTCCCCCCCCCCCCCGCTTTCCGCCCACCCCCCAGGCTGGGGCTGCTGATCAAGCTGTGGCCCGGGGAGGGGTGGGGTGATATTTCCAGACCTTGCCTCAATTAGGTGTCTCCTGTCCCTGCCCCTCCCCCTCCCTGCAGCTGTGCAAACCCAGTTGAAAGGGGGAGGGGGTGTCACTGAATTACCCCCTCTGCCTTTCCCCCATTTGATCCGGCCCCCCTGAGTCACAAAACCCTAAGCTGGACCCACACTTTTCATCCGCAGAGCTCCGAGGGTGTCAGGCTGGGATTAGGGGGGAAACTGAGGCACGGCATGGGGGAGGGCAGAGACTTGCAGCAGGGAAGTGGGGCTCAAATCTCAGAACAACCCTCCGCTACAAAGATTTGTTTTGGGTTTTGACCCTTTAAAAAACAACCCCCACTTCTTGTGAGCACAGGCCTGAGCATTTTCCCGGGACCAGGCCTCATGATTCATTTCCCAGCTGTCGAGAGAGGGGAGGGCTTGACAGTTTCAAGACTGTTTATGAATCAGTAGGCCGGGATCCCAGCCCTCCCCCCCCTCCCCGCTCTAACCGCTAGACTCCCCTCCCCTCCCAGAGCCAGGGAGAGAACCCAGGAGACCTGGCTCCCAGCCCCCCCTGCTCTAACTGCTAGACCCCACTCCCCTCCCAGAGCCAGGGAGAGAACCCAGGAGACCTGGCTCCCAGCCCCCCCTGCTCTAACTGCTAGACCCCACTCCCCTCCCAGAGCCAGGGAGAGAACCCAGGAGTCCTGGCTCCCACCTCCTGCCCCCAAACAGGTCGTATATTGCTTTCCCCAGCCCCCTAAAATACCCCCACTATGGAGCCATCTCCCTAAGTAGTGGAATGGATCTGGGGGGGTGATATCTGTACCCACCATATCTTCTTGTTGGGGGTGGGGTGTGTCTGATGTCAGTCCTGGGCCCGTTGGCCTGCTCTGGAGGTGGCCCGCGGGAGCCAGGGCGAGACCCTACACTAACAAACGCCCTGGGTGGAGGAGAGGAGCAGGGTCTGGTGGGTTAGAGCAGGGGGGCTGGGAGCCAGGACTCGTGGGTTCTCTCCCCGGCTCTGGAGGGGAGTGGGGGCTGGTGGTTAGAGTGGGGAGGGGCTGGGAGCCAGGACTCCTAGGTTCTCTCTCCAGCTCTGGGAGGGGGGGTTAGAGCAGAGGGTGGGGGTTTGGAGCCAGGACTCCTGGGTTCCATTCCAGCCATTTCCAGCCCTGCCTGGCAATAGCTGGGAAGTGCTGAATCACAAGACCCGTTTGCTGTGACACTTTCAGCTCCCTGGTGCTTGGGGGTGCTGGGGGATGGGGCCTGTTCTCTCGGGGCTGATCTGGGGCCCGTAGCTCATATCCCAGCTCCTCCCCCCACATGGGGGGCTGCAAAATGCGATGGATCGGTGACCCCCATCCTGTGGCCCTCAGGGTTGCTGATTCTGGGGAGGACAGGGGGAACAAACTGCCTGGGCTTGGTCCTCAATAAAGGAAAATGATACGTCCGGAGGAGGAACAGAGAGGTGATTTTTTTACCTCTGGATTTGGCCCTGGTGCGATGAGGAAACTGTGTCTCAGTTCTGGTGCGAAACTTAAACTCCCAGCTCCCCACCGCAGCAAAAAACACAGCGACGCGTCTCGCCGGTTCTCGGTGGTTTTGCCGAACTGTCCCACTGGGGGCAAAAAGCTTCTAAAAAAGTCAAAACTGGCTTGATATTTCTTTTGGGGTCAGAAAGGATCAAAAGGACGCTTCGAATTTCCTTCCACGGGATGTGTTTAAAAATCGCCAAAACCTGTTAAAAACGATTGAAATCCGGCGTTTGGTTCGCAATGACCTTGTGTTTTTTGTTTAACAATGGCCCAAACATTTTTGTTGCGTTGAAATTTATTCCGACCGACTTTTGGTCTGCATCGTAGGTGGTTGAAAAATTGCCCAAACATTAAACACAAAATGAAGATCTATTTGAAACTGCTCTAGGTTGGGCTTTTCCAGGCATTTAATTTTTTTCACATTTGCCAAAACTTTTTTTTTTTAATAAAACCCTCAAAATTGAAACAATTTTTACTCATGCCGATTTACTCTCCAGTTCACCAAAAACTCCTCCCCAAAAGTTTGTTTCTTTAACTCCAAACGCTTTCAAAAAACCATTTTTTTTAACTGCCTGTGATCTGCAAAACCCACCGCTCTAGTTCCGGTGTCGGCACTTCACCAAGGAAGCAGAAACGATGGAGAAAATTCAGCAGAGGCACAAAAATTATCAGAGAAATCATGGAGAGAAGTCGGAGGCTTATGCCCGTACCACGCAGCCTACACCGGTAGAGATGGCCCAGCCAAGGCCGACATACAAATGCTGTTTCTCTTCTGTTGGCTTAGCCGCGTCTACGCTGGGGTTTTGGTCAGCATAGCCGTGCTGCTGAAGTGGCGCTTTTTTCATACTCTTGACCGACATGGCCACACTTTAAGTGTTGAGCAAGTCGGCAAAATATGTGGGAAGAGCATCGAGGATTCAAAAGAACGCGGCAAAACTTATCAGCCCTCTTTAGCTGAGCGAGGCGAAGCCGGCAGGTGACTGGATCACCGGGGATCAGACACACAGGACGCCGGAAAAAGGATCGGCTCGGGGTTTTTTTGGATTTCCGCCGCACCGGCCTTTTCGAGACGCCGACCTCAAATTTCAGGCGGGACCAGAAGCGGCAAAGCGTCTGTGATTCGAGGCGTTGAAAGAAACTTTCCATTGTAACCGGAAACGTGTTTTGGGGGGAAAAAAAGTCCCCCCTTTTAAATCAAAGTTTGGAAACCCAAAGTGGCTTCAAGCCGGGACGGTTTTGTGAGAAAAATGTCAGAACAGTCCCCTTCCCCCCCGACACACCGAGACGAAATATAGGGTGAAACTACCAAACTACCACAAATTCACAACCGATTTTGGTGTCTCCGGGTGGGCCTTTTTCTTCCAGGATGGGGGAGGTTTCTTTGTCTCTGATCTCTTCCTAAAACACGGGATTTACCCCAGCTCTAGACATCAGTCCCAAATCCCACCCTCTCAAACAGACCCTCGTTAGCCCTGGAGCTGGGGTGGGGGTGGGGGAGTCGTCACACCAGATCAGGCCCATCTTGTTCGGCATCCCGGCTCTGCCAGCGACCGGCATCGACTGAATCGTAGCTAGGAGCCAGGACTCCTGGGTTCTCTCCCCAGCTCTGGGAGAGGAGTGGGGACTAGTGGTTAAAGCAGGGGATGGGTGGGAGCCAGGACTCCTGGGTTCTGTCCCCCAGCACTAACCGCTAGTCATTCTCTGTCTCCCTGTTTTCCAGCTCTCCCCTGGAGGATCGGGCTGCGTCGAGGCGCCCCATGGCGGCCGGCAGTGATGCCCCCACGGCCCCGCCGTGCGCCCGGCTCGCTCGCCTCAAACGCTCCCGCCGTTTGGCGTTCCGCCTCCCCGTTGCGCTGCGGATCAAGGCCCAGGCGCAGCTGCTCCGCCACCGTCCCCCGGAGCCGGGCGGGGCCACCGCAGCCCCCAGCCTGCCCTCCCCGGCCCCGGCGCCCCCCACCGGCGACCCTTACGGGGAGCGAGTGGAGCTGGCACTGCGGGAGGCGGAGGCGGCTCCGGAGCCGGCCCCCGAGGCCGGGCCTGGGTGCGAGGAGCTGACCTTGGACCACCTGCTGGAGATCGTGGCCCAGCTGGAGTACCACACCCACCCCGAGGACGGTGTGGAGATCTGCCCCCTCTTCCTCCTGGGCTGCTGCTTCTCCGGGGCCTGCTGCCCCCAGCACCACACCCTGCTGCCCTACCACTGGCAGCTGTGGCAGACGGCCAGCCTCCCGCCCGGCTGGCTGAGCGTTGGGCCTGAGGCCCATGAGACGCTGGAGCGGCTCTACAGCGACCCCGAGCGCACCCTTGTGCGGGCCTCCTACCAGTGAGTGCGCGGCGGGGGGAAGGAGCCAGGACACCTGGGTTCTCGCCCCGGCTCTGGGTGTGGGGGGCAGTGTTTTGGGGCATAGGGGAGCTGGTGGTTTGGGGGCAATAGGGGGCAGTGGGGAAGGGTGTGGGGGTGTGGGGGGCAGGCAGTGGGAGGAATGGGGAGCAGTGGGGCAGATTTTGGGGGGTGGGGAGGCTGACAATGTGGGGGTAATGGGGGGCAGTGGGGCAGGGTTTGGGGGTGGGGGGGGAAGAGAGGCAGTGTTTGGGATGGGGGCTGGAGGTGGGGGAATGGGGGCAGTGGGGCAGGGTCTGGGGTGTGGGGGTGGCAGTGTGGGGGAAATGAGGGGCAGGGTTTGAGGGTGGCGGGGCTGGTGGTGTGGGGGGAATGGGGGCAGTGGGGCAGGGTCTGGGGGTTGGGTGTGGCGGTGTGGGGTGAATGGGGGGGCAGTGGGGCAGGGTTTGAGGGTGGTGGGGCTGGCGGTGTGGGGGGGATGAGGGGCTGGCAGTGTGGGGGGGACTAGGGGGCAGTGGGTCAGGGTTTGGGGGCGGGAGGCTGGCGGTGTGGGGGGAACCAGGGGCAGCGGGGTAGTGTTTGGGGTGTGAAGGCACTGGCTGTTTAGGGGGCAGTGAGCGGGTATTGGGGGGCAGTCGGGGGTGATGGGCAGGTTGGTCCCCACCCCGGCAGTGTCTCGCCCCCGGTGACCCCTAGTGACCCCCGTCTCCCCTTGGCCCTGCAGGGGCGTTACCTTCGACATCGACCTGGTGGCTATGAAGGTGTGGAACAGCCCCAGCTTCAGCCGGGTCCGGCGCCTCGGCACCTCGTCCGTGCCCGGCTCCCCCTTTGGCACCAGCCACGTCTACTACTGGCGAGCACTCAGCGGCTGGGAACCCTACAGCCAGGTGCGCCGGACGCCGGGGTTCCCTCCCCGCAGCGGGGGCAGGGAGCCCGGACTCCTGGGTTCTCTCCCCAGCTCTGGGAGGGGAGTGGGGGCAGATGGGTCAGAGCGGGGGGGGCTGGGAGCCAGGACTCCTGGGTTCTCTCGCCGGCGCTGACCCCTCCTCTCTCTGCCCCCAGCCCTTCACCGAGAGCATCGAGGCGGCGCTGCGGAGCGGGCAGCAGGAGGCGCTGTGCAGCACGGCCGAGCACAGCTACCAGCTTAACCTGCGGGCCGGCTACCAGCGCAACCTGGCCACGGGCACCCTGCGCCCCCTGCGGGCCCGGCCCGTCTTCCGTGCCCCCGCCCTGCTGCTGCCGGAGCTACGGTAACCCCCCCCTCCCCGTCCCGCCGCGACACCCTCCCCCCCCCGCAAGCCCTGCTCCCGGCCCCCTGACCCCCTGCCTTGCCCCCGCAGGACGCTGTCCGGCAGCCTGTACCTGGGCCCCCCGCCGGCCCCAGGCCCCCCCCCGGTGCAGCCCTACCCCGAGACCTGGGTGCCGCTGGCCCCCGGGCAGGACTGGCACCAGGCGCCGGTGGCGGTGGAGGAGCGCGGCTTCCGCCTCATCTATGGGCTCTTCCACAAGAGCCTGCCCGAGGCGCAGTACCGCCTGGAGCGGGTCTGGCGGGTGCAGAACCCCTTCCTGTGGGACAAGTACAAGCGGTGAGTGCCCCCCCCCCCCGCACCCTCCAGCTCTAACTCTTGCGCCCCCTGTGTGCCCCGCACCCCCCAGCTCTAACTCCTGCATCCAGCACCCCCCAGCACTATCCCCTGTTCCCAGCACCCCCCAGCCCCTCACCCTGGGACCGGGACAAGCGGTGAGTGCCCCTCCCAGCCCTGCGCCCCCCACACACCCCAGCTCTAGTTCCTGCAACCAGCATCCCCTAACCTCTTCCCCCTGGGCATCTCCTGGGCGTAGAACCTCTTCCTGTGCGACAGGGACAAATGGAAGGGCCCAGCTCTAACCACCAGCCCCCACTCCCCTCCCAGAGCTGGGGAGAGAACCCAGGAGTCCTGGCTCCCAGCCCCCCCTGCTCTAACCCACCAGCCCCCGCTCCCCTCCCAGAGCCGGGGAGAGAACCCAGGAGTCCTGGCTCCCAGCCCCCCCGCTCTAACCACCAGCCCCCACTCCCCTCCCAGAGCTGGGGAGAGAACCCAGGAGTCCTGGCTCCCAGCCCCCCCGCTCTAACCACCAGCCCCCACTCCCCTCCCAGAGCTGGGGAGAGAACCCAGGAGTCCTGGCTCCCAGCCCCCCCGCTCTAACCACCAGCCCCCACTCCCCTCCCAGAGCCGGGGAGAGAACCCAGGAGTCCTGGCTCCCAGCCCCCCCGCTCTAACCACCAGCCCCCACTCCCCTCCCAGAGCTGGGGAGAGAACCCAGGAGTCCTGGCTCCCAGCCCCCCCGCTCTAACCACTAGCCCCCACTCCCCTCCCAGAGCCGGGGAGAGAACCCAGGAGTCCTGGCTCCCAGCCCCCCCCGCTCTAACCCACCAGCCCCCACTCCTCTCCCAGAGCCGGGGAGAGAACCCAGGAGTCCTGGCTCCCAGCCCCCCCCCGCTCTAACCCACCAGCCCCCACTCCCCTCCCAGAGCCGGGGAGAGAACCCAGGAGTCCTGGCTCCCAGCCCCCCCCGCTCTAACCACCAGCCCCCACTCCCCTCCCAGAGCCGGGGAGAGAACCCAGGAGTCCTGGCTCCCAGCCCCCCCCGCTCTAACCCACCAGCCCCCACTCCCCTCCCAGAGCCGGGGAGAGAACCCAGGAGTCCTGGCTCCCAGCCCCCCCCGCTCTAACCCACCAGCCCCCACTCCCCTCCCAGAGCCGGGGAGAGAACCCAGGAGTCCTGGCTCCCAGCCCCCCCCGCTCTAACCCACCAGCCCCCACTCCCCTCCCAGAGCCGGGGCGAGAACCCAGGAGTCCGGTGTCTTCCCCTGCAGGAAGCAGAGCCACATGAGCCGGCAGATGTCCCCGGAGCAGCGGCTGCGGAACGAGCGTCACCTCTTCCACGGGACGGCGGCGGGCGCGGTGCCGGCCATCTGCAAACACAACCTGGACCCCCGGCTGTCAGGGAAACACGCCGCCATCTACGGGCAGGGCAGCTACTTCGCCCGCCGGGCCAGCTACTCCCACCGCTACGCGCCCCCCGCCGAGGCCGGCCTGCGCCACGTCTTCCTCTGCAAGGTGCTGGTGGGGCGCTCGGCCCTGGGGCAGCTGGCCCTGCGCCGGCCCCCGCCCCTGGACCCCGGCGACCCAGCCAGCAACCTGTACGACTCGTGCGTGGACAGCCTGAGTGACCCCCAGATCTACGTGGTCTTCGACAACGACCAGTGCTACCCCTACTTCCTCCTCCAGTACCGTGAGCTGGAGGAGGTGGTGAAGGTGGACTGAGGAAGAACCCAGGAGTCCTGCGGCCAACCCCAGCTGGAGTGAGGGGGAAAGAACCCAGGAGTCCTGCGGCTGCCCTCTGGATTTTCCGGCTCTGTGTTCAAGGGAGGATGGGGCTGCCCCCCCCCCCAGGAGATGACAGTGCGGGGTGGACACAAGGATGCTGGAGGGACAGGACGTCCCGTGGAAGGGGCCAGTGCGGCCGTGATTGGTCTTGATTGGGTCTGGAAGTGATGTCACGAGGCCCAACCCGTCCGCCCGGGGTCCAGCAGGAAGTGATGTCATTCTACAGCAGGCTGTGATGTCACTGGACCCAACCCAGCCGCTCGGGGTCATGCTACAGGACTCCAGCAGGAAGTGACGTCCGCCAATGGGCTTGGCTGCTCGCAGGCCTTGATGTCATGTATGAAAGCTACGCCAGGCCATGATGTCATTACAGAGCCAACCAACGGGGTGCAGGACCAGTGGGAGGCCCCACCCACTCTTACAAGCCAGATTCTGATTGGGCGCAAACTAAGCGTGGCCTGCAGGAGGCCCCTCCCACTTTGCCAAACCTGCTCCCGATTGGCGGAGAGGGCCGCCTTGCTGGGCTTGAACCCGGGACCTGCCTGCGGGCGTCTCCTGCTGCTTTACCAAGTGGGCGTGGGGCTGGTTGTAGGGTCCAGGCTTGGGCCTGGCTCCGGCGCCCCCCAGCCGTGCACCAAAGCAATAAACCAGGCGCGGAGCTCAGGCCGTGACGTCCGTGTTCTCTGTGGGGCGGGGCTGGAGGTCAAGTGTCCCCCGGGGTCACGGTTCCGCTAGGCTGGGCTCGAACAAACCTTGCCTCAGTTTCCCCACCTGGCTCTTTCTTTCCAGCCAGGAGCAGAGCCGGGGGGCTGGGTGTTTCTCCCCCCTCCCCGCTCCGCTAGCAGCTCATGGTTCCTGGCAGAGGCCCCATTCCCCATGGGTGCAGGGGGACAGCCAGATGGGCACCTGGAGTTGGACAGGTGTGCGGGGATAGGCGGACGAGCAGGGACAGATACAGGGACGGACAGGTGCGGGTGACAGGCGGATAAGCAGGGACAGACAGGCAGGTGGGGACAGGCGGGAACAGGCAGGTGTGAGGGGATGGACAGGCTGGTGCGTGGGGACAGGCGGATGTGCAGGGACAGACAGGTGTGGGGGGACAGGCGGGCGTGAGGGGATGGACAGGTCCGTGGGGACAGGCGGCCAAGCAGGGACAGACAGGAACAGGCGGGCGTGAGGGGATGGACAGGCGGACGTGCAGGGACAGACAGGAACAGGTGGGTGTGAGGGGATGGACAGGTCCGTGGGGACAGGCGGACGTGCAGGGACAGACAGGAACAGGCGGGCGTGAGGGGATGGACAGGTCCGTGGGGACAGGCGGACGTGCAGGGACGGGCATGCGGCCGTGCCAAGAGGAGCGGCGGGCTGGGGAGGTCTTTGGGGAGCGGCTTCCCGCTGTGGGGGCACGGGGCCCTGCCCCGCTGCGGGGGTAGGGAGACCCCCGTCCCCCCCCAAACACAGCCGGAGGCGGGGTCACGTAGCCAAGGAAACGGTGCCTTTATTCCGCGCGGTTTAAACAAGAAGTGATGCGAACTGGCGACAATCCGGAGTGACTCCCGGCGCGCTCCCACCCACCCAGCCCCCCCAAAGCCAGACCGCAGCGAGGTAGAACTGCCACCCTGCCCTGCTTTGGGATGGGGGGGTGACCTTCCCAGGCTGGGGGGGGGCTGCCCCCACAGTGGGGTGCTGAGGGGAGGGCCTGGGGGGCTGGCGGCAGGCACCCCATACAGTATGTGTGTATATATATATATATATTCATATTTATAGAGTAGCCGGTAGGGCGGGGGTACGAGCGCAGGACCCCCCCCCCCCGTCACCTGCCCAGGCTACGTACCCACCCCCCAGGAGGTGGGGGGGGAGCGGGGTCCCATCTGGACAGAGCAGGGGCGAGGCAGGTTTAGTGCCCCCCTCCCCCGGGGAAAGAGAGAGAGGGGGAGGCGGCTGCCCCCTGCCCGCGGGAGGGGAGGGGTCCCCCTCAGTCATCGATACAGATCACCTCGCCGGCCCGGGGCTCCTTCTTCTCCAGGGGGTCGGTGTCCCGCTCCCTCTTCACCAGAACCGGGGGGCCGTTGGTGGCGGCTGCGGGGAAGAGGGGGGGGTGTGAAAAGAGAGAAACCCACCAGCCACCGCTCCTCTCCTAGAGCCAGGGAGAGAACCCAGGAGTCCTGGCTCCCAGCCTCTCCTGCTGTAACCCACCAGCCCCCACTCCACTCCCAGAGCCGGGGAGAGAACCCAGGTGTCCTGGCTCCCGCCCCCCCCACTCTAACCCACCAGCCACCGCTCCTCTCCTAGAGCCAGGGAGAGAACCCAGGAGTTCCGGCTCCCGCCCCCCCCACTCTAACCCACCAGCCACCACTCCCCTCCCAGAGCCAGGGAGAGAACCCAGGTGTCCTGGCTCCCAGCCCCCCCTGCTCTAACCCACCCGACCCCATGCCCCTCCCAGCGCTGGGGAGAGAACCCAGGAGTCCTGGCTCCCAGCCCCCACCACCATGCGCTGGACCCACGGGGGCTGACCTGTGATGAAGGACCCGGCGGGCATGTGGCTGTAGTTGGCCCCCCCCGTGGGCAGGGCTCCGGCACTGAAGGAGCCCCCGAAGCTCTGGGGGGTGGCGTATGGGCCCGGTGGGAAGGCCTGGAAGAGAAGGTGGGGGGCAGTAAGCTCCCCAAGGCCCATGGGGGGTGGATCAGGGCATTATGGGGTCTGCGGGGCCAGGGCCAAGGCCCCCCATTTGTTACAAGACCCATGGGGGTGTGGCCAGGCCCCCCCCCAGGCATTATGGTACCCATGGGAGCAGGGCCAAGCGCCCCCCAGTAGTTATGAGGCCCATGGGGATGTGGCCCTGGCGTTATGGGGCCCATGGGGCCGTGGCCAAGCCCCCCCAGGCGTTACCGGGGCGGTCTGCGTCTCGTTGCCCTTGTTGGCCAGGCGGCTAAGGATGCTGCGCTCGGACATCTGGAGGCGGGCGGCGATGGGCGGGATGCGGGACAGCGTGGCCGGCAGGCGCGTCACGTCGGCCTTCATGTCGCTCAGCAGCTCCTCCAGCTGGTTGAGCACTGGGGCGCAGAGAGACAGAGAGAGGGGGAGAGGCGTCAGGCGGGGCGCGGGGGCCTGGCCGGCTGCCCCCGCCCCGCCAGGGCCGAGCCAGCCCGGACTCCAGAGGCAGAGAAGGGCCCTGCCCCATCTCCCCCAACCTCCATGTCAGGTCAGCTCAGCCCAGAGACCATCGAGTGGGGAGGGACATTACTCCAGAGATACTCAGGGGATGAATACTCCAGAGATACTCAGGAGGAAGAATACTCCAGAGATACTCAGGGGATGAATACTCCAGAGATACTCGGGGGATACTCAGGGGATGAATACTCCAGAGATACTCAAGGGATACTCAGGAGAAAGAATACTCCAGAGATACTCAGGGGGATGAATACACCAGAGATACTCAAGTGATACTCAGGGGGATGAATATGCTGGAGATACTCAAGAGGAGAAATACACCGTGACACTCGGGGAGAAATACACTGGAGATATTCAGCGGGGACCGATGTACCAGAGATACTCAAGAGGATGAATACACCAGAGATACTCACATGATACTCGGGACAGGAATACACCAGAGATACCCGTCAGGTGTGGGGGGGAGGGGTGTGATGGTGGAGTAATGCACCGGAGATACGCAGGAGGAAGTACACCAGAGACACTCACATGATACTCGGGGTTAGGGAGGGAGGTGAAATACACCAGAGATACTCACATAATTCTTGGGGGAGAAATACACAAGAGATACTCACATGATACTCGGGGAGAAATACACAAGTGATACCCAAGAGATACTCAAAGGATACTCGAGAGATACACCAGCAATACTCAGGGCACACACCAGCGATACTCAGGGCACACACCAACGATACTCAGCAGATACTCAGGGCATACACCAGCGATACTCAGCGCACACATCAGCAATACTCAGCAGATACTTGGAGGATAGTCATCAGATACACTAGAGATACTCCAGGCATACCCATCCGATACTCGGGGGATACACCGGAGATACTTAGCTGATACTCGAGTGATACCCCAGGAATACTTAGCCAATGCTTGGGGGGATACTCAGCAGAAGTTTGGGGGATACTCAGCAGATACACAAAGAGATACTCAGAGGATACACCAGAGATACACAGAGCAGGATTAAGGAGACAACCGAACACAGCGGCATTTCTGATCACAACCCCACTTTAATGATTCAGAGAGCACGGTACAGAGGATGCTTTGGACGTTACAGACACCGTCCTCTCCGCGCCCGCCTGCCCGCCCTCCTCTTACCCTTGTGAAGTACGGCGTTGGCAGGCTTGTTGCCAGCCAGGGACTCCTTGGACAAGTGCTGGTGGCTCTCGGCCAGACACTCGACCTCGGCAAAGCGGGTGTTGAGCGCCATGGCCGGGTGGCTGGGGTCCTGGGTCATGTTCAGGTAGGCGGCTCGGCGCAGCTGCTCCTCGATCACCAGCGCCTGCTCCAGGAGCTGCGGGGAAGGGGGCAGGAGAGTCAGCTGAGCCGCCCGCAACCCGCAGGGGCACAGGGCCCACGGACGGTCACCAACTGCCCTGCTCTGACCCTCTACACCCCACTCCCCTCCCAGCGCCGGGGAGAGAACCCAGGAGTCCTGGCTCCCAACCCCCCCTACTCTAACCCACCAGCACCACACTCCCGTTCCAGAGCCGGGGAGAGAACCCAGGAGTCCTGGCTCCCAGCCCCCCCTGCTCTAACCCACCCGAGCCCACTCCCCTCCCAGCGCCGGGGAGAGAACCCAGGAGTCCTGGATCCCAGCCCCCCCTGCTCTAACCCACCAGCACCACACTCCCGTTCCAGAGCCGGGGAGAGAACCCAGGAGTCCTGGCTCCCAGCCCCCCCTGCTCTAACCCACCAGCCCCCACTCCAGGGGAGAGAACCCAGGAGTCCTGGATCCCAGCCCCCCCTGCTCTAACCCACCAGCACCCCACTCCCGTTCCAGAGCCGGGGAGAGAACCCAGGAGTCCTACGTTAGGATTCTCCTCTCCCAGGAGCATTGTGCCCCTGCTGTTAAGAGCGGTCCTGGGCGCTGCCGCCCGCCCAGCCCCGCTGACTCTGGGGGTCAGGGGGGGTCCCCACTTCCCGCTCCTACCTTGAACCTCCTGGCCAGGAACTTGTTCTTCATCTCCAGGAAATTCCCCTTGTTGGCCTCAGTTTTGAAGGGCTCGTTGATGATGGTGAACTGGGCGTCGTTCTGGATGTCCTGCCAGCGGGCGTAGCCGTGCCTGGTCCGGGCGGGGGGGGCGCTAAGGATCCTGCCGGGCTGTGGATGGGGGCTGCCCCCTTCGCCTCTCCCTCCCGCTCCCAACCAGACACCCTGCCGATGGCTCACGGGAGGGGAGAGGCTCGGGGACGCACCGGAGAACCTGCCAGGAATAGGGGTGCCAGGAAAGCTTGGCTGGGCAGCTCTCCGGGGTGGGAGGAGACCGGGCATGCTGGGCAACTGGTTCAAAACAACCAGGCTCCCTGGAACTTGCGGGTATCAGTCCTGGCACTGGAGCATTAAGTAGCATCCTGCGGCGGGGAGTTCCACAGGAAAACTGGGTTTGGGAATCGGTGATATCCAGTGGCGGGGAGTTCCACAGGGAAATTGGGTTTTGGGGTCAGTGATATCCAGTGGCAGGGAGTTCCACAGGGAAATGTTCGGGGATCAGTGATATCCAGTGGCGGGGAGTTCCACAGGGAAATTGGGTTTTGGGATCAGTGATATCCAGTGGCAGGGAGTTCCACAGGGAAATGTTCGGGGATCAGTGATATCCAGTGGCGGGGAGTTCCACAGGGAAACTGGGTTTTGGGATCAGTAATATTCAATGGCAGGGAGTTCCACAGGGAAATTGGATTTTGAGATCGGTGATATCCAGTGGCAGGGAGTTCCACAGGGAAATTGGATTTTGGGATCGGTGATATCCAGTGGCGGGGAGTGCCACAGGGAAATTGGGTTTTGGGATCGGTGATATCCAGTGGTGGGGAGTTCCACAGGGAAAATGGGTTTTGGCATCAGTGATATCCAGTGGCAGGGAGGTCCACAGGGAAATTGGGTTTTGGGATCAGTGATATCCAGTGGCAGGGAGTTCCACAGGGAAATTGGGTTTTGGGATCAGTGATATCCCATGGCTTGCGGGTTGCGTGGGGGGGTGGGGAATTGCATGCTGGGATCGATTAGAGACTTTGAAATTTGTGCGGGGCGGGGGTGGGGGGACTGCCCGATCTCAGATTCCCCGTCCCCAGAGCCAGGCCACGGTGAAGGATACAGCACGATGCCAGCCAGTAGCCAGTAGTCGTGGCGACGGTGCCAGATCTCATTCAGCTTCCCGGAGGAGATGGCCGCCCGCTCCTCGTTCTGCCACAGCGTGTGCAGCTCTGCGGAGAAAACAGGGGGGCGGGGGTGGGAGGCGGGCGGCGTGAGATCCGCGGGCGTGCCCACACCGCCCAGACACCCCCCCCCCACAGAGATCGCGCTGGGCGCTGCACAGACCGTCCCCCCCTCTCCGCGCCCGCTCTCCAGCCGCGAGCCCCGGCACACCAGCGGCTCTCGGGTGGCCTCTCACCTGTGAAGCCGCCGTCCGCGATGTTGAACATGAACCGAGGCTTGTCGGCCTTGTCTTCCTTCCGCCCGTTGGCCTTGCTCTCCTCCTTGATGCTGCCCGGCTTGGGCTCCTTGCCGGCTTCCTTCTCCACCTTCACCTCTTCTGCAAGCACAAGGCCATCATTAGGGGTCAGAGTCAACGCCCCCAGTTGCTACGCCCACAGACTGACCGCTCAGGCCCAAACGTTGCCCCTCACCCCCCCACACCCTGCAACGGCTGTGTGTGAAAGAGCTAATAAGGACGGCTTTTGAAATATCCATCATTAGGGTTCAGAGTTAACGCCCGACGGAGCTGCACGGGGGCAGTTCACGCCGTGTGGAAGGAAGTTACCTTTCTTCACCTCCGACCCTTCCCCATCCCCCTTCTCCTTGGGCTCATCGCTGTCAGCAGGTCTCTCCTCGGCCTTCTCCGCCACCGTCTCTTCCGGCCCGGCACCTGGAACCAGACGGCACCGAGACCCGTGAGCCAAGATCAGCCAGGGACAAGCTCGGGAGGGAAGGACCAGGTTAGGACCCGCCTTGGCCACAACCTCCCCGGGCAAGTCCCAGCAATTCTCCCAGCCTCGGTTTCCCCATCTGTCAGACATGCAAAGCGCTGGGTCTCCATCCGTCCCTATAGATGCTATTCATCCATCCACCCCATAGATGCTCTCCATCGCCATACACCCATCCATCCAGCCCCATAGACACTATCTATCCTTCCTCATATATGTCCATTGACGTCAGCTGGGATCTGGCCCCATTGACTCCAACGGGCGTTACCTGACTTCTCCTTCTCCTCCTTGACCAATGGCTCTGCCTCCGGCTCCTTCTCCCCCGGCACCATGGGCTCTTCCTCGTCCGCTTTCGGCTCGCTCTTCTCCCCGGGGGAGGTGGTGGGTGTTGGCTGCTCCAGAGCAGGACCCTAACGGGGAGAGGACACGGGTTCGAGGAGGCGGAAATGCTGAGGGAAATCCCCGTTTATCTGCCCCGGAACGAGGGGCGGATTATTACCCTGCACAGGTGGGGAAACTGAGTCTCAGAGGGAGGCACCTCCCTGGAGTTTAGTCCCATCTCCAGCCACGGGGGAATTATCCCACGGAACCAGGGACCTGCCCGCTGGCCAACGCTCTTCTGGGTCGTCTCTGGGGGGTGGAAAGGGGGGTACCCACAAGGTCTCGGTGTCGCCGCACCACAGAATGAGGGGAAAACGTGCAAATCTCGAAACTACCCGAGCCCAGCAGAGGTGAGGCCCGGGCGGCTGTGCCAGAGGAGCGTGGAGATCAGCCCCGAGCAAGGCCCCGTGCCCTTGTTACCGAAGTTTAGCCCCAGGCCCCTGCCTCAGTTTCCCTTTGGGTCCCTGGCTGGGCTGGACAGCGCCGGGCTCTGCATCGAGCACCAACCTCCGTCTCCATCCGCTCGCTGCTTTTCGGTTCCTTTTCCGGCTCCTTGCTCTCTGGCTCCTCCTTCTCGGGCAGTGGCCCCATCCCGTCCCCGCGCTCGCTGGGGGCTGGCGTGGCTGCGAGGAAATGGCATCAACTGGGCGGGGCCAGGGGACCCTGCCCATCCCCGCCATGGATGGGGGCAGGGACCCCGGGGCGGGGAGAGATCCCAGACTCCTCCCCCTCCCTGCGCTGTGATAGGGTGAGACCCCCAGCTCTTCCCCCTTCATCCCTCCCTGTGATAGGGTGAGGCCCCAGGCTCCTCCCCTGTGACAGGGTGAGACCCAGGCTCCTCCCCCTCCCTGCCCCGTGATAGGGTGAGGCCCCAGGCTCCTCCCCCTCCCTGCAGTGATAGGGTGAGATCCAGGCTCCTCCCCCTCCCTGCCCCGTGATAGGGTGAGATCCAGGCTCCTCCCCCTCCCTGCCCTGTGATAGGGTGAGACCCAGGCTCCTCCCCCTCCCTGCACTGTGATAGGGTGAGACCCAGGCTCCTCCCCCTCCCTGCCCTTGATAGGGTGAAGCCCCAGGCTCCTCTCCCTCCCTGCACTGTGATAGGGTGAGATCCAGGCTCCTCCCCCTCCCTGCCCCGTGATAGGGTGAGACCCAGGCTCCTCCCCCTCCCTGCGCTGTGATAGGGTGAGGCCCCAGGCTCCTCCCCCTCCCTCAACTGAAATAGGGCGAGGCACCAGGCTCCACCCCATTCATCCTTCCCTGTGATAGGGTGAGGCCCAGGCTCCTCCCCCACCCGTGGGGGGGAGATACCCGGGATCCGGCCCCCGCGGTGCCAGGCCCTACCTGGCTTGGAGGTGCAGGGCGTGTTGGTGCAGCTGGGCTCGGGGGTGGTGGTGGAGGTCTTGATGGTTGGCGAGGAGGCGCGGGACGAGCGCTTGGAGTCGGCGCTGGGGTCAGGCATGAGCTCGGGCATGCTCCACCGCCCGTTGATGTGCTCGAACTCCTGCACCTGCGGGGGAGCAGATGGCGCCGCGTCAGTCCCACACGCCAGGCGCCCCCCCCCCCCCCGACTGCCTTCTGTGGCCCCGTTTGCCCTCCCTAACCCTAACTCAGAGCCCCCCCCCCCCCCGACCGAGATCAACTCCTCTGCCCTAAATGAAATGGGGGAGCCTGACAGACACATGGTGAGAAAAAAGCCCCTGCCTCAGAGAGCTCAAAGTTTAAACAGACAAAGGGCAGGAGGGGAAACTGAGGCACAGTGCAGGATTGGGGAGGTGGAAGGGCAGTGGCTATTAACTGGATCATGCCTTTCCCAGCTCCCCCCGACCCCCACTCCGGGATCGGCTTCACTATACACTGAGGTGACGCCGTTCAGACCTCCTCCCCGGAGGCCGCTCAGCCCGCACCCCGGATCCTCTCCAGCGGCGGCCGCTTGCCGACGCTCCAGCAATGCCAAGCTCCTTTCCGCAGTCCCGGGACCCCATGGGATGGACGGACAGACAGACAGACGCGCCTCCCACCCGCATTCGTCAACCCCAGCCCCCCCAACCCCTCTACCAGCAACGCACCTTCTTCTTCACCAGCGACATGACGCCGATGCGCGTCAGGACCTGCTGCCGGGACAGCCCCTCCCTGGGCACGCCGTCGGCGAAGGTCTCCGAGCCGTCCGCCCCGGGCTCGCACAGGTGCCTCATGAAGAGGGAGACGTAGGCCCTGCGGGGGAGGGAGTGGGGAGACCGGGAGCTGAGAACCACGGAGCCCCCTGCTCGGCGAGAACAGCCCCGCCGCTGGCTGCTAGCAACGCGCGGGGGCTAGGACACACGGGACGGCGGGGGAAATCACTGGCTCCCCACCCTCGAATGCCTGCCAGTTGCCATCAGACCTGGCTTCTCATCCCGTCCTGCATAGGGGCGCCCCGCGGGGAGCCCATGTGGCAGGCCGGCTCTGGGTCGGGGGACAGCCACAGCTCAGGCCCCCCCCGTTTCCTCGGCCCGGCCGCCCCCACAAGGGGGTGATCTCCGTCTGCGCGAGGGAGGGGGCGGCGCCTTCCCACGCCCACTCCAGGAAAGCAGACGGCTGGCGGCGCGACGGGCGCTCAGATGAGTAAGGACCGTCATCACGTGGCAAGTGGGAACAAGCAGCCCCCGTGGATTGGGGGGGGGTCCTGCTTCCCCTCCCTCCCCGGGCCCCAGAGAGGCTGGGGGAATCGGGGAGCAGGGTCTCCCCAGTCAGGCGAGCTCCCCCCGGCCGGCACCCTGCGCCTACACCTACTTGAACTCCTTCTCTGTTTTGCCTCGCAGGTCCCGGACCAGCCACTGGGTGGTGAAGGCGTCCTGGGGCGGCATCCCCCAGCGCATGACGGCGTTCAGGAAGGCCTTGCGCTGGCGCGTGTTGAACCCCAGCACCTGACGGCGGAGGTAGGTGAGAGAGAGAGACCCCCGAGGCCCTCCCCGGGCAGCTCCCCGCCCTCTGCCGGTCCCCCCTGGCACCTTCCCCGGGAACCTCCCCGCCCTCTGCGGTTCCCCCCGGCGCCCTCCCCGGGCAGCTCCCCGCCCTCTGCGGTTCCCTCCAGCGCCCTCCCATGGCCCGAGTGCCCGCGGGGCCCACTGCTGAGAGATACAGCCCTGCTTAGCAGAGCCAGAGCTCACCTGCTCCCCTCTCCCAGAACTGGGGAGTCCTGGCTCCCAGCCCCCCCCGTTCTAACCCACCAGTCCCCACTCCCCTCCCAGAGCCAGGGAGAGAACCCAGGAGTCCTGGCTCCCAGCCCCCCCCCGCTCTGACCACTAGACTCCACTCCCCTCCCAGAGCCAGGGAGAGAACCCAGGAGTCCTGGCTTCCAGCCCCCCCCGGCTCTAACCCATCAGCCCCCAATCCCCTCCCAGAGCCGGGGAGAGAACCCAGGAGTCCTGGCTTCCAGCCCCCCCGCTCTGACCACTAGACCCCACTCCCCTCCTAGAGTCGTGGAGAGAACCCAGGAGTCCCGGTTCCCGTCCCCCCTGCTCTAACCACTAGCCCCCAATCCCCTCCCAGAGCCAGGGAGAGAACCCAGGAGTCCTGGCTCCCAGCCCCCCCCGCTTTGACCACTAGACTCCACTCCCCTCCCAGAGCCAGGGAGAGAACCCAGGAGTCCTGGCTCCCAGCCCCCCGCTCCCCAACCAGAGCTGGGAGAGAACCCAGGCGTCCAGGCTTCCAGCCCCCCCGCTCTGACCACTAGACCCCACTCCCCTCCCAGAGTCGTGGAGAGAACCCAGGAGTCCCGGTTCCCGTCCCCCCTGCTCTAACCACTAGCCCCCAATCCCCTCCCAGAGCCAGGGAGAGAACCCAGGAGTCCTGGCTCCCAGCCCCCCCCGCTTTGACCACTAGACTCCACTCCCCTCCCAGAGCCAGGGAGAGAACCCAGGAGTCCTGGCTCCCAGCCCCCCGCTCCCCAACCAGAGCTGGGAGAGAACCCAGGCGTCCAGGCTCCCAGGACAGCGTCTCACCTCAATGTTGCCCCCGACTCGCGCCAGCAGGGGTGGCAGAGGTTTGTCTTTCTCGTTGCGGAGCTGGCGTTTGGACTGGCGCCGTCCTGCGTGGGCGGAAGGAGACGCGATGAAATGCCCCTGCCCGCCAGCCCAGAGAGGCCGGGGGCCGAGAACGGAGCCGGGTGCTTGGCGTGAGGACAGCTGGAGCGGCTCCCCGAGCTGCACGGACCCCACCCCGTCCCAAACTGGGCCTCCATCATGCCCCCCGTCACACCAGGCGCGAGATCTGGAGGTGGTGGTCAAAATAAATCTCCGATGCCGGGCTCAGAGCTTCCCGCCCAGCCGAGCCACCTTCCAGGGGCCGCGTTCAGAGAGCGGCTGGGTCTGTCTACACTACATCTACGACGCCGGCCGTATCCAAGAACGCCAATGGACCGTGCTCGTTAACCGCGATTTAGGGACGCCCGCTATCCGAGCTTTTCCACTAGAAAGAAGAGCGGCTTTTCCACCCGCGTGATAACGTCCACGGAAAAGATACAACCTTCTGGTTTGGCTCATCCCACGCCGGACGCTTTCGATTGGCAACGTTTGGTTTTTGACCCTGCTTGCCAACGGGCAAAAAAAACCCCGAAATTCGCCCCAGTACCTTGGTGGGCAGATCTAGCTCCTACTCACTCTAGCCGAATCAAAACAAAAGGATTTAGGCACACTGATTTCATCAACGTCACCAGTTCTCCTTTCTTAAGTGCTAACTACATCCCGTTCTCCTCCGTGAAGGAACAGAGCAAGTTTAGACAAGCGGGAGACAACGGACGGAATCTCGGTCTTTCCCCAAATTTCCGTGGGGTCTTTTTGCCTCCCTCAAAAAATTGTCACGCCTGCAAAATTTCTGGAAATTTGACATGCCTACGCGGGGCTTAAATGGGCCTTAAATGTCTTCCCCCCCACTGACACAGAGCTGTTGTACCCCCAAACCCGGGCCCTCACCTTCCGGCCTCTCGTCGAAGTCTTCGTCTTCCTCTTCCGATCCCACCGAGTACTCGGACTGATTGTCTGAAAGATCAGCACGGCAGTTTGTAACCGGAACCGGACTGTCCCTCGTTAGCCCCTCCCCGGAGCAAGGGGCGGGGGGATGCGGGGAATCGCAGCACAGATTCCTCCTTCTGACCCCCTCTGCTCCGCGGTTCGCTAGCCTGCCCCCCACATCACAGCACGGCTCCGACTTAACAAAGTGGCCGGCTCGTTCACATCCAAAGATACCCAGATGGCGGGGAGGGGAAATCGCAGACTCAGTGGCTAACGCCGACCCATTTTTCCCGTCTCTCCCAAAGTCGAAATTCTGAAATTTCCCGCAAGATGGGAATTTGGGAACATTTGGTTTAGGACACCTCAAAATGCCCTTCCTGATGGGATGTTGAAACATTAGAAAGTATGATACATACACCTCTACCCCGATATAACGCGACCTGATATAACACGAATTCGGATATAACGTGGTAAAGCAGCGCTCTGGGGGGGGGACGGGGCTGCACACTCTGGTGGATCAAAGCAAGTTCGATATAACGTGGTTTCACCTATAATGCGGTAAGATTTTTTGGCTCCCAAGGACAGCGTTATATCGGGGTAGAGGTGTATACAGCTCTCGATCCATGTGAAATAATTCACACATCCACCCCGTATAATAATATAAATGCTACCAAGTCTTGCATATTGAATATAATATGGAAAGTATTATATCGAATATAAGATATTCACAATGGTATGCAACATTTTCTATGTTAAATGTAGTGTTATAGAAAATATTAACTTATATTTATATATTGATATTTAAAGTGCTATAGATAGTATAAACTATTAAATATAAAAACCAAAGTATAATATGAAATATTATGTTTTATATATTGTCTTTATTTTCATTTTACTATCAAATATTTGCTTATAAAATATCAACGATTAAATATGAAGTATTATACAGAAATGAAATATGAACTATTAAAATGGATAAATGTATACTTTAATAGTTCATATCTGCTTTCCGTATAAAACTTTAGAGTAAAATAGATACATAGATATTTAATAGTTAATATTATATTAAATGTATAATATAAATGTTTATATATATTAATAGTTAATACTTTGTATTATATTTAAAGTATATATAAAATAAGATCTATATATATATAGTAATAGTTAATATTTACATTATATAAACTTGATATTTAAATATTATCTCTAATACAAAATTTTAACTATTAAAATATACATTTTAATTAATATTAAATTAATTTATTTAAAATTTAATATGTATTTAATAGTATTTGTTATATTTAAAGTATAATATAAAATCTATATAGACTTGATATTTCAATATTATCTCTAATATGAAATATTAACTATTAAAATATACATTTTAATTAAAATTTAATATTTATTTTAATAGTATTTGTTATAGTTAAAGTATAATATAAAATCTTAGCCAGCCCAGAGAGGCCGGAGACCCTGCTGCGGGGCCCGGGAACGGAGCCGGGTGCTTGGCGTGGGGACGGCTGGAGCGGCTCCCCGAGCTACACGGACCCCACCCCGTCCCCGTCCCAAACTGGGTCCCCATTATGCCAGGCACGGCACAGACCCACCCCCTAAAACCAGACCTCCATCATGCCCCCCTACCATTATTATATATTATTAGAATATATTTTAATAATATAAATTATAACAACATATATTTTATTTCATAATATAAAATCTTAGATTTTATATTATACTTTAAATATAACAAGTACTATTAAATAAATATTAAATTTTAATTAAAACGTATATTTTAATAGTTAATATTTTATATTAGAGATAATATTTAAATATCAAGTATATATAGATAAATACCTAACTATTAATTTACAGATACAATTGAAAGTAGACTATTATCAACTATAATATATAAAGTATTCTATATATAGAAAATATTATATATACAAATAATAAGAACATTAAAAGTGTAAGTTTTTAAAAATTAAAACTCAAAAGGCGCTATAAAGAGGGAACAAAGCTCAACGAGAAAGTCGAAACGCCGTGAACCGAGATCCCTCCATGTCGATCCGAAGCATTTTGACATTTTCCCATTGAAATTGACGCCTTCCCACGACACATTTGGATTTAGCCAAAACAGTGTTTTCCGGACAGAAAACGGCTGTGCTGACCGATTTCTGATTGGTTCTGATTAAAGACCTGCGCAGGAAGAGTCATGAATTGATAGACCGGGAAGGGTCAATCAGATGATCTGATCTGAACTCACAGACCAGTTTCACCCAGGAATCCCTGCCCCCAGCCAATATCTGGTGGGGGAGCTAGCGCGGATCTTACAAAAAGACGGATCCACCGTGGATCCACCACCTGCGGGGGAAGCTGTTGCCATTGGCGGTGAGAAATCTGCATCCTATCTCCAGGCCGAAGGTACCTGCCTCCAACCCCCAACCGCTCGATTTAAGGGTCAGCACCAATTTCACGCAAGACGGATTCTTAATCCGGGTTCTTAATCCCGTAGCTTTTAGCAGCAGCTCTCAAGAAGGCCAGCAGCATTACGGGGCAACCGAGGCACGGGGTGGGGGCTTGCTCAAGGTCGCTGGCGGAGGACGCCAGGACGCCCCAGCCCAATACTGTACCCCCTAGGACACACCACATCCCGTTATATCCAGCACCTATTCTCCCGTCAATCCCGGAAGACGGAGCTCACTAATATTGCGAATCTAAGGCTGAAGGTGTAAAAAGGGTGTGGTGCATTTGCACCGAAAAGGACACTACCCCCCGGACCCTCATTTGCACCACACACTCGTTTTACCCACCCTGTAGATGCCCCCTTTTCTCCCCCACTCGCCCCAATGTCGCTGAGTAGGAATAACACCCCCACCCCCCGGCCCTATGCAATTCACCCTCTCAGCCGCGGGATACAGGAGAGGACCCCATAACAGCAGCTCTGCCTGGCCCTGCCCTGTCTTCAGGCCTGCCCCACAACCCCCTGCTGGTCCAGCTCTGCCCCCCGAGCCCTGCCAGTGCCCCTCACTCCCGACCCGCAGCCCCCTGCTAGCCCAGCCCTGCCCCCACCAGCTCTGCCGGTGCCCCTCACTCCCGACCCGCAGCCCCTGCTAGCCCAGCCCTGCCCCCCCCAGCTCTGCCGGTGCCCCTCACTCCCGACCCGCAGCCCCTGCTAGCCCAGCCCTGCCCCCCCCCAGCCCTGCCCCCCCAGCTCTGCCGGTGCCCCTCACTCCCGACCTGCAGCCCCTGCTAGCCCAGTCCTGCCTCCCCCAGCTCTGCCGGTGCCCCTCAGTCCCGACTCACAGCCCCTCCCAGCCCTGCCGGTGCCCCTCACTCCCGACCCGCAACCCCCTGCTAGCCCAGCCCTGCCCTCCCCAGCTCTGCCGGTGCCCCTCACTCCCGACCTGCAGCCCCTGCTAGCCCAGTCCTGCCCCTCCCAGCCCTGCCAGTGCCCCTCACTCCCGACCCGCAGCCCCTGCTAGCCCAGCCCTGCCCCCCCCCAGCTCTGCCGGTGCCCCTCACTCCCGACCCGCAGCCCCTGCTAGCCCAGCCCTGCCTCCCCCAGCTCTGCCCCCCCAGCTCTGCCGGTGCCCCTCACTCCCGACCCGCAGCCCCTGCTAGCCCAGCCCTGCCTCCCCCAGCTCTGCCCCCCCAGCTCTGCCGGTGCCCCTCACTCCCGACCTGCAGCCCCTGCTAGCCCAGTCCTGCCTCCCCCAGCTCTGCCGGTGCCCCTCAGTCCCGACTCACAGCCCCTCCCAGCCCTGCCGGTGCCCCTCACTCCCGACCCACAGCCCCTGCTAGCCCAGCCCTGCCCTCCCCAGCTCTGCCGGTGCCCCTCACTCCCGACCTGCAGCCCCTGCTAGCCCAGTCCTGCCCCTCCCAGCCCTGCCAGTGCCCCTCACTCCCGACCCGCAGCCCCCTGCTAGCCCAGCCCTGCCCCGCCCCAGATCTGCCGGTGCCAGGGCCGGCTCTGGCTTTTTTGCCGCCCCAGGCAAAAAAGCCTCCGCCCCCCCCCCCCGTGGGGGGGGGGGCGGAGCCCGGGGGGGGGCGGTGAGTCCCGGCGGGGGCTCCGCTCTCCCGCCGGGGGGAGGGCGGCCGGAGCCCCGGGGCGAGGGCGGCGAGCCCCGGCGTGGGCTCCGCTCTCCCCCCGGCGGCCGGGGTAGGGCGCCGGAGGGGAGGGCGGCCGGAGCCCTGGGAGGAGGGCGGCGAGCCCCGGCGGGGGCTCGGCTCTCCCCACCCCCCGGCGGCCAGAGCGCCGGGGCAGGGCGGCGAGAGGGCGGCGAGCCCCGGCTGGGGCTCGGCTCTCCCCCCGGCGGCCAGAGCGCAGGGCGGCGAGCCCCAGCAGGGGCTCGCCGCTCTCCCCCCAGCAGCCGGGGGGAGGGCGCGGGGGGGAGGGCGGCCAGAGCGCCGGGGGGAGGGCGGCGAGCCTGGCTGTGGCCCCGCTCTCCCCGGCGGCCCGAGCACCGCGCCGCCCCCCTCCAGGTGCCGCCCCAAGCACCAGCTTGGTTGCCTGGTGCCTGGAGCCGGCCCTGGCTGGTGCCCCTCACTCCCGACCCGCCGCCCCCGCTAGCCCGGCCCTGCCCCCCCGGGCTCCGCGCCCACGCGCCGGGCTCCGCGAGCGCTGACCTTGGTCCTCCTGCGCGGCATCGTTGTAGTTGACCTGTTTCCGGACCCGTTTGCCCTTCCCCAGGTTGCGGGCCAGGTCCTCCTGCTGCTGCTCGTAGTGATGGCGCAGGAGCTTCTCCCAGTAGTCGGGGTCCACGTTCTCCTCCTGCTTAATGATCTCCCGCTCGATCTCCTCGATCTGCCGAGGCAGCCAGGGGTGAGGGGCGGGCGGGGCCAGGTGGGGCTCCCCACCCCTCCACAGCTCCCCCCCCACTCACCTTGTCCTCCTCCCGCACCACGTACTGGGCCACCTTGAAGGAGCTGAGATACTCGTTCATGTTCTGCACGTCGGCGTCGTCAGTGGCGTCCTGGTTGCGGTCGAGCAGCCGGGCGATGGCCTCATTGTCGTAGTGGATCACGCTGCTGTCCTCTTCCTTGTTCTCCCCTGGGGGGCCAGAACCAAATCAGTGCCAGGGGCCCCTTGAGCCCCACCCACGGCCCCCTCAAAGAGGCTGAAGCCAGGAGGGCGAGTCTGGGGGTCTCCCCTCCCCCGCTCCAAGCCCCACCTCCTCCCCCCCGCTGGGCGGTCCCGCTGCCCTCCAGGCTCCGCCCCCCTGGGATCGCAGGGCCCCCGTCCCTCAGCCTGGCCTCGCCCCCACCCCAGTCAGCCCCTCCACACGGCCAAGGCTCCTCCAAGTCCTGCCCCCCCCCCCGCACCCAGCTGGCCCCCTCCAAGCTCCACCCCCATCCCCTTCCCCATCCCCCACTGCCTCCAAGCCCCATGCTCATCTCTCGCCCCACACACCCAAACCAGCCGCTCCATCCTCCACCCCCTATCCCCCAACCCCTCCCCAGGCAGCCCCACCCTTATCCCTCCCCCTCACCACAGCCATCCCCTCCCCCACCCCCTATCCCCCAACTGCCTCCCCAGGCACCCCCACCTGTATCCCCCAACCCCCACCCCAGGCAGCCCCACCCTTATCCCTCCCCCCGCACCCAGCCATCCCCTCCCCCAACCCCTCCCCAGGGAGCCCCCCCCTTATCCCTCACCCCCACCCCAGCCATCCCCTCCCCCACCCCCTATCTGCCAACCCCCTCCCCATGCAGCCCCACCTGTATCCCCCAACCCCCACCCCAGCCATCCCCTCCCTCAACCCCCTCCACAGGCAGTCCCACCTGTATCCCCCAACCCCCTCCCCAGGCAGCCCCACCTGTATCCCCCAACCCCCTCCCCACCCATCTCCTCCCCCAACCCCCTCCCCAGGCAGCCCCACCTGTATCCCCCAACCCCCACCCCAGCCATCCCCTCCCTCAACCCCCTCCACAGGCAGTCCCACCTGTATCCCCCTCCCCCCGCCTCAGCCATCCCCTCCCCCACCCCCTCCACAGGCAGTCCCACCTGTATCCCCCTCCCCCCGCCTCAGCCATCCCCTCCCCCACCCCCTCCACAGGCAGTCCCACCTGTATCCCCCAACCCCCTCCCCACCCATCTCCTCCCCCAACCCCCTCCCCAGGCAGCCCCACCTGTATCCCTCCCCCCCACCCCAGCCATCCCCTCCCCCACCCCCTATCTCTCAACCCCCTCCCCAGGCAGCCCCACCTGTATCCCTCCCCCCACCCCAGCCATCCCCTCCCCCACCCCCTATCCCCCACCCCCCTCCCCAGCCATCCCTTCCCCCACCCCCTATCCCCCACCCCCTAACCCAGCCGCCCCTCACCCTCGTTCTCGTCCTTGAAGAGCTCCTCAGTGCCGAATTTCAGGATGTCGTCCAGCTCCTGCTTGGACATGCTGCCGGCCTTGGAGCCCAGCCCCGGGCGCACCACGAGGTGGGTCAGCATCATCTTCCGCTTGGCCACCTGCGTGATCCGCTCCTCCACCGAGGCCCGCGTCACGAACCGGTAGATCATTACCTTGTTGGCCTGGCCGATGCGGTGAGCCCGGCTGAAGGCCTGCGGGGCCGGACAGGTGGGCGTGGGGTGAGATGCGGGGGTGCCGGTCTGTCTGTCCGTCCGTCCGTCCACCCGACCGTCTCCCCGTCCACCCGCCTGCCTTCCCGTCCGCCCGACCATCCACCTGCCTGCCTCCCTCCCCATCCACCTGTCTGTCCGTCCGCCCGACCATCCACCCGCCCGCCTCCCTCCCCATCCACCCGTCTGTCCGTCCGCCCGACCATCCACCTGCCCGCCTCCCTCCCCATCCGCCCGTCTGTCCGTCCGCCCGACCATCCACCTGCCCGCCTCCCTCCCCATCCGCCCGTCTGTCCGTGCGTCCGCCCGACCATCGACCTGCCTGCCTCCCTCCCCATCCGCCCGTCTGTCCGTCCGCCCGACCATCCACCTGCCCGCCTCCCTCCCCATCCGCCCGTCTGTCCGTCCGCCCGACCATCGACCTGCCCGCCTCCCTCCCCATCCACCTGTCTGTCCGTCCGCCCGACCATCCACCCGCCCGCCTCCCTCCCCATCCGCCCGTCTGTCCGTCCGCCCGACCATCGACCTGCCTGCCTCCCTCCCCATCGGCCCGTCTCTCCGACCATCCACCCGCCTCCTTCCGTCTGCCCGACCCACCTGCCTGCCTCCCCGTCCGTCTGTCCGTCCACCCGACCGTCTCCCCATCCACCCATCTGCCTCCCCGTCCGCCTATCTGCCCGTCCACCTGTCTCCCCTTCTGCCCGACCATCCACCCACCTGCTCCCACCCCACACCCGCCTCCCTCCGTCCGCCCGACCCACCCACCTCCTCCCTTCCCATCCATCCATCCGCCTCCCTCCCCGTCCGCCCGACCATCCATCCGCCTCCCTCCGTCCGTCCACAGACCCACCTGCCTGCCTCCCTGGCTGCCCGACCATCCACCCGCCTCTGTCCTCCTGACCCAGCTGCCTCCCTCCGTCCATCCGTTCACCCGACCCACCCGCCTGCCTCCTCGTCCACCCGTCCCACCCGCCTGCCTCCGTCCGTCCGACCCACCCGCCTCCCCATCCGCCAGTCCGTCCGTCCATGCACCTCCCTCCATCTGTCCGACCATCCACCCGCCTCCCTCCGCCCGACGCACCCGCCTGCCTCTCCGTCCGCCAATCCGTCTGTCCATGCACCTCCGTCCATCCATCCGCCCGACCATCCACCCGCCTGCCTCCCCGTCCGCCCAACGCACCCGCCTCCTCGTCCGCCTGACCCACCACCCGCCTCCCTCCGTCCGTCCGCCTGCCTCCCCATCCGCCCGTCCATCCACCCGACCCACCCGCCTGCCTCCCCATCCGCCCGTCCGTCCAGCCGACCCACCTGCCTGCCTCCCCGTCCGCCTGCCCATCCACCCGCCTCCCTCTGTCCACCTGACGCACCCGCCTGCCTCCTCGTCCGCCTGACCATCCACCCGCCTCCCTCTGTCCACCCG
The DNA here is from genome assembly GCF_028017835.1 of Emys orbicularis. NCBI lineage: Eukaryota > Metazoa > Chordata > Testudines > Emydidae > Emys > Emys orbicularis. The sequence continues at coordinate 2,490,523 of NC_088697.1, read as the reverse complement.
GCCCACCCGCCTGCCTCCCCATCGGCCCGTCCGTCCACCCGACCCACCCGCCTGCCTCCCCCTCCACCCAGCCATCCACGTGCCCAGGGACGCCGGTCTGTCCCTTCCATCCCTCCCTCCCTCCCCGTGACCCACATCCACCCAGCCCATCTCAGAGGCAAAGATCTACCTACCCCGTCCTCCAGGGCAGCTCTCTGCCTGAGTCCACCCCCCTGAGTCCCCTACGGCTCTATCTACCCAACCACCCCGCCCCAGGGGCATCTCTCTGGCCAGCTGACTTCTTCCCAGCTTCCCCTTCAGGGCAGGACCTCAGAGACGGGCCAGACCCCTGACCGGGGTAAGGAGCAGAGGCTTCATGGGTGGCCACCGAGCTACTCTGCAGCCAGAGATGCAACCTGGGGCTCGGGACGGGTCCCCGGGCCCGGTTCTCCGTGGCAGCCAGCCTGGGAAAGGGGGATCCTCTCCTGCCCCTGCAGGGGACTCACCTGGATGTCGTTGTGGGGGTTCCAGTCCGAATCGAAGATCACCACTGTGTCGGCGGTGGCCAGGTTGATGCCCAAGCCCCCCGCCCGGGTGGAGAGCAGGAAGCAGAACTGCTGAGCGCCGGGAGCTGGGGGGAGAGATCGCACGGGTCACACGGGGGAAATCCTGGCCTCCCGCACGGCAAGAACACCCCCCCCCCCAATCAAAGCTCTCGCTGTCTGGGACCAAGACCCTGGGCACCATGGGACTGGGGAAGAGGGGGCCGGGGTGGAATCTCCTCCCTGACGAGAGCGGGACACTAACGAACCAAACCGCCCGCAGCTGCTAACGCAAGCCTCACAGGGCCAAGGCTGGAGGCGTCAGCTCGCGACGTCACCGTCCCTCTGCACCACCTCCCTGGGCAGCGCCCGGCATTACGGGGCCCCGATCTCGATCTGCGGGGGGTGTGGGCAGCGCCCGGCGTGAGGGGGCCCCCGATCTCGGTCTGGGGGGGTCTGAGCAGTGCCCCGGCGTGACGGGGCCCCCGATCTCGGTCTGGGGGGGTGGGCAGGAGGAATCGTACCATTGAATCTGTCGATGGCCTCTTGCCGCAACGTCCCAGTGATCCCACCGTCGATCCGCTCATACTTGTAGCCTTCGTAGTCCAGGAAATCCTCCAGCAGGTCCAGCATTTTCGTCATCTGAGTGGCCAGGGGAGATCAGGGTGGTCAATACTGGGCTCCAAAAACGTTGCTCCCTCGCCTGGCACGGAGATGCAGCCACCTCTGGGGTGGCCGCAGCCCCTGTTTAACCACCCATGGCCATGCAGGAGTTTCAGACGGGACGCGAAAGAGGTTGCTGTATCCGTCTGGGAGGGGATTCAGCGGGCAGGATGAAATTGCCCGGGGCCGGAACTCCCCAGGACGCCTGGGTTCACACCCTGCGACGCCTGGGCATTCGGGCATGGGAGGAAAGACACAACGTACGTGTCACCCACCCGAGGCTGTGACGTACCCGCAGACCCAGGCCGGTCCCTCACCTGTGAGAAGATTAGCACCCGGTGCCCCTGCTCCTTCAGCTTCCGCAGCATCTTCTGGAGTAGCATCAGCTTGCCGGAGGATTTGATGAGGGCCCCGCCCTCGTAGGCACCGCTGGGCAGCTTGGGGGATTCCTGGCGAGGCAAAGACGGCAGCCGTTCGGCTCCGAAGCCCACCCGCCCGCCCCCCGCCGCCCGTCCTGCCCCAGGCGGGGCCGATCCCTGGCGCCGCTCAGGGGAGACCTTTGGGGTGGACGCCAGCCCTCGGGCAGGTAACGGGACGGAGATCGGCCCACCCCCGGCGCCAAATCCTCAGCCACAATGAAACAGCCCCGCCAAAAAAACCCCGGATTCCCTCCCCCACCTCGTCGGTTTTTAAATAAAATTCACTGTTTCCCGCCCCCCCAGGCCGCGCTCGCTAATTTTCCCGGCGTTCAACCAATGCTCGGAATCGAGACGTGGTAAAATCGTTCGAACGTTTTCAAAAAAACAAAGTTCCCATGTCGATACATTGCTTTAAACGGATTCTCTCCGGACCGAAATCAATGGGAAGTCATAGAATGTGTCCAGGGGGCCTAATCTACATATAAAGCTCCACCCAGCTCTGCTGACTCCGCCTCCTGGGGCCAAGCCCCGCCCTTTCGGGATGAACCATGGTCTGCCTGACTCCCCCCCCCATACCACTTCGACAGGCCCAGGTACCAATGCGCCCACACCCTCCGGGGTACACCGGGGTCTCCCCAGACTCCTCCCCTCCCCCGGGGACAGGCGGGACGTACCATCGCAGCCACGGGGAAGAGGTAGGGATGGTTGCAGCACTTCTTGAGGTCCATCATGATGTTGAGCAGTGAGACCTGGTTTCCGCCCCCCCGGGAGTTGAGGGCCTCGAAGTTGCGGGTCAGGATGTATTTGTAGTATTTCCTGAGTGGGTAGAGGGAGGGAGGGTGAGGCTGGGCCCTGCCACCATCCCAGACTCTGCTCCCCAGGGACCCTGACGCCCAGCCCCCAGCTCTAACCCCTAGACCCAGCTCTGATCTGGGGAGAGAACCCAGGAGTCCTGGCTCCCAGTCCCCCCTGCTCTAACCACCAGCCCCCACTCCCCTCCAAGAGCTGGGGAGAGAACCCAGGAGTCCTGGCTCCCAGCCCGACCCCCTGCTCTCATCACGTTCCCCGACACACTCACACAGTGCCAGGCAGGGAACGGCTCTCCGATCCCATCCATACTACATCCTATGACCCTATCTCCTATGTCCCCCACTGAGCCCCCGCCCCGCTCCCTGCCCCACAGTGCCCCCTAGCGCCGCCCTGCGGCCAGCCCTGCCTGCCAGGGGAGAGCGCCCCCTGCTGAGCCCCCGGCCCCGCTCCCTGCCCCACAGCGCCCTCTAGCACCGCCTTGGGGCACTGGCCCTTTAGCTGGTCTGTCCCCCCAGAGTGTGTGTGTGCCCCTCCCCCACCGACAGGCCATACTTCTGCATGGGGCTCAGCTCCACACGCACGATCAGCTCCGTCTTGGCCGGCATGTTCTTGAAGACGTCGGCCTTGAGGCGCCGGAGCATGTGAGGGCCCAGCAGGTCGTGCAGCTTCTTGATCTGGTCTTCCTTGGAGATGTCGGCAAACTCCTCCAGGAAGCCCTCCAGGTTACTGTGGGGACAGGCGGACGGGGCCGGGTTAGCCTGGGCCCCCTGGCCCGGCAGCGCTGGCAGCCTCCCTCGCCGGGCCTGGGCCAATGCCCCGGCATGCAGCACAGACCCCTTAACGGGAGGAGAGCGCCCCCTGCCCTGCACCCCGCTGAGCCCCGCCAGCCCGCAGCCCCACTCCCCCTGGTGTCCCCGGCCCTATCCTGCTTCACTAGGGGAATTGGACCCAAGAGGCCTGGGGTCTCCAATCCCCAGCAGAGCACGCCACCGAACTTTGCTGTGCCACCGTGGGTGAGAGGTCCCATACTCCTAGGGGTCGTGGGGCGTGACTTTCCCACGCCCCCTCCCCAAAATCAAGCCAACCAGTGTGGGGTGATGCCCAGGCGGGGTGGAGGCGAATCGGGGGACGGCTGTCTCTTTGAGGTGGGGCCATTTGCCAGGAAGGGTGGTGTAGTGAAATTCCCAGGGCGAGGACACGTCCCGGCTCCCTTGGGGACCCCAGGGGGCGGGGTGGGGGTCTCGTGTGGGGCAGGGGGGTGGGAGGGGCTGACGTACTTGAAGCGCTCCGGCGTGAGGAAGTTGAGCAGGTGGAAAAGCTCCTCCAGGTTGTTCTGCAGCGGCGTCCCCGTCAGCAGCAGCTTGTGGTCGATCTTGTAACCGTTCAGCACCCTGAAGAACTGGGAGGGGCGCGGGGGGGGGTGTCAGGGGCTTGCAGCCCCCCCAGACAACAGGGGGGGCAGCCCGAGGGTCCTCTGCAGGGAGCTCAGAGAGCTCGGCAACCCAGCAGAGAAACAGCTGAAGCCGCCAGACCCCACTCCACTCCCAGAGGCAGGGGGAGAACCCAGGAGTCCTGGCTCCCAGCCCCCCCTGCTCTAACCCACCAGCCCCCACTCTCCTCCCAGAGCCAGGGAGAGAACCCAGGAGTCCTGGCTCCCAGCCCCCCCGCTCTAACTCACCAGCCCCCACTCCACTCCCAGAGCCGGGGAGAGAACCCAGGAGTCCTGGCTCCCAGCCCCCCTGCTCTAACCCACCAGCCCCCACTCCCTTCCCAGAGCCAGAGAGAGAACCCAGGACTCCTGGCTCCCAGCCCCCCCTGCTCTAACCCACCAGCCCCCACTCCCCTCCCAGAGCCAGAGAGAGAACCCAGGAGTCCTGGCTCCCAGCCCCCCTGCTCTAACCCACCAGCCCCCACTCCCTTCCCAGAGCCAGGGAGAGAACCCAGGAGTCCTGGCTCCCAGCCCCCCCTGCTCTAACTCACCAGCCCCCACTCCCTTCCCAGAGCCAGAGAGAGAACCCAGGAGTCCTGGCTCCCAGCCCCCCCTGCTCTGACCCCCCAGCCCCCACTCCCCGCCCCGTGCCCGTACCTTGGACTGGTTGTTCTTCAGCCGATGAGCCTCGTCCACCACCAGGCAGGCCCAGCGGATGGAGCCCAGCGCCGCCTGGTCAATGGTGACCAGCTCGTAGGACGTGAGCAGCACGTGGAACTTCACCTGAGCTTCCCTCTGCAGGGAAAGGCCGGGCCAGGTGAGTGGATGGAGCGGCAGCCGGGACCCCCGCTGGGGACGGGCCCTACCGGGCGCCTGGCAGCTAATGAGCCGGAGACCCCGAGCCACGGGCCAGTGGGCAGCCCCCTCAGCGATCCCCAGCCCCTGCGCCTCCCCTACCCGGCCTCAGCGCCCTGCAAGCCCCTAGCACCGTGAGCCAGGCAGGTGACGGGAGCTGACAAGAGAACCCAGGAGTCCGATCTCCCAGCCCCCCGCTGCTATAACCACTAGACCCCACTCCCCTCCCCCTGCCGGGGAGAGAACCCAGGAGTCCTGGCTCCCCTGCCCAATGAGAATAACCAGGCACACGTGGCTCGGGGGGAGGGGGTGTGTGTCTCGCCTTCATCTTGAAAGCCTTCTTCCCGCCCTTCATGGCGTTGTCCTCGAAGGAGAACTCGTTCTCACGGATGATGGAGCGGCTGTCCTTGTCGCCCGTGTACGTCACCACGTAGAACTTGGGCGCCCACATCTGGAACTCCCGCTCCCAGTTGATGATGGTGGAGAGTGGGGCGCTGACCAGGAAGGGGCCTTTGGTGTGACCCTGGGCAGAGAGAGACACCCGGCAGGTTAGGGGGCAGAGAAAAGAGCGGGTGGTTATCCAGGGAACCGGAGATGCGACCACCTCTGGGGCGGGGCGAACAGTTATCCAGGGACCCTTCGCCCGGCGCTGAGATGCGGCCACCTCTGGGGCGGGGCGGCAGGTTACCCAGGGACCCCTCGCCCGGAGCGGAGATGCAGCCACCTCTGGGGCTGGGCGGCTGGTTATCCAGGGACCCCTCGCCCGGCGCTGAGATGCAGCCACCTCTGGGGCGGGGCGGCTGGTTACCCAGGGACCCCTCGCCCGGCACTGAGATTCGGCCACCTCTGGGGCGGAGCGGCTGGTTACCCAGGGACCCCTCGCCTGGAGCGGAGATGCAGCCACCTCTGGGGCTGGGCAGCTGGTTATCCAGGGACCCCTCGCCCGGCGCTGAGATGCAGCCACCTCTGGGGCGGGGCAGCTGGTTACACGGGGGCCCCTTGGCCAGCGCGGAGATGCGGCCACCTCTGGGGCGGGGCGGCCGGCTCTCTGGCTGTTTCCCCAGGCGACGTTACCTCCTTGTAAAGGGAGTAGAGGAAGACAATGGTCTGGATGGTCTTGCCGAGGCCCATCTCGTCGGCCAGGATGGTGTCGGTGCCCTGGGCCCAGGAGAAGCGCAGCCAGTTGAGCCCCTCCAGCTGGTACATGTGCAGGGTCCCACCTGTGGAGGTGATGAACCGTGGCTGGGTCTCGTACTTCACCGTGGGCTGCAGGGCGAGAAAGGGAGCCGGTGATGGGAGGCACAAGGGATCACGGCAGGAACAAACACACGTGCGACAGGGCGGGCCCGCCCCACAGGTCACGCACTCACAACGCTCCAAAGCACCTCCCCCCCACACTGAAACCATCCCACACACCATCCCACACACACACACACACACAAAGTCAGTGACCCACCGTCCCACCCACAAACCTATACACACACACACACACACACACAAAGTCAGTGACCCACAAACCTACACACACACACACGCAGGGTGGATAAAAATCAATGGTTCTTTTTTAAAAAGTCAAAAAAAAAAATATTCTTTTTATTTAAATTTTTTCCCTCAAAAAGCATTTTCTCTAAAGGTCGTTTTAATTAAGATACATTATAGCTCATCATGGAATAGGGATTATAAATTCGAATTCTATAGTGTAAGACAATATATTCAGGTAACATTTAAGAAAAGTTTTGTGAGTGAGTTCTAATAGGTCATGGATTAGGGACCCAATTTGATGGGGTTCCACAGGCTTCTGTATCGATTATTTCGGTTAATCTTTCGATCTCCCCAATGGGACTCAGAGCTCAGTCTAGAAGATACCATCAGAGATGTTTAGTTTTGCAGGTCTCCAACTGTGGATTTGTGTCTCCAGAGGTAACATGCTTGTTAGCAGCAAAAATGTTTTAAATAAATAAATAATATATAGAGGTGAGAAATAACAGACCTCAACTCTATTGTCCCTCTGCAAATACACAGAGTCAATTCCTGACCTCTCTCTAAAAGTGAAACATTTCAAAAAGTTCAATGACGAGAAGATTGTTGGGGGCGGAATAGACCAATGGCCAAGGAGAAGACGTCTGGAGGTAAATGTCAGAGGCGAGGGACAGACGCTTTTTTGTTAAAATATTATGTTTGCCATTGAAGAAAAAAATCCAGAATACTTAACGTTGTTGTTTTAGTTCAATAAACAATGTAAATGTCTGTCTGGTGATATTCTCCTCCTAATACAGCCTGGCGAGAAAATCCTCCAAATATTAATGAATTGGAGATACACCTCTACCCCGATATAACGCGACCCGATATAACACGAATTCAGATATAACGCGGCAAAGCAGCGCTCCGGGGGGGGAGGGGGGGGCAGGGCTGCGCGCTCCGGCAGATCAAAGCAAGTTCGATATAACGCGGTTTCACCTGTAACGCGGTGAGATTTTTTTTGGCTCCCGAGGACAGCGTTATATCAGGGTAGAGGTGTAGTTGAATTGGAGATAGTTCACCTCTCAATGACTTCAGAAATATCTGCTTCAATTATCTTTGGTAAACGAAATAACCAAGCCATCAATCATTCATTTTCTGATATAGCTGTAAAACTCGGCTGGAAAGTTTTCAGAATAAATCACTTTAAAAATGTATCGTGTGGACCTTCTACAAACGAAAGCGACAGCTAGCTCTGAGGTGTGAAGAATATGTATTGAGGTTATAACAACCCACAAGAATGCACTTTTGTGTAGAAAACCATGATTAAATCGAGTCTTCCTGACTAGTGATTTAAATCAGGATTTAACTAGATTTGATTTAAATCAAATCCACCCTGCACACACGGAGTCGTACCAACCATCCAGACACATACACACACACACACACACACACACACACACACACAGAGTCAGTGACCCACCGTCCCACACACAAACCTACACACACACACTCATATAGAGTCAGTGACCCACTGCCCCCCCCCCCCATCACCGAGCCCCATTCAGTTCTCCACCGGAGGAGCACCCCCTGTTACCCCAGTTCCCGGGTGCCTCCAGCATCCGGCATCCCCCTCCTGGAAACCGCAGGGGCGCGGCGTGGGGCACACACACACACACACACTCACGTCGTTGGTGGGGGAGTTCGGGGGGCCCTCCGACGGCATCTCCTTCTTCTTCTTCTTGTACCTGCGGGGCTGGGCCGGGTCCTCGCCCATGATCAGCTCCCTGGGCGGGTGAGAGACGAGTTAGGAACCGACCCGGCTCCGGTGCAGAGGTAACCGGCGGCGAACGGGACAGAGCGCGGGGGGCCCCGGAAGCCCCCCGCCATGGCAGGGAATCGGCGAGCCGTGGGGCAGAGGATGCCGGCAGGCAAGCCGCGCCCCACGCTGAAGAACACCCCCAGTCCCCTCGCCCCGTCCCCTCTGTAAACGGATCGAGAAACCAGTTCGGTTTTTTTTGCCCCCCGCGGCTCCCGAGCTTGGCTCCGCCGGTGGTTAGAAAAACCTTCGCTTCGTTTCAAGGCCAAAGCCGGGGCTGGCCGGTTGCCGACCCCACATCCTCGGGGCCCGGGATTCCCTCCCCGGCTCCCCCCAGCGGGTACCTGTGTCTCCAGTAGGCGTGCTTGTGGAAGTCAAAGTCGGGGATGGCCATCTCGTCCTCCTCCCACGTGGACTGGTCATAGGGCAGGTCGCGCCACTTCACCAGGTAGTGGTAGTTCCCCTTCTTGTCGATGCTGCCCGGGGAGGGAGCCGGTGAGGGATGGGGCGGTGGGATGTGCCAGAGGGAGCCGGTGAGGGACGGGGGTGGGGGGTGGGATGTGCCGGAGGGAGATGGGGGCCGGCGGCTGGAACGGGCTGCATGGCTCTGGGCAATCAGCTGACGGCCCCCCGCCCCCGCCCGATGCCCAGTGTGGTGCCGGGGACTTTGGGGACAGAAATGAGGGTCCCCAGCTCTCCGCGGGGCCGCCCAGGGGTCACTGAGGGTGGAGCAGGGGGAGAGGGAGAGACACCCAGGGCCCCAGGGCAGCGCAGGGGGCAGACGGGGACACCCAGGGCCCCAGGGCAGCGCGGGAGCAGACGGGGGCACACCCAGGGCAGCGCAGGGGGCAGACGGGGGGCACCCAGGGCAGTGCGCGGGGGGCAGACGGGGGCACACCCAGGGCAGCGCGGGGGGCAGACGGGGGCACACCCAGGGCCTCGCCCCGGCCCACCTGTGGTTGATGATGCGGTGAATGGCCATCCACTCGGGCTTGATGCCGTAGCGGTAGAAGCGTTCCTCCATCTGGGCGTAGAGCGGGTCTTTGCTCTTCCGCTTCTCGCTCTTGCCGTCGTCCTCGCCGGAGCCGTAGTCCAGCGGGGGCGGCTCGTCCATGTCGTTCTTGCGCTGGTAGTTGCGGTACATCACCAGGTGGAAGATCTCCAGCTGGGCGCCGGGCGGGGAGAGGAAAGGGGGTGAGGCGCTCGGCCGGCCGAGCCCGGGGGCGGCTACTGGGGCTTTGCCGGACTCTGCACAGAGCCCCATGCACCCCAACACCCCCCAGCCCACCCCGCGCCCCCATGCCCCCCCATGCGCTCCCCACCCCACCCCGCGCCCCCACACACCCCCATGCGCCCCCCAGCCCCCCCCGGAGAGCTACCTGCAGCTCCTTGGCCCAGGAGCAGTGCCAGTACGACTGGCCAACCCACTTGACGAAGAACTCCCGCTCCGAGCGCCCCTGCAGCGCCTTGGGTGAGGGCTCGTCCGGGGCGGCGTCGGGCAGCCGGGGCACCAGCACGGGCGGGGGCGGCTCCCCCCAGCGCCAGTGCAGGATCTTCTGGACCCGGCCCTTCAGCACGGGGCACTGCGGAGGGGACGGAGGGAGAGTCAGGCCCACCGTGCTCCCCCCCCCCCCCCCAACGCCCACCCGGGCACCGGGTCCCGCTCGGATTCAGCGCCAGCTCCCCCTGATCCCCGCAGAGTCTGCTGCTCCCTTGCACTCTGGGCAGGACTCCACTTCCTGTCCTAAAAAGGCCCTGTTAGGTTTGGTCATCCTGCCTCAGAACAGCTGATATGCCCCACCCCAGAGGTGGCTGCATCTCAGCACTGGATGAGGGGTCCCTGGGTAATCAGCCGCCCCGCCCCAGAGGTGGCCGCATCTCAGCGCCGGGCGAGGGGTCCCTGGGTAACCAGCCGCCCCGCCCCAGAGGTGGCTTCATCTCAGCGCCGGGCAAGGGGTCCCTGGGTAACCAGCCGCCCCGCCCCAGAGGTGGCTGCATCTCTGCTCCAATTTTCCAGCTCTCCCCACGTCCACGAACTCCCAGTCTCTCTGGGATCCTGCGGGACGAAAAGGCCCCGGAGCCGCTTTACAATGCAGAGATCTCCCCGTGGCGCTTTTCCCTCGGTGCTCAGCCCGGGGAGGCCAGTGGGAGGGGGCCTGGGTCTCCCCCAGCACGGGGAGCGGAGTGGGGGGCCCCTACCGTGCAGCGAGGGCAGAGCCATTCGCCGTTGGGGATCTCAGGCAGCGGCGGGTTGAGGCAGTGGATGTGGTAGGAGGAGATGCAGGCGTCACAGCACAACAGCTCCCCGCCGTCCTTGCAGACCCGGCAGTACTCCATGTGGTCGTCCTCCTCCTCCTTCTCGCCTTCCTCCTCCAGCTCTTCCTCGTACTCCTCGTCTTCCTCCTTAGCTTCCCACTGCACCCCCTCCTTCTCCTGCGGGGGGAGCGAGGCAGCGGGTGAGACGAGCGAGGCCGAGAGCGCGAGCCACACGCAGGCGCCCAGCGAGACGTACGCCCAGGCGTGGGCCCAGGCGCCCAGCGGGACGCACGCCCAGGCAGGGACCCGACGCTAGGCGTGGGCCCAGGCGCCCAGCGGGACGCACGCCCAGGCAGGGACCCGACGCCAGGCGTGGGCCCAGGCGCCCAGCGGGACGCACGCCCAGGCAGAGATCAATAGCCTCTCTCAGAGAAAGCCGGACTCTCTTCTCTCCAAATTCGAGCAGCTTGCCCAGGGAAACCGAGTCAGGCCGGTCGGCTTTTCACCAGCCGCCAGCACCCGGGTCGCCCGGATCACACGTGCCAGGCCTCCAAGGGCACTGATTTCTCAGTAGCACCCAAAATGCACCAGGCCCTCCTGGGAAAGGCGGCGGGGGGGTCTACGGGGCACAGGGATGGTACCTAGGCGGGCAGGGGGGCGGGGAGCGAGGGGGGCGGCCAGGAAGGAACAGGGGCGGCTTACGCAGTGGGGACAACTCCATTTGCCCTCGGGCGCCTTGTCGAGTTCGGGGTCCAGACACACCAGGTGGTAGGCCCTGGGACAGGTGTCGCAGAGGATGATCTCGCCGCCCTGTTGGCACACCTCGCAGTAGTCCTGGTGGTCCGTCTCGTAGCCGTCAACCTCCTCCTCGCCCGGCACTGGGAGGGGACGCAAAAGCAGATGCTGCAGAAGGCGGCGCCCAGACCTCCCGGGACACGCCGTTCCCGCAGGCCAGGAAACGGATTTCCCATCCCCGCGAGGTCAGGATCCCCACCCAGCGATCCCGTCTCGGGCCAGGCCGAAAAGCTCAGAAGTTCACCGCTCGCGGCGGGCTGACCAAACTTTTTTTCCTCACGTCGGGTCAATCGAAATAATCTGTTTGGCGACTTTCTAAAACTTTGGTTTCAATTTGGACCGTTTCCAAACTTTGTTTGTAGTCCAATTAGCTCATGTTTCAAAAGCGTTTGCGATTCTGACCGTTCTTCCAGCGGAAAATGTTCATCTTTTTCAGTCCAATCAGCTTGAAATGTGGCTGATTTCCACCTTTTGGGATCTAATTCACTTCCCTTTCAAAAACATTCATGATTTTGACTAGTTTCAATGTTGAAAATATTCCCAACTTCAACCTTTTCCCAGTCGAATTCTAAACAAAACGGCATTTCGAACCAAAGAACGGAAACCACAATTTCAAGATTTCTCCTGTCCCCATGAATATTTTTGAGAGTTCACGGTTTTTTTCCCCTGCCTTGAATCGGGTCGAAAACATGACCTCTCAAAAAACCAATCGAGAACGGAACAATCAGAATTTTTTTTCCGTTTTGGGACGATCAAAATGATTCATTTGGAGAATCTCATAACGACTCGTTTCAATCGCGAGCTCTTTTCCCCTCGCAGCCTAATTAGTTCAGATTTCTGAACAAAGAGTTGTTTCCGACTGGAACTTTTCATTTCGACGGTTTCGAACCCCTCCCCTCTGCCTTGGGATTTTGGTTGAGTCGGAAAAATCCCCCAAGCCCAACCTGTTCTGAATGCTTTCAGATTTCACAAATCGGCATTTTCTGATGATGAAGAAACGATTCATCGAAAGATTCCCGCATTGTCCGTACTAGGAGCAGAGGAAGTCTGGCTCGATGGAGGACATGGGAGTCCTGCGCTTTATCCCTGCCCAGCTGCGTTAAGTCACTTCCTCTGTGCCTCAGTTTCCCCACTTAGCCTCTATCTATTCAGGGCTTCTCTACAGGCTACTTAACTAAAAAAAAAATAATAATCGATAAAAAAAACCCAATTTGAAGTGTGAAATTTACCAAAACAAGCTAGAAACCCACTGAACCGGGACACAGGAGAACTGGGTTCTGTTCCCAGCTTGGCACTGGGCAATTTGCCGCCTCGTGCCTCAGTTTCCCTTTCTCTAAATGGACATAATGACACCGATCTCCTGTGGAAAGCACTTTGAGATCTGCTGTTGGAAAGCGCTAGATAGGAGTTAAAGTCTGTTATTATAGGAACTAGAGACGCTCTGGTTCAACCACTCGAATTCCTTCAGGGAAGTGTCCCCCAGGAGGTCAGACGAGATACCACGATCCCTCCCCAGCCTTGGAACAGCTCGTCCGGGTGGGGGGCAGCCTCTCACCATGCGTCTGCGCAGCGCCCAGCACCACGGGCCCCCGATCCTGGACTGGGATTGCAGAGATCGCTGTAATACAATAACGGTCAGAGTTTGCATCACTGTCGTACCCACAGGCTGGCTCAGGGGGGCGGGGAATGGGGCAGGGGCCTGTCCCCTCTAGGGGGCGCCGGCTCCCATCCGGCCCCAGGGCAGGAATTGCCTGGCACGGGGAGGCACGGAATGAGACATGGGGCCTTTCCGTTTTAAGGAGTGCTGGAAGATGCTACCTGACCCCTTCAAACAGCTCATGCCCTGAAGCCTGGAAGTGAATGGCCGACATCCCAGCTTGTCTACCTTGGGGTCCTGGACTGATGCACGTCAAGTATTTGAATACTACGCATATCGCACTGAGTCACAGTTGTAAGCTACCGGGGCCTTTTTGCACAAGCCGGGGCGAGCTACATCTTAGGGACTGCTGGCCCGAGTCAGACCATCTAGCCCGGTCTCCCGGCACGCCCTCTGGCACGCAGGCTCTGACCCCTGTGCCCATCTAGCGCGGTCTCCCGGCTCACCCCCTGGCACACTGGCTCTGACCCCTGGGCTCATCTAGCCCTCTCTGGTACACTAGAAGCCCCTCTGCTGCAAGCCGGCGACAGCTGGAGCGTCTCTCAATCAATTTCGGCCCACGGGCTGTCATTCCAATGGACATATCTGCTCTGCCCCCTGGGTAAAAGCTCCTCCCACCCTGAGAAGCCCCGCCCCATTACAAAAGCCCCTCCCATCCCCAGAAGCCCCGCCCCTGGCCGGAAAGCTCCTCCCGCCCAGCTGCCAGGGCCACGCTCACCCTTCTTCCTTTTCCGGCCAGGCCGGCCCCGCTTGAGTTTCTTGACCCGCCCCGAGCTGTCGGAGCGCACTGAGGAGCTGTGGACGCTGGAGTTGTCGACGTCAGACTCCTCCTCCATCTCGCCCACCTCGTCGCTCTGAAACACATGCTGTACATAACCAGAGCGGCCCTCGTTAGGAGGGGCTCGGCCAGAGGCACAAACGGGGAGGGGGGGGGGAAACGGGGACGGATGGCGGGTCACGTGGGGTCATTGAACCTCCCCCCAGACCTGGCACAGAAGGGGCATCGGTGGGACCGAAGAGACCGGGGCCATGGATTAGCGGGGCCCCCGCGGTCGCACACGAGACCCAGCTGGGACAGGCCGTGCCCTACCCGGCGCCCCGAGGCCGGGGATAAAAAGCCCGCCTGTCGGGACCCATTACTGCAAATACTCGGGCACTGCGGCCCGCGGTTCTTCGCACCACGGAGGCTTTTCCCGGCCTCCTGGGTCAGCGCTCGCCTGGGAATGCTCTTAACGTCGAGTCCGAAGGCTGCGCCTGCGTGCCTCAGTTTCCCCCAGGGGTTACCGAAAGCCGGGAGGGCAGGGCAGCGGGTCGTGACGGAGGTGTGACGGCAGGAAGCACCAAAGGCAAGTGGGCTTCTCTCGGGACTTGGGATGTAGGACCCTGCTGGGGCATGGGTCGGTCGGGTGCCCCGAGTCCCAACCTGGTTATTTTGAAGCATGGATGCGAGCCGGGGAGACCTCGTGAGAGTTGGGGACCCGGCGTGACCTCCCTCCTGACCACCCAGCCCCCACCCCTGGCTCCCCCCGCGCCCACGGCCCCCAGGGGCGTGGCTTACAGAGCTACTCTTCTTCCGCTTCCCCCCGATCATGCCCAGCTTGATCTTCAGGGGAGCCATCCTCTTCCCCTTCATCTTCCTCTTCATCTCCGGCACGCGAGGGCTCTTGCTCCGCCTTTTGTGACCCGGCCCTTTTGTCAAAGAAAGCGAGACAAAGGCTCCAAATCCACCTCCTGGACAGGCATGGCCGGCCTCCTGTCCCAGAAGGGGAAACTGAGGCACGGGGAAGGGACCAGCCATAGGTCACAACGCAAGCAGCTGGGGGTAGAACCCAGGAGTCCGGGCTCCCAGCCGCCCCAACCCACCAGCCCCCACTCCCCTCCCAGAGCTGGGGAGAGAACCCAGTCGTCCAGGCTCCCAGCCCCCCTGCGCTAACCCACCAGCCCCCCCTCCCCTCCCAGAGCCGGGGAGAGAACCCAGGAGTCCGGGCTGCCAGCCCCCCCTGCTCTAACCCACCAGCCCCCACTCCCCTCCCAGAGCTGGGGAGAGAACCCAGGAGTCCAGGTGGGTGGGGAGGGGAATGAGACACAGGGCCTTTCCTCTCCCGGCCCTGATGCATCATGGGAATTGTAGTTGCAGGTGCCCCATGCAGCTATTGTCCTCTATAGGCCAGAGGACTATTCCTGGTCAGACTACATATCCCATGATGCACCGTGGTCTTGGAGAAGGGGTGCATCATGGGCATACCCGGGCAGGAAGCATCATGGGTATTGTAGTGGTGGGTGCTTCATGCGCCCCTTCCCCTCTGTAGTCCGGGGTCCCTGGTGGGACTACATCCCCCATAATGCTCCCCCATGGTCTTGGGGGAGGAGAAGCAGTGCATCGTCATAGTCCCTGGCCCTGGTGCATCATGGGAGATGTAGTCCAACCCCCTCCCTCACCCCACAGAAGACAAGCGGGACGGGAACCCGGGCGACTCACCTTTCCCTTCTTTGGTTTTGGCTTTGCGGATGGGAGCGGGTTGCGGCTCGGTAGCCACGGCCGAGACGGCGGCCGACACCTGCTCGGCCACGGCAGCAGCTGCCGCCGCTGCCGCTGCCGCCACAGCCGCTGCCGAGCCCTTGAAGGGGTTGTTGGCGCTGAACTCCCGCCACTTGGCGCCCAGGATGGTCATCATCTTGGACATGGGGATCTTGGGGTTCTTTTTGGCAATGAGAGGCCTGCGCGGCACGAGACAAAACGGGGGGGAGGGTGAGCGTGGCGCCGGCCGGGCCTTTGGGAGCAGAGTCCCCCCTTCCCACCCCCCAGATCTGAGCGCCCCCCACCCCCTGCAGGCTCCCTGCGACGAGCAGCAGCATGGGTCACCCCGCTGCCGTGCCAAGAGTTCCCGGGTGTGCTCGAGCCCTGCTCCGCTCCAGGCCCTGCCCCCACCCCGCCCCTCCCCCTTCCTGCCCACGCCCCGCCTCTTCCCACCCTCGCCCCACCCCATTCTGCACCCTCTCCACCTCTTCCCGCCCTCGCCCCGCCTCTTCCTGCCCCCGCCCCGCTTCTTCCCGCCCCCTCCCCTCCCCCTTCCTGCCCCCGCCCCGCCTCTTCCCGCCCCCTCCCCGCCTCTTCCCACCCCATTCTGCCCCCTCTCCGCCTCTTCCCGCCTCTTCCTGCCCGTCCCGCCTCTTCCCACCCCATTCTGCCCCCTTTCACCTCTTCCTGCCCCAACCTCGCCTCTTCCCGACCCATTCTGCCCCCCTCCACCTCTTCCTGCCCCCACCTCGCCTTTTCCCGACCCATTCTGCCCCCTCTCCGCCTCTTCCTGCCCCCACCTCGCCTCTTCCTGACCCATTCTGCCCCCCTCCACCTCTTCCTGCCCCCACCTTGCCTTTTCCCGACCCATTCTGCCCCCTCTCCGCCTCTTCCTGCCCCCACCTCGCCTCTTCCTGATCCATTCTGCCCCCCTCCACCTCTTCCTGCCCCCACCTCGCCTCTTCCCGACCCATTCTGCCCCCTCTCCGCCTCTTCCCGCCCCCACCTCGCCTCTTCCCGACCCCGCTCTGCCCCCTCTCCACCTCTTCCTGCCCCCACCCTGCCTCTTCCCGCCCCTGGTCTGCCCCAGGCCCTGCCCCCACTCCACCCCTTTCCACCAACCCCCTCCCCCTGCGTCTTCCATCCCCACCTCTTCCTGCCCCTGCCCCGCCTCTCCCCACTGCCTCTTCCTGCCCCTGCCCCGCCTCTCCCCACTGCCTCTTCCTGCCCCTGCTCTGCCACAGGTCCCACCCCCGCTCCACCTATTTCCCAAGCACCTGCCCCGCCTCTTCCTGCTCCCACTCCTCTGCCTCCCCCCAGCGCCTCCTGCACGCTGCCGAACAGCTCATCACTGGCAGGTGCTGGCGAGGAGGCGGAGGAGCTGGTCAGCGGGGCTGCTGGCACAATTTTCTTTCCCGTGAGTGCTCCAGACCCGGCGCACCCACGAAGTCGGCACCGATGCCGTCTCTGCCATTGGAGTTAGCACCCTCGGAGACGCACAGGCTTAGTTCAACACCTCGCTGAGCAACTGGCTCAGGCTCTCTGCAGACACCAGCTAATCTCCGGGAAGCTCCCTCCCCCCCAGCGCTATCCTCTCAGGCACATGTGGCTGCGTCAGTCCCGTTAGGGGCAGTTCGCACCCAAGGCGGATTTGGTTTCAGGCTCTCTGCAGACTCAGGCTGCCTCGGATAACCCTCAGAGTGAAGCGAGTGTTTTCTGGGCCGCCGTAAAAGCGCCAGACTTTGGTTTTGCTTTTGAAATGAAAGTCGCGATTTGGGAGTGCAACCAATTCACAGCCAGGTCAGAGGAGAAACACATCCGGAGCATTAAATTCCTCTCCCTCCGTTACCTCGGCGTAAATCCCTGAAGCCAAGGGAGACGTTCCAGATTTACACCGGCATCAAAGGAAGCAAAAGCTGACTCTACAGCGGCTCACCAGCAAAACAGCACCGAAAGGTGCTAAGACTTTATGATCACAAGCATATTTCTGTGTTCACAAAGGGCACGTCTTCACTACCCGCCGGATCGGCGGGTAGCAATTGGTTTATGGGGGATCGACTTATCGCGTCTAGTGAAGACGCGATAAAATCGATCCCTGATCGCTCTGCCGTCGACTCCGGAAATCCTCAGCGGCAAGAGGCGGCAGCGGAGTCGACGGCGGCGTGGCAGCGGTCGACTTGCCGCCGTCCTCACAGCCAGGTAAGTCGACCTAAAATACGCCACTTCAGCTACACTATTCACGTAGCTGAAGTTGCGTATCTTAGGTCGACCCCCCGCTGTAGTGTAGACCTAGCCTTAAGTTAAGAAAGCAGCCAGAGCCTGCACCGATACCAATCTGCACCAGTACAGGCTTTGCTTGAAGCAGTGTTCCTCATTACTCCTATTTTAGAGCGTCGGGAAACAGGCCCAGAGAAAGGTCCCGGGCGTCAGCAACCCCCAGACCTCCAAATTCCCAGGCGGGGAGACCCACTGCAAGCCGCTGGAGCTTGCAAGTTAGCAAACCGTCGCCTCGGCTGCAGAGTTGTATCGCGACAGAACCCAGACGCCCCAAATCGCGGTGGGAACCCGACGGGGCCAGGTCACGAATGAAGGGCAAGAGAAGGCGGCGGTGTGGGCCAGTGCAAGGGGGACCGACTGGGACGCAGGATGCCTGGGTTCTGGTCTCAGCTCCGCGACTTCGAGAGACTCCCTGCCCCGCTCTGTGCCTTGGTTTCCCCTCGCACCCCGTTGTTTTCCCTATTTAGGTTGTAAGCACTTTGGGTCAGGGACGGTCTCTTTCGCTACCTGTCTGTGCAGCACCCTGCACCCCAGGGACCCTGATCTCGGTCACCGGGTGTGTCTGTTCAGTGCCTGGCAAAACAGGGAGGAAGGATGTTCTTTGTTCTTTTATGTTGACACCCGTCCTTGAGTCTGAATAATTTACCACCCTGCCTCCTAATGCACTAGCTAAGTGGCACGAAGCACATTAGGCAGAGATAATGGAGCCTTAGTCACATGTGAAGCCCCACTCGAGAGATAGGTCAGCTAGCAGATAAAACACTGACATCTCTCAAAACCTACTTGGAATAGGAGAGGCCCTTAGACGAACGCGGGGCAAAAATTTTCAGCCAAAAAGCCTCCGCCCCCCACCACAACCACGGATTTGGCGTCGCCAATGAACGTTTTGTGAATTGGTGTCGGTTTCACCGAATTGTTCGCATCAAGGGAAAAGAAATGATCCGACATTCCAAATGAGCCCAAACGTTTCATTTAGATGGACGGCCCACACCCGGTCAGGGTGGTGCTCTGTCCCGCTGTAGTGGGATACACAGAGAGGTTGAGGAGTTGCTACCCTGTTGCGCACACTCAGACATTTATATGATCTCATCAGACAGGAGAAAGGGCATAAACACAAATAGAGAGGATGAAATTTCCCTTCTGGGCAGGTATTTTCTAATAGCGGTTTTATTGCATCTGAAACATGCAACACTGGCCAATGCCAAGGCTCATAGGGCTAAGCCAAAGGAGCAATTAAATATCCCTCTATGCAGCGAGAGTTGAAACAACAGGAAGCCAACGCCCAAAGCAATGCGGAGCAAAAGCTAAGGGTGTTTCCATGGGATTGATTTGGTTGCAGTGTGCGTGGGAGAGAGAGAGTGACAGCAAGCCAGCAGAAAGCGAGAGAAAGGCAGTCGTGTCCTAGGAGGAGGCCAAGGGACAGAGCTCCTTGGGCCACAGGGCTGGCTAGCAGTGGCGTAGCCAGGTGGAGGGAACAGGGAGAGCAATAAAAAAAAAAAGGCACCACCCACGCTTTTATTCACCCTGTGGCGCTCTGGGTCTTCGGCGACGGGCCCTTCACTCACTCTGGGTGTCTTCGGCAGCATTGAAGGTCCCGCCGCCGAAGTGCCGCTGAAGACCCGGAGCGAGTGAAGGTCCCGCCACCGAAGACCCGGAGCACCGCCGGGTGAGTAAAATAAAAGCGCCGCAGTGGATGGCGCCTTTTTTTTTCCCAATCGTTCTCCAGGGTGAGTAAAAAGGTGCCAAGAAATTGACAAGGCCGCTCCGCGCTTCCCCCCAGCTACGCTACTGCTGGCTAGAAAGGCGGGCTTAGAGATTCACAGATTCCAAGACCAGACGGGACCACCGAGATCATCTGATCTCCCGTACAACACGGGCCACAGAACTTCCCCAAAGTGATTCCAGTTTGAACTGGAATAGATCTCGGGGGAAGATGGGAGAAATCCCATCTTGATTTAAAATTTAAGACTGTGAGTTGGTGGATATTATTGGTAAACGAACAGGATGGCACCTAAGAGGATATCTGACTTCTATCATCCATTTCTCCTCTGAACGGAAACAACCATCTGGGTTTTAAGAGGGGCAACGCCCCCTCTCTTTGTGACCATTTCTGCTCTGTAGTACACACATCATCTGTATTCCCCCTCTTCATTAGACAAACGCCCGTCAGGGATGGTCTAGATAATACTTACTCCCGCCATGAGTGCGGGGGACTGGACTAGGCGACCTCTCGAGATCCCGTCTATGATTCCGGTTAGAACGACAGCCCGATCCTGTTGATAAAGGATCAGTTCGGAGTTGCACCCCGTTTTTACAGAGCACGCCAAGGGCTCGTGACACAGTGACTGTTCCGCGCTGTCAAGCTGGAGGACTGCGTCCCGTTTTGGGCTTTAACAGCCACGTGGCCAAACTGGAGAGAATCCAGAGAAGAGCAACAACAACAAAACGCTCAGGGCTTTAGAAAAAACGTGACCTATGCAGAATCCCAGGCACCACTACAGGCTGGGGACCAACTGGCTAAGCGGCAGTTCTGCAGAAAAGGACCTGGGGGTTACAGTGGACAAGAAGCTGGATATGAGTCAGCAGTGTGCCCTTGTTGCCAAGAAGGCCAACGGCATTTTGGGCTGTATAAGTAGGTGCATTGCCAGCAGATCGAGGGACGTGATTATTCCCCTCTATTCAGCACTGGTGAGGCCACATCTGGAGTACTGCTTCCAGTTTTGGGCCCCCCACTACAGAAGGAATGTGGACAAATTGGAGAGAGTCCAGCGGAGGGCAACAAAAATGATTAGGGGGTTGGGGCACATGACTTACAAGGAGAGGCTGAGGGAACTGGGATTGTTTAGTCTGCAGAAGAGAAGAATGAGGGGGGATTTGATAGCAGCCTTCAACTATCTGAAGGGGGGTTCCAAAGAGGATGGAGCTCGGCTGTTCTCAGTGGTGGCAGATGACAGAACAAGGAGCAATGGTCTCAAGTTGCAGTGAGGGAGGTCTAGGTTGGATATTAGGAAACGCTATGTCCCTAGGAGGATGGTGAAGCACTGGAATGGGTTCCCCCTAGGGAGGCGGTGGAATCTCCTTCCTTAAAGGTTTTTAAGGTCTAGCTTGACAAAGCCCTGGCTGGGATGATTTAGTTGGGGTTGGTCCTGCTTTGAGCAGGGGATTGGACTAGATACCTCCTGAGATCTCCTCCAACCCTAATCTTCTATGATTCTATGATTCACAAACACAGTTTGCGGATATAAAGTGGCCACCCATACATAAAAAGCACGAGCGACGTCAGTACAAACGAAAATGTCATATGGCGACGTCTTTATATACTGCTCTATAGACTGTATGCAAATATATGCACAATATTTAGATTCCAACCGATGTATTTTATAATGATATGGGTGAAAATGAGAAAGTCAGCACATGTTCAGTAGTAGCGCGCTGTGACACTTTGGTATGTTTATGTGGGATTTTGTACGCAAGTAGTTTTTACTGAGGTGAAACTTGGGGGTACACAAGACAAATCAGACTCCTGCAAGGGACACCGTAGTCTGGAAAGGTCTTGGGAAGAGAAGGCCGAGGGGGGGACTCGGTCGCAGTCTTCAAAGCCGTAAGACGGTTGTTATAAAAAGGACGGGGACCAATTGTTCTCCATGTCCGCCCACGGTGGACTGACCTAGTGGAGGCCAGACCTCTCGAGATCCAACTCATGGAAAGAGCTGATTTGGCAAATCAGACACCAGGTGGCGCTCCCAGCCCAGCTACGGCCTCGGGGAGTAGGGAAAAAGGCCACCGCTTGTGGGGATATTCTGGTTCGGGCCCTAGAGGCAATCGGTCCCGGCAGCATTGTTCCATCCTGAGTGGTGGGGGTCCTTTGCAAAGGACCAGGACGAATATTATCCCTGTTTTACAAACAGGGAAACTGAGGCACGGAGGAGGTGGGCAGAACCCACATCTCCTACCTCCCAGCCTATGCTGCCTCCCACCCCTGGCTGGGAGTGGGGGTCTGTGGGGTGGTCCCCAGTAGTCGGCGCCTCAGCCAATCCTCTGAAGTGGATCCGACCAGGTCCCTTCCTCAGCGGCGCAAAGGATGCTGGGTGCAAAGAACAGGCCTGGTGAAACGCGACCGCCAGCGCTATCCAGGGCTGCTCCCCTGGTCTCTGGGCCCGGGGGAGGACCAAAGCTGACACAGCTGAAAGGAGCCAATAGACACCCAGCTCGCTCCAAAGGCCTGCGGGAAGCCAAGCTGGAGAGGAGACCCCTGATGGAAAACACTGAGAAGTCAGCTCCAGTCTGAGTGCTTCTGCTATTCGGGGAACCAGCTCCGAGGGCTAATTAGGCGACTACCGATGCCTTTAATTCCTCCCGGGAACCAGCTGGCAGCCACCACGGCTCCCGTCGCTCCGGGCCTGGAATTCCACTTGAATAGACTTGGCGCCGGCTTGGGTTTTCTGGGAGGGCTGGAGGTGTTCGCTCTCCGCGGCCAGGACGGCTGCCGGCCGCGCTCGCCAGGCAGTAAGGAAGCCTTCTTGGCCGTAGATCCTCCCCTGGCAAGACTAGAATCTGACTCCAGCCCCCGAGCTGGCTGCCGCAAACTCCCTCGCTCAAGGGCGCCAGCGTGAACCCTGCCAGCTCCCCACAGCGTTCTCCCGGGCTTCTTGGGGCTCTGCCAGGGGGCACTCAGCCCAGGTCCCTACAGATGTCTGGGCTGCCGCACCAGCTGGGTGAGGCATGACGGGGGCGGGCTGCTGGGGCGTCATCGGGGTAATGACGGCATGGCAGAGCCCGTGTCTCCTGGCTGACCCTCCTCTGGGCCTAGCACAGCGGGCTGAAGAGTGATGGGGGTCGGCAGAGGAAAGACCCCAACTGGTGTCAATGGGGCCAGATCCCAGCCAGTGTCAATGGGCGTCTCTCCATCGGAGTCAACGGGGCAGATCCCAGCCAGTGTCAATGGGCGTCTCTCCATCGGAGTCCATGGGGCCAGATCCCGACTGGTGTCAATGGGCGTCTCTCCATCGGAGTCAATGGGGCCAGATCCCGGCTGGTGTCAATGGGCGTCTCTCCACTGGAGTCAATGGGGCCAGATCCCGGCTGGTGTCAATGGGCGTCTCTCCACTGGAGTCAACGGGGCCAGATCCCAGCTGGTGTCAATGGGCGTCTCTCCATTGGAGTCAACGGGGCCAGATCCCAGCCCGTGTCAATGGGCGTCTCTCCGTTGGAGTCAATGGGGCCAGATCCCGGCTGGTGTCAATGGGCGTCTCTCCACTGGAGTCAATGGGGCCAGATCCCGGCTGGTGTCAATGGGCGTCTCTCCATTGGAGTCAACGGGGCCAGATCCCAGCTGGTGTCAATGGGCGTCTCTCCATTGGAGTCAACGGGGCCAGATCCCAGCCCGTGTCAATGGGCATCTCTCCATTGGAGTCAACGGGGCCAGATCCCAGCTGGTGTCAATGGGCGTCTCTCCATTGGAGTCAACGGGGCCAGATCCCAGCCCGTGTCAATGGGCGTCTCTCCGTTGGAGTCAATGGGGCCAGATCCCAGCTGGTATCAATGGGTGTCTCTCCGTTGGAGTCAACGGGGCCAGAACCCAGCTGGTGTCAATCAGTCCTGGCTCCACTGACACATGTTACTGGTCTTCTTGGGGTTCCTTCTCCCCGAACATCTGGTGCTTCCGAGCGTGGGGGGAGCTGAGACTGGATCCACTTCCTCCTCCCGCTTCAGGATCTGCTGGCGGCAGCTGCCGCCAAGGGGGCTGGGGCAGAGGGAGACGGCGACGGCTTGGTCCAGGGTCGTGATCAGCAGCGGGGGCATATTTTAGGGATTGGGGGAGCCTTTTCATCCTTCTCCTCCCCAGCCATAGGGCAGGCAGACCTGGGGCAGCACCCCACCGCCAGAACAGAGACGCTCTAGAGCAGCTCCATGCACCCCCATTAGGCACTACTAACGAGCTCATGAGCTCAGCGCTGCACAGAACTCCCACCCTGCCCCGACCGAGATCGGGGCCCCGTCGTGCTGGGCGCTGCACAGACCCCCCTGGCCAAGATCAGGGCCCCATCACACCAGGCACCGCACAGACCCACCTGACCAAGATATGGGGCCCACCACCCCATAGAGATCCCAACGAAGGCCTGCCGGGCGCTGCATGAGGTACAGTTCCTGCCCAGAAACCTTCCTCTCTGCCCAAACAACGGGTGGGAGGGGAGACGACCCACCCGAGGTCACATGACAGGGCAGGGGCATGAACAGAACCCAGGTGTCCTGACTCCTAGCTGCCGCCCACTGTCCACCCTACAGCCTGATTCAATGGGAAATCCGAAGACTCCAGGATCTTACCTCATGAACTGGCTGAAGGCTTTGTAGTTGGTGAGCGTGTGATAATCCTCCTCGGAGAACACGTGGTCCACGTCTTCCAGCCCCCAGGTCATGAGCAGCTGGGCCGAGGACTTCTGCTCCACCTGCTGAGCAAGCCAAACGCTCCCCGTTAGCCAGATCCTATCCAAAGGGGAGGATACACCCCTGCCCTCCCAGTGGGAGGTTTCCCAGGATTGGCGCGTGGAGAGGAAGCGTGAGGGACCACCACAGAGGCATCCTAAAGATTCCAGTCCTGAGAGATCTACCATTCTCCTACGTCCCTGCTAGAGACAGGATACAATGGAGCATCCATACTGAATTGCCAAGGATCCAGTAATTAGCAGCAAAAGGGAGTGGGCAAAATGGAGCCATAGCATTCGCGGCCAGAAGGTTCTACCAAATCATGCAGCACGGCCTCCTGTCTAGCGCATGGCCAGCCACGTACTAAACCCAACAAAAGCGGGGACCTTTCTCGGTTTTCCAGTTCATGGGCAAGTCTGACAAATCAGGGGACGGGAGAACCATGATGGGCTCGAACCAAAAATAAAGTTTTTCAAACTTCTCGGCATCTCCAAAAAAAACAAACCACCCAACTGTTTTGGGTCGAACGCAACTTTTTGCTCGCCCGGAAATGAAATGATTGGTTTCGATTTCGATCAGGTTTCATTTTTTAAAAAAAATAAAACGAAGAGAAATTTTGAAAGTTGTTTTGAAGAAAACAAAAATCAAACGTTTCGTCTGCAAACTTTTTTTTTTCCAAAACATTTTGGATTTTTTCAGAGTAAAACAACAGGAAATGAAGAAATAGAAAATCGCTTTCAACTGAAAAAATCAAAATGTTTCATTTCGGTTTTGAGCCCTATTTACCATTTTTGTTAAATGAAATTACACCTCTACCCCGATATAACGCTGTCCTCGGGAGCCAAAAAATCTCACCGCGTTATAGGTGAAACCGCGTTATATCGAACTTGCTTTGATCCACCGGAGTGCGCAGCCCCCCCCCTCCCCAGAGCGCTGCTTTACCGCGTTATATCCGGATTTGTGTTATATCGGGTCACGTTATATCGGGGTAGAGATGTATTAGATGAAAAGTCGTTTAGAAACAGTTTGAATTTTTCAGCTTTTTTTTTTGTTCCTAGGAATTTTTTGTTTGTTACTTTGCTTGGGGACCAAAACTATTTGGCAAAATGGAGGCAAATTTGTTAAATATTTTGGTGCCACTGAATCTATATTTTTCAAACACTCCCGATTTTTTCCACATGAAAAACTTCCCACTGGAAAATGTGATTTTGTCAAAACCGACTAAATGCTTCATTTCTCCCAAAGCGGGAAAATCAAAATGAGAAATTTCACTTCAATTTTTGGCGGAACAGATGGGGATTAACTGAGGCTGGAGCTCCGAAGCAGAATTATACCCATCAGAGGAAGGGAGGGTCAGGAACGGCCTTCCAGTGGGGGGCACGAGGGAGACAGCCGAATGAGTCTGAAGACGGACCTTGCCCAGTGTCTGATTGGGGGCCTGCCGTAGCTGACACAAACTTGGTGACTCGGGCGTTCCCTGCCTGTCCTAGGTCTCAACTAAAAAACGGTTGCTTCGTTGCCGTTTTCCATTTTCAGATTTCCTGTTTTGGGGAGGGGGTTCTTCCCACTTTTTCTCAGGGAGAAGGTTAATCAAAGGGTGAAAGAGGGAAAAAACCCCAAAATCGCAAAGCTGAACATCGGAACAAACTATTTTCAATTAAAAAGAAAAAATGTGGTTTCGAAAGGAAAATTCTCCCCAAACCCACAACATTTTGCTGGTGGACAATTTCAGATTTGGGATTTCCCCAACGCCATCCGTTTGCCCCGCACCTTCTCCGACAGAACGGCAGTCCCAGAGCGCTTTGGACAGGCAAACTCGGCTTCGAAACAACAGGGAGGAGGGAAACTCCGCTAATAGGGGAGTTATCTTGAGAAAGAGCAGGTGCTTTGGAATGGCTGAAGGGCCTACCAGAGTTTATGCACCTAACTCCTGATGTCCCTTGTGCCCTTTCCAAACATCAGCCAAAAAGCAGAGATTTTGAGGCAGAAGTTTGCTAGCAAACAGGCCTCTGTCCAGAGCGAAGCTGCTGTCAGCCCAGGCCGATCTAACCATGCCGTCCGTTTGCGCGTGGTTCCGCGGCCCGCTGCTTCGGTTCATTGCATGCACGGGATAGCAAGGAGTTGAGGCAAGCTCCCAAACGGCGCTCGCTAAAATCCAGTTAAGCTCTCCCGCCACGGCTCTGGGAATCCCTCTCTCCCGCCGCCCTGTTCACGCGGGGTCCAACGGCTCGTCAGGTTTGGGGGTGGACTGCCTGTTGGGATCCTCCGGGCACATCTTGCCTCATCAATCCCCTGCCAGGGCAGGGAAATCAGGCAGTGGGGGTATCTCGGTCTCTGCCGGGTTAGTCTCCGGAGATGGTTAGGTCTTTGGGCTCAGTTGAGGGGTAAGTGGGTGGAAGTGACTGGCCTATGCTAGACAGGAGGGTGGACTGGATTGGGGGAGGGATAGCTCAGTGGTTTGAGCAGTGGCCTGCTAAACCCAGGGTTATGAGTTCAATCCTTGAGGGGGCCATTTAGGGATCTGGGGCAAAAATCTGTCTGAGGATTGGTCCTACTTTGAGCAGGGGGTTGGAGGTCCCTTCCAACCCTGATATTCTATTCTATGAAACCTGGTGGCCCCATCTGGCTTCACGCTCTATGGGAATATCGGCTCCAGCCCATGAAACTGATCCGGGTGATGATTTCCCCTATACGTGCAAAGGGCCACCGGGGTGGGGGGTTTCACCCCAGAGAGCTCGGCCAGCAGCGGGTGGCGGATCGCTGCTCTGTACCTTTACTTTCTGGCCTGCATCACCATCCACCTTTTTCCGGCGTTTGGTCTTTTTCTCCTTCTTCTCCCGGTGCTTCCGCCGCTTCTTCTTGGCCACCCCTCCATAGTCGCTGCTCCCGCTCTCCGACTTCTCCCGGAACTCCTCCCGGTCCGACTCAAACTCATCCTCGCTCACCTGAGGGGCGAGAGGGGCAAAGTCAAGAGGGAGCTAATTGGCGAGGGAACACAACGGCTCCCAGCGGGGACAGGGCGGATGTCAATCTCGGTTGAACCGGCTGGGAGGATTTGGGGGGGAAATCTCTCAGGTGCCCCGGCTGTTATGCGTTTCATCAGCAGATCTCAAAGCATTTCACAAACGAGGTCGGCATCAGTTCGCAGATGGGGAAACTGAGGCACGGTGGGGGTGGGGAGGAGGAGGGAGTGATTTGCTCTAGGTTACCCAGTGTCAGAGCTGGGAATAGGATCCTGTGCCACCAATACATGCTGCCCCCAATAAAGAGGCCGAACAGATTCTGGGCGCGGGGTTTGAGCCTTCTCGGGCTGAGGAGACGGGCAGGGCCGATAAACGCAGCTCGGCGGCAAGATCAGCCCACCGAGCTCAAAAAGGGCTGTGTCCCCGCATAGATTCCCCTCCCTGTCCAAGATCAACCCGCCCCACCCTCACACCCGCTGCTCCCTCCCCATCTGAGATCACACACACACCCCGCCTCCAGCTGCCCTGCCCCCGACGAGTCGGCCGCCCGGCAAACTGGCTTACTAATTTTTTGCGCTTCCGGGGCTTCCCCGGCTTGTTCTCCTTCTGTTTGCGGGGACCCCTTTTCTTCTTCTTGACGCCCAGGGCGCTCTCCTGGTTCCTGAGATCCCCATCTTCTTCGTCTGCAGAGCCGGGGGGAAAGAAAAGATAAGTAAGTCAGCACCGGGGAGCGGGCTGCCGGCACCAGGATTCTGTGCGTCTGGCTCACACGCTGAAGCAAGCTGTCTTCCCCCCCCCCCCCCCCCGGCTCCCTCTTCGCCCACCCCTACAATCCACCCTGCCTAGGATCCTCGCCTCTGAGCAGCCGGGGCCAGGCACTAATAAGCCGAGAGCCCCTGCCTACAGCCGCACCGTCCCGCGGGCCCGGAGCTGCCATCTGTTCTCCACGCCTGCCGGGCACGGATTACAGGCCCCCAAGGAACTGGGCTCAGAGCCCGGCTCGTCGCGTTTTGCAGCCGCTCGAAGCCACCGCGTTGAGGACGCGCGGGGACCTCCGAGGTGAACGGCAGGCCAAAGAGCCGCGGGCGAACAGTTTGAATCTCTCGGCTGGCGTCAACCTTAGCTCCCCATTCATTCTCTCCTGCACAATCCTGAAGTCATAAGGCTGCCAGACTGGGTCAGGCCTCGCTACAACTAACCTAGTATCCTGTCTCCAACAGTGGCCTGAGCTAGCGCGCTGGGAGAGCATACAGGACAATTATGCTGTGACCCACTGTGCTCTACCACTCCCGGTAGCCCGCGGTTTAGGGTCACCACGAGCGTGGGGTTGCGTCCCGGACCATCTTGGCTAGGAGCCACCAATGAACCTATCCTCCGTGAACTTTTTGGGAACCCAGTTATATTTTTGGTCTTCGCCACATCCCATGGCAAGGACTTCCACAGATTAATTGTGCAAAAAAACAACTTAGAATCATAGAATATCAGGGTTGGAAGGGACCTCAGGAGGTATCTAGTCCAACCCCCTGCTCAAAGCAGGACCAATCCCCAGCTAATTCATCCCAGCCAGGGCTTTGTCAAGCCTGACCTTAAAAACCTCTAAGGAAGGAGACTCCACCACCTCTCTAGGGAACCCATTCCAGTGCTTCGCCATCTTCCTAGTGAACTAGTGTTTCCTAATATCCAACCGAGACCTCCCCCACTGCAACTTGAGACCATTACTCCTTGTTTTGTCATCTGGTACCACTGAGAACAGTCTAGATCCATCCTCTTTGGAACCCCCTTTCAGGTAGTTGAAAGCAGCTATCAAATCCCCCCTCATTCTTCTCTTCTGCAGACTAAACAATCTCAGTTCCCTCAGCCTCTCCTCATAAGTCATGTGCTCCAGCCCCCTAAGCATTTTTGTTGCCCTCTGCTGGACTCTTCCCAATTTTTCCACATCCTTCTTGTAGTGTGGGGCCCAAAACTGGACACACTACTCCAGATGAGGCCTCACTAATGTCGAATAAAGGGGAATGATCACATCCCTCGATCGGCTGGCAGTGCCCCTACTTATACAGCCCCAAATGCCATTAGCCTTCTTGGCAAAAGCGAGACTCGCCCGAACAGGGACTTGAACCCTGGACCCTCAGATTAAAAGTCTGATGCTCTACCGACTGAGCTATCCGGACTTCCTCTTCTTCGTACTAAACCAGCTGCCTCTGTTTTGGCGGGTGAGCCCTGGTTTTTGTACGGTGTGAAAGGGTAAAATGACACTTCTCTGAGTGCAGGGGAAATTGATGGGCCCGCGTTGGACAGGCCAGATTAGATGATCTAACTGGCCTTCAACGAAACAACGGGCTCAATTCCGTTTCTTTCCTGCACCAGCTTTACGTAGATGCAGCTCCGCTGGCTAGTGAGCCAAACCTGGCTGGATAGCCGTGGTTCCAAACCATCGGCTGGCCATTCATTATGCAAACGCGCCAAATCCTCTCCACTGGCGTTTTGAGGGAGTGTTACTCTTGTTTATTTTTTGCAATAATACGGAAGCATCGGCAGGCCCCAGCTGAGACCAGGGCCCCCGCTGTGCCAGGCGCTGCACAAACGCCTCGTCAGAGACAAGTCCCCGTCCCAAAGAGCTTACAATCGAAATCAGCAGAGAAGGGGAAACTGAGGCACCAGGAATGGGAACGACTCGCCCACCGACGCACAGCGGGTCAGCAGCAGAGCCAGCCCTGGCGATCTCTGATGCCCCAGGGGAAAGTGGCTCCCACTCCCCGATACCAATTGCGCATCAATTCCTTCCTGACCCCTGCAGGCAACTTGGCCGGAGCCCTGAAGCATGAGATTGGCTCGGAGTCGTTGTCCTAATTGCACTAAGTTACTGGGCTCCTTGCAAATGTTGGCGTTCCCGGTCCACGCTGCTGAGAATGACTGACGTCAGGAGCAAAGAACCGGGAAACGTTCTCTTTCCGTAACGGCATTTGCACCGCAGGAAGAATAGCTTTTGGCATTTCACCCCGGCCCAACGGTTTCCTTCAAGTAACGCATAAGTCACAGAGAAGCCAGTGCCAACCCGGAAAGCCTCCTAGGGATGGAGTCACACGTTATCTATTAAGGATTATTTACATAGGGAAATTAAGCGGAATAGCTGTTCCACAAAACCTCCCTGTCAGGAACAGCGACAGCGCTTTCGATTCTCACCCTCCCTTCCTCCAAATTAACTTTCAAGCCTTGACATGCGTCTCCAAAGCGAGGCCGCACCAGGTCAGAATGCATCTTCATCCTCCTCACAGCTGGCAACGGATTTCCAGCAGCTGAGATACGCCCGTGCAATCCGCCCCAACCTCCCCCCCGCCGGCTAAATGCTATATTTACTCCGAGGACCCTGTTATTTCACCAAAGGGCAGACAGCTGCATTCTGGTATTTATTCCTTCCCTAGGGTCGTGCTACTGACCCATGCAGCTGTGGAAAACCAACCATTATTAGGGCTTTTAGGGTGAAACAGATATTTACCCGTTACTCTTCTCTTGCAAAATAATAAATACACAGTGTCAGACATGAGTTCGGGCCTTGCGTAAAGCGAAATTATGGTTTCTAGGCCGACCCGGCTGGTCATTTCACACCCTACCCCACCCCGTTGTCAATTTCACAGTAGGCAAAAATATGGGGATCTGGCAGGCAAAGTTACACCTGCAAGCTACTCCCTCGCAGACCCAAGCCCCAACGCATCACAGAACCGTAAGGCTGGAAAAGACCTAGAGAGGACAACTAGACCATCTGCAGAAAAGGACCTAGGGGTTACAGTGGAAAAGAAGCTGGATATGAGTCAGCAGTGTGCCCTTGTTGCCAAGAAGGCCAAAGGCATTTTGGGCTGTATAAGTAGGGGCATTGCCAGCAGATGGAGGGACGTGATTATTCCCCTCTATTCGGCACTGGTAAGGCCTCATCTGGAGTACTGTGTCCAGTTTTGGGCCCCACACTACAAGAAGGATGTGGAAAAATTGGAGAGAGTCCAGCGGAGGGCAACAAAAATGATTAGGGGGCTGGGGCACATGACTTACGAGGAGTGGCTGAGGAAACTGGGGTTATTTAGTCTGCAGAAGAGAAGAGTGAAGGGGGATTTGATAGCAGCCTTCAGCTACCTGAAGGGGGGTTCCAAAGAGAATGGATCTAGACTGTTCTCAGTGGTGGCAGATGACAGAACAAGGAGCAATGGTCTCAAGTTGCAGTGGGGGAGGTCTAGGAAAAACTTTTTCACTGGGAGGGTGGTGAAGCACTGGAATGGGTTCCCTAGGGAGGTGGTGGAATCTCCTTCCTTAGAGGTTTTTAAGGCCCGGCTTGACAAAGCCCTGGCTGGGATGATTTAGTTGGGGATTGGTCCTGCTTTGAGCAGGGGGTTGGACTAAGATACCTCCTGAGGTCCCGTCCAACCCTGATATTCTATGATTCTATGACTAACTATTATCTAGACCATCCCTGACAGGTGTTTGTCCAACCTGCTCTTAAAAACCTTCAATGATGGAGACTCCACCACCTCCCTGGGCAATTTATTTCAGAGCTTAACCACCCTGACAGTCAGGAAGTTTTTCCTAATGTCCAACCTAAACCGCCCTTGCTACAATTTAAGCCCGTTGCTTCTTGTCCTATCCTCAGGGGTTAAGGAGAACAATTTTTCTCCCTTCTCCTTGTAACAACCTTTTATGTACTTGAAAACTGTGATCATGTCCCCTCTCAGTCTTCTCTTCTCCAGACTAAACAAACCCAATTTTTTCAATCTTCTCTCATGTTTTCTAGACCCCTCATCATTTTTGTTGCCCTTCTCTGGACTCTCTCCAATCCGTCCCCATCTTTCCTAAAATGAGGCGCCCGGAACTGGACACAAGACTCCAGCTGAGGCTGTATCAGCGCGGAGTAGGGCGTAAGAATTACTTCCTGTGTCTGGCTTACGACGCTCCTGCTAATGCAACATCAAGATGCTTTGGTCTAACTAAAGTCATCGGGCTCACTACAGGCGTAACCGGGTGAGATCACAGGAGGTCAGAGTAGATGATCCTTCCGCCTTAAACTCCAAGAAGTCTCTAGGGCCTGGTCCACACTAACCCCCCACTTCGAACTAAGATACGCAACTTCAGCTATGTTAATAACGTAGCTGAAGTCGAAGTACCTTAGTTCGAACTTACCGCGGGTCCAGACGTGGCAGGCAGGCTCCCCCGTCGACTCCGCGTACTCCTCTCGCGGAGCAGGAGTGTCGATGGCGAGCACTTCCAGGATCGATTTATCACGTCTAGACAAGACGCGATAAATCGATCCCAGAAGATCGATTTCTTACCGCCGGACCTGGAGGTAAGTATAGACGTACCCAAAGTCTCTCCAAGGCACTCAGCCGAGGGACCCGCTGCAAATCTAAGCCAGGAGTGTGAAGAACCCCAAAAAACCCCAGCACCGTGGCAGACCCGATGGTAACTTACGTGCCTGCCTTGTTGACAAGACATTCACGGTTTGAAGCTCTAACGCTCCGCCGTCGTCTCCCCTGCTTTACCAAAATGCAGCCACCTCTGAGAGGGTGGAGCCAAGCGACACCGTGACAGAGTTTGAGACAGGAAGTGAACCGTTCCCATCACCATTCTTTCCTCTAATACCACTTCCCCTGCTGCGACCTTGGCGCCTCTGTCCCCCGAGTCCTACCCAGCTTGTGAGATCTGATGGGACCAGAGCCCAAGACGGACCACGTCCGGCGAAGCCAGCAGCAGCAAACCCATGAGTCAATCACCTCGGAGCAGCTATCAAATGTCAGACGACCGGGATCCTGGCAAGGCCGACGGCGGTTTGAAACAAGCAAAGCTCTGAGTTATGTGCCGAAGAGCAGAGGAAAGAGATTTTGGCTCCCTCGCCTGTGGCTCAGGGTAGTATGAATGACAGAAGCCAGACCTTGGGAAAAGGGGATTTTTTTTTTAATCCACTGGACACTGCCAAGCCGAAGCCTTCAAAAGCCATGAGTCAGGCCGCAAAGAAAATCATGAGGTCGACTTCTTAAAAAAAAAATAATAATAATCCTGAGATTTAAAAAATAAATAATAAATCCAGGGTTCCTCCCACCCCCGCCCGGTTTTATGTTTTCAAGCTTTCCCCCACAACCCAGAGAGGTCACAACTTGCTATTTTCAAACAACCACAGCTGAAAGTCTCACCTAATCACATGACTCTGGGAGCTGAGGATTTAAGGAAATCAGGAAATGGCACAAGAGTTTTGCAGCGCCGTCCTCAGCATACCGGCAAAATAAGACAGAGCTTGTGGGGTGCAGCACGCTCCCTGTTCTCTTCTCACTCACCCCAATGTCAATCGGGAGTCGCTCCGCTGGTGTGAATGGGTCCCTCTGCACCTTTTTTTGGACAGCTGTTTAACCATCTGCTCTCCTCCGCAGAAGCTCTGATTAGCTCAGGGAGGCCAGACGTAACGAGGCCTTGCTAATGTCACAAGACAGCCAGCTGAACAGCAATTAGACAGCCATTCTCATGCTTCGTCCCGCCCCGTGAGCCGTTTCTCCACCTGCTTGACTGGAGACCGTGGGGGAACGTTCCCCAAGCGTGACTAACGCAGAACATCTAGCATCGCCTCTAGAAAACCCACGCTCAAACCAGCGAGACCAGAATCCCAGCCACCAACGCTCAGCCAAATTCCTCGCACAGCCAAATTCCTCGCACCTAGGGCGATGGGGTTTTGATCCTTTTTTTTTTTAATTTGGTGTCAGTGAAATTGCCAGATTGGCAGCCCTGGGGACAGAAGATAATTAGCAAACAGACACAGGCACAACCCAGCCAGGCCTCAATGCTGGGATGGCCAGCGACAGGGCCCTGGAGTCCGTTTTGGAGGCCAGAAGGGGCATTACAACCACTTCGTCTGACACAGGCGCTCGGGTGGGACTTTTGAGAACGCTGCACTCGCTTCACACAACGGCCACCGTACGGCCGTCATAAAGGAATGAATCATAGAATATCAGGATTGGAAGGGACCTCAGGAGGTCATCTAGTCCAACCCCCTACTCAAAGCAAGCCCAATCCCCAGACAGATTTTTGCCCCAGATCCCTAAATGGCCCCCTCAAGGATTGAACTCACAACCCTGGGTTTAGCAGGCCACTGCTCAAACCACTGAGCTATCCATTTCCTAACTGAGCTGTCCCCCCAGGCGGCGTCACTGGGGGGCATAGATCACCGTTCCCGTTGCGCGCTTCCCTGGGCTGAGGAAGCTAATGAGCCGACCACCGGACCAAATTCGGTGATGAATCCTGGTCACCCCCCACCCGCAGCACATTGTGCATATGCTAAGAAGGCAGCGTTGCTTGCACGTGGGGCAGCTTCCCTCTCTCAGACCAATGGGCGCAGGCTCTCTGCAAATTCAAGAGTCAGTTACACTCACCTCACATTGTCAAGGTTTGTCCTCTTCCCCTCCCCGATAGAGTTGTTTTTTTTTTAAACAAAAACTGAGACACTTGAGAACAACGGAGAGGTGAGTCCGCGCTTCCCCGCACGCCACTGGTGGACACCCCAATGGCACCTGGGCTGGATTCAAACTGTTCCATAGCTCCAAGCGCCCCAACTCCCCGCCTTACACCTTGAGCAGGGAGCACTTCCTGCCGTGAGCCAAAGGCCCTCGGCACTTTACAGGACAGACCCCTAAAAGTTAGGTTTAAGCAGAGGAAGGAGGGTCTTGCGGGTAAAGCTTTTGACTACGACTCAGAAGATCTGAGTTCAATTCCCAACACAGACTTCTGATACGACCCTGGCTAAGTCACCGAGACCCAGATTTTTACAGGCATTTGGAATTAATGGGATTTTGGCACCAAAAAAACATCGATCCCTGTGGCCCTCAGTTCTGGGGATAACGACATGTCCCTTCCCCACAGAGCCGTCGGGATGTTTGTAAGGGACTCAGGGCCCCCGGGACCAGAGCTTTGGAGCGGAGCCCGGAGCTGGAGCATGGACCAGTAGGTTTTATGCACGGAGCTGGAGCGGAGCAATTAAAAAATTTGATTGCTCCAAATTCTTGCCCGGGACAGACAGGATCAGACACCGGCGCGTCCGTCTCCCGAATCGGGAGTTTCCTCCCCGGCATGCAGAGCCTTTCTCCTCTAGCTCATCCGTCCAAATCAAGCCCGCGTCGTTATCCGACGGCTGTTCAGTGACCCTACAAGCTGGCGGGTTCTTAGCCTGGCTCCCCGTGGGGCAGGCGGCCGCATAAATCACAGCTGGCACTAACTGGCTGTCTTTTGACAGAGGTCAAGAACTAAACGGGGTCACGGCTCAAGCACCCGGAGAGGGTCCCTCTAGGTCACAGATTAAGCACACTGATCCCACTGTACCTGTCCGCTCCAGGATCCCAAACTAATACCCTTCACCGGCTCTAAATTCACACCACCGCGTCTTCGCCCACAGGCCCCGAACTAACAAAGCATCTGAGTGGGTCCCACTTGCTGGATGATCGAGGCCTTGATGAGCCTGGATTTACAAAAGAAGATAATGGATTTCCCTGGCCTGTGGGGGGGGGAGGAAGGGAGGGGGGAAAAACAACCTCAGGGAAGACAAGACAAATGCACTGGTTTATGCAGGAGCCTGCCGACCACCTTTCGGGGTGGATTCCTCATCTAATAATCCTTTGGCAACTTCACACAGCAGGCTGGCCACGGGAGAGAGACATTGGCCAGCTGCAAGGCAAACATGAACTCAGCAGCACAGAGAGGAATGACCTGTCAGATGATGCCAGTCACCTCGACAGGGGATGCCTTGCTAGGTTAGAAATGACAACACAGCCCTCTGACACCCACCCACCCCCCCCTGCCGCAGGCGTGCACACACCCCATACGCTGACACCACCAGCTCTTTTGCCTTGCAAATCAAAATGCAAAAAAATAAAAATAAAATAAAAACGGAGGCACAGCCAACGGGGTGGACTCGGCTTCGCACCCTCCCCGCCTAGATTCCTGTCGGAGCCCGGCTCAGCCGCCAGCCCCTTCTGTCTAACGCATCTGGCTAGGTCCCAGTTTCTTCTGACAATACCACATTATCTCTTCAGCCCTCTGGGTTTGAATCACCTGGTTGCATTCAGCCGCTGCTCAGTTCCCGGTGGGATGTAATTCACAAAGCCGAGGGGAGCGGCGCAGGCCGCGGTGCCTCCTTACCGCCCCTCAATCCCGTCAATTTCTAATCCTGCCATCAATCTTTTCTTTTTTTTTTTTCCCCCATCGCCCCTTTCAGATTCTCCCCCCCCCCCCGCCCTAATCATAATATTGATGCACATGCGCAGCCGAGATCGGTATTTTGGCAGGCAATCAACTAGAAATTTCCACACACGTGACATTTCACTCCCTACCTTGGAAAAAAAATTATATATATATATAATATATAAAATACATGCACACACATAGATATTATATAACGCGACAAGGGATGGCGGGGATGGAAATTTAACTAAAACCAGAAATCAAGAGTTATTTCACCATAACCCGAAACAAAGAAAGACTCAAGAATCTTCATCTCATTCACTACAGATGTCTTTTCCACCCCACTTGCATATTTAAATTTAAACAAAAGACAAGCAAACCAAGAACAGATCCTTTATCTACGGCAGTTAACAGAGGCCATTTCCACTGGGGCAGGGGAATATGTCCTTATTTTTAACAGTGGCTTTAAAAATCATTGTCCCCAAGGTAGAAATTCGCCAGTCAGGGAGGGATTCTGCACCTCGGGAACTCTGCCAAATTAAATACAGGCTACGAGGGAGATTTTCAGAAAGCGCTCAGGTCCCCCGTTAAGCAATTGATTGAAGCAGGCAGATTTTCAGAAGTACGTAAAGCCCACCTCTTCCCCCTTGTTCCCAGGTAGGATGCGGAGCCCCTTTGCAAATTTCGCCCTCAGAGAATAGTCTGTTATCGGGTATAAATCCACAGGGACACCAGCTGACAAGGAAATGCAGGGGGGCCGGGAGAGATCAGAGACCCAGTGCAGGAGTAGGTAGGTTACTGAGACCTTCCCGAATTTCAGACGATGAGCTGGATTAGCCGCCGCTTTACGACCAATGTGAGGAAAACTCTTGCCAAGGAAACCTGGTGGAGTTCCCAGTGCCCTACTCAGGAGAGGGGACAGCTACGTTGGAAGAGATTTCATGCTGGAAAGCAACCAAGGCCGCCAATCCTCCAGCTGGATCCGTCATCAATCACAGGATCAGGGGCTAAACGTATCCCCTCGTTTCTCAGATCCTGTAAGAATTTCCATGTGGTTGTTTTACGTGGAAATACTACTTAAAGTGCCCCTTTTGGGGGGAGTAATTATAAAGCACCCCCCTGCCAACTTTAGTGGTCTGATTTGCAAAGGTGCTGAGCACCTGCAGGTCCAGCAGACTTCAGTACAAATGGTGAGCCTTCAGCACCTCTTCAAATCAGGAACTTGCTTCTTCGAAGCGGGCACCACGGTGTTACATCCTGCAGGTACCCAATCCTGCGAAGACTTAATCAGGTGCTTAATTCTGATCACACAAGGAGTCCCACTTCGATCAGTGACTTTAGCTGTCCACATCGTTACGCACATGTTTAAGTCTTTCCAGAATCAGCACCAGAGTTCGGATGTTTTCAGGGCTCTGGGAAAAACAATCAACCTGTGATCTTCTACCTCCCTGGTCTGGAGGAGTTTGGAAGTCAAAAAATTATGGCCGAAATTCTGGCTTCATTGAGGACAAAGGCAAAATCCCCACTGATTTCAACACAGCCAGGATTTTCATCATAAATGCTGAAAAGCCTTGCAGGATCGGCGCCTACTCAATACAAGGCCTAGCTCAAGGCGGCCCTGATCTCTGCTCAGCAGCATGTACTTGAATACAAATAAACAAAAAGCAAGGCCATACGGTCATTTTATGAACGGTTCTGGATTCTTTCGCTTAAGCGTCTCAATGTTACAGGTGGAGAATCGGGAGGTAGATTTAAAGATTGAGGGGACACCGTTTTCGTGATGAAGCAACGCTGCTTTTAAAACGGAAACATCGATTTCTGACCATTTTGAAAAGCGAGGAAGAGGAGACTCTATTTTAAATCCTGGAGCTTATACACACACACACACACACACACACACACACACACTTTTCTTTTCCTTTTCACTGAAAGTGGCTTTTCTTGATCAAGAGAAAATAAAGTGATTGTTTTTCTCCCTCTCTAGTGTTAATTTTTTTTAAAATCAGTATTCACAATGGGGAATCATCTTTGCCTTTCTTTAACTTAGCCACACGTGTTAGGTCATAAACCTGCAAATCTTTCCTCCACTTTCTCATATAATAATTATCCCCAGCTCTTATCTATTTTCTTCAGTAGATTTCAAAGCACTTTCCAAAGCAAGTCAACAGTATCTTTAGCCTCATTTCACAGAGGGGGAAACCGAGGCATGGGGTGGGGAAGCGGTTCGCCCAAGGTGACCTAGCAAGGCCACTGGCAGAGGCAGGATTTGAATGAAGATCTCAAGCCACACATCTTCCGGGCACGATGTAACACACAACACATGGAACTTGACTCACACTCTGAAGCCAATGGGACTACTTCCATGAGCAAAGCTACCCACCCAAGCGTCTCCAGGATCAGACACTTAGGGTACGTCCAGACTACCCGCCAGATCAGCGGGTAGCGATCGATCTATCGGGGATCAATATATCACGTCGACGCAATATATCGATCCCCGAATGCGCTCCCGTCGACTCCGGAACTCCACCAGGGCAAGCGGCGGTAGCGGAGTCGACGGGGGAGCCGCAGTCGTCGATCCCGCGCTGTAAGGACAGGAAGTAAGTCGAAATAAGATACGTCGACTTCAGCTACGCTATTCCCATAGCTGAAGTTGCGTATCTTACATCGACCCCCCACCCCAGCGTAGACCAGGCCCCATGCTTCAAAACTACAGAACATGTTTTTTCTATATGTAGCGATCACGTGTTTCAGTCACTCAGGGAATGCTAAGAAAGAAGGTCGGGGGAGACAGCTGTCTTTCCACTCCCCCGGCCCAACATTAAAATTAACGCATTTATTAAATCAAGAGAAAGCAAAGTGACTTTGGAGACCTGGAAATCAAATTTGGTGACAGAAAAATATTGACTTTATTCCCCGGCCCCCCACTTTTTTTTTTTTCAAGTCACAAATCCTTTTCCTACAAGGCTGAAACTAATAAGCATATTTTTCTCTCTCGACGCACTGATCATTATGACCAATCAATGTGCGGAAAGACCCTACTGCTGAGAATAATAGGATTGGGGCAGAGATTGTCCATTTAGACGAAGGCAAAAGACTTGCACGTCTTTCACATGACGCACGGCAAATGACAAGTCTTTGGAAGGCTGAAGCCTTAGGTTGTAAACTCTGGCGACAGACCATCTATTTGTTAGGCAGGTACCCACAGCCTAGGACAACAGGGCCTTGATCCATGATTACGGCATCCGGGTGTTACTGTAATAGAAATAATTTAATAATTATGCCAACGATAAAGGGAGAGGGAGAACCGGTGCGATCTTACGCCCACACTTCCTTATTTCTCTGCTCCTTCGATTCCTTAAGCGTCCTTCCCCCCCACGCCTGAGGTTTTCTAAATAAGGGAGAGCAAATCGAAGCGAATCTGGGTAGAGATTTGTTTGGCAGCAGGAAAATACTCTCCAATTTTAACGGACAACACCCTTTGGTTACATCCCTGTGATTTCATTGACATTTAAAATTTGCTTTTTAAACCATGCAGGAGTCCGATACCAAGATAATGGGTGCCACAGAACAGGGAGCAGGTCAGTTATACAGGGGGAATACGGACTGGACTTAGGGCAACAACTGAAGTGAAGGTAAACTCGCAAAACACAGCATTTGATGCATATCGCAAAAGGTCCCCGCCATATTCACCCTAGTCCTGACCCCACCTACTACCCTGCCTTCCGCTTAACCCTGTCCTCACCTCACCCTCCGCTCCCGCCATCGCCAACCTGGCCCTGATCCACCCACTCCCACCACAGCCCATTCACCCTCTCCTCACCTCACTCTCCGCTACTGCCATCGCCAACCTGGCCCTGATCCCATCCACTCCCACCGCAGCCCATTAACCCTGTCCTCACGTCACCCTACGCTCCTGCCATCGCCAACCTGGCCCTGATCCCACCCACTGCCACCGCAGCCCATTAACCGTGTCCTCACCTCACCCTCCACTCCCGCCATCGCCAACCTGGTCCTGACCCATACACACCCACCGCAGCCCATTAACCCTGTCCTCACCTCACCCTCGGTTCCTGCCACCGCCAACCTGGTCCTGACCCCACCCACTGCCACCGCAGCCCATTAACCCTGTCCTCACATCACCCTCCGTTCCCACCATAGCCAACCTGGCCCTGACCCACCCACTGCCACCGCAGCCCATTAACCCTGTCCTCATGTCACCCTCCGCTCCCACCATCGCGAGCCTGGCCCTGACCCCACCCACTGCCACCACAGCCCATTAACCGTGTCCTCACCTCACCCTCCGCTCCCGCCATCGCCAACCTGGGCCTGACCCCACCCACTCCCACCGCAGCCCATTAATCCTGTCCTCACTTCACCGTCCACTCCCGCCATCGCCAACCTGGCCCTGACCCCATCCACTCCCACCGCAGCCCATTAACCCTGTCCTCCCCTCACCCTCCGCTCCCGCCATCGCCAACCTGGTCCTGATCCCAACAACTCCCACTGCAGCCCATTAACCCTGTCCTCACGTCACCCTCCACTCCCGCCATTGCCAGCCTGGGCCTGACCCACCCACTCCCACCGCAGTCCATTAACCCTGTCCTCACCTCACCCTCCACTCCCACCATCGCCAAACTGGCTCTGACCCCACCCACTGCCACCGCAGCCCATTAACCCTGTCCTCACCTCACCCTCCGCTCCCGCCATCACCAGCCTGTCCCTAACCCCACCCACTCCCACCGCAGCCCATTAACCCTGTCCTCACCTCACCCTCCGCTCCCACCATCGCCAACCTGGTCCTGACCCCACCCACTCCCACCGTAGCCCATTAACCCTGTCCTCACCTCACCCTCTGCTCCCGCCATCGCCAACCTGGTCCTGACCCATACACACCCACCACAGCCCATTAACCCTGTACTCCCCTCACCCTCCGCTCCCACCAT
Organism: Emys orbicularis; assembly: GCF_028017835.1. Taxonomy (NCBI): domain Eukaryota; kingdom Metazoa; phylum Chordata; order Testudines; family Emydidae; genus Emys; species Emys orbicularis. Next base: position 2,449,522 of record NC_088697.1, on the reverse strand, counting down.
CGTCAACCTGGCTCTGACCCCACCCACTCCCACCGCAGCCCATTAACCCTGTCCTCACGTCACCCTCCGCTCCCGCCATCGCCAGCCTGGGCCTGACCCCACCCACTCCCACCGCAGCCCATTAACCCTGTCCTCATCTCACCCTCCACTCCCGCCATCGCCAACCTGGCCCTGACCCCATCCACTGCCACCGCAGCCCATTAACCCTGTCCTTACCTCACCCTCCGCTCCCGCCATCGCCAACCTGGCCCTGACCCATCCACTCCCACCGCAGGCCATTAATCCTGTCCTCACGTCACCCTCCGCTCCCGCCAACACCAACCTGGTCCTAATTCCACCCACTCCCACCGCAGCCCATTAACCCTGTCCTCACCTCACCCTCCGCTCCCGCCATCGCCAACCTGGCCCTGATCCCATCCACTGCCACCACAGCCCATTAACCCTGTCCTGACCTCACCCTCCGCTCCCGCCATCGCCAACCTGGCTCTGACCCCACCCACTGCCACCACAGCCCATTAACCCTGTCCTCACATCACCCTCCGCTCCCACCATCGCCAACCTGGCCCTGACCCCGTCCACTCCTGTTGAGGGCAATTAGCCCCATCCCTTAAGGCACCCTTTACTCCCATCACAGGTGAGGTAACGCTATCAAGAGGGGTGCAAAGTCCCCTCCACACAAGCTGTGGCTACTGACCCCCACCCCACCAGAGACCACCACATCCAAATTTAGGTAACCACCGTGGCCATGTCCCATGGACAGCGGAGCCACTTGCTCTCCCAATACGTCCTCACCCTGCACAGAGTCCAACGCTCTCCCCTGCATCGTACCCGAGGCGGCCCATCCCGCAGGGCACTGAGTCGGGTTGGGTGTTTGGCCCCATCTGCTCCCTACACCCTGAGATTACATCCCCTGGAGACCACCACTAGTCAGAGGGCCAAATGCCACCTACCGCCCCTAATGCCAGCAGGCCACGCCCCACAGGTTACTGACCCCCCCCCACGCCACCTCGTTCCAGCTGATCTGATGCTGAAGGGCACCAAAGCGCTCTCCCAGCCCGCTGGCAAATGCCATCAGCTGGTCCCTCGAGGTTCCCTCCCTGTCCATGGACCCCATGTGCCCTGTCCTGTCTGCCAGATGCCCTCCCTATCTGCTGACTAAGCACGGGGCCCCATCCTGCCCACCAGGCACCTATTACCCCCCTCTCCCAATGCCCAGCAGGCCCCATCCTGCCCGCCAGGCACCAATCACCCCACATTCCCACCAATGCCCAGCGGGCCCAGTCCTGCCCATCGGATGCCAAGCTTCCCCCCAGCCAAGCACCCGCTGACCCCACAAACCCTATTCTACTCCCCCCACACTGACCCCAGGGGTCCCATCTTGTTGCTCCTCCACCGCCACTGCCAGAACTGCCCCCGTCTTTGGGGCTGGGGAAACCCCTCAACCCTGGGGGTGCTCACCACCTCACAGGAGCTGGCAGGGGGTGGGGGAGCACTTTGAGGGCAGCCTCCAGGGCTTTAATGGAGAAGGGTGAAGGGGGGCTGTGTTGCCAAGCAATCAGGGCCACCCCACATTCGGGGGGGGGGGCGATCCTGTTCTCTATTGGAATCGATGGAGGCGCATTGGGCCCCACTGAGGCCACTTCGGGTGGGGGAGGGACCCTGAAAACCAAGTCGAGGGGGGCTTGCCCGTACCCCTCCCCCACCCCTCCCCCATCCTGAACGTTAGAAACGCGGGGGGCCCCCTCAACGTTCCAAAGCCGTTAGGCAGCGCGCGCGAGGCGCGTGTGGGGAGGGGTAGAAACTCTCGGGGTCCCCCTTAACGTTCCAAAGCCGTTAAGCCGCGCGCGGGGGGGGGGAGGGCTGAACTCTCGGCCCCTCAGCGTTCCAAAGCCATTGGGCAGCGCGGGCGCATGGGGCCGGGGGGTCGGAACTCTCGGCCCGTCAACGATCCAAAGAGGGGAAGGGGGGGGCTGGAAACTCTCCCCTCTGGGCAGCGTGCGCGCCTGCGGGGGGAGAGGGCGGGGGTGAACTCTCGGCCCCTCAACGTTCCACAGCCGTTGGGCAGCGGGGGGGTGGGGGGAGGAGGGTGCCGCGAACTCTCGGCCCCTCAACGTTCCAAAACCGTTGGGCAGCGGCGCGCGCGCGGCGGGGGGAAGCCTCGGAAGTCAGAACTCTCGGCCCCTCAACGTTCCACAGCCGTTGGTTGTTTACAAACAGTGCCCCCCCCCCGAAAGTTCCAAAGCCGTTGGAGGGGGAGGGGGGGTTGTTTTGGCGCCCTGCTCGGGGGGAAGGGGGCTTGTTTACCTGGAGGAGCCGCTGCTGGTGGAGTTGATGCTGCTGGTGCTGGTGCCAGTGGAGCAGCAGCAGGCGGGAATATGTCGCCTGGGCTGTTGTCCCCTGCTCCTTCTTCCTCCTCCTCTTCCTCCTCTTCTTCTTCATCCCCCTCCACCTCAGACACCACCATCTCCTCCTCCTCTTCCTCGTCCTCCCTCAGAGGGGAAGCCATGGTGGTGCTGGGGGGGGGGGGGGGCAGGGACACACACACAGAGAGAAGGGGGGGAACAACCCCCCTTCACCACACACAAAAATCCTCTCCCCCCCGTTCAGATCACCTCAGTCACAAAAAAAAAAAAAAGAACTGCATGAAAAAGTCCCATGAATTCAAAAAAAAAAGAGAGGGGAAAAAACTCTTAACTTTTTCCCCTCCCCCCCTTTAAAATATAAAAGTGGGGGGGAGAGGAAGAGAGAAGTTTAAAATATATTTAAATTCTGAGGGGGCAGCTCAGCATAATATTTGCCACAAGAGCAAGGAATAAAAATGGCCGCCCTTAAATTATTTTTAAAACAGACCCCCCCAGGAGGGAAAAAAAGGGGGAAAAAATCCCCCCCACCCCTTTCTTTATTGAAAAAAAAAACAAAATGGCTGGCTTGATTTTTAAGTCACCCCCCCCCCCACACACACACACACACCTCTTCCTTGAGGTTAACAAAAAAAAAACCCAGCCCCCCCCCCAAAAATCAATCCAAAACAGCCACAACAACAAAAAGATTCCCCCCTTAATTTTTCTCCTTATTGTTGCTTGTTTGAATCTCTCAGCTCATTGCATAGATGAACAATATTTGTATATTCCTGGCACTGGGGGGGAACTGAAAGAGAAAGATTTCTGCATAAAACAAAGATGGCTGCTCTAAATTATTTCTTTTTTCTTATACTTCCCCCCCCACCTCCCTCAATAAAAATATTTTCCGGGGGGGGGGCAGAAAAGGCTGGGATTAATCAGTACTCATGCTCAGTGTGACATCAGCATAAATTGTTAAAGGTTAACTAGTTCCATACTAGTAACACCATATATATATATATATATATATATATAATTTTTTTTTGCCTGCTTTACTAGTGCATGCGAGAGACAAGAGAAGGGGGGCCCTTTCATTTTTTTTCTTCCTTTCTTACTTTTAAATACTTCAGAAGAGAGTGGTGTATTTTTTTTTCTCTCTTTCTTTCTTTAGGCTTAAGGCAAGAGAAGAAGAACCAAGGGGGTGGAGGGGGGAAGAATTTAAATGCATGGTCCAAATTCGGTGAAGTGCATCTTGGGGACAGATTTAACTCTGTCTTTTCCTTGATATCTTTTTCAAGAAGGTTTTCCACACACACTCACCAAAAAAAAAAAAAAAAAAAAAAGAACGAGATTCCCCCCCCCCCCCCCCCCGCCGCTTTTCTATTAAAAAACACCGTCCTTTCTTTTTTGTTTCGTTGTTAACTTTTCACCCAGGACACACACACATAAAATTGGGGAACAAAATGTTATAATTGTTTGTACCATATTTTATTTTTCTTTTAAGTTCCCGCTTTTGAGGGGGGGATTTTTTCTTAAACTTGTAGCCGGAACACAAAACCCATCTAGGTTATTGACAGCCACCCCCAAAATGCAACTGGAATTGGGGTGCTCCTAAAAATATAAGGGATACAGTACTCTCTAGGGGCCCTGATCCTGTGACTGGCTTCATGCCTGCGACTCAACACGCTTGCGGTGCCTAGTGATTGCGTGATAGGCATTCAGTAATCCTGTCCAATGTTTATTACAGTGGGTAGTCCCCATAACAACGTGTATAGTCAGCATGTGCCGCCTTGGGCCCTAAATACAACCGGGGTGTTCATTCACAGAGCCCGATCCTGCAGATGTTACAGACATATGTAACTTTGGGATTACTCACCCAGGTAAAGTTGCTCCCACATGTACTGTTTGCAGGTTCGGACCTTCGATATTAATGAGGATGATGGGGGAGTTTTGCAACTGAAATAGGAACAGAATTGGACCTATAACTGGGGAATTCCAAGCTTAATTTTTTTTTTCTTCTCATCAGCTGCTTGGTTGTGTCCATTAAAATCAGGGAGCTCCTAAAGTAAATGTCGAAGGAATACAGTCTCCTGTAACTTTAAAATACCAGCATTTCAAATACCTTTTCCCCACCTGCACACCCCACCAATAAAAGCTGGGGAACCCCTCCTTCAGGAATAAGGGACGCAGTCCTGTTCTGATTCCATCTTCTTTTCAAATGCATCTAGGTTTCTAGGACTATCCTCACCAACTCAAAAAATATAGCAGGTAAAATAAAAGCCCCAATCCTGCATTGGTCTATGCTAGCAGATTCAGTTGTAGGATCAGGGCCTAACTGAGGATCCTAATAGATCCTGGAGTTCCCTACTTGTATTTGTTTTTAAACCATCTTTTGTTTTCCTTCTCAGGCATATTCTTCCCCTGATTGTTTCGTTTTCTGTATATTAAAATAAAAGAGACTGCTAATCACACCACAAGGCAAATGGAGAAATCCTTTCTAAATATGGGTCCAATCCTGGGAACAGTTAAGCGTATCAGCACAATACACCTCTACCCCGATATAACACTACCCGATATAACACGAATTCGGATATAACGCGGTAAAGCAGTGCTCCGGGGTGGGGCGGGGCTGCGCACTCTGGCGGATCAAAGCAAGTTCGATATAACGCGGTTTCACCTATAACGCAGTAAGATTTTTTGGCTCCCGAGGACAGCGTTATATCGAGGTAGAGGTGTATGAAACACCACAGCCCTCCTCTAAACTTTTTTGACTTTCAAATACTCTGATGTCTGGAAGAAGCAAATACAATTACAATCCAGGGTTGGGTGGAGGAAGAATTTCTCTTCAGTATTTACAGGGAAAGTGTAATTATTCATTTTTCTCCTCTATGATCTCTCTCTACAACTGTCAATTCCAGGAGAGAAAAATTCATAGATTTTAAGTCCAGAAGAGACTGATATGATTAGAGAACCACAGTCACTATTTTCTGGATAAAGCCTGTTCTAGACAAGACTTTTGAACTCTAAAGTCCCCATGGCATTTTTTGTCAGAGGTAGCCAGCCTCCTGGGACAACATTTCTGGGGAACCTATCTGAAAAAAAATGTTAGGAATTTGAGATAGGTGACCATTAGAGGACAGGACCAAATCGTGCAATTTTAACCCAGGCAGAACTCCCAGCATTACAACTGTAGTCATAATTTTAATAATCGTAACCTAGCCATACGTGCTGTATTTCTATGAACTGTGGTGTTAAATCTGGTAGGAAAGGGTTCGGATTTGCATGCACACCACTACGAATTCTGTTTAATTCTCAGCTCCATTCCCCCTGCAGAATAGTCATAAATACCCACATAGGATATGCCCATCGCCTGCAGGGAAACATTGCTTGCCAACCAAACGTTTCCCTCTGTGCCTTTTAAATTTAATCCAACACCCCCTACAGCCCTCAGAAGCATGGGCGCTGATCCCATTCATTCATGTTGAAACAGTTCCCTGGCGGTGCTAGAAGCCAATGGTTCTGGACGAATTTGGAGGCGAAAGGGGTGGGTTGGGGTTTTTCTCTTTGGCTTTAAAATGCAATAGACAAGGGCTTTTTTGTGGCAGTTGATTTCATGATCTTTGACTTATTTCGTCCTCTGGTTAGCTGCTGGGAAGGGGGAAGAAATGAAAGGGGCATCTGATCATCTGGTTTCAAAGCTGCAATTTAATATATTTGCAGGGTGGTTAGTGTGGTATTATCATATTGTTCAAAAACAAAAAGATACACACTGAGAGCAAAACACAAATTTTCTGACACCAAGAGAAACTCTTCTTCAACTTGACCCTGGCTGTTTGTGGCTTGGTCTATATTCCCCAGGGAACGGTTTGGTGGGTTGTGTTGTTTTTTTGGTGTTTTTTTCCCCCCCGTCTCTCATCTCTGTTGAATGTTTCTTTGTAGCTCAGCAACTGTCAGAGGGAGACCACTGAAGAAACATAACATGTCACTAACAGAGAAGTCATAGTGTTTATCAGAATGGTTTGCCCACCGCATTTTGTCTTGCAAGAGGATCAAAGAGCCGAGACGGCCATACCCAGACAGCACTTCCCCCAAGGGAACGGCCTCTGTTTGCACTGGGAAAATCTTTCAAGATGACTGCCATGGCCTTGGCCTCTTCCCCGCTGGTTTTCTATATCGACGCTTTTTTCCCCTCTCTTTAATAACATGTTAAAGTTGTGTGGTGACCTGTAACAATGGGGGAATGCCACGTTCAACCCTAAAGAACCAGAGGGCAAAATGCTGACCCCGGTGCAGTTAATGGGAGTTTGGCAGTGACGGGCCATTTTTGCACACATGAACGAGCCTCTTCTGCTACATACATGTGCAGCGCCCAGCATAATGGGGCTAAGATTTTGACTGGGGCCTGAAGAACTGTAAGTGAATTCTGGCTTAGGATTTATTACCATGGATTTACTACAGCGAGTAATTCTACTGTGGAGCTACTCAGGGTCATATGCACTCCAGCTGATAGTAAACAGAGCAGTCACTCACTTGCAGTAGGCTTTAACGGGTGCGTAGGCCATGGCCTCGCCTTCTGTACAGGGGTGGATTTTAAGGCTGACAAAAATAGCACCTTAATGTTACCATATAGATGTGAGCTTACTTTGGTAGTTCAGTGTACTGTTCTGGGACTTGGTTTCCATATAAATACAGTATAAGTTTTTTTTTATTTTGGAAATTTAAAAAAAATATATATCTTTGGAAAGGTTGTCAAACCGTGAGCTGGAAAAATTCCAGGATGTGCCCAGGTTTGGGGAAACGGGTAGATGCCGCTTTGCTTCTCAGCATGGAGTGTGCGTCATTCTAACCCCTGGCTCTAACACTCTGCCCCTCTATGGCACCGTTCCCCTCTCTGTGAAACAAAAATGATGATAATTACTCACCTGTAACAATACACACCGGTGTCGTGGTGAGGATTAATTAGGCAGTAATGCAGTGCACTGAAGATTAAAGGTTGATGTCTCAGATGGTGTAAACTGGTTACTTACACTGACTTTGATGGAGCTATGTGGGTTTACATCAGCTGAGGACCTGGCTGTAAAGATGTTCTAGAAATGTTAAGTATTAATACCATCAGAAAGATCAGAGCAGCAGCTTCTTCTTCTTCTTTAAACTATTTATTTAGGGAACTTTAAGAAGTTTACAAATCCTTGCCACGTAAATATCAAAAACAAGACAATCATCACAACAGTTAGGTTTTGTTTCAAGAGACATTACACCGGAATATAGTCATCTGATCTTTTTATATTTAACAAGGTGTCACTATATTACAGAGAAAGCACCAATAACGAGGTATGTCTATCTAATGTTAATATTCAAAAAAATTGAACAGGTGTGCTTTTTTTTGTTTTGTTTTTTGGCAAATGAATGTACTTTGAGTACTGAATAAAAGATAACCAGATATCGAAGTATCTATCTGTCCTCTGTTATTTTGCTGGATACATAATTGGTGTGTTAATTTTTCCATAACCACAAATCTCCAATATTTCTTTGAAACATTCCTCGATGGTTGAACTGTTTTTCTTTTTCCAACGACAGGCTACCACTGGTCTAGCAGATGAGAGATTCATTCTTCATTTCCTTTTGTGTGACCATTTCTACTGGAAAGTCCCAGGTAGATCAACCAAAGGGTCGTTCCAAAGCAGCTTCTTTTGGAAACATAGTGAAAGACCCTTCTATTAAAAGTGCGTAAATAAATTTAAAAAATATGTGCAAGATTGCCCGCCATTTTTAAAAAGCAGAACAGCTATATTTAAGGGTATGCTGAACACCCAAGCAATCATAGAATCATAGAATATCAGGGTTGGAAGGGACCTCAGGTGGTCATCTAGTCCAACCCCCTGCTCAAAGCAGGACCAACCCCCAACTAAAATCATCCCAGCCAGGGCTTTGTCAAGCCTGATCTTAAAAACCTCTAAGGAAAGAGATTCTACCACCTCCCTAGGTAACCCACTCCAGTGCTTCACCACCCTCCTAGTGAAAAAGTTTTTCCTAATATCCAACCTAAACCTCCCCCACTGCAACTTGAGACCATTACTCCTTGTTCTGTCATCTGGTACCACTGAGAACAGTCTAGATCCATCCTCTTTGGAACCCCTTCAGGTAGTTGAAAGCAGCTATCAAATCCCCCCCCTCATTCTTCTCTTCTGCAGACTAAACAATCCCAGTTCCCTCAGCCTCTCCTCATAAGTCATGTGCTCCAGCCCCCTAATAATTTTTGTTGCCCTCCGCTGGACTCTTTCCAATTTTTCCACATCCTTCTTGTAGTGTGGGGCCCAAAACTGGACACAGTACTCCAGATGAGGCCTCACCAATGTCGAATAGAGAGGAATGATCACGTCCCTCGATCTGCTGGCAATGTCCCTACTTATACAGCCCCAAATGCCGTTAGCCTTCTTGGCAACAAGGGCACACTGTCGACTCATATCCAGCTTCTTGTCCACTGTAATCCCCACGTCCTTTTCTGCAGAACTGCTGCCTAGCCATTCAGTCCCTAGTCTGTAGCAGTGCATGGGATTCTTCCGTCCTAAGTGCAGGACTCTGCACTTGTCCTTGTTGAACCTCATCAGGTTTCTTTTGACCCAATCCTCTAATTTGTCTAGGTCCCTCTGTATCCTATCCCTACCCTCCAGCGTATCTACCACTCCTCCCAGTTTAGTGTCATCTGCAAACTTGCTGAGAGTGCAGTCCACGCCATCCTCCAGATCATTAATGAAGATATTGAACAAAACTGGCCCCAGGACTGACCCTTGGGGCATTCCGCTTGATACCGGCTGCCAAGCATAGGTTATGGATAAAGGAACTGGATGGCTCAGATAATTAGGGTTGGGCTACAGGGGTTTTATCTGCCTCTAGATTGTGGATTTGAATCTGGACCCAAAAATTCATCCTCAGCTGACAACTCTTTGGCATCTTGTCTGTAGACTGCATCCTTGTCTGCATGTTTGGCGCTTGTCAACCAGGACACATCTCATCCAAGAAATGAAGGACTGACTAGGCCCCGGCTTGTGAAAATTCTTCTTGTGCCAGGTTAGATTGTAAATTGCCCCGAGTCTAGGGGTCCAATCCATTTGCTGCCACTCACCTGTTGGGTGACCATGGACACATATTGGACTGGAAGTGATCTTCTGGATCAAGTCCAGTCTCCTGCTATCACAGGCCACCCCAGCCATATCACCCCGTTCCTCAATTTATCAAGCTTCATTTTAAACCTTCATTTCCCCTCCCCCAGTTAGTCTGCCATGTCTATTCCAATTGTAGGGACTGTCTCTTACTATGCGTTTGTACAACAGGGCTCTGATTCCAGTCGGTGCTATCGCACTAATCAAGGACACATGGCTCTTTTGCAGGTCTGTAAAGTGCCTAGCGCAGTGGTTCCCACGCTGAGGTCCATGGAGAGCTGGCTGGTTATGCGATGCTGGCTCTCCTCCTTGTCTCCAGTTGCTAAATCATCCCAAAAGCAGCTAAAAATACACAGAACATTTCCCTAACATCACTTTTCCATGCCAGCGCCTGCCGTAGCTGTAAGGGGGACGCTCATCAGTGGTGGCAGAGGTGTCCAGGAGTCAAGCTCAAAACCATTTGACCCCCTTCCCGGCGTTTTTGGCTTGCCTCACTGCTGTCTGTCTCACAGATGGGATGAACTCTCCCTGAAGTGACAGAGCCTGGCAGGTCCAAGCCAAGAGACATGTCCGCCCTTCAAATTGCATTTTATCAGCGCACTAGACCCCGGGCTTCCCCGTGGCTCAAAGGGACCACGATTCCCCAAAGAGGGAGGAGGGGAATCTCTCGGGCCCCAGTCAGTGTCACCAGGCTGGGCAGCATCTGGATGTGCCGGTGCTAACCAGCTGCTCTTTATCCCTACTAAGAAGCCACAGCTGACAGCTTTGCTTACGGGATTGTAAAATATAGCAAGTTAGGGTTGTTTCTGGGGAGTAGGCTCAGTGAGTGCAGAACAGGGAGCTCCTGTTCAGAACAGCATCGGCATCATGACAAATCCCAAAAGGATTTAGCCTCCAAGAGAGCCACCTGGGTAGATCTCTAGCGAGGTCCTGGAGGTGGATATTCAGTTTATGTCCATCATTGGCCTGTTCGATACAGATCACCTAAAAACAAGCTGTGCCTTAGAAAAGAGAAGGCATTTAATTCTGCTACAGTTGTCATGTGCCCTATTCCCTGAGTGACTGTGAAATGCTCAGGGAAAATCCAATAATAATAGGGGATTTCAACTATCCCCTTATTGACTGGGAACATGTCACCTCAGGACGGGATGCAGAGATAAAATTTCTAGACACCATTAACGACTGCTTCGTGGAGCAGTTAGTCCTAGAACCCACAAGGGGAGAGGCAATTCTTGATCTAGTCTTAAGTGGAGCACAGGATCTGGTCCAAGAAGTTAATATAGCTGAACCGCTCGGTAATGTAATTAAATTTAACATCCTTGTAAGAAGAAAATACCAAAGAAACCCACCACGGTATTATTTAACTTCAAAAGGGGGAACTACATACAAATGAGGAGGCTAGTAAAGGGAAATTAAAAGAACTGTCACAAGAGTGAAATGCCTGCAAGCTGCATGGAAACTTTTAAAAAATACCATAATAGAGGCTCAAACTATATGTATATCTCCCCTCACAAAAAAGCCAGTAGGAAGACCAAAAAAACCCACCGGCATGGCTAAGCAACAGAGAAAAAGAGGCAGATAGAGACAAAAAGACATCCTTTAAAAATTGGAAGTCAAATCCTACTGAAGAAAATAGAAGAGAGCATAAACTCTGGCAAATCAAGTGTAAAAGTATAATTAGGCAGGCCAAAAAAAAAATGCGAACAACTAGCAAAAGACAAAAACTAAGATCAAAATGTTGTTTCTAAGTATATCAGAAGCAGGAACCTGCCAAACAATCAGTGGGGCCACTGGACGCCTCAGGTGCTAAAGGAGCACTCAAGGAAGACAAGGCTGTTGCGGAGAAGCTAAATGAATTCTTCGCATGGGTCTTCACTGCAGAGGATATGAGGGAGATTCCCACACCTGAGCCATTCTTCTTAAGTGACAAATCTGAGGAACTGTCCCAGATTGATGTGTCAATAGAGGAGATTTGGGAACAAATTGAAAAATTAAACAGTAATAAGTCACCAGGATCAGATGGGATTCACCCAAGAATTCTGAAGAAACTCAAATATGAAATTTCAGAACTACTAGCTGTGGTATGTAACCTATCACTTAAATCAGCCTCTTTAACAGATGACTGGCGGATAGCTAATGTGATGCCAAGTTTTTAAAAAGGCTCCAGAAGAGATCCTGGAAATTACAGTAATTTCAGTACCAGGCAATTGTCAGACACATAGATGAACCCAATGGTGGGGAAGAGTCAACACGGCTTTTGTAAAGGGAAATCATACCTCACTAATCTATTAGAATTCTTTAAGGGTGTCAACAAACGTGGACAAGGGTGATCCATTGGATATTGTACTTGGCCTTTCAGAAAGCCTTTGACACGGTCCCTCACCTAGGGTGATCAAACAGCAAGTGTGAAAAATCGGGACGGAGGTGGGGGTTAATAGGCGCCTATATAAGAAAAAGACCCAAAAATCGGGACTGTCCCTATAAAATCGGGACATCTGGTCACCCTACCCTCACCAAAGGGTCTTAAACAAAGTAAGCTGTCATGGGATAAAAGAGAAGGCCCTCTCATGGATCAGTAACTGGTTAAAAGATAGGAAACAAAGGGTAGGAATAAACAGTCTTAACAATGGAGATAGGCAAATCGTGGTGTCCCCCAAGGATCTGTACCGGGACCAGTGCTGTTCAACATTTTTATAAATGATCTGGAAAATGGCACAACAGTGAAGTGGTAAAGTCTGCAGATGATACAAAATTATTCAAGATACTTAAGTCCAAAGCTGAAAAGTTACAAAGGGATCTCACTAAACTGGGTGACTGGACAACAAAATAGCAGATTAAATTCAATGTTGATAAATGCAATGTGATGCACATTGGAAAACATAATCCCAGCAATGATGGGGTCTAAATTAGCTGTTACCACTCAAGAAAGAGATCTTGGAGTCATTGGGAATAGCTCTCTGAAAACATCCGCTCAATGTGCCGCGGCACTCAAAAAAGTGAACAGAATGCTGGAACCATTAAGAAGGGGATAGATAATAAAACAGAAAATATCATAATGCCACTACATAAATCCATGGTACGCCCACACCTTGAATATTGGGTGCAGTTCTGGTCACTCCATCTCAAAAAACATCTATTAGAATTGGAAAAAGTGCAGCGAAGGGCAACAAAAATAATGAGGGACATGGAACAGCTTCCATATGAGGAGAGATTAAAAAGACTGGGACTGTTCATCTTAGAAAAGAGACAAGTTAAGGGGGATATGACAGAGGTCTAGAAAATCATGACTGGGGTGGAGAAAGTGAATAAGGAAGTGTTATTTACCCCTTCAGATAACACACAAACCAGGGGACACCCAATGAAATGAATAGGCAGCAGGTTTAAAACAAACAAAAGAATTTCTTCACACAACGCACAGTCAACCTGTAGAACTCTCTGCCAGGGGATGTTGTGAAGGTATAACTGGGTTCAAAAAAGAACTAGATAACTTCATGGAGGACAGGCTCGTCAATGGCTATTAGCTAAGATGGTCAGGGTCACCACCCTATGCTCTGGGTGTCCTCAGCCTCTGATTGCCAGAAGCTGGGACTGGTCGACAGGGGATGGATCACTCGATAATTACCCTGTTCTGTTCATTCCCTCCAAAGCATCTTACACCAGCTGCTGTCGGAAGAGGATACTGGGCTAGATGGACCATTGGTATGACCCAGAATCTTCCTACACGCACTATCTGGGAAGGCACAGTGCAACCATGAGCATTATGGGCAAATCGGGCATTGCTGAAAGAAGGCAGAGTTAAGGTTAATTAAGTTTTGTGTCAGTGAATTATTATTCATGTGACATCCTCTTGCCATATCCACATCTTACATCACCGCTGCACCGTCTTTCCTAAGCATGACTTTGTGTGTCAGGGAAAGGACTGATTGTATGACCGTAGGCAAATAACTCACAAAGATTTTTCCAAATTTCTGATTGCCTCGATTCTTAGGGGACAGATTTAAGGATTTTAGGGCCTGCTATTCAGAGGTGCTCAGCAACCCCAGCTCCCTGTGGAGTTTTGAGCCTCTGAAAATCAGGTCTAAGTGTCTCAAGTATCCCATTATTAGAGGACACTTGAAAAGATGGTTGTTAATCTCTCCGGACTGCAGTTTCCTTATTTGCAAAATGGAGACAATATCACAGCCTTCCCTGCCAGCTGGGAGAATCGTGAGGCTCCATTCAGCCTTGCCAATAGTTGATGTTTTTTTCTTAAAGCTCCCGGAGTCACGTGATTCTGAGAGACTCACAGCTTTCGCTTAAACAGAAAAAAATAATCATACATTTCTAGCTCTCGTTGGCGAGGAAAAAAAACTTGAAACCCCCACAGCGGCTCAAAACTCACAAGGCCAATCAGAAGACCCCAAATGTATTATTTTTTAAAAAGTCTCATGATTTTTCAAGCCAATCACATGATTCTGGGGTCCTGACTTGGGGTATTCGGACGACCGGGGCTGGCAAGAAAGTGGGTTGATTCCTCGTCACACCCAGCCAGAAAACATATTCTCGTCTCGGTTGGGGTCTTGGATCTCACATACATCATTTGTCTTGCACATCGGAGCAAAAATGTCCCCTGCCAGATGCTGCCTTGTGGCAATAAAACCTGGAAAGGTGGTAGAAAGATGGCCGGGGGGGAGCAGATAGAGAGATAGTGAGCCAGACAGACGCACGCCTGGGAGATGTAAGGACTCTTCGCCACATTTTGAACAGCGAGAGATTTTTTTCCCCCCCTTCACAGAGCTGTCTCTTTGCAGACAGACACAGGTCAGTGGGCAGGGAGCCCGGCTGCCGTTCACTGAGACAGAAACACCCACTGAGCAATTATCGCACGAGCCCAGTCATCACAGAGGTTACACTGCTCACAGCCTGCCACCACCAGCCTCGCCTGGCTCCTGTCTAACCTCCCCTTTCTCCGGGTGGTCCCCAGCGTGCTGAACAGATGTTTCTTTCCCACGCTCTGGGCCTGGTTATTCTTTGTCTCTGTGGAGCAGATGTCCCTGTGTGGGTAGCCTAGCCTGCCCTCCCTCCGGCAGGAGCCACAAGGTCTATTGGTGTGATCGCCAGCTTGGGAGATCCCAGACGGTGGGTTTCGTTGCCCCCCCCCCCATTGATCCATTGACTTCTTCCACTCTTGCGCCCTGCAGGAGATGATGAGCAATCACGCTCCTCCTAATTGATCCTTCCCTGCAGCTGCGACTTCTGCTGGCCGAGCTCTGGCTCAGCTGTTCAGACATTTTCAGAAGCAATCCCTACCCCCGTCGGCCTTTCCCTGCAGGGCTGAATGAAGGTGATCTGGGGCTCCAGAGTGGTCATGATCCACCCCATGTACAGTGGCAGTTCACCTCCCAAAGAGGCATGAGCCTGCTACCTCACCCCCAGGAACATAAGCGGCATCCTCTTTCCTCCTGGGCAATAGTGGAGGGCCCGACTCCTTGCCAGAGGCAAGCCAGAGCGTATCTGTTTGGGTGGCAGAGTGATTCGAGCCTGCTGCTTTCTCTCCTGCTGCTCACTGAGACCCATGGCAGGGGATGGGGCTCAGGCTCTCTGTAGACTCAAGCAGGACTTGCTGGGTCCGTTATTTTCAGGGCTGTTACCCCCTTCTCAGAGCGATGAGCTCAGGCTCTCTGCAGACTCAGGCAGTGTTGCTACATTGGTAACAGTTAGGGTCACATTTTGAAGGATTGTTTCACAACCATCCCAGCTAGAGATTTACTTCTCCTTCTTCTCACTGCCTGTGATCTGTATAGGCAACACGGGAGGGCGGGAGAATTTCCTTCGCACGCAGCCCCAAGCGAGGTCTCTGAGGACCTGATTTGAGTAGACATCCGGGTTTTCCAGTTTGACGATTTTCACCCTCATCAAAAGGACGTTCTGCCAACGGACGCCTAGAATAGGCCCTGACATTTTGGAATTGATCGAATGCAGTTTTCAAAAATGACTGCATTACAAACAGCCAAACAGAGAAGCGCTATCGAATGTAAGACTTAACATTGCTCAGCCAACGAGTCTCACCCTGTTGGTGTTTTTTTTCACGTAAGGCTCCGGCTCCTGGAGTCACGTGATTTCTCTTTTAAAAATGACATTTCTACGCTTCATGGTGGTGGAGAAAATTTGGAAATTTTTCATCACTTCCTAGATTCTAAGGGCAGAAAGGACAATTGTGATCATTTATGCCTTCTATAACACAGGCCATTGGGCTACCCTGAATTCATCCCTGGTTGAACTACAGCAGGTCTTGCGGAAAAACATCCAACCTTGATTGAAAAACTGCCAGTCATGGAGAATCCACAATGACCCGTGGTAAATTGTTGCCATGGTTAATTCCCCTCAGTGCTAAAAAAAAATGTACACCTTAGTTCTACTCTGAATTTGTCTGTCTTCCACTTCTAGCTTTTGTTAGACCTTTGTCTGCGAGCTTGAAGAGCCCGCTATCGTCACATTTCTGTTCCCTATGTAGGTACTTAGAGACTAGGATCACGTCACCCCTTCATCTCCTTTTCGTTGAACGCAACAGATCGACCTCCTGGAGCAGAGGTAGTCAATAGGTGGACTGCGGGCCAAATTTGGACCACCAGATGCTTTTGAACGGACCCTGAAATCTTTTTATTTCCTTATTATCCTTATTATTTTTTTATTATTTTCTTTGGAGTCTGGACCTTGACCAAGAAATTTGGACCTTGACAAAAAAATAATTGACTATCCCAGGACCTCTCATTCTAAGGCATGTTTTCCAACCCGTTAATCATTCCTGTGGTTCTTCTTTGAACCCTCTCCAATTTATCAACATTTCTTCTTGGACTGTGCACACCAGAACTGGTGCCACATACACAGGGCATGGTATTGAAAGGGTTTTGATTCCTAAAGGGTCAAAAACCGGAAGGAAATATACGAAGAACCCCAGCTTTATTATTTTTTAACACGCTCATGGATTTTAAGCCAATATTGTGATTTTCAGGGCTCGGATACAGGATCTTTGAATGCTTGGGTTGGTGACACTGTATCTTTGTAATATTTTTAGGAACGCTATGCCTGACTCGGTTTCCCCACTTGCTGGGTGTGAAGTGTTTAATTTCTCCTTTGGGACAGAGAGGTAAGGGATGGGCATGGCTAGGCTGGTACGAATGAAGTCTCAGGAACAGAAGATGAACTCCAGGAAGCTTTGGAAAAGAACGCAAGATGATTCGGCCAACACGGACTCTGAGCAAAACTTTGCTTTCCCAGACTAACCAAAAGGCCCCTTTGCAACAGCTGCCCTGGGTCACTGGTTCCATCGCTCCCTAAAGGGGTGAAGTCTCTATCAGAGCAGTCTGGACTCACGTGAATCTGCTGGGAGAATAAACAGCTGCAAGAGGGCCTGGTTTCGGAGTAGTAGCACTGTAAATGGGGTGCTCCCGGAGAAGTTGGACTAAGATCGGAGGCACAGTACCCTGCAAATCTGTGACTACGCATCCCTGATCCCTTTCTGTCCCATTGCTGGGACACCTCAACCGAAACCGCAAAGCATCACCGATGGTGCCACTCACAGCTCATCCGACCCCGATACGCCAGCATCGATTTGTAGTAACGTCTCCCATCGGTGTCCGCATCGACGCTGCTGTGAGTGAGATCCTGCCTCTCTGTTGGTTCTGTGGAGAACTGGGAAATATATTATTTCTTAATAAATACCATTCGCCCCTCAGTGGATAGGTGGAATATTGTCCTGCCTGACAATAGAGAGCAGTGGTTTTCAAACTTTTTTTCTGGCGACCCAGTTGAAGAAAATTGTTGATGCCCACGACCCAATGGAGCTGGGGATGAGGGGTTTGGGGTGTGGGAGGGGCAAAGGGCTGGGGCAGAGGGTAGGGGTGAGGGCTGCGGGGTAGGGCCGGGAATGAGGGGTTCAGGGTGTGGCAGGGGGTTGGGGCGCAGGAGAGGATCAGGGCTCTGGACTAGGGGTGCAGGCTCTGGGGTGGGGCCAGGGATGAGGGGTTTGGGGTGCAGGAGGGGGCTCTGGGTTTGGGGAGGCTCAGGGCTGTGGCAGAGGGTTGCAATGTGGGAAGGGGTCAGGGTTCTGGGCTGGGGGTGCAGGCTCTGGGGTGGGGCCAGGGATGAGGGGTTTGGGGTGCAGGAAGGGGCTCTGGGTTGGGGGGGGGATCAGGGCTGGGGCAGGGGATTGGGGCGCAGGGTTGGGGCACGGGGTTACCTCAGGCAGCTCCGGGTCAGCGGCGCAGCAGGGGTGCTAAGGCAGGCTTCCTGCCTGTCCTGGCACCGCGGTGCTCGGGGTGGAGGCAGCACGCGTAGCCCTGTGGCCCCCCCACCTAGGAGCCAGACCTGCTGCTGGCTGCTTCTGGGGTGCAGCGCAGTGTCAGAACAAGTAGGGACTAGCCTGCCTTGGCCGGGCAGCACCGCCAACGGGCCTTTTAACGTCCCGGTCAGTGGTGCTGACCAGAGCCACTACGACCCAGTGCCTGATATTCCGCGATCCGCTTCTGGGTCGCAACCCACAGTTTGAAAACCGCTGGTATAGAGTTAGCTCAAAAGGAGCTGTTAGCAGAAACCAGGGCAGGATAGGTAAAACAATGACCGAGTTCAAGAGCATCCCCTCAAACGTGTATAGCCAGGAAGGGCTTGGCCCCAGCTCTGTTGAAAGGGCTGTTGGCCAAGGCTGAGTCTGCAGCGGGCAAGTTGGTGTCCAGGGGGAGGAGAACTCACTCCCCTTGCACAGTAACTGGAATTCTTCGAGATGTGTCCCCCTTTGGGTGCATGCGCCCAGGGGTGGCGGAACAGGGCACCCCCCCACTTTTTACCACCTGTAAGGGCGAGTGACTGGGGGAGGGGCGGAGAGGAGCGAGTGGGGGGATTTTGGGGGGTACAGGTGGTGTGGGAGCAGGGCCTCGGGGAAAGGGGCAGTGCAGGGGCAGGGCCTCGATGGAAGAGGTGGGGTGGGGACGGGGCCTTGGGGAGAAGGGGCAGTGCAGGGGCAGAGCCGCGGTTTGGGCGCCAGCGGCCCACCCACTTTTAGGGACCTTCTGCCACTCCCGCATGCGTCCCCATGTGCCTTCGATCAGAGATTTTCGGTAGCAGCACTCGTTCGACCCGAAGACGCGCCCGACACGTCCTCGTGCGCCGTACTGAGGATATAGAGAGCTGCGTGGGCACACCGCCCTCAGTTCCTTCTCTACCGCAAAGTCCTGCCGAGGAAATTCCGAAGCAGAGAGGAAGGAGGACTGGGAGTGGTGCACCCACAGGGGGACACATTTCAAAGAACTCCAGTTACGGCACAAGGTGAGTAACCTCTCTTTCTTCTTTGAGTAGCGTCCTTGGGGGCGCTCCCCTGACTGTCGAGCAATATCCCCACAAAGAAGAGGGAGCTTTTGACAAGAGTCTACTACCAAAGACAGCACTGCATAGCCAACTGCAGCATCTGATCTAGATGCATGAACTAAAGCACAGAGGTTGAAGAAAGTATGTACTGAAGTCCAGGTTGCAGCTCTACAAATTTCAGTAGTTGGAATATCCTTGAGTAATGCCAGGGAAGTAGATGATGACCTTATCGAATAGGCTAACACCCTAGAAGGGAGCTGAATGTTAATAGGAGTCATAACATTAAATAATACTCCCATCTCAAGAGTCTCTGGGTGGAGATTATGGATCTTTTGGATCTGTCCGCAACTGAAAAGAAACAGTCTGGGAGACTTTCACAAAGGTTTGGTTCTGCCAAGATAGAAGGCTAACATCCTTCTGACTCCAAAGTATGGAAGGAGCTTCTTGCCTAGTCTGATGTGGTTTCGGGGGAAAAAAAACAGAAGATGAATGGTCACGTTAATATGAAAGTCCGAAGATACCATAGGTAGAATCTCGGCATGTAGTGGTAGCAATGCCTTTTCCTTGATAACCAAGGTAAAGAGATAGTCTGCCATTAAAACCCCCAGTTCTCCGATCCTTTAGGCAGAAGTGATGGTCACCAAGAAAGCTGTTTTCATGAAACAGGTGAAGCAATGAACACATAGCTAATTGCTCAAATGGATGTTTCATAAGGCAATTAAGGACAAGAGTCAAGTCCCATACTGGAGTAGGTTCTCTAATCTGTGGGAAAAGTTTAATCAATTCTATGAGGAAGCTTTACTTTGCAGGATGAGCAAAAATCGAAAAACCTTCCATAGACAAATGAAAGGCTGTAATAGTGAACCTAAACAGAACCCAGAGGGAAACCTCATCTTTTTAATCCCAACAGGTAGTCCAGGATAGTGGAAAGAGGAGAGTGAACTGGAGAGAGATGCCAGTGGCTACACCAGTGGTGAAATCTTTTCCATTTCTGAAGGGAAGTATTTCTCATCGGCGTACTTCTGCTGCTTACCAATAACAGTTGTACCTCTTTTGAACAGCAAGTCTCCACCCCTGAGAACCATCCAGAAGCCACGCCTGGAGTTACAGAACTTCTAATTTGGGATGAAGTGTTGTCCTGAGACAACAAGCAGCAACTGATTGGAAGCATCCGGGTTAGATGTTTGACGAAGTGGGGGATTTTCTTGTTTGTTTTCTTGTTTTCGGTGGGGTTTCAGTGGTTTGCATGCAGAGGGGGTGGGACTCAGTTTCCCCGGGTGTTACTGGTTTAACGAGGTGAGGGGAGAGGGAGTGTGTTTTGCAGAGGACCGGAGAGAGAACTTGGGGACCCAGCCGATGGCCGGGAGGATGGATACCCCAGCGACCGGTGACCTGGCGACCTGGTGACCCGGAGGCCCAGCTGAGGAGACACAGCCGGTTCTGGCCAGTGGGCGGACAATGGGCTGCAGAGTGAGGACCCAGTGACCTAACCAGCCGGTTCCAGCCAGAGGACAGAAGCGAGGAGAGGAGGCCCCAGTTTACAACCCTGTTTACCTGGAGAGAAGACAATGGACAGAGGCGGGGCTTGGGGCCGGGGATCTCAGATGCCCAGCTGGGAAGCAGGGGGGCTCTGGGCTGGAGAGGGGGAGCAGGCAGAGCCCACCTGGATGCAGAGAGACTGGGATGTGCTGGGCTGAGGGAGGCCAGGCCTGAGGCCCTGAGAGTTTCCTGTGCTGTGTTCAATGCTCAATAAATCCTCCTGTTTTATGCTGGCTGAGAGTCACTCCGGTCTAGAGAACAGGGTTGCATCAACCCCTTCGGGGGTGGAGCCCCCGGGGGTCCAGAGCGAGTGGACTCCCTGAGGGGGCCCACGGCAGAGATAGACGTGCTAAGGCTCAGAGAGGTGTGGCTCCAGGAGGTGGAGGGGCGTGACCCTGAGAGAGAGTGGACCCCCAAGAAGGGCTGTCGCACTGAAAGGGGCACCCCCCACGGACCGCATGGGGCCAAGAGTGGGCACAATCTGTGCGTCCGTGACAGATGTCAAGCAAGACAAATCAGGTAAGAATACCACACCCTGTCTTAGCCAAGTCAATGCCATCAAAATGACCTTGACTTTGTCCTACTGGATCTTGTTGAGAACTTTCAAGAGCAAGAAACCCCCTTGCCTATGAAACAAGGAAGGTCTCTCCTATGGATTGAGGATCGGGCAAAAATTTTTGCACTTTGTGGGCAGTGGCAAAGAGGCTCACTGCTAGAAACCCCCAGGTGAGAAACGTGCTGTTGAGGACTCGTAAATCCAACTCCCATTCTTAATTCTGGGAGACGTGCCTGCTCAGGTTGTCAACCGTGGAGTTCTGCATACCCAGGAGGTAATAAGCTGAGATAACTATCTGGTTAGCTACGCACCAATACCAGAGTTTTATTGGTTCAGCACAGAGTGAAGGGAAGCATGCCCTGCCTGATGACCAATGTAGAACATGCAGGCCGTGTTTTCTGTCGTGATCTTGACAGATTTGGTTCTGATCAGTGACAGGAAGTGAGTGCAAGCATTCCTGACTGCTCTCAACTTCAGAATGTGGATGTGCAGAAGACATTTTTGGGGAGACCATTTGCCCTGGATGGTGCATGATCCTAGATGTGCTCTACCGTTTTCATTAACTGCCTCAATAACCAGGGAATTTGGTGTTGGGTGTAAAAATAAAAACTCTTGAGTCCTTTGCTGGAACATATTTGTTGTCGGCACATTTACAAGTAGGAGGGGCCATAGCTGGAGTCTGCCAGATGGTGCTAGCAGGTTCTAGCAAAGATTAGTTCACAAGAAGGGCCACACATGCAGAAGCTGAAGTATGTAAAATGTCCAGGAGTTTATGATGAGAATTCTGGACCCCTTCTTTGAAGTGTACCAGCGACATGCTTCATCAGCTCCTGGAATTGTCTGAAGTCATCTGCCATGGAAGGTGGTGGAGTCAGTATAGCCTCATCTGAAAATGATGAAATATTTATGTAGCCTGCCACATTCTTATCAACCCTTGCCTTCTGCTCCTCAAAAGTCTCCTCTAATGATTCAGGTTGACAAGGTTGGAGTGAAGGCTGAGAAGGCTCTGTCTAAGCTCCTTACAAGAGTGACTCAGGGCACTTACGACTGTTGATGATATAGGGCTCAGGGTCTCAATAAGGCCACTGGGGGTCCCCATAGGGCATAAGAAGAGGCATCCAACATTGATCACGCCAGAATTGGTAGAAGAATTGCATCTTGCAAAATAAACAGGAGAACCCTGTTACAAAATCTGGTAGCTGGAAGAGTCATCATCAACATATTTCAGGAGAGGTGATAATTGTTCACCCTGGATGGTCAAAGTCCTGTATAAGGAGGTTTCGATGAAAAAATGTGGAGTCAGTGACCCAGAAGATCTTGATACGGACAGCTGTCTGGTGCCGGTAAGTAATGAGGACTCTGGCTTATTCGACCCAAGGAGGTCCTTTGAGTATCTAAACTTCTGCAGTACCAACGGTACGTAGGTAGTTACATGAGGAGGCCAGCTTCAGTACCAAGGCAGATACCAATCTTGAGAGCATCGGTGCTACGGGCCCCAAACACTTGCTATGAGTTCAGAGTCAGACTCTGGTGGCACTGATCTAGAGGTACAGGATGATGGTATAGGTACGGGGATGCAGAAGTGTATGAAGGCATACACTTTTTTGATGTAGACCTACTAGTATGGATATGACCACCCGAAGCTGAAGATGACTTTGGTACCCAATCCTGTTTTGTAGTAGTAAGGCTCTTAGAGGAACTCTTAGATATCATCACGGTGCTGGACCCACTCGGAGCCTGTTTAGAACTCCAGCTCGGACCTGCGATCTCTGGAACATTTTTCTCACTCGGTGACCGAGACTTCTTAGAAGGAGCTCTAGCACTTCTACTTTTCTTGTCAATACCCAGAGACTTTGAACGTGAAGCTCTCTGTACTGCAGTCACTGATGCAGCTCTGCCTCCCCCGGGGTTTTCAGTGTCTGAGACCCAGATGTAGCAGCGATTGTATCCCTTGAAGCTCTTGGTGACCGGGATCAAGCACTAAGTGTGCTCGGAGGCCGGTATATGTGGGCATTCTCAGAGCCTGGGTCAGAGGCTGGTCTTAGGCCTTTCTCTTGAATTGATCTCTCTGTTTTTCCTAGATCTGCTTTTGAAGGAGGAGCAGATCTTACGTTCACCCGGGATATGAGTGTCTCCCGAACAGCAGAGGCACTGGAAACGGCCATCATTGATGGGGATAGTTTCCCAGGAGGAAAGACGCCGCTTAAAGCTTGGCATAGCGCAGAACAAAAAAAGTCCAGAGAAACCCCTCAATTGGAGAAAATAAAGGAACCAAAGGAAAACAACCACCCCAACTAACAACTAAACCAAACTAGTGAACTGTACTAAGTAAAGCAGGCACGCTCGATGCTCCGTCTCAGGACAAAGGCGGAACTGAAGGACGTTCGCCCACACAGCCCTATATGTCCTCAGTACGGGGCGCAAGGAGGTGTGGGGCGCATGCGCAGATCAAACAAACACTGACACCAAAAATCCAAGGCGTATGGGGATGCATGCGCACCTAAAGTAACCGGGAGTGGAGCACCCATAGGGACAGAAGAACGGAGAGGAATGCCGAGTGTGTGGGTCTCGGTTATTTTAAATCCGCTTCTCTGAGCGGTGTGTACCTTGGGGCAAAATAAACCGTGCTTTGCTCTGGAGAACTGGCTTCTGTGTCACTGTATACTGTTACCGCCCCTGGGGTGAAGGAACACGGCTGGAGACTGGCAGGGCATAACCTGGAGAGCCCCTCTGAGAGCAGCTGGATTGCAGAATCCCACCCCAAAGCTGAGGGGAGCATGGGGACCCCGGTGTGTGTGGTGGGGGGGAGGGGAAATGGGGCACACTGAGCCCCCGGCAGCGGGGGAGGGAGAAATGGGGGGCAGACAGAGCCTCTGGCACAGAGGAAGGACTGGGGGAGTTGCAGGGGGTCCCTGAAATAGAGGAGGGGGATGCACAAGGAGTTAGTGGGGGGGACAAGGGATACCAGGAGGGTATGCATGGAGCTTGGCCATCAGAAGCTATGAAGTCCGCACCCCCCAGCTGTCAGATCCAGCCCCAGCTGTCAACTGTGACAGCTGCGGGAGAGGGAGAGGGGCTGGGGGTCAGGGATCTCTGGCAAGGCAGCTCAGTGCTGGCAGATGGATGCTCAGCTGCTGCCATCTAGCGGCCAGAGCAGCTCATTACCTGGCACAGTGGGCGAGGCCTGTGGAAGTGGAAGTGCGTAGGGCCCTGGGATCCCAGCACACATCCAGGATCCATAGGTCAGGCCACTAAACAAATCCACGGGCGAGATGGGCTCACGCATCTCATCCGGGGCAGCAGAGAGGGGCCGGGATACTGGGCTAGATGGGCCCACGGGTCTGATTTAAGGTGGCAGGGAAGGGGTGGGTTATTGATAGGTCCTGATGTAGGGTGACAATTCCTACCCCCCCATCCCACAAGAAACGATCATAACGTCAGTATCGTAACAAAGATTTTATTTCCGTTATGAACATGATAAGTTGGTACAAAACAGCCCCACGGTACCAGCACCGCAAACAGTAACCCTGCATCCGACGTGGAATGGGAGCGACCATTTCAGCTCCCGAACCAGGGCCAATCCTTGGAAGAGCGCAGCACTACACTGTCCGGCGCCTAGGACAGAAAGAACACGGAGACCGTGACGCCTCACTCAAGGACCATCGAGAGGTTGTTAAGAGCAACCAAAGGAAATACCTGCGTAGAGAATGAAACTGTCCCGGGGGACTCTCTGCCACAAGATACCGAGCTTAGAGCAGATTCAGCAAAAGAGTCAATATGGATAAATGAGCACATCCTGAATTACCAAATGAGCTTGGGACGGGCTTATAAACCCTAAACTAAGGGGAACGTCTCCCCATGGGCAGGCTATGCCACAAATGTCCACTAGGGAACATCTCACACCTTATTCTGAAGCAATTGGCCACTGCCACAGATGGGATACCAGGCTTGATGGGCACATGGTCCAATACAGTTTGGCTTGTGCTTTGCGTGAGAGTTGGCAATGCTGGGGGTGGGATAAAGGGGGCAGGACGGGATGAAGCCGGGTGTAGGGAACTCTGCGGAGCTTCGTCCTGCTGCCCGCCCCGGCCCAGCAGGGCTGCGCTACAGCCTTTGAGCTCAGAGAATAGGGTTTTCTTTAGCTCAGCTTCGAGAACCGCAAGCGTCTCCGTGCCAAGGTTCCGGGTTCAAGTCCAGCAGACAGAGCGACCCACCCAGCGGTGCTGCATGACGCGAGCAGGTGGAGAATCCAGGAGGAGAACTGAGAGCTGTTTCCCGGCTTGGGTAGAAATCTCCCCAAGGAAAGGGGCAAACGGGTGGCCCTGACCCCGAGCGGCCCTGTTCCCTGGTGGCCCCGCCCCCGTTACCTAGAACTCGGTGAGGTCGTCATTGAAGTACAGCAAGATACCCGGCGTGTACAGGTCGGTGTCCAAGTTCAGCCGGTAGAACTCTGCGTCCTCGTCTGGGATCTTGTTCTGCTCCAGCGTCTTGTCCATGTCCAGGTTGACGCCCTCGTACTTCCAGGTGTAGCTGGCGGCGTGGGTGTTGTGGGGCAGGTAGCGCCGCAGGATTTCCCACATGGACTCCTCCGCGCACACCTGGGGGGGGGCGGCGTTAGAGACTTACCGGTGCTTGGGGGACTGTTGCCTGCTGGACTGACGGGCCCTCGAGCAAATATTTCTTCCCCCAAACCTCCACCCTCACCCCCCAGGTCAACGAAAGCACCATCTCCCCCCCTGCCCCCGGCGCCCCCTGCTGCTCGCAGGGGAGTTTACAGCCTCCCTAACCCAGCGGCACCAGCCTTGCATAAAGTGGCTGCTGGCTCAGACCACCAACTCCCCCGGCTCCGTGTCCCACCCTGACCTGCTTCTTATATCCCTCCTTCCCAGCATGCCTTGCGACCAAGCCCTCTGCCTCAGGGACTACAACTCCCAGAATCCCCCTGCATCTGGGGGAAACGGTGTCATGGCCGGCCTTAAAGGGCCAGCATGCTACCTCATCATGTGTATTTCAGGACAGGAGCGGCCTCTAAATTGATTAGAGACCCCACTTAGCGCCCCCGCCCCCAATGTCCTGGTAACTCAGGGCCCCCCAAATGGTGCGTGAGGATGGCAAGTTTGCCCAGTGTTGCCACTTGAGCCCCCTGCCCCTCGGTGTGAGGCCCAGCTCACCTCCAACACATGCTCCTGCGAGGTCAGGGTGTTGACGATGCGGACACGCCGGGTCTTAGAAGCCAGGATCCCCACCTCATACTTGCTGTCCTTCCACCAGGGCAGCTCGAAGTCGTTCGCCCAGTCGGAGCGGGGCAGCTGGGGCGGGATGTGGATGAAGCGGCCCTGGGGGGTGTAGTACTTGACGCAGCCCGTCAGCGGGTCCACGTGGGTCTGGATCTGAAAGGCAGGTGGCTCCATTATCAGGGTTAAGGGGGGAATCTGGCTGCACCCCCGGCAACTGCCTCCTAGGTCAATCGACGTATTACAGGCAGAAAAGAATCACAAACTTGCTTAAAGCTGATGGGCCTGCTAAGCGCCATAAATGGAAGGAGCAATTAAATACCCCCTTTGCATAGTAAGAGCTGACTAGGAAGCCACCGCCCAAGGCCTGAGAGCCAAAAGGTTTCCCTGCGACTGGGATATGGATTGGTTGCAGTTGTGCCTGTGCAGGGGTGAGGAAGAAAGCTAGGGGAGCCGTGCTGAGGGAGTCAGCAACGAGGCAGAGCTCTTTGGGGCACAGGACTGGCTGGAGAGGCAGGCTTGGGGATTTCTGAGCAAGGAAACTGCCTGCTGTTTGATCCCAGAAAACAGGATTGCACTACGGTCTTTGCCTGCACTACCGAAATCCCTGACCCGCAGCATCCGACGGGAACAACCCTGAACATCGGCTCATGGCTTGGGCGAAGGGGGCAGCCCCAGGATCCCACCAGATCAGCTGGTCCCAGTCCCCACCGACAGCGGATGATGGATCCCAGCCTCCCACTCCCTCAAGAAGAGCCGCCAACAGGAACATGAGTGTGGGGTTCATGGGGGCAGGGGACAGAGGCATCAGACCCTGAAGCCCCAACGGCTGTGGATCAGGACCCATCGGCAGGTCAGAGAGCCACCTCTGGGGCAGGGCCCAGCAGCTGTTTAACCACATCACAACGGTTTCAGACAGGAAGTGAAGGAGAACCCTGCGCCCATTTCGAACGACCCCATGCTCCGCCAGTTCTCACGTCTCTGGTCTTGGGGTTGAACCAGTGGCTAATGTCCTTTCCCGCCGCTTCCAAGATGGGCCTCAGCAAGACGTCCCCTGGGGGAAGACAGAGCCAGGGGTCAGATGGTGTATGCGGTGATGTGGCGGGCATGCATCCGTGTGGGGCCAGGTTCACGTGGGTGGATGGGGGTGCAGTGGAGGGGAATACGGAGGAGTGCCGCAGGGCATTGTGGGGTAGGGGGTCCTGGCCCACCAGTGTGTGTTGGGGGGGGGGTCCCCCAGTGAATGGAAGGATTCTCATTACCCTTGTGCTATAGGGCCAGTAGGTTCAGGTCAGGCTCTGGGGCAAGGAGGGTCTGGGGGGGTCCCCTGTAGTGCACTGTGGGGAGGAGTGCCAGGAGCATTTTGGGGCTTGGGAGACTCTATGAAGGGTGGAGTGAGTATTGTGTGTGTGTGTGGATCTATGGGAGGCGCCCCAGTGAATTGGGGGGTCTATGGGAAGTGCCATAGTGCAATGTGAGGGGGCATATGGGGGTGCCCGATGGACTGTGGGGGGAGTCCAGGAGCAAGCTGCAGTGCATTGTGGGGGTGCCGGGGGTTGTGGCACCACAGTGCATTGTGGGGGTGTCGGGTGGTGGTACCATGATGCAGTGTGTGTGTGTGGGGGGGTGCTCAGGGATGCCGTGGTGCATTGTGGGGGGGTTTGGAGGGGTTGCACAGCGCATTGTGGGGGGCTCAGGGGGCGCCGCGGGGCATTGTGGGTACAGACCCTTGTGCTGCCGGACCAGCGGGCTCAGGTCATACACGCGGCCCAGGTAGGACACCCAGAGGTCCCCGGGCCGCGCGTGCGCAGACACCTCCCGCGGGGTGAAGTAGCGGGGCTGGAACTTCTCCATCGCGCCGCCCGCCGCCCGCGCTGTCAAGGCAACCGCCGCCCGCCCGCGCGGGGCCTGCCGGAACCCGGAACCCTCCCTCACAAAGCACCACGCGCTCGGGCCACGTGACACTGGAGTGCGCGGAGCCTACCGGGTAGCTCCGCCCCCCGCCCCGCGCAAGGGCCGCTGGTCCCGCGCTGCGCTCGCGAGAGCCGGGCGGGGCGGGGATGGCGGCGCCGGCCGGGCAGCGCGAGGAGAACGGGTGCTGCGGCCGCGGCCCGCACGGGGGCGGGGGGAGCCCCGCGGTGAGAGGGCGGGGCCGGGGGTGAGGGGGCGGAGCTGAGAGGGCAGTGGGGGCGGGGCTGGGGATGAGGGGGCGGGGCCGGGAGGGCAGTGCGGGCGGGGCTGGGGTGAGGGGGCGGGGACGGGAGGGCAGTGGGGGCGGGGCTAGGGTGAGGGGGCGGGGCTAGGGTGAGGGGGCGGGGCCGGGGCTGGGAGGACAGTGGGGGCGGGGCTGGGGATGAGGAGGCGGGGCCGGGACGGCAGTGGGGGCGGGGCTGGGGATGAGGAGGCGGGGCCGGGACGGCAGTGGGGGCGGGGCTGGGGGGGACCGGAAGGGCAGTGGGGGCGGGGCTGGGGGGGACCGGAAGGGCAGTGGGGCGCGGCTGGGGATGAGGGGGCGGGGCCGGGAGGGCAGTGGGGGCGGGGCTGGGGGGACCGGAAGGGCAGTCGGGTGGGGCTGGGGATGAGGGAACCGGGAGGGCACTGGGGGCAGGGCTGGGGGGACCGGAAGGGCAGTGGGGCGGGGCTGGGGATGAGGGGGCGGGGCCGGGAGGGCAGTGGGGGCGGGGCTGGGGGGACCGGAAGGGCAGTGGGGCGGGGCTGGGGGGACCGGAAGGGCAGTCGGGTGGGGCTGGGGATGAGGGAACCGGGAGGGCACTGGGGGCGGGGCTGGGGGGACCGGAAGGGCAGTCGGGTGCGGCTGGGGATGAGGGAACCGGGAGGGCAGTGGGGGCGGGGCTGGGGGGGACCGGAAGGGCAGTGGGGGCGGGGCTGGGGGGACCGGAAGGGCAGTCGGGTGGGGCTGGGGATGAGGGAACCGGGAGGGCAGTGGGGGCGGGGCTGGGGGGACCGGAAGGGCAGTGGGGCGGGGCTGGGGGGACCGGAAGGGCAGTCGGGTGGGGCTGGGGATGAGGGAACCGGGAGGGCACTGGGGGCGGGGCTGGGGGGACCGGAAGGGCAGTCGGGTGCGGCTGGGGATGAGGGAACCGGGAGGGCAGTGGGGGCGGGGCTGGGGGGGACCGGAAGGGCAGTGGGGGCGGGGCTGGGGGGACCGGAAGGGCAGTCGGGTGGGGCTGGGGATGAGGGAACCGGGAGGGCACTGGGGGCGGGGCTGGGGGGACCGGAAGGGCAGTGGGGCGGGGCTGGGGGGACCGGAAGGGCAGTCGGGTGCGGCTGGGGATGAGGGAACCGGAAGGGCAGTGGGGCGGGGCTGGGGGGACCGGAAGGGCAGTCGGGTGGGGCTGGGGATGAGGGAACCGGAAGGGCAGTGGGGCGGGGCTGGGGATGAGGGGGCGGGGCCGGGAGGGCAGTGGGGGCGGGGCTGGGGGGACCGGAAGGGCAGTCGGGTGGGGCTGGGGATGAGGGAACCGGGAGGGCACTGGGGGCGGGGCTGGGGGGACCGGAAGGGCAGTGGGGCGGGGCTGGGGGGACCGGAAGGGCAGTGGGGCGGGGCTGGGGATGAGGGAACCGGGAGGGCACTGGGGGCGGGGCTGGGGGGACCGGAAGGGCAGTGGGGCGGGGCTAGGGGGACCGGAAGGGCAGTCGGGTGGGGCTGGGGGGACCGGAAGGGCAGTGGGGCGGGGCTGGGGATGAGGGGGCGGGGCCGGGAGGGCAGTGGGGGCGGGGCTGGGGGGACCGGAAGGGCAGTGGGGCGGGGCTGGGGGGACCGGAAGGGCAGTCGGGTGGGGCTGGGGGGACCGGAAGGGCAGTGGGGCGGGGCTGGGGATGAGGGGGCGGGGCCGGGAGGGCAGTGGGGGCGGGGCTGGGGATGAGGGAACCGGGAGGGCACTGGGGGCGGGGCTGGGGGGACCGGAAGGGCAGTGGGGCGGGGCTGGGGGGACCGGAAGGGCAGTCGGGTGGGGCTGGGGATGAGGGAACCGGGAGGGCAGTGGGGGCGGGGCTGGGGGGACCGGAAGGGCAGTGGGGCGGGGCTGGGGGGACCGGAAGGGCAGTCGGGTGGGGCTGGGGATGAGGGAACCGGGAGGGCACTGGGGGCGGGGCTGGGGGGACCGGAAGGGCAGTCGGGTGCGGCTGGGGATGAGGGAACCGGGAGGGCAGTGGGGGCGGGGCTGGGGGGGACCGGAAGGGCAGTGGGGGCGGGGCTGGGGGGACCGGAAGGGCAGTCGGGTGGGGCTGGGGATGAGGGAACCGGGAGGGCACTGGGGGCGGGGCTGGGGGGACCGGAAGGGCAGTGGGGCGGGGCTGGGGGGACCGGAAGGGCAGTCGGGTGCGGCTGGGGATGAGGGAACCGGAAGGGCAGTGGGGCGGGGCTGGGGGGACCGGAAGGGCAGTCGGGTGGGGCTGGGGATGAGGGAACCGGAAGGGCAGTGGGGCGGGGCTGGGGATGAGGGGGCGGGGCCGGGAGGGCAGTGGGGGCGGGGCTGGGGGGACCGGAAGGGCAGTCGGGTGGGGCTGGGGATGAGGGAACCGGGAGGGCACTGGGGGCGGGGCTGGGGGGACCGGAAGGGCAGTGGGGCGGGGCTGGGGGGACCGGAAGGGCAGTGGGGCGGGGCTGGGGATGAGGGAACCGGGAGGGCACTGGGGGCGGGGCTGGGGGGACCGGAAGGGCAGTGGGGCGGGGCTAGGGGGACCGGAAGGGCAGTCGGGTGGGGCTGGGGGGACCGGAAGGGCAGTGGGGCGGGGCTGGGGATGAGGGGGCGGGGCCGGGAGGGCAGTGGGGGCGGGGCTGGGGGGACCGGAAGGGCAGTGGGGCGGGGCTGGGGGGACCGGAAGGGCAGTCGGGTGGGGCTGGGGGGACCGGAAGGGCAGTGGGGCGGGGCTGGGGATGAGGGGGCGGGGCCGGGAGGGCAGTGGGGGCGGGGCTGGGGATGAGGGAACCGGGAGGGCACTGGGGGCGGGGCTGGGGGGACCGGAAGGGCAGTGGGGCGGGGCTGGGGGGACCGGAAGGGCAGTCGGGTGGGGCTGGGGATGAGGGAACCGGGAGGGCAGTGGGGGCAGGGCTGGGGGGACCGGAAGGGCAGTGGGGCGGGGCTGGGGATGAGGGGGCGGGGCCGGGAGGGCAGTGGGGGCGGGGCTGGGGGGACCGGAAGGGCAGTCGGGTGCGGCTGGGGATGAGGGGCCGGGGCGATGGAGGTGGGGATGGAGCCAAGGCTGGGCGGGCAGTGGGGGCGAAGTTGGGGGCTGGTTCATGGGGGTCAGTGGGGCTCTGGGGCTGTAGGGAACTGGGCTGGAAGTTACTAGGTCCCTGGCCTATGGAGTGCGGGGGAGGGTCGGGGCGCCAGGAGGTCAGTGGGCGCTCAGGAGGCGGGGGAGGGTAGACGTGCCAGGTGCGGGGCACGGGGGCCCCAGAACCTTTCGGGGTCTCTGGGCCTGGCGGTGCTGAGCTCCCCTCTCCCCCCAGGACTCGGACGGGGAGGCGCCCGACTCCCCCTACGCCCGCGCCCGCCACAAGCTGGAGACGCTGCTCAACAGGAACATGCGGATCCGCATGACGGATGGACGGACGCTCGTCGGCTGCTTCCTCTGCACCGACCGTGACTGCAACGTCATCCTGGGCTCCGCGCAGGAGTACCTCAAAGCCAGCGGTGCGCCGGATGCCAGGGTTTCCCCGCTGGGGGGTGGGAGGGCTGGGAGCCAGGACTCCTGGGTTCTCTCCCCGACTCTGGGAGGGGAGTGGGGGCTGGTGGTTGGAGCAGGGGGGTCTGGGAGTCAGGACTCCTGGGTTCTCTCCCCGGCTCTGGGTGGGGAGTGGGGGGCTGGTGGTTGGAGCAGGGGGGCTGGGCAGGGAGTGACTGTCTGACCCCCCCTCTCGTCCCCAGACTCCTTTGCGGCCAGCGAGCCGCGCGTGCTGGGCCTGGCCATGGTCCCCGGCCACCACATCGTCTCCATCGAGGTGGAGCTGGAGAACCTGGGCAACCCCCAATACCTGTGAGACGCGCCCGGCGCAGGGACCTGCCCACGGGGCGCAGCCGGGCACCGGGACGGGCAGCCGGGCCTCGCTCTGCGCATTAAACCTGGGGGGACCCCGTGCAGCCGCCGCGACCTCCTTTGTGCCACGCGGGTCTCGGCGTCACAGCCCGGAAACAAGCCGGTTCCTTCACTCTGCCCCTCACTCCCGACCCACAGCCCCTGCCCCCCAGCCCTGCCAGCGCCTCTCACTCCCGACCCGCAGCCCCTGCCCCCCCCAGCCCTGCCAGCGCCCCATACTCCCAACCCCCTGCCCCCTAGCCCTGCCAGCGCCCCTCACTCCCGACCCGCAGCTCCTGCCCCCCAGACTTGCCCCCCCCCAGTCCTGCCGGTGCCCCTCACTCCCGCTTCGCAGCCCCTGCCCCCCCAAGCCCTGCTGGTGCCCCTCACTCCCGACCCGCAGCCCCTGCCAGCCCAGCCCTGCCCCCACCCCACCCCTGCCGGTGCCCCCCCACTCCCGACCCACAGCCCCCTGCCCCCCAGCCCCTGCCGGTGCTCCTCAGTCCTGCCAGTGCCCCTCACTCCCGACCCGCAGCTCCTGCCCCCCAGACTTGCCCCCCCCAGTCCTGCCGGTGCCCCTCACTCCCGCTTCGCAGCCCCTGCCCCCCCAAGCCCTGCTGGTGCCCCTCACTCCCGACCCGCAGCCCCTGCCAGCCCAGCCCTGCCCCCCCCCGAACTCTGCCGGTGCCCCTCACTCCCGACCCGCTGCCCCCTGCTAACCCAGCCCTGCCCCCCCCAGCTCTGCCGCTGCCCCCTCACTCCCAACCCGTAGCCCCCTGCTAGCCCAGCCCTGGCCCCCCAAGCTCTGCCAGTGCCCCTCACTCCCGACCCGCAGCCCCTCCTGATTTGTTTCCCCTGCTCCCCCCTCTCCCCAGTAGCACTGTTAACCCCTTCCTGGCCATTGCTGCCCCTGCAGTCCAGGGCTGGGGGACCCCGCTGCTGGCTCCCCAGCTTGGTGGCCTCGGGCCAGGCCTGGCCCCCAGCCCAGCACCTGCTGTTCCCATCAGCGCCGAACAATGGGCCGCTCTGTGCCCCCGGCCTGCCCTTCCCCTGCCGCAGGATGCGCCCCGGGGGAGCCGCTTATCTTATCCCCAGCTGCTTCCCATGTTCCCTGCAGTGACGCCAGCCCCGCCCCCCCCCCTCCCCCGCCAGCCGGCCTGCTCGAAAACATGCCGAGCGGGGACTGGAGCCTGGACGCCTGGGTTCACTCCCCGGCTCTGGGAGGGGAGTGGGGGCTGGTGGGTTAGAACGGGGGGGGGGGGGGGCGCCGGGAGCCAGGACTCCTGGGTTCTCTCCCTGGCTCTGTCACTGATTTTCTGTTGCTTTGGGCACCCATCACTTCCCTCCCCCTCCGCCTCCCTCTCCCCGCTCCTGGCCCCATCTCACCCCAGTCCCTTGTCCCCTCCGCTGGCAGGTTCCCCGTCCTCGGACCTGACCCCTGACCCCCCAGCGGGGGCAGGGCTGCGCGTCCGTGGGTTGCAGGCCCCCTGGGTGGTTCCGGCCCCGACCCCAGCGCCTGGGCCCTGCCTCTGCTCCCTCCAGCCATGGAAAACTTGAGTGTGTTTCCCCGGCGGCTGTTTGCCGTGGAGCCGGGCCAGCCCCCGAGCGGAAGGGCAGGCGGGGGTCAGGGAACGGCCATGGGGGGCTGGGGGGGCGAGGCCGGCGGCAGAGGGTCTGGGCAGCGCCCGGCCCAACGGAGTCCCCGGGGAATAGGGGGGAACCTGCTGGCAGATATCCTGTGGCAGGGAGTTCCACAGGCCCAGCCTGCCTGCCCCCATGGTGGGGGGCAGAAGGGGAACCTACAGCAGATGGGGGGGAGCTCCCCATGGCTGGACCTGAGGGTGGGGGGGTGCCCCCTCCCTTGAGTGACACACAAACATTGGCGGGGGGAGAGAGGAATGAACCTGCTGGATAGAAAAGGATTTTTATTGATAATAAAATGACCCCCCACACATCTGCTTCGTTTGAAGGCCCCACTGCAGCCACCCTAGCCTGCCCATCACCCTCAGCCCCCCACCCCATCCAGCTCAGACCCAGCCCCGCCCCTCCACCCCAAACCAGTCCAGTCCCAGAGACCAACA
This sequence comes from Emys orbicularis, assembly GCF_028017835.1. Taxonomy (NCBI): domain Eukaryota; kingdom Metazoa; phylum Chordata; order Testudines; family Emydidae; genus Emys; species Emys orbicularis. The sequence goes on along the minus strand of NC_088697.1, from coordinate 2,415,232 downwards.
GCCCCCCCAATCCAGACCCACAGCCCTCCCTAGATTGCCCCTAACAGCCCCTCCCCCAAACCCCAGGCGCAAACGCTGGCCCCCCAACACATTCCCCCCCCCCCCCGAAGCAGCCAGCGGCAGAACGAGGGGGTGTCGCTCACCCCAAACCAGCAGCGATTCCCCTGCCCCCCCAGTCTCCTTGGGGTGTCAGCGCCAAGGGGGGGTCCCCCCAGGCTGCATCTTGCAGGGTGCTCCTCGTTCGCTGTGGGGAGTGGCAGCAGGGCGCCCTCCGGTGTCTCTCGCCTGTGGGGGGGGTCACAGCAGGGCTCTCCGGGCCCCCTCACACCCAGACCTTGTCCCCCGGGGCGTGCGCACGGGCCCGGGGGCAGCACCAGGCCGCCTGGTGGTAGCGGCCGGCGGGCAGGTGCCGGTAGACGGCCAGGCTGTAGGGCAGCAGGCAGTAGCCCAGCTGGAGCCGCCGGGCCAGCCGGACGAAGGCGGCCAGGCCCAGCACCAGGAGCGGCAGCAGCAAGGTGAAGCCGAGCACGAGCAGGGCCGTGGCACCAGCGTCGTGAAGATGGGCCTCGCACGGGGCCACCTGGGCATGCAGGAACTGCCAGGGGGAAGGGGAAAGAGTCAGTGCGTGTGCGACAGGCATGCAAACCAGCCCTGGGTCAGTGTCTGCCCTTGCACGTTTCAGAGCTGGCAGCCGTGCATGCACGCCTGCCGCCAGGGGCTGGCACATGCATGCATGAACGTGCAAAGAGCGGCGCCCTCTTGCCCCCATGGCTTGCACACGCATGGGCACTGAGCGCTTGCACAATTGTATGCAGGTGAGGCTTGCCCTTTGCACGCACATGTGCAGAGGCCTGCACCGCCAGGCAGGGTCCTACTCTCACACACCCTCCGGGCATCACACGTGCAAAGGGACTCGCACGCCGTGTAACTACAGTTCCCCACACGCGTGTGCAACCAGCGTGCAGGAACAGGGGCCGATGTGCAAACACACACACCCGCTGTCTAAGCTCCCCTCACCAAATGCCTGAATGGGTAGCAGCCCCCCCGCCTCCCTTTGTCAGGACTGATCACACTGGGGGGGTCGGCACCAGGAGGCGCTGGCTGCGCCGGGACGGGCTGCCCCGGCCCCATGGGGTTATCGGCCACAACCAGACCCCCGGTCTGCACTTCGTCAGCTGTCAGGCGGGATCGGGGCGGGGGAGGGGAATGGCAGGACGCCTGGGTTCTCTCCCTGGCTCCGGGGCCCGGTGGGGGCTAGTGGGAGCAGGGGGGAGTGGGAGCTGCTTGTCTCAACCCCCCCAGCCCGCCACTGCATTTCAGCCGCACCATCTCCCCCCCGGCCCCATTTCTGGGGCTGCTGGGAATTTAACATTCCTGCAGGGGGCCTGGGCTGGGACCACCCAGAGCATCCGGCAGCTCCATGGGGTGGGGGGGCCAACCCCCCGCAGGAATCCAAGGGCAGCGATATCGTCCCTCCCCGCAGCTCTGCCGGTGCCCCTCACTCCCAACCCGCATTCCCTGCCAGCCCAGCCCTGCCCCCCTCAACTCTGCCGGTGCCCCTCACTCCCAACCCACAGCCCCTGCCAGCCCAGCTCTGCCGGTGCCCCTCACTGCCGACCCGCAGCCCCTGCTAGCCCGGCCCTGCCCCCCAGCTCTGCCGGTGCCCCTCACTGCCGACCCGCAGCCCCTGCTAGCCCGGCCCTGCCCCCCAGCTCTGCCGGTGCCCCTCACTCCCGACCCGCAGCCCCTGCTAGCCCGGCCCTGCCCCCCAGCTCTGCCGGTGCCCCTCACTCCCGACCCGCAGCCCCTGCTAGCCCGGCCCTGCCCCCCAGCTCTGCCGGTGCCCCTCACTCCCGACCCGCAGCCCCTGCTAGCCCGGCCCTGCCCCCCAGCTCTGCCGGTGCCCCTCACTCCTGACCCGCAGCCCCCTGCCAGCCCTGTTCTGTGGGGGGCCCCGAGAGTCTCACGTTGGAGGGGCCCTGGGGGGGTCAGAAAGGGGTGGCTCTATGGTGGGTTGTGGGGGGGTAAGGGGGCACAGAGGGGAGAGGGCTCTGGTGGGTTGTGGGGGGGTAAGGGGCACAGAGGGGAGTTGTGGGGGGCACAGAGAGTGGCTCTGAGGCGCACAGAGGGGAGGGGGCTCTGGTGGGTTGTGGGGGGCACAGAAGGGGGCTCGGGGAGCTCACCTTGGAGTGGCAGAGGAAGCCCAGCCCCAGCGCGGTCCCCGCGGGCAGCAGCGCGGCCGCGCAGACCAGGGTGCAGAGCAGCGCGCAGAGCGCCGCGGCCAGCAGGTTGTGCGCGCTCAGCAGGACGGCGCAGGCCAGACAGTCCAGCGCCCCGCGCAGCTCCGGCTCCGGGCCCCCCGCGCCGTACGGGGGCGGCGGCACCGGGCTGCCCCCCTGCGCCCCGCCGGGCTCCTCCCGCCCGCTCGCCGCCAGGGAGCAGGACATGGCCGGGGGGTCCCTGCGCGGGCGCTGCGCGCTGCCCTTTATAGCGCCCGCGGGCGGCCCGGCCCCTCCCCCGCCGCGTCTGCCCGGCCCCCGCCCCCCCCCCCATCCAGGGGGCAGCAGTGGAGGGGTTGGGGGGGCGAGTCCTGGAACAAGAGGCGAGGGCGGGGGTGATTTTCCTGGCTTTGCTGCCTGGCTCATTCCCCTCCCCCCCTCACCTCCCCCGCCCCATGTGCAAAGGGGGGGCAGGAATTTGTCCTGCTCAGATTCCAAGGATGCTTCTAATTGATCCGCTGCCTGTCACCTCTTCCCCTCAGCCCCCTCCCCCCCAGCCCTGTGCCCCCCCCCCCAGCTCTGCCGGTGCCCCTCACTCCCGACCCGCAGCCCCCACCAGCCCTGCCGGTGCCCCTCACTCCCAACCCGCAGCCCCTGCTAGCCCAGTCCTGCCCCTCCACTCTGCCGGTGCCCCTTACTCCTGACCCGCAGCCCCTGCTAGCCCAGCCCTGCCCCACCCCAGCCCTGCCGGTGCCCCTCACTCCCGACCCACAGCCCCCTGCTAGCCCAGCCCTGCCGGTGCCCCTCACTCCCGACCCACAGCCCCCTGCTAGCCCAGCCCTGCCGGTGCCTCTCACTCCCGACCCACAGCCCCGTGCTAGCCCAGCCCCCCAGCTCTGCCGGCGCCCCTCACTCCCAACCCACAGCCCCCTGCCAGCCCAGCCCAGCCCTGCCCCCCCAGCTCTGCCGGTGCCCCTCACTCCCGACCCACAGCCCCTGCTAGCCCAGTCCTGCCCCTCCATTCTGCCGGTGCCCCTCACTCCTGACCCGCGGCCCCTGCTAGCCCTGCTATACTAACTAAAAATAAAAGTAAAAATAAAGTTACTTTGTTTTCTATGATTAGTGTTGTGTGCAGGGGGAGGGACCCACGCAGGAAAACCGCTTGACCCACGAAGGCTCAGGCTCAATCTGGCACTGACCTGTGTCCGCTCAAGAGAGATCTTGGAGTCACTGTGGATAGTTCTCTGAAAACATCTGCTCAATGTGCAGCAGCGTCAAAAAAGCGAACAGAACGTTGGGAATCATTAGGCAAGGGATAGATAATAAGGCAGAAAATATCCTATTGCCTCTATATAAATCCATGGGACGCCCACACCTTGAATACTGTGTGCAGATGTGGTCGCCCCAGCTCAAACAAGATATATTGGAATTGGAAAAGGTTCAGAAAAGGTCAACAACAATTATTAGGGGTCTGGAACGGCTTCCGCATGAGGAGAGATGAATAAAACTGGGACTTTTCAGCTTGGAAAAGAGATGGCGAAGGGGGGATAGTACAGAAGTTTATAAAATCATGACGGGTGTGGAGAAAGTAAATAAGGAAGTGTTATTTCCTCCTTCTCATAACACAAGAACGAGGGGTCACCAAATGAAATGAATAGGCAGCAGGTTGAAAACAAACAAAAGGAAGTATCTCTTCACACAACGCACAGTCAAACTGTGGAACTCCTCACCAGAGGATGTCGCGAAGGCCAAAACTATAACAGGGGTCAAAAAAGAACTAGAGAAGTTCATGGAGAATGGGTCCATCAATGGCTATTTGCCAGGATGGGCAGGGATGGTGTCCCTCGCCTCTGTTTGCCAGACGCTTGGAATGGGCGACAGGGGATGGATCACTCGATGGTTCCCTGTTCTGTTCACTCCCTCTGGGGCACCTGGCATTGGCCACTGGACCTTTGATCTGACCCAATATGGCCGAACTTATGATCTTATGGCAGTCATGGGCAGTTATTGCTTTAATGATGCCGGGGTAGTTTCAGGTCAGAAGATCCACTTGATCATCCCCTCTGACCGCCCGGGATTTCCTCCCCACGTAACCACAGTCCCCACTGGAGATACTCCGGGGACGGAGCCCTGGGATCCTTTCTGTGGCTTCTTCTCCGCCCCCCTCACCACTTTTTTCCACTGGGCCCAGTGCTGCTCTCAGCTGTGAAGTGGATTCATAGATTCATTAGTAGGGTTTGGCCAAAGCATCTTCCGGGAAATGTTTGATTTGAAGCCACCAAGAGACGGCGAAGACCACGTCACGGCCCAGAGACTTATCGCCCAGCTCCTGAGCTTTGGAGCGTCAACGAAGAAACTCGCCGTTCCGTTTGGAACAAAAAGCAACGAGGCCTTTTCTGTATCTCTGTGAGTTAATTTAATCTTTTTTACATTTACAAAATAAGATTTTTTTTTCCTTTGTCGCCTTACAGTACAGTATAATCCAGGAGGACCCAGACTTCCGCTTGTTTCGTTCAGTGTGTTGGCGAGATGCTGGGATAGGAGGGGGGATTTTCTACAAGGGGAGGGGAAAAGGGACAAGATTCCTCAAAAGGAAATGAACAGAAGTCCCGATCGCACAGTGATTATGGAATTCAGCACCATGAAAAGAGGCAAAAGACTAGAACAAAAAACCCCGTCTCACGATGCCGGGGACGGGCCGAGCTTAACATTAAAAACCAAAAAAAACCGAACGAAAAAATTCCGGCGAGAAACAGACAAATACACACGATTAAAAAAAAAAAAAGGACATTTAAAAAAACAACCCCCGAATGTTCAAATCAACCCCTCAATAGCAACCAATAAATAGAGAAATCATTACAAAAATGATGTATAAATAAAAAAAAATACACAACAACAGAGGACAATTTACAAATTGCAAAAATCTGAGGCCTGGAGGTAAAAAAAAAACAAAAAAGAAGAAGCACCCGACGTGTTTCTGGTTTCAAAACAAGTGAGAAGTGGAGAGGTGAAACCTGGCCGGCGGGGGGAGTTAAGGCAGATTTCTGTCCTGCCGTCCTGGCTCAGTTTCTGTGGATGACCTGAGAGAAGTGTAAATCACGGCTGCGATTGTACGAAACGCTTAACCCAGGGGAAGGCAGCTCCCGGGCGCAGGGTTCCCGCGAAGTCCTGCGCACAGGGCTGGAATCCGAGCACGGTTCCTTGCTCCCCCTTTGCACCATCGTTCGCACAATCGGAGACCCAAGCCGGCGGGAATTGGCTCCTTCACATGAGTTCAGAAGAGAAAAAAAAAGCAAGCCAGGAACACATCGAATAAAAAGACTCCCAAACCAAGCGGCCAGGATATCAGAAAGCAAAGAAGAGTGAGTATCAAACCACGCATGCCCACACAAACCGCCCGCCCCGCGCCAATATATATATAAACCAATGTACAATCTCCCACGGCCACAAACGCACAAAGAGGAAACAAAGGGAAATTCCTGCGTAAAAAACCCGTATTTTTTTTGTTGGTGGTTGGTTGTGTTTTTTTGTTGGTTGTTTTTTTTTTTTGCTTAATTTGCTGACGAGAAAAATGTAAAAAGACGACAAAAAAAAAACAACAACCCAACCCCCTTTCCCCGCTGCTGCCAGTTTCTCAGCCCCCCACCCCGCCACCCGCCCCGCTTCTGCAAAACGAACGAGTTAATGCTCCAAGAGATTCTGGCTGAGCTCCAGTCCGTGTTCTCCTGCGTGCGGCCAATCTCCTGTCCCCGGTTGAAGGCCGGCGTGTGTCTGTCAGGGAACCGCCCGGAGGGCTCTGCCGGCCCCTCCGAGCTGCCCAGGATCCACGTTTGTCCTTTTCCCGTCTCGTGGGCGGGATTTTCTCTTCTTTTTTTTTTTTTTTTTGTGGTTTTTATTATTTTCAAAAAAAAAAAAAAAAAATATTTTTTTTTAAAAGTTTCCCCGTCTCCCCCAAAGGTCATTTTCAAGAATAAATTAAAAAGTTCATTTGTTTGAGTTTCTGTATTCACAGGCTGCTTGCAGATTCGCTCCTCGGATCACGCAGAAGATTGGCTGCTTCTGGGGCTCCGCCCCCTCCCCCTCGTTTCAACAGCAAAGCTGATTGGGCCGGAGCGGTTCCGGTGTAAACAAGAGCTTGTCTGCGATTGGCCACTGGGACAGGCGGTGCCGAGATGTCCCCTCCTTTCCCCAGCGGGGCAGGGGGGCACCGGGGAAGGGGGAGCTGATTCCTGTCTCTGCCCAGGAAGTACCTGGGTGAGGTCTGGCTCATCTGGAGCTGGGGGATCCAGCCTGCAGGTGGGAAGGAAAGAAAGGGTTAATGGGACCCAGGAGTCCTGTGGGTGGGAGCAGGGCACTCCCTCCCCCCAATACCTATCTATCTATCTCAGGGGTAGGCAACCTATGGCACTCGTGCCGAAGGCAGCACGCAAGCTGATTTTCAGTGGCACTCACACTGCCTGGGTCCTGGCCACCAGTCCGGGGGGCTCTGCATTTTAATTTAATTTTAAATGAAGCTTCTTAAACATTTTAAAAACCTTATTTACTTTACATACAACAATAGTTTAGTTATATATTATAGACTTAAAGCAAGAGACCTTCTAAAAACGTTAAAATGTATTACTGGCCCGCGAAACCTTCAATTAGAGTGGATAAATGAAGACTCGGCACACCACTTCTGAAAGGTTGCTGACCCCTGATCTATCTCATAGAACTGGAAGGGCCCTCAAAAGGTCATCGAGTCCAGCCCCCTGCCTTCACTAGCAGGACCAAGTACTGATTTTTGCCCCAGATCCCTAAGTGGCCCCCTTGAGGATTGAACTCACAACCCTGGGTTTAGCAGGCCAATTCTGAAACCACTGAGCTATCCCTTCCCCACCCCACCTTTACGTTTACTCCTGGGGGAATTCTGCACCACTGCGCATGCGCAGAATTCATCTGCCACGCAGAATTCCCCCCCCGCCCCCCCGCAGAAAAAACATTCTGCCTTAAAGGTGCTGCAGTCAGCCCTTTTGCCCACCAGGGGCTGCTGTGGCACAAGAACAGAGAGCAGCTGCTCCCAGGAGGGAGCAGGCCCAGCTGCCGATAGGGAAGAGAAAGAGGATGCCTTCTTCACAGCGCCCTGCTTCTGGGCCAGGTCAGGAGACAGGTGATATGGGGGGACGGACAACATGGGGCACATGGGGCTGCTGGGGTCACAGATGGGGCTTCAGAAGGGCTAGTGGGGGGGGGACAGACTGGGGCAGGAGCTGAATGGGAGTGAGAGTGTGGGGACACATGGGCACAGGGGGAGGCAGGGGGAAGGACACATAGGGATGGGGGAGGAGGTGCAGGGCCACATGGGACGAAGGTGATGGCTAAGTGGGGGCACAGGGACACACGGGGATGGGGGAGGGAGTGGCTGAGTGGGGGTGCAAGGACACATGGAGACGGGGAAGGGGGTGCAGGGTCACATGGGGATGGGGGTGGGATGCAGGGACACATCAAAAACACAGCGCCTGATTTGTTTCTGTTGTATCATTCAGACGTACTTGCTGACAGGTATTTTGAAATAAAGGTCCAAAATAATTGAAACCAGCGAGATAAGATTCTGTGATTTTTCACAATTAAAATATTAAGTTTAAAATATTGACCACAGAATTTTTAATATTTTGGTGCAGAATTCCCCCCAGGAGCATACGTTCCAGTGAGTCACCAGGGAAAAAGGGACCCCAACTGGGAAAATGTGCACCCTGCAGCCCAGTGCCCCCTAGCGCCGCCCTGGGGCCAGCCCTGCCTGCCAGGGGAGAGCGCCCCCTGCTGAGCCCCCCGCCCCGCTCCCTGCCCCACAGCGCCCCCTAGCGCCTCCCCCGCTCCCTGCCCCACAGCGCCCCCTGCCCCTCACCAGGGTGAAGCTGTCGTAGATCTGCATCAGCTCCTCGGTCTTGTACTGCTCCAGCACCACCACGCCATGCAGGGCGGTGCTGCGCTGGCGGGCGCAGTCCTCGCAGTGCACCAGGTACGTGTTCTTGCTGCCGTTCTCGCTCGTCACGAACAGGATATTGAACACCTCCACCTGCAGGGGCGGGATATACGGGCATGAGCTCCCCCTGCTGGCTGCTGGCTGCACCGCGCCTGTCGGAGAGGAGGGTGGCGTAGCACCAGGCCACCGCCCTAATGGAAACTGGGGGCAGGGTAGAGCAAGAAATGGAACCCAGGCGTCCTGGCTCCCAGGTCCCTGCTCTAACCCACCAGTCCCCACTCCGCTCCCAGAGCCAGGGAGAGAACCCAGGAGTCCGGGCTCCCAGCCCCCCCTGCTCTGACCCACCAGCCCCCACTCCCCTCCCAGAGCCAGGGAGAGAACCCAGGAGTCCTGGCTCCCAACCCCCCCTGCTCTAACCCACCAGCCCCCACTCCTCTCCCAGAGCCGGGGAAAGAACCCAGGTGTCCTGGCTCCTGGCTCCCAGCCCCCCACATCCTTTGCTGTGTTAATGAACGTACTAGAGCCAGTCCACAAACCCCGCTCCCTCCAGTGCGCAGTCCCCCACCTCCCCGACCCCATCAGAGGCCGTGGGGCTCAGGCTGGGTGGCCTGGATCATGGCGGTGATTGGGGCACCAACAAGAGAAGCAGCCGGCGCAGTGTCGGGGGAGAGAGCTTTATTTGTACGCTTTGCAAAGGTGCGTTCATAGCCACCGCGGTTACGGGTACAGGCCCCCCCTGAGCCAGGAGCGGAACCCAGGAGTCCTGGTTCCCAGCCCCCCCTGCTCTAACCACCAGCCCCCACTCTCCTCCCAGAGCCGGGGAGAGAACCCGGAGTCCTGGCTCCCGCCCTGGTGCTTTAAGAGGCACATGAGACACTGCGGTCGCACAGCGATGGTGCCAGATGCTTTGCACACTAGTCCGTGCTCTGCAGGTGTCAGGTCTCTGGAGCCAGGGGCTCTCCCTCGATGCCGAGCCCCACGGAGGGTCCCCAGGGATCCCCGGCAGGGTGAGCCACGTCACATAAGCTGGGCTGCGTTTAAGAGCCGCCCGGCCGCTTCTTCCCCTGAGACTGGCTCTGCAGCCGGCCCTGACTGCTGACGGCCGTCTCCGATCCCATCCGGGGCTCCGGCATCCCCCTCTCTGGACACCAAGCGCCCGGTCCTCCTCCTCTTCTCTCAGTTCATCCCTCTTCACCCGTCGCCGATTCATCTGCACCACGTTTAGCCCAGTTGCTCATCCGTCTTCTCCCGGTGTGGCCGCGCGGCTAACCCAGTTCTGCCGTGCGTAGCCAAACCACTCACCTGTCTGCATGGCGGGAAGCCACGCGGCTAATCCATTCCTGCCGTGGTTAGCTAAGTCGCGAATCCACCTGTGTGGCTTTGCCCTGAGTGGCTAATCCACCGGCACCCCAATTACCCGAGTCGCTAAACCGTTTACGCCGTGTCTGACCGGGTTGCTCATCGGTCTGCACAGCATTTCACCGCGTCGCTAACTCTCTGTGTCCCGTTCTGTGGAATCACTAATCCATTTAAACTTTGTTCAGCTGGTCACCAATCAATTTATGCCACGCTGACCAGATTCACCACATGTAGCCGCTTGGCTAATCCGTGCTCATCCCGTTTAGCCAAAGGACGAATCCGTTTTCGGCCTGTTTAATTGCTAATCCACCTACGTTAACCAAGTCACTAGCCACTCTGCCCCCCATTCTGACGAGTCGCTGATCCGTCTGCATCCTGTTTGTGCCGTTCGGCTAAATTCTTTATCCATTTACTCCATATTTAGCATGATGGCTGATTCTTTCACACCACATCTAGCCAAATCTCGACTCCATTTTCTTCCCCTTACGACGAGTCAGTAATCCATTTCCTTCCCATGTAGACAGACTCCTCGCTGATCTGTTTCCACCAATTTTAGCCAAGTCGCTAATCCGGTTTTGCCCCATTTCATCGAGTCCCTCTCGTCATGTTCCTCTTCTGCATTTCGCTGAGTCGTTCGCCCGTTTGCACCACGTTTTGTCGTTGCTCCATTTTTCCCCCATCCGGCCGAGCCGTTCTGCCATCTTCACCCATGATTACGATCCGTCTCTTCCTTTTTCAAAGGCAACGGGTTTGCGGCCACGTGCCCGGGGTATCCAAAAATCGCGAGCTGCCCTTTTTTCTCTCTCTTTTAAACAAACCGCGTTTCATACTCACTGTTTCTGGCTTTTAGCCCATTACGGACCCGTCTCTTAGTGCGGACGAGGTTGACGCCGCAACGAAATCCCAAACTGGATGTGGGACAGGAGGCATTTTACAGAATAAACAAATCTCATGCACAGAGCTCAAACTGGGATGTTGTATTCCCTGCTGCCCACAAAAGTGTCTTTCCTTAACCGTGGATTTTATTAACCATAAACCCTGTCACAGCGGAATCCGAGCTGGGTCTCTGCTGCAGCCACCTCCGAGAGGAGGCGCAGCCAGACGGCAACTCTGCCCAACAGTTCAGGGACAGCAGATCCCATCTCCGACTGAAACGGCAGGTTGAAGATTTGGAAGCAGAAGGGTGCGGGTCGGGCCGGGTCGCCAGCCCTCGAGGCCGAGGGGTGTGGCTGTCTCGGCCGAAGGACGGGAAATCTGGCAACACAGCGACCTCTAGTGCCCTGAGGGTGCTAGAGGAGCTGGCCAGTAGCTAGCGGCTACAGGGGGACCCCCCCTCGCAGCCCCGGCACTCACGTCACACTCGTTGCAATAGTACGCCGGCTCGTCCTTCACCCGGCCCTGGTAGGCGATCTTCTTCCCCGAACGCACCAGGGTCTCCCGCAGCACCTGGCAGTGCTTGATGGACTGCATGAGGCAATACCTGGCAGGGAGAGAAGACGGGGAGCGAGTGAGTGGGATGGAGAGGGAGCGAGACGCAGGCAAGCGCTCAGAGGGGGGAGCTGCCCTAAGTGTCACCGACGCTGCCTGAGTCTGCCGAGAGCCTGACCCTATTTCTCTGAGGGGGGGAGCTGCCCCATGCATCTCAATGGGGTGGTAACTCCCACTCCAATTTCTAGGGGAACCCCACCAAGCCCACCAGCCGGGCTCACAGGGCAGGAGGTAGGGCAGGGTGGGGAGGAGTCACAGGGGCGCCGCTCACTTGATCATCTTGTAGAGGTCGGGGTCGCTGATCTTGACCGTCCGGGCGACGTTCCACGAGACATGGATCATGGGCACGATGGATTTCACGTTCTTCACCTCGTTCCACTCGTAGCGCTCCAGGGCCAGCTGGTATTGATAGGCTGCGGGAGGGGGAGAGGGTGAGGCAGCGTCCGGCAAAATCCTACCCCAGACACAGCCGCAGCCCTGGGGGGGACAGGCCCCGTGCCCCATTCCCCGTCCCCCCTGCAGCCAGCTAGTCCCTGCCCTGGGGCCGGACGGGAGCCGGCGCCCCCTAGAGGGGACAGGCCCCATGTCCCATTCCCCACCCCCCTGAGCCAGCCGGTCCCTGCCCTGGGGCCAGATGGGAGCCGGCGCCCCCTAGAGGGGACAGGCCCCGTGTCCCATTCCCTGCCCCCCTGAACCCACCAGTACCCTCCTGAGGCTGCAGTATGCATTTCTGCCACTTGGTGGAGCCAAATACATGAGAGAAGAACATAAGAACAGCCAGATTGGGTCAGACCAAAGGTCCATGTAGCCTAGTATCCTGTCCACCAACAGCGGTCAATGCCAGGTGCCCCAGAGGGAATTAACAGAACAGGGAATCATCAAGTGACCCATCCCCCGTCGCCCACTCCCAGCTTCTGGCAAACCGAGGCTAGGGACAACATCCCTGCCCATCCTGCCTAATAGCCAATGATGAACCTGTCCTCCATGAACTTCTCTAGTTCTTTTTTGAACCCTGTTATAGTCTTGGCCTTCACAACATGCTCCGGCAAGGAGTTCCCCAGGTTAACTGTGCATTGTGTGAAGAAATACGTCCTTTTGTTTGTTTTAAAGCTGCTGCCTATTAATTTCAGTGGGTGACCCCTAGTTCTTGTGTTATGAGAAGTAGTAAACAACACTTCCTTATCTACTTTCTCTATGCCAGTCATGATTTTATAGCCCTCTGTCATATCCCCCCTTAGTCATCTCTTTTCCAAGCTGAAAAGTCCCAGTCTCTCCTCATACTTAATCTCTCCTCATACGGCAGCAGTTTCATGCCCCTAATCATTTTTGTTGCCCTTTTCTGAACCTTTTCCAATTCCAATATCTCTTTTTTGAGATGGGGTGACCACATATGCACGCAGTATTCAAGATGTCCCTGGAAAAATCATGGAGCAGGTCCTCAAGGAATCAATTCTGAAGCACTTAGAGGAGAGGAAAGTGATCAGGAACAGTCAGCATGGATTCACCAAGGGCAAGTCATGCTTGACTAACCTAATTGCCTTCTATGAGGAGATAACTGGGTCTGTGGATGAGGGGAAAGCAGTGGATGTGTTATTCCTTGACTTTAGCAAAGCTTTCGATACGGTCTCCCACAGTATTCTTGCCACCAAGTTAAAGAAGTATGGGCTGGATGAATGGACTATAAGGTGGATAGAAAGCTGGTTAGATTGTCGGGCTCAACGGGTAGTGATCAACGGCTCCATGTCTAGTTGGCAGCCGGTTTCAAGTGGAGTGCCCCAAGGGTCGGTCCTGGGGCCGTTTTTGTTCAATATCTTCATTAATGATCTGGAGGATGGCGTGGACTGCACCCTCAGCAAATTTGCAGATGACTCTAAGCTGGGGGTAGAGGTGGATTTGCTGGAGGGTCAGGATTGGGTCCAGAGGGACCTAGACAAATTAGAGGATTGGGCCAAAAGAAACCTGATGAGGTTCAACAGGACAAGTGCAGAGTCCTGCACTTAGGACGGAAGAATCCCATTCACTGTTACAGACTAGGGACCGAGTGGCTAGGCAGCAGTTAGGGGTTACAGTGGACGAGAAGCTGAATAGGAGTCAGCAGTGTGCCCTTGTTGCCAAGAAGGCTAACGGCATTTGGGGCTGTATAAGTAGGGGCATTGCCAGCAGATCGAGGGACATGATCATCCCCCTCTATTCAACATTGGTGAGGCCTCATCTGGAGTACTGTGTCCAGTTTTGGGACCCACACTACAAGAAGGATGTGGAAAAATTGGAAAGAGTCCAGTGGAGGGCAACAAAAATGCTTAGGGGGCTGGAGCACATGACTTATGAGGAGAGGCTGAAGGAACTGGGATTGTTTAGTCTGCAGAAGAGAAGAGTGAGGGGGGATTTGATAGCTGCTTTCAACTACCTGAAGGGGGGGGTTCAAAAGAGCATGGATCTAGACTGTTCTCAGTGGTGGCAGATGACAGAGCAAGGAGCAATGGTCTCAAGTTGCAGTGGGGGAGGTGTAGGTTGGATATTAGGAAAAACTTTTTCACTAGGAGGGTGGTGAAGCACTGGAGTGGGTTACCTAGGGAGGTGGTGGAATCTCCTTCCTTAAAAACCTCTAAGGCCCGGCTTGACAAAGCCCTGGCTGGGATGAGTTAGTTGGGATTGGTCCTGCTTTGAGCAGGGGGTTGGACTAGATACCTCCTGCGGTCTCTTCCAACCCTGATATTCTATGATTCTATGTGGACGTACCATGGATTTATATAGAGGCAATAGGATATTTTGCGCCTTATTATCTATCCCTTTGCTTATGATTCCCAACATTCGGTTCGCTTTTTTGACGGTGCTGCACACTGAGTGGATGTTTTCAGGGAACTGTCCACAGTGACTCCAAGCTCTCGGTCTTGAGTGGAAAGAGCTAATTTAGACCCCATCACTTTATATGTATAGTTGGGATTATGTTTTCCAATGTGAATTACTTTGCATTTATCAACATGAAATTTCATCTGCCATTTTGTTGCCCAGTCACCCAGTTTTGAGAGATCCTTTTGTGGCTCTTCGCAGTCTGCTGGGGACTTAACTATCTTGAGTAGTTTTGTATCATCTGCAAGTTTTGCCACCTCACTGTTTACCCCTTTTTCCAGATCATTTATGAATATGTTGAATAGGATTGGGCCCAGAACAGATCCATGGGGACACCACTATTTACCTCTCTCCAGTCTGAAAACTGACCATTTATTCCTGCCCTTTGTTTCCTATCTTTTAACCGGTTACCGACCCATGAGAGAACCTTCCCTCTTATCCCGTGGCAGCTTACTTTGCATAAGAGCCTTTGGTGAGGGACCTTGTCAAGGGTTTTCTGAAAATCTAAGTACACTATATCCACTGGATCCCCTTGGTCCACATGCTTGTTGACCCCCTCAAAGAATTCTAGTAGATTGGTGAGGCATAATTTCCCTTTACTAAAACCAGGTTGACTCTTCCTCAACAAATTATGTTCATATGTGTCTGACAATTTTGTTCTTTATTATAGTTTCAACCACTTTGCCCGGTACTGAAGTCAGGCTTGTAATTGTCAGGATCACCTCTGGAGCCCTTTTTAAAAATTGGCATCACATTAGCTCTCCTCCAGTCATCTGGTACAGAAGCTGATTTAAATGATAGGTCACAGACGACAGTTAGTAGTTCTTCAATTTCACATTTGAGTTCCTTCAGAACTCTTGGGTGATACCATCTGGTCCTGGAGATTTATTGCTGTTTAATTTATCAGTTTGTTCCAAAACCTCCTCTAATGACACCCCAATCTGGGACAGTTCCTCAGATCTGTCCCCTAAAAAGAATGGCTCAGGTTTGGGAATCTCACTCACATCCTCAGCCGTGAAGACTGATGCAAAGAATTCATTTAGTTTCTCCGCAATGGCCTTATCGTCCTTGAGTGGTCCTTTAGGATCTCGATCGTCCAGTGGCCCCACTGGTTGTTTAGCAGGCTTCCTGCTTCCGATGTACTTAAAAACAATGTTGCTATTACTTTTGAGTCATTGGCTAACTGTTCCTCAAATTCTTTTTTGGCCTTCCTAATTGTATTTTTACACTTCACTTGCCAGAGTTGATGCTCCTTTCTATTTTCCTCACTAAGATTTAACTTCCACTTTGTAAAAGAGCCTTTTTGCCTCTCACGGCTTCTTTTCCTTTGTTGTTTAGCCACGGTGGCACTTTTTTGGTCCTCTTGCTATGTTTTTTAATGTGGGGTATACGTTTATGTTGAGCCTCTATTAGGGTGTCTTTAAAAAGTTTCCATGCAACTTGCAGGCATTTCACTTTTGGCGCTGCACCTTTTAATTTCTGTTTCACTAACCTCCTCAGTTTTGTGTAGTTCACCTTTCTGAAACTAAATGCTACAGTGTGGGGCCGCTGTGGTGTTTTCCCCGCCACAGGGATGTTAAATTTATTATGGTCATTGTTACCAAGCGGTCCAGCTCTATTCACCTCTTGCACCAGATCCTGTGCTCCACTTAGGACTAAATCAAGAATTGCCTCTCCTCTGGCGGGTCAGGTGGTCGGTAATATATCTCTCCCGCTATATTCTTACTGTTCGAGCGTGGAATTACTATCCACAGAGATTCTAGGGGACACTTTGATTCACTGACGATTGTTCCTTCATTTGATTCAACGCTTTCTTTCACATCTAGCACCACTCCCCCACCAGCACGACCTGTTCTGTCCTTCCGATAGATTTTGTCCCCCGGTATTAATGTGTCCCATTGATTATCCTCATTCCACCACGTTTCTGTGATGCCTGTTATATTGATAGCCTCCTTTAACACGAGGCTCTCCAGATCACCCATCGTGTTATTTAGACTTCTGTATCCTTTTGGCTGTCTGCCATTACACGCTGTAATTGAACGGGGTTCTTTTTTAGTGGACTGTTTCTGATCAGACGCTGCCTGTATTTGATCATTTTCCGTCCTCACTAGGACATAGAGACTCTCCATTAATAGCTCCTCCCCCAAGGGACGTCTCTGTCCGAACCACGGGCTCGTCCGCACCCGTCAGATGGTTTGAGGCAGGGAGATCCTGCCCTGGTGAGGGGGGGGGGGGGGGGCTCCAGATTCCTTGCCCCGCAGCGTGAACCCCAGCCCCCTCTGCTACCCTCCTCCCGGGCCCCGCAGCCACCAATGTCCCACCCTCTGAGGGCCCCCCCGGTCCCTCTGCCCGCACCTGTGAGGGGCCCGACGTTCCAGGCGATGTTGTTACACCAGCCCGTGGCCTGCACCCAGTGCACGGTGCCTGCGTTAATCCACACCAGGTCCCCGGGGCGCTGGATGAACCGGTACACGGGGATGTTCGACTTGTACAGGTCCTCCAGGATGGGCCACCAGGAGCCCGTCAGGTAGTCCACGCCGTGCCTGCCGGAGGGGGCGAGGGGGTGAGACTCGGAAGGGCAGGGGTCACCAGCACAGCCCCATGGCTCCGCCCCCACCCCTGTGGCCCCGCCCCTGTGGCCCCTGCACTCAGTGCAGAAGGTGCGGATGGTTTCCCAGTAATGCCCCGCCCCAGTGACCCTGGCCCTGCCCCCGATGCTCTGGCCCTGCCCCTGACCTGTCGCAGAAGGCGCTGATGGTCTCCCAGTAATGCCCTGCCCCCAAGGCCCTGGCCCTGCCCCTGAGACCCTGGCCCCGCCCCTGACCTGTCGCAGAAGGCGCTGATGGTCTCCCAGTAATGCCCTGCCCCCGTGGCCCTGGCCCCACCCCCGAGGCCCTGGCCCCGCCCCTGACCTGTCGCAGAAGGCGCTGATGGTCTCCCAGTAATGCCCCGCCCCCGAGGCCCTGGCCCCGCCCCTGACCTGTCGCAGAAGGCGCTGATGGTCTCCCAGTAATGCCCCGCCCCCGTGGCCCTGGCCCCGCCCCCGAGGCCCTGGCTCCCCCCCTGACCTGTCGCAGAAGGCGCTGATGGTCTCCCAGTAATGCTCGTGCACCGCGAACCACTCGCAGTCGCCCGGCCCAATGTTGATGTTCACGGAGCAGAAGTTGTTGTTCTCCTGGTGGCCTGAAGGGGGGGAGTGATGCGCGATGTGAGGAGACCGTGCGTGTTAAGGGGATGGAGGGGGGGGCATTAAGGGGACAGAAGAGGAGAGTTAAGGGGATGGGGGGATGTTAAGGGGAAGGAGGGGGGGCGTTAAGGGGACAGAAGGGGAGAGTTAAGGGGATGGGAGGATGTTAAGGGGATGGAGGGGGTGACGGACCCCCCCCGCCTCCAGGACACTCCGACCCGGCCCAGCCTCTGCTCCCCGCCCCCACACTCACCTGGCGTCCGGCTGCCTGGCACTTTCATGTAGAGCTGCACCGTGTTCATGCCCAGGATGGTGTGACCCACGTGACTCAACATGTTGCCCGTCGACGTGACCCGCATGAAGGCCGGTAGCTTCAGCAGCTCCTGCAGCTGCGGCTTCCACCTGGCAGCGAGGGGGGGAATGTCAGACGGCGTCCTCACCCCCCACCCCACCGAGTTCCCTCTCCCCACGGGTCCCCCTTCCCCCCCACAGAGTGCCCCCCGCCCGGCCCAGTCCTCCTCTCTTCCTAGGGACAGCCTGTCAGAGGGGGGCTCTGCAAACCCACCCACCCCGTGCCCCCAAAGGAGCCGGGCAGGTGCGTCGGGGTCAGATCTTCCCCCCGCCTCCCTGCCCCCCACCCCGGCCCCTCACCGCTTGGCGTCGGACAGGTCGATGTTGGTCCCGAATTTGATGATCTGGTGGGATTTCTGGTCCGCGTTGCTGCTGGGGAGAGAGAGGCTTTATGGGGGTGCGGGGAGGGGTCCCCCGGCTCTCCCTTCCCTCTGTCCCCCCCCCCCTCCAGCTCAGGGATAGTGCTCCCCCACCCCGAAGCCCCGTATCCCTCCCGCAATGAGCGTGGAGCGATCCCCACACAATGAGGTCACGACTGGCCCTGAACAATGGGTCGTGTCCCTCCCCACCCCCACTTCCCTAGAGCGCCCCAAACCTGGGAGTCAGGCCCCCTCCGCTGCGATCCCCTCAAACGCCAGGCAAATGTTGGGACACATCTCCCCACAGACTCCCCCAAGCACAAGACTGCAGCCCCCCTTCAATATTGGGGGTCACTGCCCCCCAACCCGACAATACTGGGGTCACAGCCCCCTGCAATATTGGGGTCACAGCCCCCCACAGCCCCCCCAACACTGGCCCACTTCCTGCCCAGAGGATAAAGGAGCAGGCAGGGCAGGGTATGTAGGGGGGCACCCCAATTCCCTCCCCCCACCCCCATGCTCCCATCGTACCTGGGGGGCGTCTCCGTGGTACTGTCGGGTTCTTCGGCGTCCTCCTCGTCGCTTTCCTTTTCCTCCTGCTCCAGAGAGAGTGCGTCAAACCGGCCCCACCCCACACAGCCCCCTGTCGGCACAAACCGGGCCCCCCCCCACACACCCAGCTCCCCGTCGGCACAAACCGGGGCCCCCACATGTAGCCCCCCGTCGGGACAAACTGGGCCCCCTCACACAGCCCCCTGTCGGCACAAACCAGGCCCCCACACACACACCGTCCCCCGTCGGCACAAACCGGGCCCCCACACACACACAGCCCCCCGTCGGCACAAACCGGGGCCCACACACACACAGCCCCCCGTCGGCACAAACTGGGCCCCACACACACACACAGCCCCCCGTCGGCACAAACAGGGGCCCCCACACACACAGCCCCTCGTCAGCACAAACCGGGGCCCCACACACACAGCCCCCCGTCGGCACAAACCGGGCCCCCCCCCACAATCCCCCATCGGCACAAACCGGGGCCCCCCATCAGCACAAACCAGGGCTCTGCCATGGGCACCCGGCACCCCCCTGGAGATGGGCTCCCCCAGGCGTGCTGACGGAGGGGCCCGGGCCCCCCATTCCCCGCCCCCCGCACTGACCTGCAGCGACTCCTGGAAGGAGGAGGCCTGGTACTGGGCGTACTTGGCGATCGTGGTGTGCGAGCGGCTGCTCTCGCACGGCCACACCTGGCGGGTGCCTGACAGGTCCCAGTTCTCGTCCGAGGGCTGCTGCACCTGGGTGCGGACCTCCACGGCGTGCTCCCCGCTGGCCTCCACCAGCGTCTTCGTGCTGAACAGGCCCAGGTCTGGGGGCGGGGGGATATGGGCGTGGGAGAGAGTCACGGGCCGGGCTGGGCCCCCGTCCCCCAGAGCCCCCCTGTCTGCATCGGCCGTGGGAGAGAGTCACGGGCCGGGCCCCCGACCCTCAGAGCCCCCCCGTCTGCATCGGCCGTGGGAGAGAGTCACGGGCCGGGCCCCCGTCCCCCAGAGCCCCCCCGTCTGCATCGGCCACGGGAGAGAGTCACGGGCCGGGCCCCCGTCCCCCAGAGCCCCCCCGTCTGCATCGGCCACGGGAGAGAGTCACGGGCCAGGCCCCCGTCCCCCAGAGCCCCCCCCCCCCCCCCCCGTCTGCATCGGACGTGGGAGAGAGTCACGGGCCGGGCCCCCGTCCCCCCGAACCCCCCCGTCTGCATTGGCTGTGGGAGAGTCATGGGCCGGGCCCCCGTCCCCCCTGCACCTCCCTCCCCATAGCTCTCCCCCCTCCCTCCCCGGTGAGGCACTCACTGAGGCGCAGGGAGCCGGCGAGCCCCCGGATCACCGTGATGGGGTTCTTGGGGTCGGTGCAGAACTGCAGCAGGACGGGCGAGAAGGCGTCGCGTTTGCTCTCCAGCTGCCGGGGGGAGGGAGCGTGAGAACAGCAAACGTCCAGTATCCCCGTCTGCTCCCAGCCCCCTCCAGTAACCCCAGCCCCCTCTGGTATCCCTGTCCCCCCGGGTATCCCCATCTGCTCCCAGTCCCCTCTGGTGTGTCCCCCGGGCCCCGCCGGTATCCCCGTCTGCTCCCAGCACCCTACGGTATCCCCAGCCCCCTCCGGTATCCCTGTCCTCCCCGGTATTCCCGTCTGCTCCCAGCCCCCTCTGGTATCCCCGTCCCCCCCCCCCGGTATCCCCGTCTGCTCCCAGCCCCCTCTGGTATCCCCGTCCCCCCGGGTATCCCCATCTGCTCCCAGTCCCCTCTGGTGTCCCCCCCGGGCCCCGCCAGTATCCCCGTCTGCTCCCAGCACCCTACGGTATCCCCAGCCCCCTCCGGTATCCCCGTGCCCCCCGGTATCCCCGTCTGCTCCCAGCCCCCTCCACTAACCACAGACCCCTCCGGTATCCCCGCCCCCCCAGACCTCTCCGGTGTCCCCATCCCCCCCGGGTGCCTCCGGTATCCCCATGTGCTCCCAGCCCCCTCCGGTATCCCCAGCCCCTTCCGGTATCCCCGTCCCACCCGGTATCCCCTTCCCACCCCAGCCCCGTCTGTTATCCCCCTCCGATATCCCCATCTGCTCCCAGACCTCTCCGGTATCCCCGTCCGCCTCCAGCCCAGACCCCCAAGCCGGTATCTCCCCCCACATGAGTCAGATCCCTGGGCCCCCGCCCCCTGGCGGCGTCACTCACGTAGATGCTGGGCGTGGGGGGGTTGAGTTTCTCCCGGGGCAGCTTCTCCTCGGCGTTGATGAGGGGTTTGACAGACTGGGCGGCCGACAGATACGACTCCTTGAACTTCCCCTTCACCTTGGCGTGCCTGGGGGGAGAACGCAGCCCGTTGGGGGCGGGGCACGTCCTGGGGCTGGAGTGGGGGGGCTATGGGGCAGGGGCACATCCCAGGGGCCGGGGTGGGGGTGGGTTTGGGGCAGGGGGGGTCCCAGGGGCTGGGGGGTTATGGGACGGGGGCGTCCCAGGGCCCGGGGTGGGGGGGTTATAGACTCATAGACTCATAGACTTTAAGGTCAGAAGGGACCAATATGGTCATCTAGTCTGACCTCCCGCATGATGCAGGCCACAAAAGCTGACCCACCCCCTTTCCCTTGAAGTCTTTAAATTAAGTCGCAGAGAATCCTCCAGCCTGCGACCCCTGCCCTATGCTGCGGAGGAAGGCGAAAAACCTCCAGGGCCTCTGCCAATCTACCCTGGAGGAAAATTCCTTCCCGACCCCAAATATGGCTATCAGCAGAACCCCGAGCATACAGGCAAGATTCTACAGCCGGACCCTTATTTTACCAGCGATGGCTCGTTAATGCCTAATGGACTAAAATCACGTTATCCCATCAAACCATTCCCTCCATAAACTTATCTAGCCTAATCTTGAAGCCAGGGAGGTCTTTCGCCCCCACCGTTTCCCTCGGAAGGCTGTTCCAAAATTTCACCCCTCTGACAGTTAGAAACCTTCGTCTAATTTCAAGCCTAAACTTCCCCACGGCCAGTTTATATCCGTTTGTTCTAGTGTCCACATTAGTACTGAGCTGAAATAATTCCTCTCCCTCCTTGGTATTAATCCCTTTGATATATTTAAAGAGAGCAATCATATCCCCCCTCAGCCTTCTTTTGGTTAGGGTAAACAAACCGAGCTCCTCGAGTCTCCTTTCATAGGAAAGGTTTTCCATTCCTCGGATCATCCTAGTGGCCCTTCTCTGTACCCGTTCCAGTTTGAGTTCGTCCTTTTTAAACATAGGAGACCAGAACTGCACACAGTACTCCAAATGAGGTCTCACCAGCGCCTTGTATAACGGAAGCAGCACCTCCTTGTTATGGGGCAGGGGGCATCCCAGTGGCTGGGGTGGGGGGGTTATGGGGCAGGGGGCGTCCCAGGGGCTGGGGTCTGAGGATCACTGCAATGAAGGGGGTGTAGTGAGCCCCGCTGCCCACTAGGTGGCTGCCTTGTCCATCACTGAACCCCGCTCTGTCCCCAAGATGTTGGGGTGCAGGGCCCAGCGCCCCCCACCCCGTTCCGGCACAGGGCTGGCACCAGGGGCCCGGGAGGCATGTGGAGGTGTTGGGTCCCTGTGTGTTTGGGGGGGGGTTCGAGTGGGGATCTGGGGGTGCCAAGAGGGGGTATGTGAGAGCGCTGCGGGGGTGCTGCATAGGCAGGGGGGAGCTGGGGGTGCTGGCGGGAGGATGTGGGGGTGCAGGTGGGGGGATGGGGCGCACAGGCAGAGAGGACCTGGGGGTGCTGGTGGGTGGATGTGGGGCGCACAGGCAAGGGGAGCTGGGGGTGCAGGCGGGGGGCTGTGGGGGTGCAGGCAGGGGTCTGCAGGGCGCAGAGGCAGGGGGAGCTGGGGGTGCTGGTGGGCAGATACAGGGGTGCAGGTGCGGGGATGGGGGGTGCATAGGCGGGGGGGAGCTGGGGGTGCCGGGTGCCATGGTGGGGGCTCTGGCGGCGGGCGGGGCGCACACAGGCAGGGGGAGCTGGGGATGCTGGCGGGGGGCTGTGGGGGTGCTAGCAGGAGAATGGGGGCGCACAGCCAGGGGGACTGGGCGGATATAGGGGTTCACGCGCACAGGCAGGGGTAATCTGGGGGTGCCAGGCGCCGCGGTGGGGGCTCCGGCAGCGGGCGGGGCCGGAGGGGGGCACTCACTTGCTGGCCCGCACCACGTCGGCGGCGCTGTGGGCGATGGTGAGCTCGGCCAGCGGGAGGCGCCGCTCCTCCACCTCGGAGGCGATGAAGGTCTCCTTGTCCCCGCTCTCCACCTTGATGAGCCGGATCTTGAGCTCCTTGGGGGGCCCCTCGGTGAAGGAGCGCAGCTTGAGCAGGTCGGCCGGGCACACGCCGGCGGGACCCGGGCCCTCCTCCTTGCGGGCGGGCGGGCGGCGCTCGGGCTGGGGAGCGGTGGGCGGAGGCGGCTTGCTGGCTCTGCCCGCCTCGCCCTGGGCACCGTTCTCCCGCGCCTGGCAGTCCGTGCGCTGCGGGTCCAGGTTGCCGAGCACCTGCCGGTTCTTCTCCTTAGGGGCTTTGCCCTCCCGCCGGTGCCGCCGCCCGTCCTTGCCCGCCCGCCGGTGCCGCCGGTGCTCCTTCTCCGGCCGGCGGGGCGGCGTGGCCGGGGGGCGTGGGCGGCCGGGGGGCCGGGCTGGGCTCCCGCCCCGCCCGCTCCACCAGGGTCTCGCAGGCCCGGCTGATTTCTTCCAGCACCTCTGACTCCGTCTTGGGGGCCCGGGGCTCAGGCGAGGCCCCCGCCGGCACCTCGCCCCGGGCGCCCCCAGCCCAGGCCTGGCTTGAGGTAGAATACGGCGAGGAAGACGCCGGCGGCAGCGGCGGTGGCGGGGCCGGGGGCTTCTTCGCCCCGGCGGGGGGCTTGGGCCGGTAGGCATGTTTCTGCCCCTCCAGCACGCTGGCCAGCGACCGCAGCAGGCTGGCCGTGCTGGGCGGGCCCTTCCCTGCCTCCTCCCGCTTGCCGAAGGGGTAGAGCCGGGGCGGCTCCGGCTTGGGGTACTCGAACGGGGGGGCCGGCGGTGGCTTTGGTCTGGCCAGGGGGGGCGGGCCGGGCAGGAGCGGGGTGGGAGGGGGCGGGAAGCCAGGGGGGGGGCCCGGCCTCCCGTTCCTCCTCCTCCCGCCTGATTGACTCGTCCAGCATCTTCATGATGTTGGCCAAGCCGTCGGGCAGGATCTTGGAGAACTCGGGGGGCTCCTCGAACTGGTCCTCCAGGGGCGGGCCGGGGAAGTCGAAGAGGCGCCGGGCCGCCCCGGGGGGCGTTTCAGGGGGGGGGCCCCGGCTCTGGAGGCAGCGTCTTTGGGTAGGAGGCCCTGGGCGGTGGGGGCGGGGGGCTCGGCTGGGGCCTGAAGTTTCCTGAGGTATTTGGGGGGCCGGGGGAGGCCTTGGGGACCCCCTCCCCGCCCTCCGGCGGCCGAGCTTCGCGGGGGGGCGTCTCCAGCCAGAAGTCAGGGGGGCCGGGGGGCTCCTGCTTGGCAAAGGCGCAGTGGTAGGTGGGCGGGGGCGGGGAGGGGGTGGGGGGCGGCGGGGGGCTGGGTTCGCCCTCCCGCCGGGGCGCCCCGGCACCCCTACTCCCCTGGCTGCTGGTGGTGGAATCCTGGAAGCCCCCCCGGGGCCCGGCCGAGTCGCAGGGACCCAGCTGGGGCTCCCCCCCGCACCCGAACAGGATCTCGTCCAGGGGGTCCCCCCCGGCCGCGCCCTCCCCCTGGTCCCGGACGCCTGGGCCCTTCAGCCAGGACAGGGGGGGCGGGGCAGGGCCCGGATCGGGGGGCCCCCGGCTGGCGGAGGAGGGGGGCGGGGGGGGCGCAGGGCCGGCTGGAGGAGGGGCGGGGGGCAGGGCCGGGGGGCGGGCACTCCACGCTCTCCGGGGCCGGGCTGGACGGCGCCGGGGTTTGGTAACGGTCAGGAGCCTGCGGGGAGGAGCAGAGAGATGGCAGCCGATCAGACACCGGGACTCCAGCCAGAACCCCCACCCAAGACACCAGGATCCCCCTGCCTCCCCCAGACACTGGGACCCCAGCCACAACCCCCCCACCCCCCCCAGGCACCGGGACCCCAGCCAGACGACCCCCCCCAGACACTGGGACTCCAGCCAGAATCCCCCGTCCCTCCCAGACTCCCACCCAGACACCGGGACCCCAGGCAGAACCCCCCCCCGCCCTCCCCAGGCACCGGGACCCCAGCCAGAACAACCCCCCGGGCTGGAGAACCCCCCTGCCTCCCCCCCCCAGCCCAGTCCCCCCGTCCCCCCCCAGCCTCCACTCACCAAGCTGGGGCCCGGCTTCCCCCGCAGGATCTTGCTGGTGGGGGGGCCGGCCGGGGGGGGGCCGCGGGGCGTAAGGCACGCAGGTGACGCTGGCTGGTGAGGTGCTGGGGTCCGGCCGCCCCCGGGGAACTCGGCTGGCTCTAAGGTCACTTCCAGTGGAGCGGGCCTGGCTGCCGAGGCTCTCTCCGGAGGGGCGGGGGCCGGGGGGCGCGGGGGGCAGGCGGTGGGGGGGTGGGTGCGAGCCGTAGGCGGGAGCCGGGTACGGGAAGGGGTGGGCGACCGAATTCCTCGGCTCCTGCGGGAGGGAGAGAGACAGTGAGAGAGAGAAAGACGCGGGGGGCGCCGGCTCCCCTCCAGCCCCAGGGTGGGGACTGGCTGGCTCAGGGGGGCGGGGAATGGGCACGGGGCCTGTCCCCTCTAGGGGGCGCCGGCTCCCCTCCGGCCCCAGGGTGGGGACTGGCTGGCTCAGGGGGGCGGAGAATGGGGCAGGGGCCTGTCCCCTCTAGGGGGCGCCGGCTCCCCTCCGGCCCCAGGGTGGGGACTGGCTGGCTCAGGGGGGCGGAGAATGGGGCAGGGGCCCGTCCCCTCTAGGGGGCGCCAGCTCCCACCCGGCCCCAGGGCGGGGACTGGCTGGCTCAGGGGGGCGGGGAATGGGGCAGGGGCCCGTCCCCTCTAGGGGGCACCGGCTCCCCTCCGGCCCCAGGGCGGGGACTGGCTGGCTCAGGGGGGCGGGGAATGGGGCAGGGGCCTGTCCCCTCTAGGGGGCGCCGGCTCCCACCCAGCCCCAGAGGCGGGGCGGGCAGCAGAGAGCCAGGGTTGAACAAGGCCGTGAGTCCGAGGCCCCCCTCCCCTGGGGGCTGCCCCCTGTGGGTTAGGGGGCCCGGGAGGGTGTGGTGGCCGGGGGGACGAGAGGGGGGGTTACCTGTCTCTCCGGCGCAGCCACGTTCTTGCGCTCGGGCCCCCACGTGTCGCCATGGAGGGGGTTCCACAGCCCAGGCTTGGGCTGCTGGTAGTGGGGGGCTCCTGGGGGGGGCTGTCCGGTCACGTTCCCGCTCTGCTTGGGGGGTGGGGAGAGGGGGTGAGCGGGGCCGGGCTCTGCCCTGCACTCAGCCCTGGGCAGCTCAGGGGAGACCCCCCCCCTTAGGGTTCCGCCTCCCCCTCCCTACATCCCCCCTGGGATCCCCCGCCCCCCGCTACCTGCCCCGGGACCCCCTCCCCCTCCCTTCCCCACATCCACCCTGGGATCCCCCACCCCTCCCCCACCTGCCCCTTGAGTCCCCTCCTCCACCTGCCCCTGGGACCCACTCCCCCTCCCTTCCCCACAACCACCCCGGGAACTCCCTCCCCCTCCCCCGCCTGCTCCTGGGGTCCCCCTCCCCCACTCCTCTGCCCCCCCCCAGGCTACCTGCTCGGGGCTGGCACTCCTCCTCCTCTTCATGGGGCTGGGCAGCTCCTCGCTGTGCCCGGGGTGGGGTGGGTGCTGGGCGGGGGGGATGGGCTGCACCACGGGAGGCTCCATGGGGGGCGCCAGCCGCTTCAGCTGGGGGCTGCGCTTGGCTGAGAAATTCCGCTTCTGTGGGGGGCGGGGGGAGAAGATATGGGGGGCGGGGGGGTGAGAGCCACACCCTTGAACCAACCCCAGCCCCCCGGGGGGGGAGCCAATCCTCCCCCCCCCCGCAGCAGCCACCACCCCACCCCCCTCCCGCCGGTCCCCCCAGGGGCTCCCCTCCCCCGCCAGTTCTTCCACAGGTCCCCCCACCTCCAGGGGCACCCCCCCCCGCCAGCTGCTCACCTCGAGGTGCAGGAGGTTCCACACCTGCTGCAGGGGGGGCAGGGCCTTGCTCCGGTGATGGGACGAACCCGAGTGGAAATTCCACAGCTGAGCCTGGCGGGGGGGTGGGAGAGACGTGGGTCAGGGGGGGAGAGTCCGGCGCCAGGGTGACTGACTCACCTCCCACCCCCCACCCCACCAGCACCTCCCTGACCGGTACCCTCCTCCCACCGCCTCCCACCCCCCATCTGTCCAATGGGCCACTCCAGCCCAGAACCCCCCTCCCCCAATCAATCCAATGGACTCACCCGGCCCAGAACCCCCCTCCCTCAATCAATCCAATGGGCCCACCCAGCCCAGACCACCAACCCCCACCCCCCACTCAGGCCAATGGGCCCACCCAGCCTAGAACCATCATCCCCGGTCAGTCCAATGGACCCGTCCGGGCCAGAACCACCCTCCCCCGATCAGCCCCATGGACCTACCCGGCCCAGAACCATCATCCCCGGTCAGCCCAATGGACCCACCCGGGTGTTGCCAACTCCACATAGCAGTCGCTAGGTGTCGCTGTCTAAGCTCTCAAAAGAAGCCAACAATGTCACTGAACAGAATTTCCAGAGAATTACACAGAGAACGACACCCACGCACCCATGCACACACTCACGCACACACCCACAGCCAGGCAAGTACAGTCACAACATCATTCACAACCAGCTCGGTCGTGTTCATCAAATCCGTTCCGCGCTCTTCTGGGCGGTTAATTTCAGCCGAGCCTCCTTTGCTTGCCAGGCAGGGCCCAGAGCCCGGGGTGTTCGCCTGACCTGAGCTCGCCTGACATGAGCTCGTTCGCCTGACCTGACCTGAGTTCGCCTGACGTGAGCTCGTTCACCTGACCTGAGCTCACCTGATGTGAGCTCGTTTGCCTGACCTGAGCTCGTTCGCCTGACCTGAGCTCGGTTGCCTGACCTGAGCTCGGCACTGCAGCCGGCCCAGTAGATTTAAAAATAAAAATCCGCTAGCCGGACCCCTTCCCAGTCCCCGCCTGCTTCCAGGGTGTGATTTCTGACAGCAGCCGGGCAGCTACGCCCAGGGGACAGAGTAAAGGGGAGTCGAAATCAAGCTAGCTCCACTTTTGATCCTGCAGAAAGGGCTTCCGCCCTGGAGGCACGGGGCCCCCCGCCCCACCGGGGCCCATGGCCCTGTCTCATCCCACCCCGCCGTCCGCCCGTGCCGGGCTCCTCGCTGCCTAGCCTCCGGTTCCAACTACGGAGCGGTGAGAAAGACGACGTCTGGGTGCGAACGGGCCGCCCGCTCCCAAAGCACGCCTGGCTTGAATTAGCCCCCCCACAAACATCTTTCCCTCGCCTGCGGGTTCTGGTGACCTCAGCCCAGGAGACGTAACATTGCCCGGGCGTGCGACAGATGGTTGACGAGTGCGCTCGAGCTGCTGGTGAACGCTTCGGCGGACGGCGATGGTGATTTCTCACTGCACAGGCAGAGATTTCGCACGGGGTCACTGGCACACGGATTTGCTCACGCGGGAAAACCAAGAACTCACTAAACCTCGTGACGAAGCCCGGAACCACCACATCCGATTCATGCAAAGGGCCTCTGGGCCCAGACCCCCGCCCCACCGCCCCAGATCACTGCAACGGGCCCCTGGGCCCAGACCCCCCCACCCCAGATCAGCGCAACGGGCCCCCGGGCTGCCCCACCTGCTGCAGGCGCCCGATGCGGGCGCTGATCTCACTGTAGTTCCCATAGTCGCGCTGGTAGCGGGCCGCATTCTGGTAGCACCGCACGGCCTCCTCCCAGTCCTGCTCCGACTCGTAGACCTGCCCCAGCTGCTCCCACAGCTGCGGCTGCACCGGGTCCCGCAGCAGGGCCTGCACGCAGCCGTGGATGGCCTCCAGCTTGCCATGCAGGGGCCGGGGGGCAGAGCTCCTGCGGGGGTGGCAGGGACCGCGTCAGACTCAGCGCGCCCGGCGGGGGGGGGCGGGGCAGGACTCCTGGGTTCTCTCCCCGGCTCTGGGAGGGGAGTGGGGGTCTGATGGGTTAGAGCAGGGGGGACTGGGAGCCCGGACTCCTGGGTTCTCTCCCCAGCTCTGGGATGGGCTTCCCCGCACCCTGTGTCCGGAGATCGAGAGCAGCAACACTTACCCAGAGGGGAAATAGGGTTTGTTGGGGTGCCCGATATTAGTGCCATGAGGTGACGGGAGATGTGGGGGCAGCTGAGACTGTCCGATGCTGGCAGAGCACCTGGGGGACAAGGAAGGAGAGACGGTTAGACAGAGAGAGGGTAAGGGATGAGGTTTCGGGGATGGGGCCCGGGGCCTGTCCCCTCTAGGGGGTGCCAGCTCCCACCCGGCCCCAGGGCGAGGACTGGCTGGCTCAGGGGGGCGGAGAATGGGGCAGGGGCCTGTCCCCTCTAGGGGGCGCCGGCTCCAGCCAGTTCTGTGCCCCCTCCCCCCTCGGGGCCGGGGGGCGCTGGCAGATGGGGCGAGCTCCCCCCGGGGTGGGGGGTGTCCCGCGGACTCACCTGCCGCCCGGGAGCCATGGGCGGGAGTGGCCGGGGTTCCAGGCCCCGCCGCAGCTCAGGCTGCTGAGAGCAAAGGGATCCCGTCCGGCCCGGCCCCCCAGCTGTTCCACGGTGCGATGCATCCAGCCTGCCGGAGACGGGGAGCAGGGCAGGGTTACACGGTGCCTCCGCCACCCCCAGGCAGGGCACACGGTGCAGCCTGCCCCCCCCAACTCCTCCATACCCCCCTCCAACCCTAATATCCCCTCCCCCACCCTCATCCTGCCCCCTTTCTGCCCCAACATCCCCACCCCTCTCCCTGTCCCATCCCCAGAAATCCCCTCCCCCATCCCTCCTCCCACCTTCCCAGACATCCCCGCCCCACCAGACATCCCCTCCCCCCCTCCTCTCCCTGCCCCCAAGTCCCCTCCCCCTGCCAAGTTCCCTCCCCCTGCCTGCCCCCACATCCCCTCCCCCATCCCTCCTCCGACATCCCCTTCCTCACCCAACATCCCCCCCACCCCCTCCCTGTCCCCACATCCCCCCTCCCACCTGCCCCGACATCCCCTCCCCCACCCCTTTTTTTTTTTTTAATGGAGATATCCCATCTCCTAGAACTGGAAGGGACCTTGAAAGGTCATCGAGTCCAGCCCCCTGCCTTCACTAGCAGGACCAAGTACTGATTTTGCCCCAGATCCCCAAGTGGCCCCCTCAAGGATTGAACTCACAACCCTGGGTTTAGCAGGCCAATGCTCAAACCACTGAGCTATCCCTCCCCCTCTTCCTGCCCCCAAGTCCCCTCCCCCTGCCCCCCACATTCCCTGACATCCCCTCCCCCACGTGCCCCCCCACGATCCCCCTCCCCTCTCCGCCCCCCCGTTCCCGGGCCGGGCCTGGCCTCACCACTTCTGCTGCACTGGATGCCTCTGTCCCCCCCTCCGCCCCCTCCGGGGTGCGAGCGACGGGCGGCCCCCGCGGCTCCTTCTGGCTGAGACTCCCCCGGCGCCGTGGGGAGCCGTCACAGCCTCATACACCACTGTGGGGAGAGCGGGGGTCAGCCATGGGGGGGCTGGAGTCACCTCAGGGGGGAGGGGAGAGGAGGGGGAGGGGGGCTAGAGTCACCTCAGGGGGGAGGGGAGGGAGTTGGATCACCTTGGGGGGGAAGGGACGGGGGCACAAATGACTTGGGGGGCTGTTGGGGGGCTGGGGTGGGGGTGGACTCCCCTGTACAGACCCATTCGGGGAACCCCCACCCCTCCCCCACCGCCCCAACTCTTCTCCCAACTACCGAGCACAGAGCTAAAGGGGGGTGGGGTCCAGGCCGGGACGGGGTTAATGGGGGGGGGGCAGGCCAAGACGGGGTTAATGGGGGGGGGAGGAAGTGGGTCCAGGCTGAGACGGGGTTAATGGGGAGGTCCAGGCCAGGACGGGGTTAATGGGGGGGGTAGGGCGGCCCAATTGAGGCACAATGTGGGGGGGAGGGGCAGTTTTACTACTGGCTCCACCCCCCGGCGCGGGGTTAACCCCTTCCACCCCACCACTCCCCCCACCTCCAGGACCCACCTATTGCGACTCTCTCCAGGAATCCGGCCAATCATGCGGCGCCCCCCCTCTGGCTGTCAATCATCATCCCCATCCGTCCTCTAGCGCAGCCTGGAAGAGACCAATGGGAAGCCAGACGGTCACTGAGGGGCGGGGTCCAGGGGCGGGAGAGCCAATGGGAACCGGGGGAGGAGCAAGATGCAACCAATAAGGTGAGTCCGCTGAGATGCAGAGGTGGGGGCGCTTCAGGGGGGCAAACCAGGAGGAACAGCAGGGGCGCCGTGGGGCAGGACTGAGGGGCAACAGGGGGGGCCGTGGGCGGGACCGAGGGGCTGCAGGGGGGCTGTAGGGCAGGACCGAGGGACTGCGGGGGGGCTCGGGGGAAGCTCAGGGCTGGGCTAGCAGGGGCCATGGGGCAGGACTCAGGGGCAGCAGGGGCCATGGGGCGGGGCTGAGGCGCAGCGGGGGGGCATGGGGCGGGGCCAAAGGGCAGTGGGGGGCCCGTGGGGCGAGACCGAGGGGCAGTGGGGGGGCCGTGGGGCGGGGCTGAGAGGCAGCGGGGCGCTGTGGGGAGGGGATGAGGAGCAGTGGGGGGCCGTGGGGCGAGACCGAGGAGCAGCAGGGGGCCGTGGGGCAGGGATGAGGAGCAGTGGGGGCGCCGTGGGGTGGGACCAAGGGGCAGTGGGGCCCTGTGGGGCAGGGCTGAGGAGCAGTGGGGGGCACCATGGGGTGGGACCGAGGGGCAGTGGGGCCCTGTGGGGCAGGGCTGAGGAGCAGTGGGGGGCACCGTGGGGCGGGCACACGGGGCGGACGAAATGTCACAGGGCGACGCAGACAGCGAAGGACCCACACATGGGCTCTGCCCCGGTGCAGCAGGTGGGCGGCGGGGGGGGCAGCCGCCGCCACCACCGCCTCTGTCCCTCCCCGGCCTCCGTGACTCACCCCAGCCCCGTCATGCCAGGCGGATACCGCCCAGACGACACCCCCCCCCTCCACCCCCAACCCCACGGCCCGTCTGCTTCCAGCTCCCGCCCCCCGGGCACCGGAGCGGGGCAGGGGGGGCAGTGGGTGACAGACGTGGGGCACGTGGGCAGGGGGTGCCCCCGCTCTGGGCCCCAGAGGGAGGTGACGCACATGGCTCGGGGGGGGGTTGGGGGCGGAGCGGAGCTAAAAGCGGCTGCGGCCGGGGGGCTAAGTTTGGGACCAGAGCAGGAAGCGGGCGGGGCGGGGCGGACGTACGCTCCCAAGGGAGACCCTGGCGGGACGGCTGCTGCCCGGCACACGCCAGTGACATGCGACACCGCCACGCGTGGACACGCTAACACCACAGACATGCCAACCAGTGACGAGGACATGTAGACACGCCAATGACACATGTGGCAGGGCCGCGTCATGTACTCAAGGCCCCCAGACTCTGCCACCTACTCACGCCCCGGGCACTCTCACTTTCACACACGCGTGTGAGCTCCTTGGGCACGGCGGCACGCTTGTGCGCTGCATGTTTACACACATGATCGTGCCGTGCCCAGCTGTGCACACGTGCTTGGCACATTCACACGCGCCTTCCTCTCCCCCTATATTCCCCCCACGCCGTTGCCATCATGGCCCATCCCGCGCTGTGGGGATTTCGGGGCTGGCCCATGACGCGTGTGCGAGCAGAGAGGAATCGTGCAGCACGACGCCCGTGTCAGACGTGCTTGCTCCGCCCCCCTCCTCGTGACAGTTTATTCACATCCCCTCTGGCCGGCGGCAGGCTTCCAGAGCTGGGGGGCATGACAGGGGGCGAGGGTGTGAATGGGGGAGTCAAGGGGGGGTGGGCCCACAGGAAACCACTTCCTGTGCAAACAGCTGGACACACACACACACACACACACACACACACACATCCCAGCAGGGGGCAGCGCCGGACACACAAACACACACACCCGAGCTGGGGGCAGCGCTGCGTGGACACACATAAACAAACACTCACACCAGCAGTTGGCAGCGCTATGCGCACACACACACACACACCTGCGTGAACACACACACACACACTGGCAGGGGGCAGTGCTGGATACACACACACACCAGCAGGGGGCAACACTGCATGAACACACACACACCCCAACAGTTGGCAGCGCTGTGTGCACACACCCCTGCGTGAACACACACACACGTACACACACCAGCAGGGGACAATGCTGGATACACACACACACAAACTCCAACAGCAGCACTGCATGGACACACACACACACACACTAGCAGTTGGCAGAGCTGTGTGCACACATACACACACCCTTGTGTGAACGCACAAACATAGACACACACACACCAACAGGGGGCAGCATTGGACACACACATACACACACACTCACACAAACTAGCTGGGGCAGCGCTGCATGAACACACACACACACACCAGTAGGGGGCAGCTCTGCGTCAACACACACACACGCTGGGGACAGCACTGTGTGAACACACACACACACCAGCGGGGGCAGCACTGCATACACACACACACACACACCAGCTGGGGGCAGCACTATGTGAACACACCCACACCAGCAGGGGGCAATGATGCGTGAACACACACCCCCACACACCCCAGCAGGGGGCAGTGCTGCGTGCACACACACACACACACACACACCAGCTGGGGGCAGCGCTGTGTGAACACACACATACCCCCCCCAGCAGGCGCCAGTACTGTGTGAACACACACACACCAGTAGGGGGCAATGATGCGTGAACACACACACAGACACACACACACACACCAGTAGGGGGCAGCGCTGCATGCACACACACACACACACACATATACACCAGCAGGCACCAGCACTGCGTGAACACACACACACACACACACCAGCAGGGGGCAGCGCTGCGTGCACACACACAAACACACACCAGCTGGGGCTAGCACTGGGTAAACACACACACACCAGCAGGGGGCAACACTGCAAACACACACACACACACACCAAGAGGGGACAGCATTGGACACACACACTCACACAAACCAGCTGGGGCAGCCCTGCGTGAACACACACACACACACACCAGTAGGGGGCAATGATGCGTGAACACACACACAGAGACACACACACACCAGCAGGGCGCAGCACAGGGTGAACACATCCACACCAGTAAGGGGCAGCACTGGGTGAACACACCCCCACCAGCAGGGGGCAGCACGCCCCCCACCCCTTCGCTCTCGGGCGTGGCACCAGTGACCGGCCGGGCTCCCTGTGAGTTCCGGTGGCGGCGCTGGGCGTGGGCGGGGTAAGCCCGGCCGCCCGGCCCATCCCCGCCACGCCTGACGGAGGGAATCTCCGTCCCGCCCACGCTGGCCGGGAAGCCAAGCGGTGCCCACCGGCGGCTGCCAGGAACGGCGTGAGGCAGAGAGACAACGGCACCTCCCGGTGCCCCACAGCCCGCCCCCCTGAGCCATGGGGCCGGATCGGCGCCCCCTAGAGATGACAGTGCCCACCCTGCCCCCTTGCCAGGTGCCGGGGGAGTTCCCGGGGGTGGGCGCTGGGAAATGACCTCTTCCTTCCCCTTCACGGCTACGTTCTCCGAAGCGGCCCCGGGGTTCCTGTCTGGGCTCTGCCTTTACTAGAAAAGGGAAGCAGCAGCCCTGACTCACACGGGCCGGGGGGGTGGGGGGAGGGGGCAGGGCGGTGGTGATACACTGGCATGCGAGAGCACGCACAAGTGAGTGTGCGAGGGCAGATGCTTGTGAAAGGGGAATGTGCGACCGGGCGGTGGAGGCCGAGCACGCAGGGCACGAGCGTTCCAAAGTGAAACATGCACCGCCAACCCGTCACCGACAGCACGGGCCATGCAAATGAGTGTGCCACAGTGACCGTGCATGTCAGAGTGTGCACGTGTGCAAAAGTGACCCTGCATGTGTGGACATCTGCACCGGTATGGCGGTGCAGCTGAGAGCACGCATGTGCAAATGAGCGTGCACAACTGACTGTGCGTGTCAGTGTGTCTTGCCAAGTGTGCGAGACCCGGTGATGGGTGAAGAAGTCCGTATTTGGGTGTGAGGGTGCATATAAGAATGTGTGTGACAATGCAGATGTCAGGGAGCGTGTGTGCACATGAGGGGCACCTGGGCATAAGCAGAGCCATGCACAAGCCAGCAGGGCCGCACATCTGTCTCAGTGCGATCGTGCAAGTGTGCTGAGCCTTGCGCGTGTCGGCGAGAGTGCGTGCGGGCGAGTGAGAGTGAAGGGGGCGTGAACGGGGGCAAATGTGCACGCGTGTGGGCGCAGTGCCGTGCAAGGGGAAATGGGGCACTAGTAGGAGGGGCACCCCAAGGGGCTGATGGGGTGGGGGAGTGGGGCCTGGCAGCACTAGGGGGCGGGGCCTGAATTGGCTCCGCCTCCTTCGATGAGTCAGAGGTGGGGGAGTGCTGGGGTGGGGGGTTCCCTCCCCGCATGATCACTCCACAGCTTGGAGCATATGGCGGGGGGGAGTTACACAAGAAGACCTTCACAAGCATGGAGCCAGACACGCGTGCGTGCACCGAAAGGAACGCCCACGTGAACGCCCACAACTGGGTGCATGACCAGCCCCTCCCCGTGCATCCCCATGATCCCCACAGTCCAAACCTGCCGCCCCCATATGCTCCGAGCTGCCCCCCTGCACTCCGGGCACCCAGCCCCACTCCTCCGTGCATCCCCTCGCACGGCTGCCGTGAATCCGAGTGAAAGCCGAGCCCGGCCCTAGATCCCGCCTGGGGGTGGGGGATCCAGCCCGTCTGGGAACGGGGGGGGGGGGGGGATTCACTGACGACAGGCGGCGGGGAACCCCCACCCCCTCGGGGGTCAGAGTCACGTCAGTGCTGAGTCAGCGCCGCGCCTGGAAACCCATGTGTGCACCGACCAAAAGACTTATCACAACCGCCCGTCCCCCCGTCCGCCACAGACCCGCACACCCCCACCATCACACAACCGGCACCACAGCGACAGAGAGAGACACACACACCAGGCATCACACAAGGTCACACACACGCAGCATCCCACGGTAACCAGGAAGCATGACAGAGACAGCACCGCAGGGTGTCAGATAGTGTCACTGGATGACCTAGAGACACACAGGCACCCCACCCACACCCGCACAGTATCACTGTCACACACACACACACGGACAGGCCCCCGACACGGTGACACACAGACCCAGTGACACAGAAAGGCACAGACAGCATTTCTCACACACACACACACACAGTTGGTGTCACACACACAGGCAGACCCGCACGCACCGTGACCCACACACACAAACCTTGTCTCTCTCTCTCTCTCTCACACACACACACACACATACACACACACACACAGAGTGAGCCATACACAGGCAGAGCCATACACATGGGGCAAAGTGACACATGGGCAGACCAACACACAGCGACACACATACTCACAAACACGGTGACACATACACAGTGACACACAAACATGGGCAGACCCCCCCCCAGTCAGACATATACAGTGACACACACAGTGACACACTCACACACAATCACTGTCATACACACAGGCAGACGCGTGCACACAGTGACACACAATTACTGTCACACACACACAGGCAGACCCGCACACACAGTGACACACACGGGCAGACCTGCGCACTCACACAGTGACACACACACACAGTGACACGCAATCACTGTCACCCACACGGGCAGACGCGCGCACACAGTGACACACAGACACAAACACAATTACTGTCACACACACACACGGACAGACCCGCGCACTCACACAGTGACACACACGGGCAGACCCCCCCACACACAATGACCCCTCCCCCCACAGTGACCCCCACAGTGACCCACACGCCCAGCACTGGGAAGAATGGGGCTGGCTCACACACACACACACCCCGACCCCTTGGTGCGGGAGGGGGGGCCCAGCAGTCTGGAAGTCCCCGGCCCCCCAAGGGTTAACAGCTCTGGGATTCCCTCCTTCACGTGGGGGGGGGGGGCGGGGACATGACAGATTTCCAGCCCTCCCCGCCCCCCCCCCCAACACCCCCTGCTAGCATGCTGGAGCTGGGTACAACCTTCTTGTAACGGCTACCCACAACAAAACACCGCACAGGCGGCTCTGTGCCCTACGCACACGCTGGGGGACACACAAGGACAGGGCAGAGAGAGACGCACACATTTGGGACGCACAAACACACACCAGAGACACACAAACACACCGGCAAGAGAAAGTCACACCCACACCCACACACACCTTCCCCATACTAAAGAGAGACACTGTCTCACTGGACAACAAAAATCACACGCCAGAGACAGACAAACTCACAACACAGAGGAGTCACACGTGAGTTGAAGAGAAACACAATCACACACCACGCACTGGAGAGAGACAAAAATCACAGCCCAGCACTCGGAGGCCAGACAGGCGCACACCATCTCCCTCCCCAAAACACACTTCTGAGAAACACACACACACACACTGAACTTTGAGACACACACACAATCACATCGTCCTTTGAGCCAAACAGACACACTGTCCACACACACACACACACACACACACACACACAGGTCTTCGAGACACACACAATCACACTTTCAAGACACACACACACACAAAATCATGCCATCCTTCAAGACACACACACACACACAATCACACCGTCCTTTGAGAGACACACACACACTCCCTACACACAATCACACAAAGTCACAAACCCAGGAGGCCTGGGGGGGTCCCGTCACCCGTACTCGACTCACCCCCGGCACCCCCACGAGGGAGACACCGTCGCGCACGCCGGTGGTGGCGCGTGGGGAGGGTTCCCAGCCCGGCCTTACCTCCTGGCCTCCGTGGGGCAGGCGCCCGGTGCCCCCCTCCAGCCAGTTGGGGAAGGGAGGGGGCAGGGTGTGTGTGTGGGTCCCAGGCCCTTCCTGGGCGGGGGGGTTGCCACGGACAGGCGGATGGACAGGCGGATGGACAGGCAGACGGACGCTCCGTGTGCCGCACTCGCTGGCTGCCGGCTCCCGACTGGCTCCGGCGCCCGCCCGGCTCCTCCTCCCGCCCCCCCCCGCCCGGGGTCCCCCCCCCGCCCGCCACGCTGTGGGGGGGGCCAAGCCCGGCCGTGGGTTCCGGACACAGTGACTCAGCTGCGCCCGCCCTTGTCCCGTTTAAAGAGCTGGGTGACATCATCCCCCTTCCCCGCCCCCCTCTTCCTCCGCCCCCCCGGCCCTGCCCCACACGGCTCCCACCCAACCCAGCCCGTCCCCTGGGAACCCCGGCCCCACACAGCTCCCACCCAATCCAGCCCCCTCCCCGCCGGCCCTGCCCCACACGGCTCCCACCCAATCCAGCCCCCTCCCCCCCGGCCCTGCCCCACACGGCTCCCACCCAACCCAGCCCGTCCCCTGGGAACCCCGGCCCTGCCCCACATGGCTCCCACCCCAACCCAGCCCGTCCCCCGTCCCTGCCCCACAAGGCTCCCACCCAACCCAGCCCCCTACCCCCCGGCCCTGCCCCACATGGCTCCCACCCCAACCCAGCCCGTCCCCCGGCCCTGCCCCACAAGGCTCCCACCCAACCCAGACCGTCCCCTGGGAACCCCGGCCCCACACGGCTCCCACCCAACCCAGCCCCCTCCCCCCCGGCCCTGCCCCACACGGCTCCCACCCAACCCAGCCCATCCCCTGCCCGGCCCCACACGGCTCCCATCCAACCCAGCCCCCTACCCCCCGGCCCTGCCCCACACGGCTCCCACCCAACCCAGCCCGCCCCCTGGCCCTGCCCCACACAGCTCCCACCCAACCCAGCCCGCCCCCTGGCCCTGCCCCACACGGCTCCCACCCAATCCAGCCCCCCCTGCCCGGCCCCACACAGCTCCCACCCAATCCAGCCCGTCCCCTGGGAATCCCGCCCCCCACCCTCACCTCCCTGCTTCTCCCCCTAGAGAAACAGACACACACACCCCGGGAGAGCCACACAGACACAGAGCCACACTCTGAGACACAACCACATACACACACAATATCACACAGACGTCGGGGAGACATTACACACACACACTCACAATATCACACACACGCCGGGGAGACACTACACACACACACACACACAGAGTATCACCAACACACACACTGGGAGAGCCACACAGACACAGAGCCACACTCTGAGACACAACCACACACACACACAATATCACACACACACCGGGGAGACATTACACACACACACACACACACACAATATCACACACACACTGGGGAGACACTACACACACACACATACACACACAGGGTATCACCAACGCACACACTAAGGAGACCAACACAGACACAGAGCCACACTCTGAGACACAACCACACACACACACCAGGGAGTCATCACACACACACACACACACACACACACACACACAGTATCACCAACACACACACCAGGAGAGCCACAGACACAGAACCACACTCTGAGACACAGACACAATATCACACACACACTGGGGAGACATTACACACACACACACAGTATTACCAATACACACACTAGGGAGACCCACACACAAAAAGAGCCGCACCCAGTGAGACACAACCACACGCCAAATATCATAGACAACATGCACAAGAAACACAAACACACACATACTGAGTCACAGACCCACGCAC
Organism: Emys orbicularis; assembly: GCF_028017835.1. Lineage (NCBI taxonomy): Eukaryota > Metazoa > Chordata > Testudines > Emydidae > Emys > Emys orbicularis. Next base: position 2,376,191 of record NC_088697.1, on the reverse strand, counting down.
AATAGCACAGCCACAAGAGACAGAACCACACACACACACAAAATCACTCACACAGGAGACACAACCACACACCCAATATCACAGACACACACATGCCGGGAGACCCACACACACAGATCCACACACTGAGACACAACCCTCCCCCACAATATCACAGACACAGGAGACACAACCACACAAATGCAACATCACTCACACAAGAGACACAAGCACACACCCACAATATCACAGACACACACGCCGGGAGAACCACACACACACGGAGCCACAGCCACACACACAGAATCACCAACACACACACTAGGGAGACCCACACACAGTGAGACACAACCACACACCCAATATCACAGACAACACACACAAGAAACACAATCCCACACATGCACAATCACTCACACAGGAAACACACACACACACACACACACAGAGTCACAGCCCCACACATGAGACGACCCCCAGGGAGAATATCACACACTCAGGAGACACAACCGCACACACAATCGCAACACAGTAGCACAAACATCACACACAAACGGGAATCACTGAATGGGCGTGCGAAGGTTTCACCCCGGTCCCGTCACCACAGTATCTGGGCACCTCCTGTGTCCCATCAAGCATCATCGGGAAATCAGGGTGTCCCCGCCCCCCGGATTCTGCCTTTTACATGGTCCAGGCTCTACTGGGGGCAGGGCTGGTTTTGGGGGGCACTGGAGGGGGGGGCGGCTGAGTCAAAGCCCCATAGCCCCTCCCTCAGCCCCACAGGGCAGCGTGGGAAATCAGCACCGCCATCGTCCCTTTAAACCAATGCCTGCTGGGGAAGAGCGCCCCCTGCTGAGCTCCCGCCCCGCTCCCTGCCCCACAGCGACCCCTAGCGCCGCCCTGGGGCCAGCCCTGCCTGCCAGGGGAGAGCGCCCCCTGCTGAGCCCCCCCGCCCCGCTCCCTGCCCCACAGCGCCCCCTCACGCCACCCTGGGGCCAGCCCTGCGTGCCAGGGGAGAGCGCCCCCTGCTGAGCCCCCCGCCCCCATCCTTGCCCCACAGCGCCCCCTAGCACCGCTCTGGGGCATTGAACAACTGCACTGAGCTACTCACTCAAATGCTGGCAAATAACGGGTTAATATTGCTGTGGTTCAGGAGTGAGGGGCACCGGCAGGGCTGGGCTGGTAGGGGCTGCGGGTCGGGAGTGAGGGGCACCGGCAGAGCTGTGGGGGGGCAGGGCTGGGCTAGCAGGGGCTGGGTCGGGAGTGAGGGGCACCGGCAGAGCTGTGGGGGGGCAGGGCTGGGCTAGCAGGGGCTGCGGGTCGGGAGTGAGGGGCACCGGCTGAGCTGGGGGGGGCAGGGCTCGGCTAGCAGGGGCTGCGGGGTGGGAGTGAGGGGCGCCGGCTGAGCTTGGGGGGGGCGGGGGGCTGCGGGTCGGGAGTGAGGGTGGCTGGATGCAGCGTGGGGTTAACTCCGGAGCGGAGCCTTTTAAGGTCATGGTGGCTTGAGAGGGCGGGGGGGGGGGGGGGGGGGCTGCGGTCTGTGGGGGCGGGGGGGGCGGGGGAGCGTGATTCATTTGTTCTCCCCATTCCGATTACGCAGAGGAACCTCCCGCCCCCCCTGCCTCCCCGCCACACGCCTTTCCAGCTGCCAGGCCCTGTGCCAGGCGGCTGCTGGGGAGGCGGGAGGGGAGGGGGACAGGGAAAGGATCAGGTGAGGGAGCCCGGATTGTGTGTCGCGTTGGTGCCTGGCGTGTGACCGCACGAGAGAGATGAGTGCACGGGCAGTGGGGTCACTAGAGTGTGTCCCGAACCGTGCCCAGGTGTCTCTGGGCGCGAGACAGACGGGGGGGTGTTGTGTGTGTGTGTGTGCGAGAGAGCGAGACAGTTCACCAGGGTGTGCGCTCATGCAAAGGGGCAGCAGCGGGCACGGGGCTGTGCGGGGTCCCTGTAAACGTGTGTACTTGGCAGCAACCAGGCAGCGGGCGGCGTGGGCACCACGTCTGTCACCGGGCATGTGCCTGTGCGGCCACACGCCTGCCCCTGAGTGGGCGTCGGCGTGAGCATCCGTGTCAGCGCTTGCACGAGCGTGTCCATGCGAGGGCATCTGTGCTGGGAGTGCTCATCCGTGCATGGGCCATGCTGCCTGTTAGCGGCCACCGGTCCTTGCACCATGCAGGGAAAGCTGCTGGCCGGCGGCGCGGGCCGGGCACAGGGGACATGGGGCATGTCCTGCCATGGGGCAGCCGAGATGATGGAGGCAGGGGGCAGCCTGGAGCACTGCTGAGATGCAGCCACCTCTGGGGCGGGGCAGCTGGTTACACGGGGACCCCTCGCGCAGCGCTGAGATGCGGCCACCTCTGGGGTGCGACGTAGGGGTAGTGAATAGCCGCACAGTTGCAGCTGGGGGGCAGGGTGGGAGTGGGGGGCTGGGGTTTCCCCATGGGGTAGTCACCCCGCTCCTACCTTTGCATCTTCCATCCCCCAGGGGCCAAGCTGGCGACGACAGGAGGGTTCAGGGTGGAAGCGGCCCCGTCCCCCGCCCCCCACGGCTACGCCCGGGGGTTGCCCAAGGCAGGACGGGCTGACGCAACGGGCAGGAGCTTGCGCAGAGCGGGCAGGGCCGGGCACGGGACAGGAAGGGAGGGTGCGGCAGGGTGGCTAGGGGGCCAGGCTGGGGGTCAGCAGGGTGCCATGGGGCACGCTCTGACCCACGGCCACGCACCCTGGGCCTTGTAACAATTCAAATGGATAAGAGACAGAACATGACGCCTCCCACAGCACGGTGCTCCCCCAGGCTCCCCCACAGCACGGTGCCCCCACGGCACAGAGCCCCCCCAGGGCACAGCTCCTCCCATTGAGCACGGGCTCCTCTCCCCCCCCCGCCCTGCAACATCCCACCCTGAGGGCGGAGGGGGAAGGTCAATGGGGCGGCCAGGCGATATGGGGCGTCAGTCAGTCACTCACCGCAGTGGGAGGAGCCTCGTCTCCGCTCTCTCATTGGCTGGGCCCCGCTCCGGGCGCATACGGGAACCAGACCAGTAGATGGGGCTGCGGAAGGGGGGGCTACGCCCCAGCCATACTGGGGGCGGGGGCCACTGGTCCTGCGGGGGGGGGGGGAGACAGACGGTTAGAGAGGTGACCCGGGCAAAGGCCTGTGAGTTACCCCGCCCCCACCCCGGGGCAATCCCCATCCGCAGGGGCATGGTGGGAACCCAGGAGTCCGGGACGAGCCGCGAGCCGGGATCCACTCCGCGTCCTATCGGACTATCACGGGGTGGCGTACAAGGGATCCCCGTGCACACAAGCACCCTGCGCTCTTCCCCAGCGGTGGCTGCATCTCCGCGCCGGGCGAGGGGTCCCTGTGTAACCAGCCGCCCCGCCCCAGAGGTGGCTGCATTTCTGCGCCGGGTAAGGGGTCCCTGGGTAATCAGCCCGGCTCCCCGCATCCTAGCCAGTGCCCCTCACTCCCGACCCACAGCCCCTGCTAGCCCAGCCCTGCCCCCCCACAGCTCTGCCGGTGCCCCTCACTCCCGACCCGCAGCCCCTGGTAGCCCGGCCCTGCCCCCCACAGCTCTGCCGGTGCCCCTCAGTCCCGACCCGCAGCCCCTGGTAGCCCAGCCCTGCCCCCCCAGCTCTGCCGGTGCCCCTCACTCCCGACCCACAGCCCCTGCTAGCCCAGCCCTGCCCCCCCACAGCTCTGCCGGTGCCCCTCACTCCCGACCCGCAGCCCCTGGTAGCCCGGCCCTGCCCCCCACAGCTCTGCCGGTGCCCCTCACTCCTGACCCGCAGCCCCGTGTTGTGTTTTGCTGCCCGAGGCCGGTACCTCGGCTCGTGGGCTCCCAGCAGCGCCGGGATCCGGCAGAGATCAGCTCCGCGCCCCACCCCCAGCCTGTGCCCCACAGGTCCAGCTTATCAGGGCAGCAAGCTGGGGGCGGGGGCCGGCTCCGGGCGGCACACCCAGCGGGCAGGAGCCAGATAGCGGCAGGTCTGGGCGGCCAGCACCCGAGACAGACGCCCCCCCCCCTGACTGCCAGCATTCACCCCCACCGTGGGCCCCCCCCGAAGGCCAGCATTCACCCCCTGCCCCACTCGGGGTGGGCGTCCCGGCTGGCCCTTGCCAGCTGCCGGCACAGAGGCGCTGTGTGTGGTGTTGGGGGGGGATTCCCAGCCCCCCTCTCCCCCGCCCCCGACCCAAGGGATAATGAGCCAGTGTGTGCAGACAATGCGGAGGGGGAGGGGAGCCCCTCCAGCTGGGACAAGGGGCCCTTCAGAACCAGGGCGGGGGGGGGGGGAGAGGAACTCCAGCGCTGCAGCTGGCAGAGGGGGCAGGTGCCAGCCCCCCCCCATGTGCCCCCTGCATTGCGGGTCACCACCCTGCACACCCATGGGGGGGCAGAGGGGGATGGTCTGGCAAAGTGCCCATGGGCCCAGGATCCAACTAGCCCCCACTCCCCTCCCAGAGCCAGGGAGAGAACCCAGGAGTCCTGGCTCCCAGCCCCCCCCCCCCCCCCCGATCTAACCCACCAGCCCCCACCCCCCTCCCAGAGCCGGGGAGAGAACCCAGGAGTCCTGGCTCCCCGCCCCCCCTGCTCTAACCCACCAGCCCCCACTCCCCTCCCAGAGCCAGGGAGAGAACCCAGGCGTCCTGGCTCCAGCCCGCCCTGCTCTAACCGCCAGCCCCCACTCCCCTCCCAGAGCCGGGGAGAGAACCCAGGAGTCCTGGCTCCCCGCCCGCCCCTGCTCTAACCACTAGCCCCGACTCCCCTCCCAGAGCCGGGGAGAGAACCCAGGAGTCCTGGCTCCCCGCCCCCCCTGCTCTAACCCACCAGCCCCCACTCTCCTCCCAGAGCCAGGGAGAGAACCCAGGCGTCCTAGCTCCAGCCCACCCTGCTCTAACTGCCAGCCCCCACTCCCCTCCCAGAGCCGGGGAGAGAACCCAGGAGTCCTGGCTCCCCGCCCGCCCCTCGCTCTAACCACTAGCCCTGACTCCTCCCACTACCTGCAGCTCTAGCCGGAGGCTCCACCTCCCCACCAGCTGCTGCCCTGTCCGATGATGCAAGACCCAGTAACCTGGGCCAGGTGATGATGTAACGGCTCCAGGGGGCTGGGGGGGCAGCTGGGCCCGGAGCCCTGGGACCCCAGAAATATTTCAGAGTGAGCCTGAAACCACCGGAGCCTGCGAGGGAGTGGAGCAGAAACTGGGCTGGGGGGCAGCGGATAGGGCTAGGCTAGCTGGGGCTGCGGGTCGGGAGTGAGGGGCACCAGCAGAGCTGGGGGGGCAGGGCCGGGCTGGCAGGGGCTGTGGGTCGGGAGTGAGGGGCACCGGCAGAGCTGGGGGGGGGGCAGGGCTGGGCTAGCAGGGGCTGCGGGTCGGGAGTGAGGGGCACCGGCAGAGCTGGGGGGGGGGCAGGGCTGGGCTAGCAGGGGCTGTGGGTCGGGAGTGAGGGGCACCGGCAGAGCTGGGGGGGGGGCAGGGCTGGGCTAGCAGGGGCTGCGGGTCGGGAGTGAGGGGCACCGGCAGGGCTGGGGAGGGGACATGCCTTTAAAGAGCTCAGTGTGGGGGGGGCAGTTAAAGGGCCGGACCCAGCTGGGACTGGCAGGCTGCCAAGGGCTGGGGATCTCTGGGAAAATCCTGGGGGTGGGCGGGATCCAGGGGCTGGTAGTTCCCGACCCCGCCCAATCGGGGGGGGGGATTCCCGCCGCCTCCCCCCCCACCAGGCCTGGCCTCTGCTTCCCCCGGGACGGCCCCATCCTCCACCCCCAGGTGGGGGTGCGAAGGTCGGGGGGAGGGGCGGCCCCGTGCCCTTTGCCCAGGGAGGCTGGGTGGGGTGAGCCGGAGATACAGGCCCAGCCAGCTCTGGGCACGGGGGTGGGGGCAGGGCAGGGAGCCGGGGCCCCGTCCCCACTAGGGGGCGCCAGCCCCCAGGCTCGGTGCCCGGCTGATGCCAGCTCGGTGCCCCCACCACCACCCCAGCCAGGCCCCTACCTACGGTGATGGGGAAATCTGTGGGGTCAGGCCCTGGGGCTGCCGGCTTTGCTGCTGTTGGGGGTGGGGGTGTGTTAGCATCTCCCCCTTCCCTGGGCTTCTCCCTGCCCCCCCTGCTCTGCCAGTGCCCCTCACTCCCGACCCGCAGCCCCTGCCAGCCCAGCCCTGGGCTCCCCCAGCTCTGCCTGCCTAGTGGGTATGGGGAGGGGGGAATAGACTGAGGCGTGTTCTCTCCGGGGGGCCCTTGGGCAGGGTCTGGCGGCTGTTTCCGGGGGGGGGGGAGGAGACACCTGATTGGTCCGCGCTGCCCCCCCCCAGTCCCTCAGCGATCTGGTGGGCAGGAAGGAAGTCAGGTGTTGTTTAACCAGCCCCCCAGGCCTGGGGGTGGGGGGCTGAGAGGGGCCAGGCCTTGTCCTTCCGTCCAGACCCCCCTGAGGGCCTTGGGCCACATAACCCCACTCCCAAGTCGCTGGGATGGGGGGGGGGTCAGTGGGTAGGGGAGCTGCTCCCACACCAGCCCCACACCCTGCCCCACCTTCTGTACCCCACACAGACCCGGCCCAGGAAAGAGAAATTCACACCTGGGGCCATCTACTGGGCTGCCCAGGGCTGGGCTAGCAGGGGCTGCGGGTCGGGAGTGAGGGGCACCGGCAGAGCTGCGGGGGGCAGGGCCGGGCTAGCAGGGGCTGTGGGTCGGGAGTGAGGGGCACCGGCAGAGCTGGGGGGGGCAGGGCTGGGCTAGCAGGGGCTGCGGGTCGGGAGTGAGGGGCACCGGCAGAGCTGGGGGGGGCAGGGCCGGGCTAGCAGGGGCTGCGGGTCGGGAGTGAGGGGCACCGGCAGAGCTGGGGGGGCAGGGCCGGGCTAGCAGGGGCTGCGGGTCGGGAGTGAGGGGCACCGGCAGAGCTGGGGGGGGCAGGGCCGGGCTAGCAGGGGCTGCGGGTCGGGAGTGAGGGGCACCAGCAGGGCTGGGGGGAGGTCCAGGCTGGGGGGGGGGCTTCATTCCCAGCTGTCCCCCCTCACACAGGAGTACCTGGGCGCGGGCGTTGGGATGCTGCCGGGTGAGGTTGCCAGAGCCCCGGGCTGGCCCCAGGCTGCCCTAACCCTGGGGGCCCGAGGCCAGGGTGAGGGGCTTGCAGCTGGTTCTGTCCCAGGCCCTGCAGGTTGGGGACTGAAGGCAACAGCTGCCTGCTCCAGCCCAGGAAATCTAATCCCCCCCCTCTTTAACCCCCCAGCCAGGGAGAGAACCCAGGAGTCCAGGCTCCCAGCCCCCCCTGCTCTAACCCACTAGCCCCCACTCCCCTCCCAGAGCCGGGGAGGGAACCCAGGAGTCAGGGCTCCCAGCCCCCCCCCCCCCCCCGATCTAACCCACCAGCCCCCACTCCCCTCCCAGAGCCGGGGAGAGAACCCAGGAGTCCTGGCTCCCAGCCCCCCCCCCCCCCCGCTCTAACCACTAGACCCCACTCCCCTCCCAGAGCCGGTGAGGGAACCCAGGAGTCCTGCCCCCCCACACACAGCCAGGGAGGGAACCCAGGGGGGTTCTGACTGCCCCACAATGGCTCACCCCCACCCCCCTGCATCCCAATGCCTCCAATTTCCTACAGCCAAAGCCCCGGGAATCCTTAACAGGGACCCTCCATCTCCGGGTGTGTGCGTGTGGGGGGGTGTCAATTCCTTGGGCCCCCGGGAGTGGGGCACCAGCCAACGGACCTCCCCACACAGCCCCACTCCCCTAATGGGCGTCCCTGGGGCCGGGTGGGAGCAGGTGCCCCCTAGAGGGGACAGGCCCCTGCCCCATCCCCCCCCCCGCCAACCAGTCCCTGCCCTGGGGTCCCCCCATAATGCTGGGAGTTCCGGGGCATCCCAGCGGGGGGGGAGGGCAGGACACCCCGTCTGCGCCCTCCCGCCCCCAAGGTAGACCCAGAACCGGAGAACCCACCTGGGCCCGCCTGCCCCACTCTGCATAGGGGAGCAGCGCCTGTCCCCCGCACCCGGATCTGCTCCTCCCCTGCCAGCCACTGGGGGGGGTCCCAGTACCCCCCCACTTCACAGCCCCCCCTTAAAGCAGAACCCCCCCACACACAATCCCTCTGTATTTAGGGCTTTCAGTGGGGCTGAGTGGAGACCCCCATCCGGGGCGTTATGGGGCAGCTGCCTGCTGGGTGGGGGGGCCCCCCTCTGGACCTCCAACTCCTAGCCAGCCACCCCTGGCGGCCCCACACACGTCCCCCCCGCCAAGGCCTATTGCCTGCCCCCAAACAGGGGTGATAGATCGGCCCCCCCAAATACCCCTTCCAGATACACACACTGTGACCCCCCCAGCGGCTCCAGCGTACCCCCCCCTCACCTTGACACGGGTTGGATTTGGGCTCGGGGTTCCTGGGGGTGCTCCAGATCTGCACTGGGGCCAAGGTCTGAGTCAGCCCCGGGGTGACTCCAGCGGAGTGACTCCTGATTTACACCGGGATCAGAGCCCCGTGACTTCAGCGGAGTGACTCCCGATTTACACAGGGAACCGAAGGAAACGGGCCCAGTGACTCCCGATTTACACCGGGAGGGGGGGGGGAGACGGGTACGGTGACTCCGGCGGAGTGAATCCTGATTTACACCGGGGGGGGGGGGGGAAATGGGCCCGGTGACTCCGGCGCAGTGACTCCTGATTTACACCGGGGGGAGGGGGGAACAGGCCCGGTGACTCCAGCGCAGTGACTCCTGATTTACAGCGGGGGGGGGAATGGGCCCGGTGACTCCGGCGGAGTGACTCCTGATTTACACCGGGGGGGGGGGACGGGCCCGGTGACTCCGGCGTAGTGACTCCTGATTTACACCGGGGGGGGGGGGGGAACGGGCCCGGTGACTCCGGCGCAGTGACTCCTGATTTACACCGGGGGGGGGGGGGGGGGACGGACGGGCCCCGTGACTACGGCGCAGTGACTCCCGATTTCCAGTCGCATCCGGCTCCGCCGCCCGGCCCGACCCTCCCTTTAAAGGTCCCGCGGGCCGAGTCGAGCCGAGCCGGGCCGGGCCGGGCCAGGCCTCTGCCGCCCGCTGCCCCAACAAAGCGGCGGCCCCGATCCCGGCCCCGAACAAAGCCCCCTCGCCCGCCCGCCCGCCCGGCCCTACCTGCGGCTGCTCCCGGGGGTCCCGGCGGGGGGGGGAATCCGGCCCGGCCCTGCCCCACGGCCCGGCCAGCGAGCGCCGCTCCCGTCTCGCCGCTGCCGCTTTTCCCCCCCAGCCTCTCGCCGCTCAAACAAAGAGCCGAGGCGGGTTGTGTCGGGAGCCCAGCCCCCACCCCCCGGCCGAGACAGCCCTGCCCCTCCCCCTCCCCCTCCCCTTCCCCTTCCCCCCCCTTTCCGGCCCAGCAGCCTCACTTCCATCTTCCCGGCACCCCGCCCCCCGCCCGCCCGCCGGGAGCCCCCACGCGCGGAGACCCAGCCGCGAGGGGGGGCACTGCGGTGTGGGGAGAGACGGGGGAATAGCAGGGTGGAGGAGGGGTGCGTGGAGGGGCAGGTGGGGGGGTGGAGGTAGGGGTGGGTGCGTGGAGGGCCAGGCGTGGGGGTGGAGGGAGGGGTGGGTGCATGGAAGAGCAGGCGTGGGGGTGGAGGGAGGGGTGGGTGCGTGGAGGGGCAGGTGTGGGGGTGGAGGGTGGGGTGGGTGCGTGGAGGGGCAGGCGTGGGGGTGGAGAGACGGGTGTGCATGGAGAGGCAGGCATGGGGGGAGGGGGAGTGGCTGCATGGATGGTTGGACGGCTGGGGACAGGGATGGGTGCGTGGATCGACGGTTGGATGGGTGAAGACGGGTGGGTGGCTCGGTGGTTTGACAGGAGGGGACGGGGATGGGCAGGTGGATGGATGGCATGATGGGTGGGGAAGGGGACAGGTAGGTGGATCGATGGTTGGACAGGTGGGGACGGGGTTGGGTGGGTGGATCGATGGTTGGATGGGTAGGGAAGGGGTGGGTGGATTGATGGTTGGACGTGAGGAGACAGGGATGGGTAGGTGGATCGGTGGTTGGATGGGTAGGGAAGGGAATGGGGGAGGATCGATGTTTGGATGGGTGGGGACGGGGATGGGTGGGTGGGTCGATGGTTGGATGGCTGGGGAAGGGGATGGGGGTGGATTGATGGTTGGACGTGTGGAGACCGGGATGGGTGGGGAGATCGATTGTATGATGGTTGGGGAAGGGGATGGGTGTGTAGATTGATGGTTGGGTGGTTGGGGACAGGGATCGGTGGGTGGATTGATGGGTGGATGAGTAGGGAAGGGGATATGTGGGTGGATCGATGGTTGGACGGGTATGGAAGGGGATGGGTGGCTGGATTGATGGTTGGACGTGAGGGGACAGGGATGGGTGGGAGGATCGATGTTTCGATGGCTAGGGAAGGGGATGGGGGTGGATCAATGGTTGGATGGGTAGGGAAGGGGTGGGTGGATTGATGGTTGTATGGGTGGGGACAGAGATGGGTGGGTAGATCAATTGTATGATGGTTGGGAAAGGGGATGGGTGTGTAGATTGATGGTTGGATGGTCGGGGACAGGGATCGGTGGGTAGATCAATGGTTGGATGGGTGAGGACAGGGATGGGTGGGTGTATTGATGGTTGGAGGGGTGGGCATGGGAAGGGTGGATCGATGGTTGGACAGGTGGGGATGCGTGGGTGGATCGATGTTTGGATGGGTACGGAAGGGAATGGGGGATGGATCGAAGGTTGGACGGGTGGGGAGGGGATGGGTATGTAGATTAATGGTTGGATGGGTGGGGATGGGGATTGGTGCCTGGATCTATGGTTGGATGCCTGGGGATTGGTGGGTGGATCGATGTTTGGACAGGTGGGGAAGGGGATGGGGGAGGATCGATGGCATGATGGGTGGGGAAGGGGATAGGTGCGTGGATGGACGGTTGGATGGTCGTAGAAGGGATCCGTGGGTGGATGGATGGTTGGATGGGTAGAGAAGGGGATGGATTGATGGTTGTATGGGTTGGGTGGGTGGGTGGATCGATGGTTGGATGGGTGGAGACGGGATCTGTGCCTGGATCTATGGTTGGACGGGTAAGGATATGGATGGGCGGGGGGATCGATGGTTGGACAGGTAGGGACGGGGATGGGTGGATGGATGGAACAGGGATCGGTGGGTGGATCGATGGTTGAACGAGAAGGGAAGGTGATGGGTACGTGGATCAATGGTGGGATGGGTGCGGACGGGGATGGTTGGGAGGATCGATGGTTGGATGGGTAGGGAAGGGGACAGGGATGGATCGAAGGTTGGATGGTTGGGTGTATCGATGGCTGGACGGATGGGGATGGGGATCAGTGGGTGGATTGATGGTTGGATGGGTGGGAACGGGGATGGATGGATTGATGGTTGGACATGATGAGATGTGGATGGGTGGGTGGATTGAAGGTTGGACGGGTGGGGACGGGGATGGGTGGTGGATCGATGGTGGGATGAGTGGGGATGGGGATGGGAGGTGGATCGATGGTTGGACGTGAGGGGACAGGGATGGGTGGGAGGATCCATGTTTGGATGGGTAGGGAAGGGGATGGGGGGTGGATCGATGGTTGGATGGGTGGGGACGGGGATTGGTGGGTGGATCGATGGTTGGACGGGTGTGGAAGGGGATAGATGGGCTGATCGATGGTTGGACGGATGTGGAAGGGGATGGGTGGGTGGACTGATGGTTCAATGGTGAGGACGGGGATGGGAGGTGGATCAATGGTTGGACGTGAGGGGACAGGGATGGGTGGGAGGATCGATGGTTGGACGGGTAGAGAAGGGGTGGGTGGATCGATGGTTGGACTGGTGTGGAAGGGGATGGGTGGGTGGATTGATGGTTCGACGGGTGGGGACAGGGATGGGTGGGAGGATCGATGGTTGAATAGTTAGGGAAGGGGTGGGTGGATTGATGGTTGGACGGGTGGGGACAGAGATGGGTGGGTGGATCGATGGTTGGACAGGTGGGGATGGGTGGGTAGATTGATGGTTGGATGGTCAAAGACAGGGATCGGTACCTGGATCTATGGTTGGACGGCTGGGGATTGGTGGGTGGATCAATGTTTGGATGGGTGGGGAAGGGGATAGGTGTGTGGATTGATGGTTGGATGGTCGTAGACAGGGATCCGTGGGTGGATGGATGGTTGGATGGATAGAGAAGGGGATGGATTGATGGTTGTATGGGTTGGGTGGGTGGGTGGGTGGATCTATGGTTGGACGGGTAAGGATATGGATGGGTGGGTGGATCGATGGTTGATGGGTGGGGACAGGGATGGGCAGGGGGATCGATGGTTGGACGGGTAGGGAAGGGGATGGGTGGGTGGATTGATGGTTGGATGGGTGGGGAGGGGGATAGGTGGGTGGATCGATGGCTGGACAGGCGGGGAAGGAGACGGGTAGGTGGATGAGTAGATGGACGGGTGGGGAAGGGGATGGGTGTGTGGATTGACGGTTGGATGGTCGGGGACAGGGATCGGTGGGTTGATGGATGGTTAGAGAAGGGAATGGATCGATGGTTCGATGAGTAGGGAAGGGGACGTGTGGGTCGATCCATGGTTGGATTGGTAGGGAGGGGATGGAGGTGGATCGATGGTTGGATGGGTGGGGATAGGGATCAGTGGGTGGATCCATGGTTAGACGGGTGGGGACGGGGATCAGTGCCTGGATTTACTGTTGGACGGCTGGGGATGGGTGGGTGGATCGATGGTTGGATGGGTAGGGAAGGGGATGGGTGGGTGGATGGATGGTTGGACAGGTGGGGATGAGGATCAGTGGGTGTGTCGATGGATGGATGGTTGGGGATGGCTGGGTGGATGGATGGTTGGACGTGTGGGGACGGGGATTGGTGGGTGGATCAATGGTTGGATGGGATGAGATGGGGATGGGTATGAGGATCAATGGTTGGATGAGTGGGTATGGGGGTCGGTGGGTGGATCGATGGTTAGACGGACGGGGACGGGGATGTGGGTGGATCGATGGTTGGACGGACGGGGACGGGGATGTGGGTGGATCAATGGTTGGACAGGTGGGGGAAGGGATGGTGGATGGTTGGATGGGATGAGATGGGGATGGGTAAGAGGATCAATGGTTGGATGGGTGGGTACAGGGGTGGTGGGTGGATGGTTGGACGTGTGGGGATGGGGATTGGTGGGTGGATCTATGGTTGGGACAGGTAGGGGAAGGGATGGTGGATGGTTGGATGGGATGAGATGGGGATGGGTAAGAGGATCAATGGTTGGATGGGTGGGTACAGGGGTGGGTGGGTGGATCGATGGTTGGACGGACGGGGACGGGGATGTGGGTGGATTGATGGTTGGACAGACGGGGACAGGGATGTGGGTGGATCGATGGTTGGACAGGTGGGGACGGGGATGAGTGGGTGGATGGATGGTTGGACGTGTGGGGACGGGGATTGGTGGGTAGATCGATGGTTGGGATGGGTAGGGGAAGGGATGGTGGATGGTTGGATGGGTGAGTATGGGGGTGGGTGTGTGGATCAATGGTTAGACGGGTGGGTGGCTCGATGGTTGGATGGAAGGGGAAGGGGATGGGGGGAGGATCGATGGTTGTATGGATGGGGACTGGGATGGGTGGGTGGATCGATGGTATGACGGGTGGGGAAGGGGATGGGTGTGTGGATTGACGGTTGGATGGTCAGGGACAGGGATCGGTGGGTTGATGGATGGTTGGATGGGTAGAGAAGGGAATGGATCGATGGTTCGATGAGTAGGGAAGGGGACGTGTGGGTCGATCCATGGTTGGATTGGTAGGGAGGGGATGGAGGTGGATCGATGGTTGGATGGGTGGGGATAGGGATCAGTGGGTGGATCCATGGTTAGACGGGTGGGGACGGGGATCAGTGCCTGGATCTACTGTTGGACGGCTGGGGATGGGTGGGTGGATCGATGGTTGGATGGGTAGGGAAGGGGATGGGTGGGTGGATGGATGGTTGGACAGGTGGGGATGAGGATCAGTGGGTGTGTCGATGGATAGATGGTTGGGGATGGCTGCGTGGATGGATGGTTGGACGTGTGGGGACGGGGATTGGTGGGTGGATCAATGGTTGGATGGGTGGGGACAGGGATGGGGGTGGATCGATGGTTGGATGGGATGAGATGGGGATGGGTATGAGGATCAATGGTTGGATGAGTGGGTATGGGGGTCGGTGGGTGGATCGATGGTTAGACGGACGGGGACGGGGATGTGGGTGGATCGATGGTTGGACGGACGGGGACGGGGATGTGGGTGGATCAATGGTTGGACAGGTGGGGACGGGGATGAGTGGTGGATGGATGGTTGGACGTGTGGGGACGGGGATTGGTGGGTGGATCTATGGTTGGGACAGGTAGGGGAAGGGATGGTGGATGGTTGGATGGGATGAGATGGGGATGGGTAAGAGGATCAATGGTTGGATGGGTGGGTACAGGGGTGGGTGGGTGGATCGATGGTTGGACGGATGGGGACGGGGATGTGGGTGGATTGATGGTTGGACAGACGGGAACAGGGATGTGGGTGGATCGATGGTTGGACAGGTGGGGATGGGGATGAGTGGGTGGATGGATGGTTGGACATGTGGGGACGGGGATTGGTGGGTAGATCGATGGTTGGGATGGGTAGGGGAAGGGATGGTGGATGGTTGGATGGGTGAATATGGGGGTGGGTGTGTGGATCAATGGTTAGACGGGTGGGTGGCTCGATGGTTGGATGGAAGGGGAAGGGGATGGGGGGAGGATCGATGGTTGTATGGATGGGGACTGGGATGGGTGGGTGGATCGATGGTATGACGGGTGGGGAAGGGGATGGGTGTGTGGATTGACGGTTGGATGGTCAGGGACAGGGATTGGTGGGTTGATGGATGGTTGGATGGGTAGAGAAGGGAATGGATCGATGGTTCGATGAGTAGGGAAGGGGACGTGTGGGTGGATCCATGGTTGGATTGGTAGGGAGGGGATGGGGGTGGATCGATGGTTGGATGGGTGGGGATGGGGATCAGTGGGTGGATCCATGGTTAGACGGGTGGGGACGGGGATCGGTGCCTGGATCTACTGTTGGACGGCTGGGGATGGGTGGGTGGATCGATGGTTGGATGGGTAGGGAAGGGGATGGGTGGGTGGATGGATGGTTGGACAGGTGGGGATGGGGATTGGTGGGTGGATCGATGGTTGGATGGGTGGGGACAGGGATGGGGGTGGATCGATTGTTGGACGGGATGAGATGGGGATGGGTATGAGGATCAATGGTTGGATGAGTGGGTATGGGGGTTGGTGGGTGGATCGATGGTTGGACAGACAGGGACGGGGATGTGGGTGGATCGATGGTTGGACAGGTGGGGACGGGGATGTGGGTGGATGGATGGTTGGACGTGTGGGGACGGGGATTGGTGGGTGGATCGATGGTATAATGGGTGGGGAAGGGTATGGGGGGTGGATGGATGGTTGGACGGGATGGGAGGAGGATGGGTGGTTGGATCAATGGTGGGACGAAAGGGTACGGGGATGGATGGTTGGATCAATGGTTGGACAGGTGGGTATGGGTATGGGGGGTGGATGGATGGGTGGATGGGAGGGGACGGGGATGCGTGGTTGGATCAATGGTTGGACGGGTGGGTGGATTGATTGTATGATGGTTGGGGAAGGGGATGGGTGGGTGGATGTGGCGACGGGGCTGATAGGATGGATCAATGGTTGGACGGGTAAGGAAGGGGACGGGCGGGGGCGGGGACGGGGATGGGGTGGTGGGTCGATGGTTGGACGGTGGGGATGGGTGGGTGGATCGATTGTATGATGGTTGGGGAAGGGGATGGGTGGGTGGATGGGTGGCGACGGGGATGATAGGATGGATCAATGGTTGGACGGGTAAGGAAGGGGACAGGGATGGGTTGGTGGGTCGATGGTTGGACGGTGGTGATGGGGTTGGGTGGGTGGATCCATGGTTGGATGGACGGGGACGGGGATTTGGGTGGATCCATGGTTGGGGACAGGGATCTAAGCAGGGGGCGCTGTGCTGATCGAGGCAGGGGAGTTACATGGAGGTGGAAGGAACTGGACACTTGTGTGATGAATGCTTTGTGCAGAGCTGGTGAGTATGTGCATTGCACGTATCAGGTCGTATGTATCTGTTTGGAGGGGTGTGCGTGTAAGCGTTGTGTAGCGAGCGGAGTATGTTTCAAGGCACGGAGGCAGCGAGTGTGCATCAGGGGCATATTTGTTAAAGTGTGCGGTGAGCTCCGCGTCTCACATTGTGTGTGCTTTGGTTTTGCGTTGGGTTGTGTAGAAGGTGACGTGTATTTGAGATAGGTGTTAGCTCAGGTTGTGTAGCCTGTGTACCCTATGTGTGTCTGGGGGTGGGGGTGTTTTGAGGGGTGTGTGGGGAGGGTGGAAGGTGTTGTAGGGGATGTGCAGTGGATAGGGGTGTATTCTGCAAGGGTGCAGGTGTGTGGGCAGAAGGGTGACTGTTCTGTGTGTAACTGGGTGGGTGTGAAGCAGGGTTTGTGGTCTATGGGAAGAGTGGAGCATTAGTGCATATGCAGAAGAGGTTTTGTATTCTGTGTGTGCGCGCGCAGCAGGAGATGTGTGTGTGTGTGAATCAGGGTGTGTGTGTGTGTGCGAAGGGGACTTGGGCGGCAGGGTGTGCGTGTTCTCCCGGTGTACGCCCGGCAGCAGGGTGTCTATTCTCCGGGTGTGCGCCCGGCAGCAGGGTGTGTATTCTCCAGGTGTGCACCCGGCAGCAGGGGGTGCATGTTCTCCAAGTGAGTGCGCGTTCTCTGGGTGTGCGCCCGGCAGCAGGGTGGTGTCTATTCTCCAGGTGTGCACCCGGTGGCAGGGTGTGTATTCTCCGGGTGTGCACCTGGTGGCAGGGTGTGCATGTTCTCCGAGTGTGTGCACGTTCTCTGGGTGTGCGCCCAGCAGCATGCTGGGTGTGTCTATTCTCTGGGTGTGCGCCCGGTGGCAGGGTGTGTATTCTCCGGGTGTGTGCCTGGTGGCAGGGTGTGCATGTTCTCCGAGTGTGTGCGATGGGTGGCAGGGTGTGTGTGTTCTCTGCGTGTGCGCCCGGCAGCAGGGTGTTGGTTATTCCGTCTGTGTAAACAGCAGGGTGTGTGTGGTGTGTCTAGGCTCAATGTGTGTGTGTGTGTGTGTGTGTGTGTGTGTGTGTGTGTGTGTGTGTGTGTGTGAGAGAGAGAGAGAGAGAGAGAGAGAGGACAGCTCCCTTTCCCCCCAGATTCAGAAGGACAATCCCCAGCCCCGGCTGGGATCACTCCAGCCCAACACAGCCCCACCCAAACCCTGGCCCCAGGCCCAAGGAAAGGGGGGGAAGAGAAGGGGAATTAGTCCTTTTGGCAGAAAGTAGGGCAGTGGGATCTGGTGGTTAGAGCAGGGGAGGGGGCTGGGAGCCCGGACTCCTGGGTTCTCTCCCCGGCTCTGGGAAGGGACTGGGGGCTGGTTGGTCAGAGCAGGGGGGGAAGGAGCCAGGACTCCTGGGTTCTATTAACCCTTCCCCCACAGCTGCCTGCCCTGTGTGTGTGGACGGGGTGGGGGGACTTCCAAACCCCCTCAGCCCCTGGCTGCAGGCACGTCCGCAATGGCTGATCTCTCTCTCTCTCTCCCCCCCCCCCGCCAGCCAATGGCAGCGCACACAGCCTCAGACAGCCAATGGGAGAGGAGCAATAACAGCAGCTGGGCTGGGAGGGTCTGAGAGTGACCCCGCCTCCTACAGAGCCGCCCCGCCCCTTCCCTGCACGTGCAGGGCACAGCCCCAAGTGTGGGGGGATCAGTCACACTAGGGTGCCCCTCACTCCTGACCTGCAGGCCCTGCCCCCCCAGCTCTGCCGGTGCCCCTCACTCCCGACCCACAGCCCCTGCTAGCCCAGCCCTGCCCCCCCAGCTCTGCCGGTGCCCCTCACTCCCGACCCGCAGCCCCTGCTAGCCCAGCCCTGCCCCCCACAGCTCTGCCGGTGCCCCTCACTCCCGACCCGCAGCCCCTGCTAACCCAGCCCTGCCCCCCCCAGCTCTGCCGGTGCCCCTCACTCCCGACCCACAGCCCCTGCTAGCCCGGCCCTGCCCCCCCAGCTCGCCCGGCCCTGCCCCCCCAGCTCTGCCGGTGCCCCTCACTCCCGACCCGCAGCCCCTGCTAGCCCAGCCCCCCCCCAGCTCTGCCGGTGCCCCTCACTCCCGACACGCAGCCCCTGCCCCCCCAGCTCTGCCGGTGCCCCTCACTCCCGACCCGCAGCCCCTGCCCCCCCAGCTCTGCCGGTGCCCCTCACTCCCGACACGCAGCCCCTGCCCCCCCAGCTCTGCCGGTGCCCCTCACTCCCGACACGCAGCCCCTGCCCCCCCAGCTCTGCCGGTGCCCCTCACTCCCGACCCGCAGCCCCTGCTAACCCAGCCCTGCCCCCCCCAGCTCTGCCGGTGTCCCTCACTCCCGACCCACAGCCCCTGCTAGCCCGGCCCTGCCCCCCCCCAGCTCTGCCGGTGCCCCTCACTCCCGACCCACAGCCCCTGCTAGCCCAGCCCTGCCCCCTCACTCCCTGTGCTGTTCTCAGAGGCAGGTTCGGTTGCGGGGGCCCAGCTGCTCAGAGGATCATGTTCCCTCGGTAGCTGCCCCCCCCCCGGCCCCCGTTTGGGGTTTGTCACCTGGGGAACCAACCGCCCGGCCTGTGTCTGCCATCTGCATCCACCATGCCCGGGGCGGGGGGGAGGGGCTGTAGTCCTCAAAATACCTCCCCACCCTGCCCAGATCCGTGCCCCACAGCACAGCGCCCCCCTGCCCCACAGTGCCCCCAGCCGAGCCCCCCCCCCCCAGCTCCCCTGCTCAGTGCTCTGGGCCTGGGGTCTCTGCTGGCGGGGGGGCTGTTACACAGGATGCAGCTGTAACTGGTGCAACCGCCAGGCAGATGCCAGTTGTGGGGGTGGTCTCGGGTGTCAGCCTGGTGGGGGAGGGGTGCAGTGGGGGGTGCAGAGGGGGAGGTGTTCAGTGGAGGAGGGTGGGGGGGTGCAGAGAGGACAGGGTGTGGGGGTGCAATGGGGGGAGAGTGTGGGGGGTGCAGAGGGGGAGGGGTGCAGAGGGGGAGAGTGTGGGGGTGTAGAGGGTGAGGGGTGCAGAGGGGGGAGAGTGGGGGTGCAGGGGGAGGGCATGGGGGTGCAGAGGGGGAGGGTGTGGGGGTGCAGGTGGGAGGACATGGGGGGTGCAGAGGGGGCGGGTGTGGGGGTGCTGGGGGGAGGGTTGCAGTGGGGGGAGGGTGCAGGGGGTGCAGATGGGGGTGCAGAGGGGAGGGGTGCAGAAGGGGGAGGGTGTGGGGGTGCAGAGGGGGTACGGGGGGTGCAGTGGGGGGAGGGTGTGGGGTGCAGAGGGGGGAGGGTGTGGGGTGCAGAGGGGGGAGGGTGTGGGGGGTGCAGTGGGGGGTGCAGTTGGGGGAGGGTGTGGGGGGTGCAGGGGGAGGGTGCGGGGGTGCAGAGGGGGAGGGCTGCTGAGGGGGAGTGCAGGGGGGAGGGTGTGGGGGTGCAGGGGGGAGGGGCGGGGTTCCGCCGGTGGGGCGGGGGCTCCGGCACGTTCTGGTTCCTTCCTGCTCAGCACTTGGCCGGGTGCCCGGCCCGGGCGGCTATTTATATCCTGTCCCCATGTGCCCTGCACCGGCAGCCGCGCGGCGGGTGGGGGAAGGGGTGGGGCGGGGGCAGGGCCCCTGTGGGGGGCTGGGCCCCACGCGTGTGTAGAGCTGGGGGTGGGGGAGACATGCAGGCACATGCGTGTGTGTTTTGGATGTTAGCGTGTGCAGGCGTGTGTGTGTGTGTGTCCTGCCCCCTCTCTCTGTGGCTCGTGGAGCGTGTTCAGGCATGTTTGGGGGCCGGATTAGTGCCTGAGAGAAGATTACCTTGTGGCTGCCCTCATGTGTACTGACATGGCCCCTGTATGTGTCAGTGTAGCCAGGATGTGTCTTAGCATGTCTGCGTAACCATGGCTGGCATATGTATTAGTGTGTCTTGGCATGTTTAGGCATGTTTGCTAATTTAGGACTCAGTGCAAGCGTGTCCTGCATAGTGAGGTATGCGTTAGCGTGTCTGGCGTATGCAGTGATCTGGGTGGGTCTGTACATACCGTGGTAGTGTGTTTGGTGTGTGTGTTGGCATGGCCGGGGCATGTCACAGCGTGTTCAGGCGTGTGGCTGTACATGGTGTGTTAGCATGTTCGGTGTCTGCGTTGGCATGGCCGGGGCATGTTGAAATGTGTCCAGGCATGTGGCTGTACATGGTGTGTTAGCGTGTTCAGTGTGTGTGTTGGCATGGCTGGGGCATGTCACAGCGTGTCCAGGTGTGTGACTGTACATGGCGTGTTAGCGTGTTCGGTGTGTGTGTTGCCATGGCCAGGGCGTGTCACAGTGTGTCCAGGCGTGCGGCTGTACATCGCGTGTTAGCGTGTTCGGTATGTGTGTTGCCATGGCCGGGGCGTGTCGCAGCGTGTCCAGGCGTGCGTCTGTACATGGCGTGTTAGTGTGTTCGGTGTGTGTGTTGCCATGGCCGGGGCGTGTCGCAGCGTGTCCAGGCGTGTGGTTGTACATGGCGTGTTAGCGTGTTGTCTGTTGCCCCCCCCCATATCCCGACCACCCACGTGTGTCTCCAAGCAGCTGTTTCCCAGCTCCCCTCCCATCACCGAGCAACAAGGCCGAGCCGGGCCCCCATTGGCTGACAGGGCGATGACATCAGCAGCCCAGGCACAATTAATAGGGCGGCCCTGGAGCCAGGTCAGCGTTCCTGCCTCTGTTACCATAGCAACAGGGAAAACGCTGGGCTCCATCCCCCCCCCCCCCCACGGGCCAAAGCCCCCCCCCCCAACCTGTCCCCCCCCCCGTCTCCCATTTCTGGGGGCGGGCAGGGCTGGGCTAGCAGGGGCTGCGGGTCGGGAGTGGGGGGCACCGGCAGAGCTGGGGGGGGTCAGGGCTGTATTGGCAGGGGCTGCGGGTCGGGAGTGAGGGGCACCGCCAGAGCTGGGGGGGGGGCAGGGCTGGGCTGGCAGGGGCTGCAGGTTGGGAGTGAGGGGCACCAGCAGGGCTGGGGGAGGGCAGGGCCGGGTTGGCAGGGGCTGCGGGTTAGGAGTGAGGGGCACCGGCAGCGATGGGGGGCGGGGGCAGGGCCTGGGGGGGGGAACCCCGGGCCTAGGGCAGGCTGGCTCCTGTCTGTCTCTCTGCGGGGGGGGGAGAGATCAGCGGGTCCCAGGCTCCCGGTTACTGATTAACTCCTGCCCAGGGCTCAGGGAGCTGTGGGGGAGGGGACGGGGCCTGCGCCCAACCCTACAATAACAACCCTTCACCGCACGCTCCGCTGGCCAATCAGCATCCTTCACGGCATGGTCCAGAGAAGGTAAACCAAGGCAGAGAGATGCAGGGACTCACCCTCATATAACCCCCAGACCCCTCCTCCCCGTCTCGTACCCAGCCCCACCTCTGTGCCAGGGCCGGCAGGTCTGAGCAGAGTGCTGAGAGCCAGGACTCCTGGGTTCTCTCCCCGGCTCTGGGAGGGGAGTGGGGTCTGGTGGGTTACAGCAGGGGGGGCTGGGAGCCAGGACTCCTGGGTTCTCTCCCCGGCTCTGGGAGGGGAGTGGGGTCTGGTGGGTTACAGCAGGGGGGGCTGGGAGCCAGGACTCCTGGGTTCTCTCCCCGGCTTGCAGGTGGTGGGTTAGAGCAGGGGAGAGTGGTGGGGGGTTGGAAGCCAAGATGCCTGGGGTCCTTCCCCAGCTCCGCCACCGACTATGGGGGAGTTCCTGCCTCTCTCTGTGCCTCTGTTTATATAGATTTCAAGCTCTTTGGCACAAGGGGTGTGTGAAGCTTGGCAGCGCCCGGCGCGACGGGGCCCCACCAGCCTGGCTCCTGCAGCCAGGAAACTGGTTGGCATGAGACTTCATCGCCACCACGCGGGGGCGGGTTGAGGCATTGGCACTGTGAGCCGGTCCCCAGGGCACCGGCTCCTGGTGTCACCTGCCAGGCCCCCCGGCTGGGAGAATGGGCGATTGTGCCCGATGGGGTAACATTGCCTGAGTCTGCAGAGAGCCTGAGCTGTGGGAGGGGGGAGCTGCCCTGAGCCTGTCAATGGGGTGTTAACTCCAGGCCTCAGAGCTCTACATGACCTGAGGGGACTGCCCTCAAGGGGGGGAAAGGGAGCCACCAGGCCCCATGGACCCCCTGGTGAAACCCATTCAGATGGGGGCGAGGCTATGACAGTGGGTGGGGCCACAAGGCACCACCTCCCCCCCAGATGGGGATCCACAGGGTCACATGCAGGGGCCAAATGGAATCGGCAGATGGGCCAGACCAGAGACAGGGATGGGGGATGCAGGGTACCTGGGTTCCATTCCCAGTGCGTGGGAGCTACGGCCCAGCTGTGTGACTCAGTTTCCCCTCCTGCCTTTGTCTAATTGGACTGGAAGGGGTTTGGGGCAGGGGTCTCTGAGCCGCCCCTCACATCAGGGCAGGGCCGGGCACGACGGGGAATGGGTGGCATGACGTAGCTAGCAGTAATTAGTGGGCCTCATCCATTTTCCAGGGCTCTGCGTGACCTGGGCACCGGGAGATCCCCTAGCCGGAGCACCGCAGAGGAAACCGAGGAAGGCCGGGGTGGAAAATCCTCCCCCGCCCCAGCTAGCCCTCTGCCCCTGTCCTTTGGCACACCCGTCACCCCGGCTTTAGGGGGGTGCAGAGCGGCTGCGTTTGCCGGAAAGGGTCACACCAGACCCCTCCAGCAGCAGAGCTGTGCCACAGAACCGAGCCGAGGGCTGACAGGAGGAGCCGGAGAGGGGCCGCGGTTGGGGGGGGGGGGGATATCCCGGGCCCCAAAGGGAACCAGCCCAGCGGGTGCCGAACATGTTCGCACTGGAAAATGGTCCCCAATGTTTAAGCAGGAGGGGGAGGGACCCTTGCAACAAGCTGCCAGAGGAACAGGGCGGGGGGCAGGGGGGGCTGGCCCAGCGTTGGGGGTTCGGATCAGCCGGGAGGCCTGTCTGGAAGGCGCTTTACTGGCCTGCCCCCAGGGGGAGATTCTCTGGCCTGGATCAGTCAGGAGTCCTGGCTCCCAGCCCCCCCTGCTCTAACCCACCAGCCCCCACTCCCCTCCCAGAGCCGGGGAGAGAACCCAGGAGTCCTGGCTCCCAGACCCCCCAGCTCTAACCACCAGCCCCCACTCCCCTCCCCTCCCCGGGTGTCCCACTAGGCGTTTAAGGAAAGTGAATTAAAGGCATTGAAGGAATCTCTGTGCCATGAGCCCAGGGAACTCCCTGGCACTAGATGTCGCAGCTCAGCAGGCTGGGGTGTGTGGGTGGGCTGAGAAAATCACCCAGAATGACAGGAAGGGGGGTTAACCCCCATGCGTCACGGCAGGGACTGGCTGGGTCAGGAAGGGGCGTCCCCCTGCGCCTCGGTCTGACCGAGAGCCGCCCGCAGAGCGCCTCGCGTGGTCGCCTGTCGCCCTCTAGTGGGCAAATGTCAGAACAGTTCCCACCCGTCCCCAGGGCGGGGACTGGCTGGCTCAGGGGGGCGGGGAATGGGGCAGGGGCCTGTCCCCTCTAGGGGGCGCCGGCTCCCACCCGGCCCCAGGGTTCACGGCTCAGCCAGCACTAGATTTCTAACCAACCACGGTGAGGCGTGAGAGCCCCGCCCCCCCGGCTCCCTGCCGCCCGGTTGGCTGAGCGCGGGGGAGATTGAGATCTTGCTGCCCAATCAGAAATGGCTGGAAAACTCACAACTCTGCCTGGCGCGGCGGCGGGCGGGAGGAGGTTCCTTTGGGCGGGGCCAGATCCAGGGGGCGGGGCGTGCGGGTTGGATGCGGGGTTCAGGGGGAGGGGGACGGCAGGTGTGGGTGGGCGCTTCTGAGGGGGGGATCCGGACCCCAGGGAGGGGAAGCCTGGGGGGGGGTCTGGGCTAGATCCAGGCGGGGAATCCGGGCTGGACCAGGGGGCTGGAAGGGGGATCTGGGCCCCCTGCACCCCACCCCCGCCGGCTCTGCCTGCACGGCCCCCGCCCCGGCTCTGCCCGCCCCCCTCCGCTACCCCCCTGCCCGCCCTCTTCCCCCCCCCCCGCCGATGTGACGCATCGAAAGTTGCATCCGCCCCCCCATCCCGTTACCTGCGCGCAGGTCCCTCCGCTGGCAGCCGGGCCGGGGGGGGGGGGCGCCCCCCTCTCCCTCCGCCGCCCTTTGATTGACAGCCGGGCGGCCCCGCAGCCCGCGCCCCCCCCATACCCGGGCGGCTGGGGCGGGGCCGGGCCGTGGCGCAGTTCGGGCCCCGGCTCCGGGCTTCGCCTTGCGGCTCAGGCTGGTTCTTCCTCCGGAGCCAAACCGCCCCGCCCCCTGCACCCCCCCTCCCGCCGGAGGGGGAGTCACAGCGGCTCTACCCCTCCCTCCCCCCGTGTGTGTGTAGGGGGGTGTCAAAGCGCCTGTACCCCCCTCTGTGTGTGTGTGGGGGTGACAGCGTCTTTAGCCCCCCATCTCTGTGTGTGGCGGGGAGGTCACACGGTCTCTAAACCCCCCCGTGTGTGTGGGGGGGTCACAGCGTCTCACCCCCCCATGTATGTGTGGGGGTCACAGCGCCTCTACTCCCCCTTGTGTGTGTGTGGGGGGGTCACAGCGTCTCTACCCCCCCCGTGGGTGTCCCACAGCGCCTCCTGCTGGGGAGACTCATCTCACCTGTTCCCCCCCCCAACGCCGTGGGCTGGGACACCCCCCCATGTGCAGTGAGTGTGTTTACACCCACACCCCTGGTGGGGAGACGCCCGGACAAGGACCTGCCCCCGCCCCCCCCCAGGGCCTGGGCTGCAGCTGGGGAGGGGGCAGGGCGCTGACATGGGGGGTTCAGGGGGATCTCACCCTCCCCAGCATGGCAGAGCCCCCCCAGATTACACCCCCTTGCCCCGCTCCAGCTTGGCTCTCCTGGTGGGTACCACGGCCACTAGCCCAGGGCCCCATGGGGCAGCTGCTCCCCGAGCCCCCCCGGTGGCAAGTCATGGGATTGCTGCGGGCCTCAGTTTCCCCACGCGACAAGCAGCCGTTCCGCTGGGGAGGCCCCGAGCCAACACGGCCCCCGGCTACTGGGGAAC
Source organism: Emys orbicularis (assembly GCF_028017835.1). Lineage (NCBI taxonomy): Eukaryota > Metazoa > Chordata > Testudines > Emydidae > Emys > Emys orbicularis. The sequence continues at coordinate 2,351,168 of NC_088697.1, read as the reverse complement.
GCCGGGGCCTGGGGGGGCAGAGCTGGGTTCGAGTCTGGCCTCAGCAGCACGACGTGGGGACCCGGGAGAAGCTGGGAAACTGAGGCACGGGGACCAGAGACAAATTGCAGCTGCTGGATCAGACTGTGGGCCTGTCCCACCCCATCTCTCCCCGCAGAGCAAACCAACACCCCCCGTGGGTAGGGTCACACACAGGCCCCACGGCGCTCTGCGGAAGGGTGGGTTTATTGCGGGGAGGGGCTCAGCTGTCCAGGCTCATGAGCAGGGCGGTGCCCCGTTTGATCCAGTGGTCGGGGGGGGCGGCGCCGGTCCGCAGCTCCACCCCGATGACGAAGGAGGGGCGCCCGGGGGAGCCAGTCCGGTTCGGGTAGTAATAGCAGGGGCAGGCGTAGGTCCCTGCGAGAGAGGGGGGTCAGGGGGTGGGGCCAGGCTGCCCCCCGTCAGCCCTGCGCCCCCCCAGACCCCTCCCCCTCAGCCCAGTGGCCCCCAACCCCCCGTCCAAACGGGCAGCGCCCACCCAGCCGGTCCCCCATGTGGTCAGCGCCCCCACATCCCCCGCACCCCTCAGCGCCCCCATCCCCAGCCCCTCCCGTCAGCCCTGCGCCCCCAAACCCTCCCCCACACGGGAAGCCCCCCTCAGCGTCCCCACCGCCAAACCCTCCCCCACGGGAAGCCCCTCCCCCCAGCCCCCTCCCCCCACGGGCAGTGCCCCCCCGACCCTCCACCTTTGCTGCTCTTCTTCTTGCTCTCGGCGGGTTTGAAGTGCACCGTGGGCAGGGGGCAGACGAGCTGCATCGGCTCCGCTTCCACGAGACACGAGTTCTTCTTGTCCCAGCCCGCGCCCTCCAGGTACAGCCCCCGGACCCACACGCCGTCCTGTGGGGCAGGGAGCGTCACCCGGCACGCCCCCCGCATCACCCCGGTATAGCCCCCCCCGGACCCACACGCTGTCCTGTGGGGCAGGGAGCGTCACCCGGCACGGCCCCCGCATCACCCCGGTATAGCCCCCCCCGGACCCACACGCCGTCCTGTGGGGCAGGGAGCGTCATCCCGGCACGGCCCCCCCCGGACCCACACGCCGTCCTGTGGGGCAGGGAGCGTCACCCCAGCATGGCCCCCCCATCACCCCGGTACGGCCCCCCCCGGACCCACACGCCGTCCTGTGGGGCAGGGAGCGTCACCCCAGCATGGCCCCCCCATCACCCCGGTACGGCCCCCCCCGGACCCACACGCTGTCCTGTGGGGCAGGGAGCGTCACCCGGCACGCCCCCCGCATCACCCCGGTATAGCCCCCCCCGGACCCACACGCCGTCCTGTGGGGCAGGGAGCGTCACCCCAGCATGGCCCCCCCATCACCCCGGTACGGCCCCCCCGGACCCACACGCTGTCCTGTGGGGCAGGGAGCGTCACCCCGGCACGGGCCCTGGACCCACACACCATCCTATGGGGCAGGGAGTGTCACCCTGGTACGGGCCCCGGACCCACACACCATCCTATGGGGCAGGGAGTGTCACCCTGGTACGGGCCCCGGACCGACACACCGTCCTGGGGGCAGGGAGCATCACCCCAGGTACAGCCTCCCCAATGCCGTCCTGGGGGGCAGCAGGTGTCACCCTGAGCACGGCCCCCCCACGCCGTCCCAGGGGTCAGGAAGGCTTAGGGGGACCCCACCCACACCCATGGGCTCTGGCCCCAGCCACGCACCTTGGGCGGATACACCAGGTTGTTGTCATCCACCGTGGAGACGATGAACTCCCAGGACAGGGTGTCCACCGAGATCTGGAGAGGGGGGGCAGTGAGAGGGGGTGGGACGGCCCCGGCCCCCCATCCTAGGAGTCCCCCCGCCCCCCAGCAGGGCTGGGAACTGCCCCAGGTGCCTCCAGCCCCCACTCTCCTCCCGGAGCCAGGGAGAGAACCCAGGAGTCCTGGCTCCCAGCCCCCCTGCTCTAACCCACCAGTCCCCACTCCCCTCCCAGAGCTGGGGAGAGAACCCAGGAGTCCGGGCTCCCAGCCCCCCTGCTCTAACCCACCAGTCCCCACTCCCCTCCCAGAGCTGGGGAGAGAACCCAGGAGTCCTGGCTCCCAGCCCCCCTGCTCTGACCCACCAGCCCCCACTCCCCTCCCAGAGCCGGGGAGAGAACCCAGGCGTCCGGGCGCCCCGCCCCCCCAGCGGTACCCACGTTGTTCTGGCGGGCGGCCGCCTGCAGCACGGCCGTCAGGAACCCAGTGGGGAAGGTGAAGCCGGAGAGCCAGAAGAGCACGGGGGGATGCGCCGTCTCGGCCCAGCGGGCAAACTGCTCCACCCGCTGGCCCAAGTCCCGGGTCCAGGCGGCCAGCGGCTTCTGCGAGGGGTAGGCCTGCGGGGGGCAGAGCACAGGGGCTGGGGGACGGGGCGGGCACACGGCACAGCTCAGCATCGCTCGCCCCCCCAGCGCTTGGAGGCTTTCACACACAGGGAAACGGAGGCACAGATCACACAGGAGCCCCCAGTCCTAGCTCCACTCCCCCACCCTCTCCAGAGGGGCTCCTCAGACTGGGGGGGTGGGGGTGATAAAGGGGGTGGTGCTTCTCCAAGCCCCGCCCACACGACCCGTGCAGCAGTTGAAGATTTGATGGGGGGGTCACTGGGCTCGGGGGGGGCAGGAACCTTCCCAATCGACCCACCAGTGGCCCCAAAGCCAGACACCCCTGGGCCCCCCAGCCCGTGTGGGAGGGCAGGACTGGGGAGTCTCTGGGCCCCAAGGAAGGGCAGGGGGCACTCCCATGGTGCAGCGACTCCAGCTCTTCCCCCGGCGGCCGGGGGCGCCCTTACCCTCTCCCACATGGGGGGCACACGGGCGTCGAAGATGCAGTTGAAGATCTCTTCCAAGGTGGTGGACATGACCACCAGCCCCTGGATGCCCCTCTCCAGCTCCACCAGCGAGGACCTAGGGGGAGGGCACAGGTCAGGCGGGGTCCCCCTTGGCCGGCCCCACACCCGGCCCCCAATGCTGCCCCCTGGGCCGAGGAGCTGCCAGAGTCGGGGCAGCGTCGGTCGGGGATCGGGAGGTTCCTTGCTCCCCACCGGGATCCCACGTTCGGTTTTCTGACTTGCAGGAGGGCTGGGCAGGGGTTTGCTGTAGTCTGGGCACTGCCCAGAGCCCCGGACCAAGATTGGGGCCCCATCGTGCCAGGCGCTGCCCACACCCCCCCAACCGAGATTGGGGCCCCGTCGTGCCAGGCGCTGCCCACCCCCCCCCCCCGACTGAGATTGGGGCCCGTCGTGCCAGGCGCTGCCCACACCCCCCCCGACCGAGATTGGGGCCCCGTCGTGCCAGGCGCTGCCCACACCCCCCGACCGAGATTGGGGCCCCATCGTGCCAGGCGCTGCCCACACCCCCCCCGACCGAGATTTGGGCCTGTCGTGCCAGGCGCTGCCCACACCCCCCGACTGAGATTGGGGCCCCGTCGTGCCAGGCGCTGCCCACACACCCCCCGACCGAGATTGGGGCCCCGTCGTGCCAGGCGCTGCCCACCCCCCCCCCCGACCGAGATCAGGGCCCCATCCTGCTGCACTGCACAGCCCCACGGAAAGGCAGTCCCTGGGGTGGGGATAACAGCTAAGCTGGACCGGGGCCCGTCCGGCCACGCGAGCCAGGGTTGAGCCTCGTGCCCCCAGGCCCGGCGGTCGTGGCGCTGACCTGATGACCTGCAGCAGGGCGTTGTAGCGCTGGATCTCCTGCAGCAGCACCACGTTGAGGGGCGAAGGGTCGTCGGCCAGCACCTTCTGGGTGCCCCTGTAGTCCAGCTCCTGCGGGATCTTGCTCAGCACGTCGGCCGACAGCTCCAGGACCTGCCGGGCGAGGGGCGCATGAGCCGCGGGCGGGGCCTGGGGGAGGTCCCTGCAGGATGGAGCCCCCCTGCCCCAGAACTGCGGGCAGGCGAGGACCGTGGGAGTGTCCCCGCAGGATTGAGCCCCCTCGTCCCAGAACCATGGGTGGCTCTCTGAGTCTGCAGGCAGCCTGGAGAGTCGGTGGCGGTGCCTGATTGGGAGCAAACCCCCAGGCCCAGCTTGCAGCACCCAGGACCCTCCCCTCTAGAGCGCAGGTGGTACCGAAGCCCGGGTCCCCCTGCCACCGGGTACCTTGTCCTCGCGGCTCTGCCCAGCGGCCCCGCTGGGCGTGATCTGGGGCTGCAGGGACAGTAGGGTCTCGAAGAGGGTCCTGGCCTCGGTGATCTGGGAGGCCACGTCGGCGTTGGGGTGCTGGCCGAAGGCCTCGGGCAGGTCCATGCCGGGCAGCATGCTGATGAACTCCCGGTAGGAGGCCAGGTTCCCGTCCTTGGGGATGTAGTAGGTGTCGAGCACCGACAGCCTGAGGGCACGGGGAGAGTCAGGGCTCGCAATTGCTCGGCCCCCCCAGCCCCGCTCACCCAGCCCCACACAGCCCCCCCACTTGGGCTATTTCTGCCTGCACAGGGCGAGCCATCCTCACAGGAGACCCCCAAGGAGAGGAGCGGGCAGGGAAGCACCCACGAGGGGAGTACAGCTCAAAAAGCCACTGTTACTGCCCTCCGCCTCCTTTGAGCCAGGTCCCTTGGGTGCCCCTCTGCAGTGGTGCCCCACGACCCCACCCCCCACCCCGGCGATTTCAGCATCCCTGCTTTACACAGAGTGAAACGGATTTATTTGGGGGTTGGATCCTATTGGGAGCTGGGGGTCTGGGTGCTGGAGACAGGAGCACTTGCTGAGCAGTTTTTGGTTAAAGTCTGCAGCGTTGGGGGGCGTGCTGTAGCAGGCAGGCGTGTCTGGCTCAACAAGGCAGGGTTCTGGAGTCCCAAGCTGGCAGGGAAAATGGGCTCAGAGGTAATCTCAGCATGTCAGGTGACAGTCCCAAGGGGGCCTCTGTGACCAAACCCGTCATAAACAGGATCCAGAGGTAGACGGGAAGGACAAGGGGGATCCGGATCACGAAAAGCCCAGAACAACTCTCAGATGGGAACAGAACAAACGAAGGGGAAAGCCAGCGTCAACCGAAGCGACACCGACCCAGCCGTGTGAACGAGGCTTGGGGCAGACGGAAGCCAGTTGAGAAGGGACTGAGGGCGGATCGCCGGCGCAGCCCTATGCGCAGGGCGTGTGGGTGGGCCGAACGGGCACCGACACTACTCGCAGGAGGAGGGGTTGAGGTTGACGCTGAGCAGGCCCCGCCCCCGTACTTGTAGAAGGGTGCGGCCAGGCTCTGCTCGCAGAAGTAGTCGTTGATGTAGGTGGTGAGCAGGCGCCGGTCCCAGCTGTCCGTCACGTGGCCCCCGTAGTTGACGCCTGCGATCAGGTACTTGAGGGCATCCCAGGGCGTCTCCTCATACTCGTCCAGGTACAGGCTCAGCAGGTTCTCCGACACCTGGGGGGCGCAGACGGCACCACACCAATGCCACAGGGCCTGCGGCGTCCGCTGGGGTGGGCACCAGGGGCCGCTATTGCCAGGTTCAGCAGAGCGCCTCGCAGGGAGCCCTGGGGCCTTCTGGGGGCCCTGGGGCGTGAGCTGCCTGGCTCTCGTGGGGGTCCCAGGGTCTTGTGAGGGGAGGGGGGTTGTTATTGTAGGTTCCCAGAGAAATGTGTGGGCTGGTTTGTTACTGTAGGGTCTCATGAAGCCAGGCTTGTTATTGTAGGGTCTGATAGGGGAACACACAGGGGTTTGTTGTTGTAGGGTCTGTGGGTGGTGGTGGTGGGGGGTTGTTATCATTGGCTCTGGTGGCGGCGGGGGGTTGTTATCATAGGGTCTGACGGGGCAAACACCCGGGGGGGGTTGTTGTAGGGTCTGACCGGGGAATACACGGGGGAGGGAGGGTTGTTGTTGTAAGGTCTGGGGGTGGGGGTGGCTTGTTATCGTTGGCTCTGGCGGTGGTGGTGGGTTGCTACCATTGGCTCTGGGGGTGCCGGGAGGGTGTTATCGTTGGCTCCGGTGGTGGTGGTGCCGGGGGGTAGTTACCGTTGGCTCTGGGGGTGCCGGGGGGTTGTTACTGTTGGCTCTGGTGGTGGTAATGGTGCCGGGGGGTGGTTACCATTGGCTCTGGGGGTGCCGGGAGTTGTTACCGTTGGCTCTGGGGGTGGGTTGGTACAGTTGGCTCTGGGGGTGATCATCGGCTCTGGCGGTGGCGGGGGGTTGTTACAGTTGGCTCTGGGCGTGGTAGTGGTGGTGGTGCCGGAGAGTGGTTACCGTTGGCTCTGGGGATGCCGGGGGGTTGTTACCGTTGGCTCTGGGGGTGCTGGAGGTTGTTACCGTTGGCTCTGGGGGTCCCGGGGGGTTGTTACTGTTGGCTCCGGTGATGGTGGTGCTGGGGGGTTGTTACTGTTGGCTCGGGGGGTGGGGGTGGTAGTGGTGCCGGGGGGGTTGTTACCGTTGGCTCTGGGGGTGCCGGGGGTTGTTACCGTTGGCTCTGGGGGTGATTATCGGCTCTGGCAGTGGCGGGGGGTTGTTCCTGTAGGGTCTGGCCACGGCCGTCACCCCCCCACCCCGGCGCCCCGCCCACCTCGAAGTCGGAGTCGTTGAAGCCATACACCACGTTCCAGCCGAGCTGCAGGAATTTCTTGCGCTCCAGCAGGACGCTGTGGAAGAAGCAGAGGGCGAACAGCAGCTTCTTGTACTTGGCCGGCTTGGTGCAGCGCCCAAACTGCGGCTCCGTCACCAGCTGGTACAGGCGCTTCATGTTGGCCTTGAGACCCTGCCAGGGAGAGGGAGATGGGGAGGGTCTCAGCGCGGGCACCAGCCTGCCCCTGCCCGGCCGGGACGTGGGGCTCGGGCACGGCTGGCACAGGGCGGGGCGGGCGCCCCTCTCACCGTGGGGGGCTCCGTGGTCATCTTGATGCTGGCCTGCAGGATGGAGATGGGGAAGTCGGGGTGGGGGCTGGAGCTGAGCCAGAGGCGGAAGGCCGGGTGCGGCTCCTCCACCTGCAGCTGCTCCACCAGCTTGTCCAGCTGCGGCATCCAGGACAGCGAGAGGTGGCAATTGGCCAGGAACACCCAGTTCCCTGTCGGCGAGCACAGGGGAGAGACGAGTGGGCCTCCCGGACGCCGGGGTCCGCGCCGGCCGGGCCCAGCCCCTCCCCAATCCCACCCACGGATCCCACCCATGGGTCCACCGGCCGGCCGGGCCCAGAGCCTCCCCGGATCCCACCCACAGGTCCCCCGGCTGGCAGGGCCCCGAGCCTCCCCGGATCCCATCCCTGTGACTCCTGGCCAGGCCCAGCCGCTCCCTGGATCCCACCCCCAGATCCTACCCAATTGGTCCCCGCCGACCAGGCCTAGCCCCTCCCCAGATCCCACCCACGGGTCCCCCGGCCCCCACCCCCAGCTGTACTGGAGATACGGCCTCCCGTCCGTCAGGGTTGTCCTGGGTCAGGCACAGACCCTAGCGGGCTGATCTTTCTCTGGGCTCTGGCTTGGATCCACTGGCTGGGCCCCCATCCCTGTGCCCGCTGCCCCTCAGCCCCAGCCCTGGGGGCACAGGATGCCGCATGGCATGAGGGGCCAGCGAACGAGACAGACCATCAGGGCCTGACAGAGCCTCGGGCAGGGGGTCCCGATTCTTCAGCGACCCCTGGCATCGGGCCAGGGCCCCAGCGTGAGCTCTGCCGTGGGAGGCTCTGGGGGTGGCGGGGAGCACGTGCGACGAGGGTTTTGTGCGTGTGAGGCGGTGGGGAGTGTGTGGATCTGTGGGTCAGATGGCAGCAGAGGCTCCTGGGGCGCTGCCCACCCGTAATGCCAGGGTGAGGTGAGGATCCCCTGGCGCTGCTGGCAGTAGAGGGGCTATGACACACTCACCGTCCCGGACCCCCTCCTGGATCATGCGGGTGGCGATGGGGGCCTGGCCCTGCCCCAGCGACAGGGCGTGGAAGCGCTGGGCCATGCCCGACTGCTCGGCCAGCTGCAGCAGCGAGGAGGTGGGGTCCACGCCGGGGGACAGCACGAAGATCAGGGGGGTCCGGGGCGTGGAGTCCTCCACCACCTGCGGCGGGGGGAGGGAAGCAGTACGCTCTGGGGGGCGGGGGCAGGGATCCTGGCTGCCCCGTGTGCTGGGGAGCTTGTCAGGGGGAGGGTGGCAGGGCAGGAGGCTGGTTTGGGGGGGCACAGAGGCCCATCTACCCTGGTATCCCACCTCCTCCCTGCCCCCCTGGATCAGCCCCACGGGCCCGTCTACCCCGGCGTCCCGCCTCCTTGGATCAGCCCCATGGGCCCATCTACCCCGGTATCCCACCTCCTCGGACCAGCCCCATGGGCCCATCTACCCCAGCGTCCCGCCTCCTCCCTGCCCCCCTGGATCAGCCCCATGGGCCCATCTACCCCGGTATCCCACTTCCTCGGATGAGCCCCATGGGCCCATCTACCCCGGTGTCCCGCCTCCTCCCTGCCCCCCGGATCAGCCCCAGGGGCCCGTCTACCCCGGTGTCCCACCTCCTCCCTGCCCCCTTGGCTCAAGCCCACGGGCCCGTCTACCCTGGTATCCCACCTCCTCGGATCAGCCCCATGGGCCCATCTACCCTGCCGTCCTGCCTCCTCCCTGCCCCCCTGGATCAGCCCCTTGGGTCCATGCAGACTGGGATCCTGCCTCCAGCTGTTGCCTGCACCGGATTATCTCTGAGGAACTGCCTGTTGTGCCATGCTGCGGGTGGGGGGGGTCCTCTCAGGGGGCCCCCGGGACGATGGTTTCACTGCCCTGATGCCAGCACGTGTCTGAAAGGGGGCCCCGGGGTCCTGGGTAAAGGCATCCAGTGGCAGGGAGTTCCGCAGGTTCCCACGTCCGTCTGCCACCGGCCAATCCCTTCACCCAGGGAGGGGGAGCCCCCCCGCCCACTCACCGACTTCATGTTGAGCACGGGCGGTTCGATGAACTGGGAGCCCAGGTTGGAGACGATGAAGAACGTGACGCAGAAGGCGACGCGGTCCGGCCGCAGGGACCGCACCACCAGCATCCGCTGCATCTGGTTGCAGGAGTTCTCCCACTCGCCTGCAGGGGGCGATACGGGGTGGGGAGGCCAACGGTGGGTTGCTGGTGGGGCAGCCCCGTGCTCAGCACACTGTTGGGGGGGGCCCCCCGAGGAGTCGGAGGGAGCCAGGAGGCAGTGGGGAGATAGCTGTGGCACCCCCCACCCTCCCCACACACACACTGCCGCCGCCAGGCATCATCGCTGGGCACGGGGCACCATGCAGCGCACCAGCAGCACCTCCTTTCCCTGTCGCTGTCCTGGACTTACCTGGCCAGAGCCAGGGAGAGAACCCAGGAGTCCTAGCTCCCAGCCCCCCCTGCGCTAACCCACCAGCCCTCACTCCCCTCCCTGCGCAGGGGAGGGAACCCAGGCGTCCCGGCTCCCGTGCCCGCGGCTGACCTGGCAGCAGGGCCTTCTCAGGCTTGGCGCTGGTGTACCAGAGGTGCCAGTCCCGCGGGTACTGCTCGAAGGAGTTCATGATGCCGTGGAAGTTGGTGAGCTTGTCCAGCTCGGTGACGTTGTCCCAGTAGGTGTCGGCCAGCCAGCCGCTGCAGGGGTTGTCCATCTGCCCCTCCCGGTCCAGCACCTGCGGAGGGCAGCTGATCCGGGCACCGTGCGGAGCCAGCCCCCCTGCACCAGGAGGGTGCCGGGGGCCCCAGCAACATGTGCCAGCCCCCAGGGGGCAAATACGGCCAGGACGCCGGGGTTCCTGGGCTAGAACTCACTGTAAAATGGCACCTCCAGCAGCACAGCGCCCCCTAGTGCTGCCCTGGGGCCAGCCCCCTGCCAGGGGAGAGCACTCCCTGTCCCACAGCGCCCCCTAGTGCTGCCCTGGGGCCAGCCCCCTGCCAGGGGAGAGCGCCCCCTGCTGAGCCCCCCGCCCGGCTCCCTGCCCCACAGCGCCCCCTAGCGCTGCCCTGGGGCCAGCCCTGCCTGCCAGGGGAGAGCGCCCCCTGCTGAGCCCCCCGCCCCACTGTGACAAACTGGGACTGTTCTTAATGTGGCCTTTGAATGCTGAGTGGGGAGTGTTGGCTGGGAAGGTTGTAGGGGATGCGGCTAGGATGGTCTGCATTGGGGGATGGGAGACTGGCCGAGGGAAGATACCTGAGCATGTAACATGAGAACCCAGGAAGGGGTCGGAGGCCAGGTGACACCTTTGCCCGGGAAACTGAACAAAGTCTGGGGGAGGAGACGCTGGGGAGAGTTTTTCAGGAGCTGGCTGGTAATGGAGGGAGCCCAGACGGGGCTCTGCCCCCCAATGGGGCTGTGGTGCCCCTGGGACCCCAAGATGGACCTAACTGAGGGGGTCCTGTTGTCTGTGCCTGCAAGACCTGTCTTGGACTGTGTTCCTGCCAGGGGAGAGCAGCCCCTGCTGAGCCCCCCGCCCTGCTCCCTGCCCCACAGCGCCCCCTAGCGCCGCCCTGGGGCATTGAGGTCAGCCCACCCCACGCTGGTGGCAGCTGTGCTGGGGTCGCTCTAACAGCTGCATTTCAAGGGAGGCTCCGTAGGGAGCAGAGGCGGCTCCAGCCCCGTTCCCCAGCAGGGAGGAGAGGAGGGCACCCCCTGCTGGGGAGCAGCTCGCTGCTGCACTCACCACGCCCCCCCGCAGGAAGAAGTTGTACTCGTCCATCTTGAGGTTGCCCGAGGTCTCCAGGATCTTGGCGCACATCTGGAAGCTGAAGAGCAGCTTGTGGCGCTCAAAGAGGCCGCGGCAGGTGAACCTGCGGGGAGAGCAGGGGGTGCTGGCCACGGGGCAGGACGGTCTCCCCTCGGCACCCGCCGCGGGCCGGGCTGGGGGCCGGTCTCCCGTCCCCCGCACCTCTGGCTGCAGCTCCCCATGCCCGGGGACCTGTACGCAGTGTAGGAAGGGAGATCTCTGTACCTGTACCCGGTGTCCCCATACCCATACCTGGCATGGGGGGGGGTCCCTGTACCCAGCGTGGGGGGGTCACTGTACCCATACCCGGCATAGGGGGCTCCCCGTACCCGGCGTGGGGGTCCCCGTACCCGGCGTGGGGGGATCCCTGTACCCATACCCGGCATGGGGGGCTTCCCGTACCCAGCGTAGGGTATCCGTACCCGGTGTGGGAGGTCCCCTGACCCCGGCGCGGGGTCCCGTACCTGTACACGGCGTAAGGGACGGTCCCCGTACCCGGTGTGGGAGGTCCCGGTCCCCGGCGCAGGGTCCCGTACCTGTACACAGCGTAGGGGACGGTCCCCGTACCCGGCGTGGGAGGTCCCCGTCCCTGGCACGGGGCCCCGTACCTGTACACGACATAGGGGGAGGTCCCCGTCCCCAGCTCGGGGCCCCGTACCTGTACACGGCATAGGGGGCGGTTCCCGTCCCCGGCGCGGGGTCCCGTACCTGTACACGGCGTAGGGGGCGGTCCCCGTACCCGGCATGGGAGATCCCCGTCCCTGGCGCGGGGTCCCGTACCTGTACACGGCGTAGGGGGCGGTCCCCATACCCGGCGTGGGAGATCCCCGTCCCTGGCGCGGGGCCCCGTACCTGTACACGGCGTAGGGGGCGGTCCCCGTACCCGGCGTGGGAGATCCCCGTCCCTGGCACGGGGCCCCGTACCTGTACACGGCGTAGGGGGCGGTTCCCGTCCCCGGCGCGGGGTCCCGTACCTGTACACGGCGTAGGGGGTGGTCCCCGTACCCGGCGTGGGAGATCCCCGTCCCTGGCGCAGGGCCCCGTACCTGTACACGGCGTAGGTGTGGTACTCGTTCAGGTAGCGGATCCGCTCCTCCAGTTTGGCGCTGCGGTGGCTCTTGTGGATGCTTATGTTGAACAGGTCGATGTAGGCGTCCAGGGAGAACTGGTACATGGGGTCGATGCGGCCCATGTCATTGAGCACGAAGAAGAGGATGGAGGCTCTCTGGGCGCAGGGCCTGTAGGCCTAGGGGGGGAGGGCGGGAGCACGGCACCTGTCAGCCCCGGGCAGGACTCCCAGAGGGCGCCCACACTGCACCCACACGCCCTCCCGGGGCTCGGCACGTCTCCATTGGCACGGGCCAGCAGCGGGCGTCTAACCGCAATGCGGACGGCCCCTCCTGCCGAGCCATCTGGGCCCGGATCAGGGCCCCCACTCCCTGGGCATGGCTGGCATTGCCAGGGAGCCAGGCTGAAGCCCATGGGGGCAGACAGGCGGGGGGCGCCGGACGAAGCCCCGGCCCCCCTCACCTCGCGGGCGGTGTCGATCTTGATCTCCGTGGTCTCGCTGGTCTCCAGCTGCTCCGTCACCTCGCTGGCCGTCACCTTGGAGGTCTGCAGGGTGTTCACCAGCTGCACGTCGTCCAGCAGCGAGCCGGTGGCTTCGTTCAGCAGCCTGCGGGGACGGGCGGCGGCCAAGGGTCAGCAGGCTCCCGCCGCCCCCCAATCCTGCCCTGTGCCCCCTAAGATACACCGCCCTTCTGTTCACTGGGGAATGGGACACGGGGCCGAATCTCTGCGCTGGGCGAGGGGTCCCTGGGTAACCAGCCGCCCCGCCCCAGAGGTGGCCGCATCTCAGCACCGGGCGAGGGGTCCCTGCGTCACCAGCCGCCCCGCCCCAGCCCTACCTCAGAATCTCGTCCTCCAGCTCCTTCAGCTTGCTCTTGCCGGCCGCGATGTTGAGCACGAGCGAGTCCTTCTGCTCCTCCAGCTCGGGCCGCTCCTTCCGCACCACGGTGCCCAGCAGCTGGGCCTCCAAGCCCTGCCGAGACGAGGGGTGTCAGGCCTGCCCGGGCTGCTGCAGGCTGGGGTTCCCCCCAGAGCAAGCCAGTCCCCATGTGCCCCCCATCTCCAGTCGCCCCCCCAGCCCTGGAGGTTTCAGCCCCCCGGCAGTGACCCCTTACCCCCCAGGAACCGGCCACGCCCCACCTGCTCCTTGACGGCGAAGTTGACGATGGTGGTCTGGGAGGAGGTCTCCGGGGTGTAGTGGGGGTTTGACAGCTTGGTGGTGAGGTAGAAGCGGAAGTCGGGGCTGTACTCCACCTCCTTGTCCGCCAGCCGCAGCAACAGGCGCCCGCCTGGCACACACACGGGGGCAGTCAGGGCCCCCCGAACGCAGCCGGGCCCTGCCTGGGGATGTGAGCAGGGGCCCCAGGCCAACCCCCACTCCCCTCCCAGAGCCGGGGAGAGAACCCAGGAGTCCTAGCTCCCAGCCCCGCCCTGCTCTAACCCACCAGCCCCCACTCCCCTCCCAGAGCCGGGGAGAGAACCCAGGAGTCCCGGCTCCCAGCCCCCCCTGCTCTAACCCACCAGTCCCCACTCCCCTCCCAGAGCCGGGGAGAGAACCCAGGAGTCCCGGCTCCCAGCCCCCCCTGCTCTAACCCACAAGCCCCCACTCCCCTCCCAGAGCCAGGGAGAGAACCCAGGAGTCCTGGCTCCCAGCCCCCCTGCTCTAACGCCCAGCCCCCACTCCCCTCCCAGAGCCGGGGAGAGAACCCAGGAGTCCCGGCTCCCAGCCCCGCCTGCTCTAACCCACCAGCCCCCACTCCCCTCCCAGAGCCGGGGAGAGAACCCAGGAGTCCTGGCTCCCAGCCCCCCAGCTCTAGCCCACCAGCCCCCACTCCTCTCCCAGAGCCGGGGAGAGAACCCAGGAGTCCCGGCTCCCAGCCCCGCCTGCTCTAACCCACCAGCCCCCACTCCCCTCCCAGAGCCAGGGTGAGAACCCAGGAATCCCAGCTCCCAGCCCCCCCTGCTCTAACCCACCAGCCCCCACTCCCCTCCCAGAGCCAGGGTGAGAACCCAGGAATCCTGGCTCCCAGCCCCCGCCCCCGCCCCCGCAGTGGAGGCCCGGGTGCCTGGCCTCACCAACTCTGGTGACGGACTTGTTGAGGATGGGGGCGAGCGAGGGGTCCAGCTCCTCCTGCACGTTCTGGAGCAGCACGGGCGAGCCGAACTGCACGGCGCCCTCCAGCACCCGCAGGTAGTCGCCCATCTGCAGGTCGATGATCTTCAGGCCCTGCAGGGGGCGCCAGCGCCGGGGTGAGCAGTCCGCCCCCCACTCCCGGACCCTCTGCCCCCCCAGCCCTCGCCAGCTGCCAGCCCCCGGGGGCACGGGATGGACAGGAGCCGGGAGGAGAGTGCAGAGGGCACACGGCAGGGTGGGGCCTAGTGGGGGCAGTGGCTCCGGTCAGCTCCGCCCACCGGGTGAGGGGACCCCAGGCACCGCCCCCTGCTGCTCACCTTGGCAGCTTCCATGTTCTTGATCCACTTGGAGGCCTGGCACTGCGGGTCGATCATCAGTGGCCACCTGGCAACGGGGACAGGGGCAGATCAATGGGGCTCAGAGCCGGGCCGCCTCCTGCCGGGATCTCAGCGCCAGCCAGCACCCAGCGTTCGCCCCCCGTCCTGGCCTCACCCACCCCTCTGCCCCCCAGCGCGGCTGGGAAACAGCTGCCATGCCCCACCCGGGGCGAGGGGTCCCTGGGTAACCAGCTGCCCGCCCCAGAGGTGGCTGAATCTCAGCACCAGGCGAGGGGTCCCCGGGTAACCAGCCGCCCCGCCCCAGAGGTGGCTGCATTTCAGCGCCGGGCGAGGGGTGCTGGGCGAGGGGTCCCTGCCCGGGGCAGTGCCTCGGGTGGGGCCGGGGGCAGCGCTGTGGACGGGGACAGGGCATGGGGCAGTGCGTCGGGCGGGGGCAGGGGCGGGGGCAGCACGGTGGATGGGGCCGGGGGCAGTGCGTCGGGCAGGGCCGGGGGCAGTGCGGTGGACGGGGCCGGGGGCAGTGCGTCGGGCAGGGCCGGGGGCAGTGCGGTGGACGGGACAGGGCCGGGGGCAGCGCGGTGGACGGGGACAGGGCCGGGGGTAGTGCATTGGACAGGGCCCGGGGCAGCGCGGTGGACGGGGACAGGGCCAGGGGCAGTGGATCGGGCGGGGCCGGGAGCACTGGAGGCAGGCCGGCGGCCAGGCCAGGTCAGGCCGGGCCCCTCACCGGTTGCCGCGGGTGACGATGAGCCCGTTCTCGGTGGAGAAGGCGTCGGAGGGCAGCCCCTGCAGGTTCCAGGTGCGCACAATGGTGGGGTTGCAGAGGAAGCTGTCGAAGGTGAACCGTGGCGAGCAGGGCACCTGCAGCTCCCGGATCTGCGGGCACAGAGCACAGGGTCACCGGGGCTGCCCGCCCCCCGGCTGTCCCATGGTGCTGGGCTCACAGGGGCAAGCGCCCGGAGCCCAGTGGGAGGACTTGGCCAGCGTGGCTCAAAGGCAGCGAGCCCGCCTGCCCCCTGGAGCCTTGAGGACATGTGGGGCCGGAGGGGGCGACCCCCAGGCAGAGCACCGGGCAGGGACGGCGGCAGCCAGGGCTCTGAGCGCTCGGGGTGCCATGCCCAGGGCCCACGGGTGCCAGACACCTGCTTCATCCAGATGCTGGAGACGATCTCATCGCGGTAGCCGGACAGGAAGGGCCCCATGTAGGACAGGAAGGCAGCGGCCAGCAGGCAGTCGCCCACCACGTAGCCCAGGTCCTCCTCCAGCCCCTGCGGAGACAGCCCGGCTGAGAGCCCCGCGCCGCCGGGAGCCCCGCCCCCCTGCCCCCCTTGGGATCCATGCCCCCCCTGGGAAACATGCCCCCCAGGATCCCCGCCCCCACTGCCCCCCTTAGGATCCTGCCCCCCTGGAATCCCTGCCCCCCCGGGATCCCCACCCCCATTGCCCCCCTTGGGATCCATGTCCCCCAGGATCCTCCACCCCCACTGCCCCCTTGGGATCCCCGCCTCCCAGATCCCGCCCGCTGGGATCCCCACCCCGCTGGGATCCCTGCCTCCCAGATCCCATCCGCTGGGATCCCTGCAGCCCCCTCCACTGGGATCCCCGCCTCCCAGATCCCATCCGCTGGGATCCCTGCAGCCCCCCCCCCACTGGGATCCCCACCTCCCAGATCCCATCCGCTGGGATCCCTGCAGCCCCCCGCCCCACTGGGATCCCCGCCTCCCAGATCCCGTCCGCTGGGATCCCTGCCCCCTGGCCTGGCTATGGCATTGCTGTACCCGAGCCCCTGCCCCCCAGATCCTCCCCACTGGGATCCCTGCCCCCAGCCCCCCTACCTGCACCGTCTCCTCCCAGCGCGCCTTCTCCCCCGCCAGCCCGGACACCAGCTTGTCGGCGCGGTCCAGCTTGATCTCCATCTCCTCGGAGCGCTTGCGCAGGTCCTCCTTCTGCGCCAGCTTCTCCTCGTACTCCTGCTTCAGCCGCTCCAGCTTCTCCGCCACCTGGGGGGGCAGAGCCGTGAGCCCCCCAGCGCCATGCCCAGCCCAGCACCCCCCCCCTCGCCACTGGGCACACCGACCTCCCGCAGCTTCTCCTGCGCCTCGGCCTGCGACGCCTGCTTCTCGGCCAGCTGGGCCATGGCGGCGTTCATGCGGGCACGCTTGGGCTCCACCACCCGGTATATCCGGCCGTACATCTGGGGGGGGGACAGCGAACGGTGAGCCCCCCGCACAGCACTGCCACTGGCCTGGGAGAGGAGAACCCCGGAGTCCTGCCCCGCCCCCCCAGCTCTAACCACCAGACCCCACTCCCCTGCCAGAGCTGGGAGAGAACCCAGGAGTTCTGCCCCCCACCCAGCTCTAACCACCAGACCCCACTCCCCTGCCAGAGCCGGGAGAGAACCCAGGAGTCCTGTCCCCCCCCCCAGCTCTAACCAACAGACCTCACTCCCCTGCCACAGCCGGGGAGAGAACCCAGGAGTCCTGGCTCCCAGCCCCCCCTGCTCTAACCACCAGCCCCCACTCCCCTCCCAGAGCCGGGGAGAGAACCCAGGAGTCCTGGCTCCCAGCTCCCCCTGCTCTAACCACCAGCCCCCACTCCCCTCCCAGAGCCGGGGAGAGAACCCAGGAGTCCTGGCTCCCAGCCCCCCCTGCTCTAACCACCAGCCCCCACTCCCCTCCCAGAGCCAGGGAGAAAACCTGACATTTGTTTCTCTTTCTCCTTCTTGTCTTCAGAGTTTTCACTCACAGCCATCGTCCTGCCAAACCCTTGCCAGCCTGGCACTCCCCTCCCCCAGCCTGGCACCACCTGCCCTCAGCCTGCAACTCCCCTCCCCCAGCCTGGCACTCCCCTCCCCCAGCCTGGCACCACCTGCCCTCAGCCTGCAACTCCCCTCCCCCAGCCTGGCACCACTTGCCCTCAGCCTGGCACTCCCCTCCCCCAGCCTGGCACCACCTGCCCCCAGCCTGGCACTCCCCTCCCCCAGCCTGGCACCACCTGCCCTCAGCCTGCAACTCCCCTCCCCCAGCCTGGCACCACCTGCCCTCAGCCTGGCACTCCCCTCCTGCCACCTCCCCAGCTCCCTCCCCCTGCCTGTGGCCGGCCCCGCCCCTTCCCAAATCCCTCCCCCTATCTGTGGCTGGTGTCTGGCTCCTCCCCTCCACAGATCCCTCCCCCTGCCCGTGGCTGGTGCCCGGCCCCTCCCCTCCTTGGCTGGCACGCCTCCCCTGCCCCACCCGCGCCAGCCCCTCACCTCCATGGCGCGCACCCACATGCAGAGGGACTTGGCAGCGAGCGAGACGCGCCCGATGATGTCGGGCTGGAAGTCGGGCTGGGAGCAGTACCCGCTGATCTTCTTCAGCACCTTGTCCGAGATGTTGTCCTTGTCGAAGTTGATCAGCTGTTTGATGAAGGTGGCCTCACCTGGGGGGGCACCGGGATCAGGGGGGGCGGGGCCTGGGGACTGGCACACGCTGGGCACAGCCTGCCTGGCAATGACCCACGAGGGGCAGCCCGTCTCGGGGCCCAGCAACCCTCTGGGTGCCGGGCAGGGCCCTGCCTGCTCCTCCGGGCTGCTGCTGGGATCCCATTGCACACGGAGCAGCAGGGCAGGGTGCCCACGGTGCGCACCTCACCCACTGCCCACCTCACCCACTGCCCCCCAGCCCAGCGCCAGCCCTCAGCTCCCCCTGCACCGCCTCCTGCGCCCCACCCACTGCCCGCCTCCTCTGCCCCCCAGCCCAGCGCCCGGCCCTCAGCTCCCCCTGCACCGCCTCCTGCGCCCCACCCACTGCCCGCCTCCTCTGCCCCCCAGCCCAGCGCCCGGCCCTCAGCTCCCCTGCACCCTCTCCTGCGCCCCACCCACTGCCCGCCTCCTCTGCCCCCCAGCCCAGCGCCCGGCCCTCAGCTCCCCCTGCACCGCCTCCTGCGCCCCACCCACTGCCCGCCTCCTCTGCCCCCCAGCCCAGCGCCCGGCCCTCAGCTCCCCTGCACCCTCTCCTGCGCCCCACCCACTGCCCGCCTCCTCTGCCCCCCAGCCCAGCGCCCGGCCCTCAGCTCCCCCTGCACCGCCTCCTGCGCCCCACCCACTGCCCGCCTCCTCTGCCCCCCAGCCCAGCGCCCGGCCCTCAGCTCCCCCTGCACTGTCTCCTGCGCCCCACCCACTGCCCGCCTCCTCTGCCCCCCAGCCCAGCGCCCGGCCCTCAGCTCCCCCGCACCGTCTCCTGCGCCCCACCCACTGCCCGCCTCCTCTGCCCCCCAGCCCAGCGCCCGGCCCTCAGCTCCCCCTGCACTGTCTCCTGCGCCCCACCCACTGCCCGCCTCCTCTGCCCCCCAGCCCAGCGCCAGCCCTCAGCTCCCCCGCACCGTCTCCTGCGCCCCACCCACTGCCCGCCTCCTCTGCCCCCCAGCCCAGCGCCCGGCCCTCAGCTCCCCCTGCACCGCCTCCTGCGCCCCACCCACTGCCCGCCTCCTCTGCCCCCCAGCCCAGCGCCCGGCCCTCAGCTCCCCCTGCACCGCCTCCTGCGCCCCACCCACTGCCCGCCTCCTCTGCCCCCCAGCCCAGCGCCCGGCCCTCAGCTCCCCCTGCACCGCCTCCTGCGCCCCACCCACTGCCCGCCTCCTCTGCCCCCCAGCCCAGCGCCCGGCCCTCAGCTCCCCCTGCACCGCCTCCTGAGCCCCACCCACTGCCCGCCTCCTCTGCCCCCCAGCCCAGCGCCCGGCCCTCAGCTCCCCCTGCACCGCCTCCTGCGCCCCACCCACTGCCCGCCTCCTCTGCCCCCCAGCCCAGCGCCCGGCCCTCAGCTCCCCTGCACCCTCTCCTGCGCCCCACCCACTGCCCGCCTCCTCTGCCCCCCAGCCCAGCGCCCGGCCCTCAGCTCCCCCTGCACCGCCTCCTGCGCCCCACCCACTGCCCGCCTCCTCTGCCCCCCAGCCCAGCGCCCGGCCCTCAGCTCCCCCGCACCGTCTCCTGCGCCCCACCCACTGCCCGCCTCCTCTGCCCCCCAGCCCAGCGCCCGGCCCTCAGCTCCCCTCCCCACTCTTCACCCAGCTGCCTCTTGGCTTCGGCCCAGGTCGGCTCGTTGCCGCGCAGGATCATGACGGCCTGCATCACCGTTTCTACCAGCGTGGGCGGGCGCCCGTAGGACTTGATCTCCGTCATGTCCTTCTTGTTGAGCGACTCCAGGGCCTGGGGGGGGGAGGCAGGTTGGGGAGGTGCCCGAGGGGAAGGACCCCGCTGCCAAGGGCTCTGGAGCACCACCCGCAGGACAGACCCCAGAGCCAGAGCAGCCGGGTCCCACCCCTTTGCCCGTTACCTTCATGGCCTCCTCCAGCGCGGGCAGCGCCTCCTCCAGGTCCTTCTGGGCGTTGTCAGCCAGCGTCTTGCACTTGATCTCCTCTGCGGCGATCTTCTCGCTGTTAGCGCCCACCGTCTGGGGAGAGGGGCCAGGCAGGGCAGCCGTGGGGCAGGGGCTTTGCCGAGTCTCCCCTCCTGCCCCACGCCCTCACCACACGTTTGGATCCGGGCCACCCACGCCCGTCAACCCGCGTCCAAATCTGGGACCCCCGCGCCCATCAGCCCGCACCCAGATCCGGGCCCCCCACGCCCGTCAGCCCGCGCCCAGATCCAGGCCCCCCACGCCCGTCAGCCAGCGTCCGGATCCGGGACCCCCCGCGCCCAGATCCGGGCCCCCCACGCTCGTTAGCCCGCGCCCGGATCTGGGACCCCCGTGCCCGTCAGTCCGTGTCCGGGCCCCTCCACACCCATCAGCCCGAGTCCAGATCCGGACCCCCCGTGCCCGTCACCCTGCATCCGGATCCAGGCCCCCCGTACCTGTCAGCCCGCGTCCGGATCCAGGCACCCCCGCGCCCATCAGCCCACGTCCGGATCCGGGCCCCCCGCGCCCATCAGCCAAAGTCCTGATCCAGGCCCCCCCATGCCTGTCAGCTCGCATCCGGATCTGGCCCCACCATGCCCGTCAGCCCATGCCCAGATCTGAGCCCAGCGCCAACCCCCACACCCAGATCCGAGCCCTGCCCCCACACGCATCGGCCCGTGCCCGGATCTGAGCCCTGCCCCCGCACCCATCAGCCTGCGCCCAGATCCGAGCCCAGCCCCTGCCCCAGGATCCAAGCCCGGCCCCCGCCCCTGCCCGCCTCACCTTCTGCTGCTCGTCGGCCTCTCTCTTCTGCCGCACGATGATGACCAGGTACTCCTCGCACTGCTTCTGGAACTCCGCCACCTTCTTCTTGGCGTCCTCCAGCTCCAACGACATCACCTCCACCTTGTGGCGTGTCTCGTCGATCTTGGAGAGCCCGTTGCGCAGCTTGTTGGCCTGGTCCGAGAGCTCCTTGCGCTTCTCCGCCAGGAGCCTGCGGGGAGACGGCCCCGGGGCCCTTCCACCTGAGCCACGCCCCGCAGCGCCGGGCGGGGCTCTCTGCCGGACTACAGCCCCCACGATGCACCAGGGACCCCTCTGATGCATCCCCAAGAGGGGACAAAGCAATGCCTCATGGGAGATGTAGTCTGGCTGGGGCGCCTGGCCTAGAGAGGAGGATGGGAGCATGAGGTGCCCGAACTACAACTCCCATGAGCCACTGTGGTGCCCGTTGCCAATGAAATATTTCAATCTGGGGCTGAAACGACATTTGCCATGGGAAACCCGCCCCGCCTTTTCCCATCAGTTCTGGGCCTCAGCCCGGGGGATGGGGCTACCGGAGCCCGGCAGATCCCCTCAGCTCCCCTGCCCCCAGGGAGACCCCTCTGCGTCCGGGCAGATCCCTTCGGCTCCCACCGGCCCACCCCCGGGGAGACCCCTCCGTGTCCGGGCAGATCCCCTCGCGCTGCCACCGGCCCCTCGGCTCCCCAGCCCGTATCCCGGTGGCCGGCCCGCAGGACCGTGAGGCAGGGACTCACTTCTTGTAGCCCGAGACCAGCTCCAGGTAGTTGGTGGGGGTGACGTAGTTATGGCGCCGGAGCTCCAGGAGCATCTTCTGCGAG
The DNA here is from genome assembly GCF_028017835.1 of Emys orbicularis. Lineage (NCBI taxonomy): Eukaryota > Metazoa > Chordata > Testudines > Emydidae > Emys > Emys orbicularis. The sequence goes on along the minus strand of NC_088697.1, from coordinate 2,330,009 downwards.
TAGGAGGCCACGGACCAGTGCATGGTCACAAAGATCCTGGCCACTTTCTTGTGGATCTGGGGAAGCAGATGGGTCCGGGTCAGTGGTGGGGAGGGGGCGCCCAGATAGGGAGGGGTTGGTGGAGGGGAGGGGGTGCCACCAGGGGCCCTGCTTCCTCCCTTGAGGGAGAAGATGGGAAAGGACCAGCTTTGCAGTAACCGATGTGTCTGCAGGGGGCACGGAGATGCAGCCACCTCTGGGGAGAGGCATGGCTGGCTCCAGGAAGGGGCGCAGACGGACGGCTGGCTCCACGGAGGGGTTTGGCCAGTGATGGCGGCTCCGGGGAGGGGCACGGCGGCTGGCTCTGGGGAGGGGTGTGGCCGGTGATGGCGGCTCCGGGGAGGGGCGTGGCGGCTGGCTCCGGGGAGGGGTTCGGCGGCTGGCGGCTCTGGGGAGGGGTGCGGCGGCTGGCTCCGGGGAGGGGCACGGCGGCTGGCTCTGGGGAGGGGTGCGGCGGCTGGCGGCTCTGGGGAGGGGTGCGGCGGCTGGCTCCGGGGAGGGGTGCGGCGGCTGGCTCTGGGGAGGGGTGCGGCCGGTGATGGAGGCTCCGGGGAGGGGTGCGGCGGCTGGCTCCGGCGAGGGGTCTGGCTGGTGATGGAGGCTCCGGGGAGGGGTACGGCGGCTGGCTCTGGGGAGGGGTGTGGCCGGTGATGGAGGCTCCGGGGAGGGGTGCGGCGGCTGGCTCTGGGGAGGGGTGCGGCCGGTGATGGAGGCTCCGGGGAGGGGTGCGGCGGCTGGCTCTGGGGAGGGGTGCGGCCAGTGATGGCGGCTCTGGGGAGGGGTGCGGCGGCTGGCTCTGGGGAGGGGTGTGGCCGTTGATGGCGGCTCCAGCGAGGGGTCTGGCTGGTGATGGAGGCTCCGGGGAGGGGTAGGGCGGCTGGCTCTGGGGAGGGGTCTGGCTGGTGGTGGAGGCTCTGGGGAGGGGTGCGGCGGCTGGCTCTGGGGAGGGGTGTGGCCGGTGATGGTGGCTCTGGGGAGGGGTGCGGCGGCTGGCTCTGGGGAGGGGTCTGGCTGGTGATGGAGGCTCCGGGGAGGGGTGTGGCGGCTGGCTCTGGGGAGGGGTGCGGCCAGTGATGGCGGCTCTGGGGAGGGGTGTGGCCGGTGATGGTGGCTCTGGGGAGGGGCACTGCGGCTGGCTTTGGGGAGGGGTGTGGCCGGTGATGGTGGCTCTGGGGAGGGGTACGGCGGCTGGCTCTGGGGAGGGGCACTGCGGCTGGCTTTGGGGAGGGGTGTGGCCAGTGATGGAGGCTCCGGGGAGGGGTGCGGCGGCTGGCTCCGGCGAGGGGTCTGGCTGGTGATGGAGGCTCCGGGGAGGGGTAGGGCGGCTGGCTCTGGGGAGGGGTCTGGCTGGTGATGGAGGCTCTGGGGAGGGGTGCGGCGGCTGGCTCTGGGGAGGGGTGTGGCCGGTGATGGTGGCTCTGGGGAGGGGTGCGGCGGCTGGCTCTGGGGAGGGGTCTGGCTGGTGATGGAGGCTCCGGGGAGGGGTGTGGCGGCTGGCTCTGGGGAGGGGTGCGGCCAGTGATGGCGGCTCTGGGGAGGGGTGTGGCCGGTGATGGTGGCTCTGGGGAGGGGCACTGCGGCTGGCTTTGGGGAGGGGTGTGGCCGGTGATGGTGGCTCTGGGGAGGGGTACGGCGGCTGGCTCTGGGGAGGGGCACTGCGGCTGGCTTTGGGGAGGGGTGTGGCTAGTGATGGTGGCTCTGGGGAGGGGTGCGGCGGCTGGCTCTGGGGAGGGGTGCGGCCAGTGATGGAGGCTCCGGGGAGGGGTGCGGCGGCTGGCGGCTCTGGGGAGGGGTGCGGCGGCTGGCTCCGGGGAGGGGTGCGGCGGCTGGCGGCTCTGGGGAGGGGTGCGGCGGCTGGCTCCGGGGAGGGGTGCGGCGGCTGGCTCCGGCGAGGGGTCTGGCTGGTGATGGAGGCTCCGGGGAGGGGTGCGGCCGGTGATGGTGGCTCCGGGGAGGGGTGCGGCGGCTGGCTCTGGGGAGGGGTGCGGCCGGTGATGGAGGCTCCGGGGAGGGGTGCGGCGGCTGGCTCTGGGGAGGGGTGCGGCCGGTGATGGAGGCTCCGGGGAGGGGTGCGGCGGCTGGCTCTGGGGAGGGGTGCGGCCAGTGATGGCGGCTCTGGGGAGGGGTGCGGCGGCTGGCTCTGGGGAGGGGTGTGGCCGTTGATGGCGGCTCCAGCGAGGGGTCTGGCTGGTGATGGAGGCTCCGGGGAGGGGTGCGGCGGCTGGCTCTGGGGAGGGGTCTGGCTGGTGGTGGAGGCTCTGGGGAGGGGTGCGGCGGCTGGCTCTGGGGAGGGGTGTGGCCGGTGATGGTGGCTCTGGGGAGGGGTGCGGCGGCTGGCTCTGGGGAGGGGTCTGGCTGGTGATGGAGGCTCCGGGGAGGGGTGTGGCGGCTGGCTCTGGGGAGGGGTGCGGCCAGTGATGGCGGCTCTGGGGAGGGGTGTGGCCGGTGATGGTGGCTCTGGGGAGGGGCACTGCGGCTGGCTTTGGGGAGGGGTGTGGCCGGTGATGGTGGCTCTGGGGAGGGGTACGGCGGCTGGCTCTGGGGAGGGGCACTGCGGCTGGCTTTGGGGAGGGGTGTGGCCAGTGATGGAGGCTCCGGGGAGGGGTGCGGCGGCTGGCTCCGGCGAGGGGTCTGGCTGGTGATGGAGGCTCCGGGGAGGGGTAGGGCGGCTGGCTCTGGGGAGGGGTCTGGCTGGTGATGGAGGCTCTGGGGAGGGGTGCGGCGGCTGGCTCTGGGGAGGGGTGTGGCCGGTGATGGTGGCTCTGGGGAGGGGTGCGGCGGCTGGCTCTGGGGAGGGGTCTGGCTGGTGATGGAGGCTCCGGGGAGGGGTGTGGCGGCTGGCTCTGGGGAGGGGTGCGGCCAGTGATGGCGGCTCTGGGGAGGGGTGTGGCCGGTGATGGTGGCTCTGGGGAGGGGCACTGCGGCTGGCTTTGGGGAGGGGTGTGGCCGGTGATGGTGGCTCTGGGGAGGGGTACGGCGGCTGGCTCTGGGGAGGGGCACTGCGGCTGGCTTTGGGGAGGGGTGTGGCTAGTGATGGTGGCTCTGGGGAGGGGTGCGGCGGCTGGCTCTGGGGAGGGGTGCGGCCAGTGATGGAGGCTCCGGGGAGGGGTGCGGCGGCTGGCGGCTCTGGGGAGGGGTGCGGCGGCTGGCTCCGGGGAGGGGTGCGGCGGCTGGCGGCTCTGGGGAGGGGTGCGGCGGCTGGCTCCGGGGAGGGGTGCGGCGGCTGGCTCCGGCGAGGGGTCTGGCTGGTGATGGAGGCTCCGGGGAGGGGTGCGGCCGGTGATGGTGGCTCCGGGGAGGGGTGCGGCGGCTGGCTCCGGCGAGGGGTCTGGCTGGTGATGGAGGCTCCGGGGAGGGGTGCGGCGGCTGTCTCTGGGGAGGGGCGCCCAGCCGGAGAATCCTGGGTCCGGTTCCAAGCCCAGGGGAGTCTGGGAGGCCGAATGGGAACCCCGGGGCTGGGCTACGGCCGGGACCCCGACTCCACGCCAGGCCGACTGACTCTGAGCACCGGCTCCCCCAGCCGATCTCCCGGGGGCCCTGGCCTGCCCCCCAGCACACCCCGCGTGCGGCTCTCACCTCCGGCAGGCCCCCCAGGTCCACGCCCTCGAGGTACTTCTCTGCCACCTCCAGCAGCGCCTGGCGCGGCCACTCCGAGAACCAGTCGATGGTGGTGCAGTTCACCAGCGCCGGGTACTGACGGATCCAGTTCCTGGGGGGACAGGGGGGCGCCAAGCTGAGCACTCCCACACCTCTGCCCCTCCCATCCTGCCCCCCATCCCTGGCCTGCTCCCACCCCACCCCCCAATTCTGCCCCACCCCATCCCATCCCTGCCCCGCTCCCGCCCCTGCCCTGCTCCCGCCCCCATTTGTGCCCTGCCCCCTCCCATCCTGCCCCTCATATCTGCCCTGCTCCCACCCCTCTCCCATCCCTTCTCCCTCCCGCTATGCCCCATCTCTTTCCTGCTCCCACCCCCCCCCAATTCTGCCCCACCTCATCCCATCCCTGCCCCACTCCCGCCCCTGCCCTGCTCCCGCCCCATCCTCATCCCTGCCCGCTCCCGCTCCCGCCCCCATCCCTGCTCCTGCCCCGCTCCCACCCCTGCCCTGCTCCCGCCCCCATCCCTGCCCCACTCCCGCCCCGTCCCCATCCTCATCCCATCCCATCCCTGCTCCCGCCCCATCCCTGCACTGCTCCTGCCCCGTCCCCACCCCTGCCCTGTTCCCGCCCCGTCCCCATCCCTGCCCCGCTCCCACCCCTGCCCTGCTCCCAAATCCCCCCCGCCCCTGCCCTGCTCCCAAATCCCCCCCACCCCGTCCCCATCCCTTCCCTGCTCCCACCCTGCCCCCATCTCTACCACGCTCCCACCCCACCATCCCCCTAGCTCCCGCCCTCACACAGCTGTGAGCTCCTAGCTGTGCTCCCCCCCCTTTAGGTCCTGGCTGCCGGTAACTCCCGAGCTGCCCACCAGGGGGCGCTATTTCTCCAGGCAGCGGCGCAGCTCCGGGCCCCTCACCTGAAGGGGTCCCCGATGGGGCTGAGGCAGACCACCACGTGCAGGTTGTTCCGCACCCTCTCAATCAGGTAGCCAAAGAGGCTGTCGGCCGTCTCGGGGATGCCATCGGCTCGGGCCGCGTCCAGGATCATGGACTGGATCTGGGACACAAGGGAAGTGTCTGCAGCTGGGCACGGAGTCCTGGGCACTGCCCCTTACAAGGGGCCCGGGCCCACCCACCCCTTCCAGCCACCGTGGGCAGCACCCACGCGCCGGCTGCCGGGGGGGGATTGGGACAGTTCCTCCGGGGAAACAGGGGCGAAACTGCACATCAGGCCACAGCTGTGTGTAGGAGACCAGGGCTGGGCTAGCAGGGGCTGCGGGTCGGGAGTGAAGGGCACCAGCAGAGCTGGGGGGGGGGGGCAGGGCCGGGCTGGCAGGGGCTGCGGGTCGGGAGTGAGGGGCACCGGCAGAGCTGGGGGGGGGGGAGGGCCGGGCTGGCAGGGGCTGCGGATCGGGAGTGAGGGGCACCGGCAGAGCTGGGGGGGCAGGGGGCTGTGGGTCGGGAGTGAGGGGCACCGGCAGTGCTGGGGGGGCAGGGGGCTGCGGGTCGGGAGTGAGGGGCACAGCTGTCGCAGGGAGACCCCTGGGCCCTGCCAGCCCCTCGCCCGTGGTGCCCCCCAGCCCGGCGCTGGCGCACGCTCGCACCTCCTCAAACTCGTCGGCCTTGTAGAGGTTGGGCACCTCCCCGGAGCTCAGGATGTTGTTGATGTCCTCCAGGAAGGAGTCGTCCATGATCTGAGTGTCCACGAAGAGGAAGGTGGTGGGTTTCAGGTCCACCCCTGCCTGCCGGTACAGCTTCTTGATGTCTGTGGGGAGAGGCCGGGGGGCCGTCAGCTCCCGGGGGGCTGGCCACGCGGGAGGCCGAGGGCGGGGAGCAGGCCGGGGGGCACTCACCGTCTCTGAACTCCTGCTTGCGGTAGTGCTTGGTCACCTCGATCTGGAAGGTCTGGTCCTCGCAGATGGAGGAGGCCAGGCGTGCCAGGCTCTGCCGCCCGCTGCCCCCGATGCCCACCAGCAGCATGTTCCCGCGCGGCTGGCCGATCACCCGCACGATCCGGGTAACTGCCGGGGGAGCCGCTGGTCAGAAGGGGGCAGCCCAGGGCCGGAGTGGGCTGCCGACCGGTAGATCAAAAGGCTTGCATTGCATGCTGGGATTTTTCCTCCACCAAAAGTGGAGGCTGCGGTCAGCTCCCTCCATGGCACCCGAGGTGGTGTAAAGATTTAACTCCGAGAGATCTCGAAGAGCAAGGGGCCAGGACTCCTGGTTCCCATCTGCCGTTCCACTGCTGCCCTGAGCGGTGTGCCTCGGTTTCCCCCGTTTGGGGAGACGTGGGCGGCCTGCTTGGTCACGTGGGGCTCCGTGTCGGTTCACTCAGGGGCGAGCAGGTTCTGATCTGCAGCCAGGTGCCAGGGCTGGGCTGGCGATGGGGAGTGAGGGGCACCGGCGGGGCTGAGGGGGGAGCCATGGTGGTGCCTGGCAGGGGCACGGTGCGGGAGGCGCCACCCGCCCCGGCCAGCGTCACTCACTGTGTTCGATGGCATCTCTGAAGAGCACGAGCTGCATCTGCACCACGCCGGGCGTCTGGTTGTACTCGTCCAGCGCCCGCTCCATCTCCAGCTTCAGGGCCGACAGGTCCACCAAGTCCTCGTACACCCGCGGCTCCCGCATGAAGTCCCCTGGCCGGCAGGCAAGAGGAAGGGTCAGTGCTCCCTGTCTGGGTCACCGGCCGGCACGGACCCCGGGAGTCCTGGCTCCTAGGCCTGAGTCCCGCTCTAACCACTACAACCCTGCCCTCCCCTCCCAGAGCCGGGGAGAGAACCCAGGAGTCCTGGCTCTCCCCACTAGCCCCGGAGCGGGGGCTTGGCAGTGCCAGTCAGACCGCCAGGCCTGGCGCCCCGCGGCGCTCACCGAAGATGGGCGGGCGCTTGCTGGGGCAGAGGTTGTGGAAGGTCAGGTCGAAGAAGGAGCCCAGCTTCTCGCTCAGGAGGGCGACGAAGGCGTCCTTGTCGGCCGAGTCCACCAGGCGGTCGGAGAAGACCCTGCCGAGAGAGGGGGCTGGACTCGCACGCCGGGGGTCGCCCCACCCCCAGGAGCAGGGAGAGGCCGGGCCCCACGTGGGAGGAAAGGGGGGGGGCATCGTCTCACGGGACCCCCGATGCCACAGGAGGACCCAGGAGGCTGGAGGCGGGGCGCGGTGTGGCCGGCCGTGGGGGGAGGGGAGATGCCCGCCGGCACCGGGATGGCAGTGCCCGGGAGGCTGGAGGCGGGGCCCGGCGTGGCCGGCCATGGGGGGAGGGGAGATGCCCGCCGGCACCGGGATGGCAGTGCCCGGGAGGCTGGAGGCGGGGCGCGGCGGGGCCGGCCGTGGGGGGAGGGAAGATGCCCGCCGGCATCGGGATGGCAGAGCCCGGGAGGCTGGAGGCGGGGCGCGGCGTGGCCGGCCGTGGGGGCAGAGGAGATGCCCGCCAGCACCGGGGTGGCAGTACCTGGGCGGCTGGAGGCGGAGCGCGGCGGGGCCGGCCGTGGGGGGAGGGGAGATGCCCGCCGGCACCGGGATGGCAGTGCCCGGGAGGCTGGAGGCGGGGCGCGGCGTGGCCGGCCGTGGGGGGAGGAGAGATGCCCGCCGGCACCGGGATGGCAGTGCCTGGGAGGCTGGAGGCGCGGCGCGGCATGGCCGGCCGTGGGGGGAGGGGAGATGCCCGCCGGCACCGGGATGGCAGTGCCCGGGAGGCTGGAGGCGGGGCGCGGCGGGGCCGGCCGTGGGGGGAGGGGAGATGCCCGCCGGCACTGGGATGGCAGTGCCCGGGAGGCTGGAGGCGGGGCGCGGCATGGCCGGCCGTGGGGGGAGGCTCTACCTGAAGCACTCGTGAATCCACAGGCGAGTGAGGCTGGGCTTGGTATCGTGGAAGTCCTTGTGCGCCCGCAGCATGCCCTGGAACACCTGCGCCAGGGGCAGAGCCTGAGCCACCGGCTGGGGACCCTCCCCCGCCCGGGGACCCTCCCCCGCCCGCCCCGCCCCCCCAAGCTGCTCGCCTGGGCCAAGCCCTTCCCCAACACGGGTCCCAAACGGAAACAGCCCCCTAGAGGGGACAGGCCCCAGGCCCATTCCCTGCCCCCCTGAGCCAGCCAGTCCCTGCCCTGGGGCTGGGTGGGAGCTGGCACCCCCTAGAGGGGACAGGCCCCAGGCCCATTCCCAGCTCCCCTGAGCCAGCTGTTCCTAGAAGCCTCTCGCCCAGAACCCGTCTGCGTGTGGCTGCTCCTGTGACGGGCAGGACGGGGACCCGACGTGCAGGACACACTGAGGGGCTGGCACTGGGCACCAACACCAAACCTCTGCTGGATTCCTCCCTGTGCCAGCCCCGCTCATGCCAGGGGCCTTCTGTGCCCCCAACCCCCGTGTGTGGGCACAGCAGATACTGTGAGCGGGGCCCCCTGGCTCCATGCTGGGCTCGGCTCTGACCCAGGGGGCGAGCGGGGCACCAGCCGGGTACCTTGGAGATGTCGCGCAGGTTGAAAAGGTAGTGGATCTTGGCGGGCGTGGGCAGGAACTTCTGCACCACAGCGTGGTACAGCTCGACCGTGGCCTCGGTGGTGACGTTCCCAAGCGGCTTCACCGCCTCCTCGAAGTTCTGCAGCTTCTGGTTGAGCATGGTGCCGAAGATGCGCCGGATCTGCGTCTCCTGCGGGGCGGCCAGAGCGGCACCTAGCGCCAGTCGCTCTCCATCCCGCCCGCCTGTGGGTCCCCCCGTTCCCGGTGCAGGAGAGAGGGGATGCAGCTGACTGGGCTGTGGGCATCCTGGGGGCTGAGAGGCCTGGCACCCACCTGCTCTAAGGAAGGGGTGCCCAGGGGCAAATGGCACCAGGGAGAGGGGGCCCCAAGGCCCAGCTGTTGCACAAAGCTGCTCTGATTCTGCTGCGTGGCACGTGGCTAAGCCGTCCTTACCGTGGGGAAGGTCATGTTGATGAGGTTGAATCTGCTCTGAAGCCGGCCGGATATGACGGTTCGGCCGCCCCCCGGGGGGCCCATGGCCGCCATCAGGAACATGTCCTGAGGGGAGACAACCAAAGTCAAGCGAGGCCTTTCTTCTCCCCCCAGCCGGAGGGGCCCACGGCGCGAGGGGGGCGGCACGGCTGCCGCATACTAATAGCACTGCAGCGGCAGCGCCCGGCGCTGATGTCTGCTATGGCCCACGCCAACTAGATTCCGGGCACAGGCGCCCACCTCAGCAGGTGCCCTGTCCGCATGGACTGTCAGAACGACCTCCCCGCGGCGCAGCCGCCATCCCCGCCAGCTTTTCCCACCGGGATGGGGCGGGGCTCTTAAGTACCCGTCCCAGGAGGGGGTGGGACAGTTCTCTGGCCTGTGCCAGCGCGCCTGTCCGGCTTTGGAACCCATCCAGCTAGTACCTGGAGGAGAGCAAAGCGCTGCCCTGGGCCCCGGCGCTGCCAGCTCCCCCGGCCTGCAGGGACTCCGCCTCCGCCGAGCTCCCCTGGCCTGAAGGGGGAACGCGCTGAAGAAAGGGGGCAGGCCCAGCAGGTGACACAGCTGAGCCCCTCCCCGGGCAGCGAGCCACGCAGCGCCCGGCAGAGAGGCAGCACCGAGGGGGCTGGGGTTGGCACAGCTCAGTGCTGGGTACCCCCCCCAAATGAAACTGTGCAGAGACCCCTCGGAGAAGTGTTTCCAGGGGCCGAGCCAGCCGCCCGTCTGGCTGCAGGAGAACAGTGCCTGGGAGGACGTGCCCGCCCGGCCGAGACGCAGCAGGTGCGAGCCATGGGGCTCGCAGCCCAAGCCACGGAGGGAGCCAGGCGGGCAGCGACGCAGACCGGCGGCGCCGGGCTCCTCACCTTGATGTATTTGATGGTTTGCTTCTCGCGGTCGTACCAGAAGCCGTAGTCGATCCAGAGGCGCAGCAGCTCCAGCGGGGGCTGGGAGCCGAAGGCGTCCTTGGCTGGCATGTTGAGGTCATCCATGAAGGTGATCATGCTCTTGCCGCCCATGGGCACGTAGACCCCCTTGGTCCTCTTCTCCACCCGGCTCTCGATGATGTTCTGCACGTTGTTGGATGTGGTCTGGGGGGGGGGGGGGGCGAGGTTGAGCAGGGACCTGAGTCCAGGGACGGCAGGGGGCTTGCGGCTCCATGGGACGGGCCCAGGGCCCAGCCCCACCCAGGGGTCAGCCCTTCCCCGTGGGCCAACAGGCACGTCACTGGACTGAGAGCTTGGATGTGACTGCCAGCCTGTGACTACCCGGTACCTGCCCAGCCGCCAACGCCTGCCCGGCACCTGCCCAGCCTCCCCCTGCCAGCCAGTGACTACCCGACACCTCCCCAGCCTCCCCCTGCCAGCCACTGACTGCCCGGCACCTGCCCAGCCCCCCTCTGCCAGCCAGTGACTACCCGGCACCCGCCCAGCCTCCCCCTGCCAGCCAGTGACTACCCGGCACCCGCCCAGCCGCCAACGACTGCCCGGCAACCACCCAGCCTCCCCCTGCCAGCCACTGACTGCCCGGCACCTGCCCAGCCTCCCTCTGCCAGCCAGCAACTGCCCGGCACCCACCCACCAGCAACTGCCTGGCACCCATTAGCTCTGGGAGGGGAGTGGGGGCTGGTGGATTAGAGCAGGGGGGCTGGGAGCCAGGATTCCTGGGTTCTCTCCCCGGCTCTGGGAGGGGAGTGGGGGCTGGGGGGTTAGAGCAGGCGGGGCTGGGAGCCAGGACTCCTGGGTTCTCTCCCTGGCTCTGGGAAGGGAGTGGGGGTTGGTGGGTCAGAGCAGGGGGCGCTGGGAGCCAGGACTTCTGGATTCTCTCCCCGGCTCTGGGAAGGGAGTGGGGGCTGGTGGGTCAGAGCAGGGGGCGCTGGGAGCCAGGACTTCTGGGTTCTCTCTCCGGTTCTGGGGAGTGGGGGCTGGTGGGATAGAACTGGGAGCCAGGACTCCCGGGTCCTCTCCCTGGTTTGCTCTAACTCAAGTGTGACCAGAGCTAAGTCCCTTCCCCCCCACATTTGCCACTGTTTCCCCTGCGTATAAAGGGCTGAGGATACTTCCCTCCCTCGAGGGGGCTGTGCCACTACATGGCTCCATCACCCCCCTGGCCCAGCACCGGGGGCTCTCCGTGGCCCTGCCCCCCAGGCCCGGCACTGGGGGATCTCCGTGGCCCGTTACCTGTGCCGACATGTTGACGGTCAGCACGGCCCACTTGGTGTTGTCCAGGGACTGCAGCACGCTCTGGGCGATGGAGGTCTTCCCGGTGCCGACCGGGCCCACGAGCAGCACTGGGTTCTGATTGGACACCAGGGCGTTCACCAGGTAGTTGTAGCGCACCGTGTCCACCGTGGGGACGATGATCTTATAGAAGGGGGCGCTGGGGAGAGGGGGACAGATGGGGGCATCAGCCCGAATCATAGAATCATAGAATATCAGGGTTGGAAGGGACCTCAGGAGGTATCTAGTCCAACCCCCTGCTCAAAGCAGGACCTAATCCCAACTAAATCATCCCAGCCAGGGCTTTGTCAAGCCGGGCCTTAAAAACCTCTAAGGAAGGAGATTCCACCACCTCCCTAGGGAACCCATTCCAGTGCTTCACCACCCTCCTAGTGAAAAAGTTTTTCCTAATATCCAACCTAAACCTCCCGCACTGCAACTTGAGACCATTACTCCTTGTTCTGTCATCTGGTACCACTGAGAACAGTCTAGATCCATCCTCTTTGGAACCCCCTTTCAGGTAGTTGAAAGCAGCTATCAAATCCCTCCTCATTCACTTCTGCAGACTAAACAATCCCAGTTCCCTCAGCCTCTCCTCGTAAGTCTTGTGCCCCAGCCCCCTAATCATTTTCTTTGCCCTCCGCTGGACTCTCTCCAATTTGTCCACATCCCTTCTGTAGTGGGGGGAACAAAACTGGACACAATACTCCAGGTGTGGCCTCACAAGTGCCGAATAGAGGAAAATAATCACGTCCCTCGATCTGCTGGCAATGCTCTTACTAATGCAGCCCAGTATGCCGTTGGCCTTCTTGGCAACAAGGGCACACTGCTGACTCATATCCAGCTTCTCGTCCACTGTAACCCCTAGGTACTTTTCTGCAGAACTGCTGCCTAGCCACTCGGTCCTTAGTCTGTAAAGTGAATGGGATTCTTCCATCCTAAGTGCAGGACTCTGCACTTGTCCTTGTTGAACCTCATCAGGTTTCTTTTGGCCCAATCATCTAATTTGCCTAGGTCCCTCTGTATCCTATCCCTACCCTCCAGCATATCTACCACTCCTCCCAGTTTAGTGTCATCTGCAAACTTGCTGAGGGTGCAGTCCACGCCATCCTCCAGATCATTAATGAAGATATTGAACAAAAACGGCCCCAGGACCGACCCTTGGGGCACTCCACTTGAAACCGGCTGCCAACTAGACATGGAGCCGTTGATCACTACCCGTTGAGCCCGACAATCTAACCAGCTTTCTATCCACCTTATAGTCCATTCATCCAGCCCATACTTCTTTAACTTGCCGGCAAGAATACTGTGGGAGACCGTATCAAAAGCTTTGCTAAAGTCAAGGAATAACACATCCACTGCTTTCCCCTCATCCACAGACCCAGTTATCTCCTCATAGAAGGCAATTAGGTTAGTCAGGCAGGACTTCCCCTTGGTGAATCCATGCTGACTGTTCCTGATCACTTTCCTCTCCTCTAAGTGCTTCAGAATTGATTCCTTCAGCACCTGCTCCATGATTTTTCCAGGGACTGAGGTGAGGCTGACTGGCCTGTAGTTCCCCGGATCCTCCTTCTTCCCTTTTTTAAAGATGGGCACTACATCCCCGAAGGGATCATCGCGCTGGATCAGACCAATGGCCCCATATCCTGCCCCTTCCTTGCTGCGCCGGGTCCATCCAGCCCCATATCCCGTCCCCTGGCTCAGGCCAATGGGCCCATCCAGCCCTGGATCCCGCTCCGGTGACACTGCACCCCATATTCTTCACAGTGATATCATGATGACATCGTTATGATGCAAACTAAGTCATGTGAGAGGTCGTTGGAAAGGTGATGATTTGCTGAATAGGATTATCCTATTTGTATGTGTGACGAACTGGGACTGTTCTTACTGTGATCTGTAAGTGCTGACAGGGGAGTGTGGCTAGGATGGTCTCCATTGGGGGATGGGAGAATGACTGAAGGGAAATACCTGAGCCTGTAACATGAGAACCCAGGAGGGGGCTGGGGCGAGGTGACACCTTTGCCCGGGAAACTGAACAAAGGCTGTGGGAGGGGTCGCTGAAGGCAGACTCGGGGAAGCTGGCTGGTGAGGTGGCTGGAGGCAGGGAGGGCTCTGACCTCTGGAGGGGGGCTGGGATGCCCGAGGACCCCAAGATGGACCTAACTGAGGGGTATCCTGTTGTCTGTGCCTGCACGACCTGTCTCGGACTGTATTCCCGTCGTCTAAATAAACCTTCTGCTTTACTGGCTGGCTGAGAGTCATGGTGAATCGCAGGAAGCCGGGGGTGCAGGGCCCTGAGTCCCCCCTTACTCCGTGACAGTATGCATGTAGGATTTTTGTATCTGAAATTATGAATATTGACAATGTCTCTGCATTGCCGGTGTAGTTACACCTGGGGAATGCCCACTAGCCAAGATGCTCTCATTCTAGACAGTGGGTGGGGAATGGGCCATTAGGAAAACAAATAGGCCTTAGGAGAAGCTTATCTCCCTTCCTGTGAACGCTCTAAGGTGGATAGAAAGCTGGCCAAATCAACGGATAGTGATCAATGGCTCCATGTCCAGTTGGCAGCTGGTATCAAGCGGAGTGCCCCAAGGGTCGGTCCTGGGGTTGGTTTTGTTCAACATTTTATTAATGATCTGGATGATGGGATGAATTGCACCCTCAGCAAGTTTGCAGATGACACTAAGCTGGGGGTAGAGGTGGATTCGCTGGAGGGTCGGGATTGGGTTCAGAGTGACCTAGACAAATTGGAGGATTGGGCCAAAAGAAATCTGATGAGGTTCAACAAGGACAAGTGCAGAGTCCTGCACTTAGGAAGGAAGAATCCCAGGCACTGCTACAGGCTGGGGACCGACTGGTTAAGCAGCCGTTCTGCAGAAAAGTACCTAGGGGTTACAGTGGACGAGAAGCTGGATATGAGTCAGCAGTGTGCCCTTGTTGCCAAGAAGGCCAACGGCATACTGGGCTGCATTAGTAAGAGCATTGCCAGCAGATCGAGGGACGTGATTATTTTCCTCTATTCGGCACTTGTGAGGCCACACCTGGAGTATTGTGTCCAGTTTTGTTCCCCCCACTACAAAAGGGATGTGGACAAATTGGAGAGAGTCCAGCGGAGGGCAAAGAAAATGATTAGGGGGCTGGGGCACAAGACTTACGAGGAGAGGCTGAGGGAACTGGGATTGTTTAGTCTGCAGAAGAGAAGAATGAGGGGGGATTTGATAGCTGCTTTCAACTACCTGAAGGGGGGTTCCAAAGAGGATGGATCTAGACTGTTCTCAGTGGTGGCAGATGACAGAACAAGAAGCAATGGTCTCAAGTTGCAGTGGGGGAGGTTTAGGTTGGATATTAGGAAACACTATTTCACGAGGAGGGTGGTGAAGCACTGGAATGGGTTCCCTAGGGAGGTGGTGGAATCTCCATCCTTAGACAAAGCCCTGGCTGGGATGATTTAGTTGGGGTTGGTCCTGCTTTGAGCAGGGGATTGGACTAGATACCTCCTGAGGTCTCTTCCAACCCTAATCTTCTATGATTCTATGAACGCTCCAAACAGCTTGTGGACGGGGGAAGCGGTAGACGTGGTATATCTTGACTTCAGTAAGGCTTTTGATACTGTCTCACATGACCTTCTCATAAACAAACTAGGGAAATGCAACCTAGACAGAGCTACTATAAGGTGGGTGCAGAACTGGTTGGAAAACTGTTCCCAGAGAGTAGTTATCAGTGGTTCACAATCGTGCTGGAAGGGCATGCGTGGGGTCCTGCAGGGATCGGTTCTGGGTCCGGTTCTGTTCAATATCTTCATCAGTGAGTTAGATAATGGCATAGAGAGTACACTTATAAAGTGTGCAGATGATACCAAGCTGGAAGGGGTTGCAAGTGCTTTGGAGGGTAGGATTAAAATTCAAAATGATTTGGACAAACTGGAGAAATGGTCTGAAATCAATTGGATGAAATTCAATAAGGACAAATGCAAAATACTCCACTTAGGAAGGAAAGGACAGTTACCTGTTCCGTAACTGGCGTTCTTCAAGATGTGTTGCTCAGGTGTATTCCACTATAGGTGTGCATGCTTGCCACGTGCACCGGTGCCGGAAGTTTTCCCCTTAGCAGTATCCGTAGTGGGGGAGCACCGCTGCGACCCCTGGAGTGGCGCCGGTATATTGCACCATAAAGGGGGCTGCGTGCTCCCCCCACCCTCAGTTCCTTCTTGCCAGACAACTCCGACAGAGGGGAAGGAGGGTGGGACGTGGAATACACCCGAGCAACACATCTCGAAGAACGCCAGTTACGGAACAGGTAACTGTCCTTTCTTCTTCGAGTGATTGCTCATGTGTATTCCACTATAGGTGACTCCAAGCTATCCGTGATGGAGGCGGGTAGGAGTTTCAAGTGTAAAAAAATGTTTAGGGGTTACCTGGGCGGAGCACCGCCCTACCAAACCCAGTGTCATCCCTTGTCTGGGAGACGATCACATAGTGCAATGAGAAAGTGTGGACAGAGGACCACGTAGCAGCCCTTCAGATGTCCTGAATAGGGACATGAGCGACATTGGCCGCGGATCTCGTCGAATGAGCCTTCACTATAGGAGGTGGGGGAACCCCTGCCAGGTCATAACAGATGCGAATGCACGAAGTGATCCAGTGGGAGATCCGCTGGGTGGAGACTGGTCGCCCCCTCAATGAAAGCAATGAAAGCAATGAAAAGCTGTGGGGACCTTCTAAAGGGCCTGGTTCTGTCCAGGTAAAAGGCCAGCACTCTACACACGTCTAACATGTGCAGGCGGCGTTCCTCGTTGGAGGAATGGGGCTTAGGACAGAGGATCGGGAGGAAAATATCCTGATCCATATGGAAAGCCGAGACCACCTTCGGCAAAAAGGCAGGGTGAGGGCGGAGCTGAACCTTGTCTTTATGAAAGACCGTATAGGGCGGTTCAGAGGTCAGGGCCCTGAGCTCGGAGACCCGGCGGGCTGAGGTGATAGCCACTAAGAACACCACCTTCCACGACAGGTGGGACCACGAACACGTGGCTAACGGCTCAAAAGGAGGCCCTGTGAGGCGGGAGAGTACCAGGTTTAGATCCCAGAGCGGGACCAGGGGTCTGGCATAAGGGAATGCCCGATCTAACCCTTTCAGAAACCGGTCCATCATGTGATGTGAGAACACAGACAGGCCCTGCACCGGGGGATGGAAGGCCGAAATGGCTGCCAGGTGCACCCTGATGGAGGAGGGCGCCAGGCCTTGGGTCTGACAGGACAGGAGGTAATCGAGGACAAGCTGGATAGGGGCGGAAGAGGGAGAGGAACCTCTATCCCTCGCCCACATAGAGAACCTACAGGGCCGCCCAGGGGGGGGGTTAAGTGGGGCAATTTGCCCCAGGCCCCGCAGAGGCCCCCACGAGAGTTTTTCGGGGCCCCTGGAGCGGAGTCCTTCACTCGCTCCGGGGGCCCTGGAAAACTCTCGTGGGGCCCGGGCCCCCGGAGCTTTTTCCGCTCCGGGTCTTTGGCGGCAATTCGGCGGCAGGGGGTCCTTCCACCCCGGGACCCACCGCCGAAGTGCCCTGAAGACCCGCGGCGGGGGGTCCTTCCGCCCCGGGACCTGCCACTGAAGTGCCCTGAAGACCCGCGGCAGGGGGTCCTTCCGCCCCGGGACCCGCTGCCGAAGCGCCGGGTCTTCAGCCGCAATTCGGCGGCGGGGGGCCCCAGGCCCCCTGAATCCTCTGGGCGGCCCTGAGAACCTATACCACTTAGCCAGGTAGGTTCGCCGCGTGGAGGGTTTCCTAGTTTCCAGCAGGACCCGTCTCACATCCTCAGAACACCTCCCCTCCTCCTCATTCAACCATGAAGCAGCCAAGCTGTCAGATGGAGCGCGGCTAGGTTGGGATGGAGGAGGCAACCTTCCTCCTGGGAGAGGAGGTCCGGGCGTAGCGGTAGTCTGCAAGGAGGGGCTGCTAAGAGTTGCAGCAGGGACCTGTACCAATGCTGACGGGCCCAATCCGGGGCTATGAGGATCATCCTTGCCCCATCTGACTTCACCTTCTGTAGGACCCTGTCTATTAAGGGGAAGGGTGGGAAGGTGTACAAGAGGGGCCCCGACCATGGGAGCAGGAACGCATCCGATATGGCCTCTTCGCCCTCTCCTGCTCTGGAGCAGAATCGAGGACACTGTCGATTCTGGGCGGTGGCGAACAGGTCTACCTGGGGAGCACCCCACTGTAGGAAGATCCACCTGGTCACCTCCTTGTGCAGGGACCACTCGGGTTGCTGGGAGAATACCCTGCTCAGGTGGTCCGCGAGCGTGTTGCTCTTGCCGGGCAGGTAAAAGGCCCGAAGGAGTATACTGTGGGCTATACAAAACTCCCACAGGAGCTTGGCTTCCTGGCATAAGGCCCGGGAACGCGTGCCCCCCTGTTTGTTGATGTAGTACATGGCGGTCGTGTTGTCCGTGAGGACTCTGACCACCTTCCCCTGTATGTGGTGGCAAAAGGCCACGCATGCCAGGCGTACGGTCCTGAGCTCCCTGACATTTATATGCAGGGTTAGGCTCCTCTGGTGACCACATACCCTGGGTCCTGAAATCCCCCACGTGGGCTCCCCAGTCCAGGTCCGAGGCGTCCGACACTAGATCTAGTGAGGGATGAGGCTCTCGGAAGGGGATACCACGGAGCATGTTGCTCGAGAGGGACCACCAATGGAGGTCTGCCACCACCCTGGGCAGCACTGTGACAACCTTGTCCAGGCCGTCCCTGGCCTGGGAGTACCAGGAGGCCAGCCAAAGCTGGAGGGGCCTCATCCGAAGCCTGGCATGTCACACCACGTAGGTGCATGCTGCCATGTAGCCTAGTATTTGAAGGCACACACGTGCCGTGGTTATTGGAAAAGCCGTGATGGAGGTGATGAGAGCCTTGAGCGTCTCGAACCTGTCCCGTGGGAGGGAGGCCGTGGCTACTCGGGAATCTAGCAGCGCCCCTATGAATTGTATGTGCTGGACTGGGAGTAACGTGGATTTCTCCTCATTTACCAGTAGGCCTAGAGCCCCGCAGGTGTCTAGCAGGAACTTCATCTGCTGCTGCACCAGAGCGCGAGACCGGCCCTTGAGCAGCCAGTCGTCGAGGTAGGGGAAGATCTGCAGCCCTTGCCTCCTGAGGTGGGCCGCCACCACCGCCATACACTTTGTAAATACCCTGGGGGCAGTAGAAAGGCCAAAGGGGAGGACCGTAAATTGGAAGTGGTCCTGACCCACCAGGAAACGGAGGTAGCGCCTCCGAAAATGTGGATGTGAAAGTACGCATCCTGGAGGTCCAGTGCAGTAAACCAATCCCCCTGGTCTAGGGATGGAATAATAGAGGCCAGGGACACCATGTGGAATTTGCAATGCACCAGAAACTGGTTGAGGTTCCGCAGGTCGAGGATGGGCCGAAGCCCGCCCTTCACCTTGGGGATGAGGAAATACCTGGAGTAAAAACCCTTGCCCTGGTATTCCCGAGGTACTCGTTCCACCGCTCCCAGAGAGAGGAGGCGCTCTACTTCCTGGTAAAGGAGTAAGGCATGCTCCGGGGACCCGTCCGGCTGCCCGGACGGGGGACAAGTGGGAGGGGCTGAAACAAACTGCAGCTTGTACCCTTGGGAGATGGTACTGAGGACCCATTGGTCCGACGTGATATGGGACCATCGCAGTTGGAAGTCCGATAAACGGTTTAGAAAAGGTAACTTATTAACTGGGTGGGGGGGTACACTGGCAACAGGCCTGGTGACCCCCCTCAACAAGTCAAAAACGCCGTTTTCCCTGCCGTTTGGCCTTCGAGGCCCTAGGCCATGGGGCCGAGCGGGATTGGCGTTGGGACCGACGTCTTTGATCCCTCTGCCGCTTAGGCGGGGGTTCATATCTGCCCCTAGCTTGCGGAGCAGAGGGTTGAGGCCTGGGTTTGTCCTTAGCAGGCGGGATGTAGAGGCCTAGCATCTGCAGGGTAGTACGGGAGTCCTTCATCCCGTGCAGACGGATGTCTGTCTGGTCCGCGAAAAGGGCCTTGCCATCAAACGGCAGGTCCTGCATTATGGACTGGAATTCTGATGACAGCTCCGAAAGCGAGAGCCACGCCGCCCATCGCATGGAGACAGCGGTCGCCATCGAACGAGCGGTTGTGTCTGCAGCGTCCGAAGCCGCCTGGAGAGCCGCTTTGGCAGCAGTCGCACCCTCTTCAACCAACGCCCTGAACTCCTTCACCTCCTTGTCAGGAATGAGGGGCTCAAATTTGGGGAGGGATCCCCACAGGTTAAACTTGTAGCAGCTCAGAAACCCCTGATGGTTGGCCACTTTGAGCTGGAAACTCGTTGACGAATAAACCTTTTTACCAAAGGCATCAAGTCTACGAGCATCCTTGTCCTTTGGCATGGGCGCGGGCTGGCCATTCCGTTCACGGTGGTGGACCGACTCAACCACTAGGGAGTTTGGAGCTGGGTGCGTATAAAGGTACTCGAGACCCCTCGCGGGGACGAAGTACTTCCTCTCGGCCTTCTTGGAAATAGGCCCAAGAGAGGGCGGGGTCTGCCAAAGGCCAGTGGTGATGTTGGCAACTCCCTGATGGAAAGGAAGCGCCACACGCCCCGGTACCGAGGAGGCGAGGACATTGAAGAGGGTGTCAGAGGGCTCCTCCATCTCCTCGGCCCGGAGCTTGAGGTTGGCTGCCACCCTCCGAAGCAGCTCTTGGTGGGCTTTAAAGTCCTCCTGGGAAGAAGGAGGCGGTACCGCAACCAAATCGCCCTGCGCCGAAGGGGTGGGCGGCGCGGCACCTTCAGCGGCTAACGGCACCGTGGGCTCCCCATCCAGGTTCAGTGCCGGAGTCGGTGCCGGAGGTTCGGCACCCACGAGTTGATCTCGGTGCCGTGAAGGTGACGCGGGTCGGTACTGAGAAGCTCCAGCCATGGAGCGAGGGCCTGGCTGCGCAGGTGCCTGAGGCCACGGTGCCCACTGGCACCACTGCCATGCCAGGGCATGGCCTGGAGCAGAGGCGCATCAGGCGCCGGCAGGGCAGGCTGGTCCTGCGGTGCAGTGCGGCCCTGGGAGAGACGGCTGTGCGCCAACGCTGAGGTGCGGGAGGAGCACACGGTGCCGTAAGAGCGGCTGGAGCGGTCCCGATCGTGACGACTCCTTCCCCGAGACTTCGACCTAGAGGAGGTCGAGACATATATGTCCGAGGAGCTGTCCCTGGATTCATTGCGGCGCCTGTGGCCACGGTGCCTCGGTGCCGGGGACTCTCGGGACGCGCCACAAGCATGGTGTCTGTGACGGCGGGCGCCCGAGTAGGAGCATCGGTGCCGACGGCATCGCGACCTGTCCCTCTCGGACTCGCTGGAAGAGGAACGGCGCTGTCTCTTGCCTCCTCCTCGACGGCGCTCAAGGCCGGAGGAGTGGGATCCGCTCTTGGAAGAGTCCAGACGCGGAGTCGACGCGGGGCTCTAATAGGCACCTCGACCAGGGAAGGTGCCTCGGCCTCCGACACCTCCGGGGAGTGCTGATGGGCGCCCAAACGTGGCTTTCCACGGGACCGGGAGCCCGACTGCGGCGGCGCTCCCGGCACCAGAAGTGTCAATATATCGCGCGCGGCCTGAGCTGCCTCCAGCGTCGAAGGCAGGTGTACCTCCGGTGAGGCTCACATGGACGGGACTGGACTACTCCGCTCAGTGCGAGTCGGAGGTCTCTGTCCCGGTGGGGATCGTGGGCTGCCCAACTCGGGTCTGGCCTCACCCCTGTTCTTCTCCCGGCGCCGCTGAGACTTCCCTGGCTTCTTAGCTGGGGAGCGGTGCTGTGACGTCGACGGTGCTTCGCTGCGCACCGAGGAGGCGGTGCCCGGTGCCAATTCAGAACGGTGCACTGGAGGCGCCTCACCACGTGGCGATGACGCGGAGCCCGGCGCGGTGTCAGATCGATGCGCTGGTGCCAGGGCCAATGCCGACTCCATTAAAAGAGCCCGGAGTCGGATCTCACGCTCCTTCTTCGTCCGTGGCTTGAAGAAGCGGCAGATCTTGCACTTCTCACTAACGTGAGACTCGCCCAGACAGCGAAGACACTGATTGTGGTGATCGCTTCTGGGCATAGAATTGCGACAGGAGTCGCACGACTTGAAGCCTGGGCCACGGGGCATGCCCCGAGCCAGGCACTCACGAAAGAAAGTTCAATAACGGAGAGAGATCAGTGAACCGGATACCACTAAGCTAGATACGCTGCAGCTACGCTAAGCTGGAGCAAGTTCCGACTACCTTCACTGGCGGCAAGAAGGAACTGAGGGTGGGGGGAGCGCGCAGCCCCCTTTATGGCGCGATATACCGGCGCCACTCCAGGGGTCGCAGCGCTGCTCCCCCACTACGGATACTGCTAAGGGAAAAACTTCCAGCACCGGTGCACGTGGCGAGCACGCACACCTATAGTGGAATACACATGAGCAATCACTCGAAGAAGAACAATCAGAAGAACAATCTGGAATGAGTCCTGCAGAAAGGGATCTGGGGGTCTGGTGGACCACAAGCTAAATATGAGTCAACAGCGTAACACTGTTGCAAAAAGAAGGAACATAATTCTTGGCTGTATTAGCAGGAGCGTCGTAAGCAAGACACGGGAAGTAATTCTTCTGCTCTACTCCGCGCTGATTAGGCCTCAACAGTTCGGGGCGCCACATTTCAGGAAAGATGTGGACAAATTGGAGAGAGTCCAGAGAAAAGCAACAAAAATAATGAGGGGTCTAGAAAACATGAGCAATGAGGGAAGATTGAAAAACTCGGGTTTCTTTAGTATGGAGAAGAGAAGACTGAGAGGGGACATGATAGCAATTTTCGAGTACATAAAAGGTTGTTACAAGGAGGAGGGAGAAAAATTGTTCTTCTTAACCTCTGAGGATAGGACAAGAAGCAATGGGCTTAAACTGCAGCAAGGGCAGTTCAGGTTGGACATTGGGAAAAATGTCCTGTCAGGGTGGTTAAGCACTGGAATAAATTGCCCAGGGAGGTTGTGGGATCTCCATCATTGGAGGTTTTTAAGAGCAGGTTACACAAACACCTGTCAGGGATGGTCTAGATACTTAGTCTTGCCATGAGTGCAGGGGACTGGACTAGATGACCTCTTGAGGTCCCTTCCAGCCCTACGATTCTATGATGGCTGGTATGACTCTACAAGGACATGTGATGTGACCACATGTCTCTAGACTCCATCTTGGGATGTCAGTAATTTTCCACAGACCAGTCTCGGAGCCAAGCTTTGACACAAAGGGCTAAAAGCTACATAAGGGAGGGAGTGACATCGTCTGGGGTTCTTCACGCCCTACCCAAGACTCCTGGAAACACCTGAGGAACAAAGACTGACCTGAGGGAAGTGCTGGACCCAGGCTAAAGGGATTTTTAGCCTGTGACTGGAGCCTGGGGATCCAAGTGGTAAGCAAGTGCAGCTTGCCCTTTAAGGATCTGCAGCCTGCTTGTATCATCTCGTAGGGTGAGGATCTGCTATTCAGAGCCGATCTATGTAGTATATTGAGCTTAGTTTGCGGTTTTTGTTTATTTTCTAGGTAATCGGCCTTGATCTGTTTGCT
Source organism: Emys orbicularis (assembly GCF_028017835.1). Classification (NCBI taxonomy): domain Eukaryota; kingdom Metazoa; phylum Chordata; order Testudines; family Emydidae; genus Emys; species Emys orbicularis. Next base: position 2,307,640 of record NC_088697.1, on the reverse strand, counting down.
ATCCCTTAGAATCACTTAAAATCTATCGTTTGTAGGAGATTCCCAGAGCGTGCGCTTCTCCCCCCAGCTTAGGACCCCCACTTCTCCTGCTCAGACTGGCTCCAGCTAAGGTGATGGGAGCCCAGCCCAGCCCCCCATCTCAGCCCCCAGCGGCCAGTTACTCACTTGGATGGGTACCTCCACATTTTGGGTAGCTTGTCCTCAAACGAGGCCCAGTTCTTCCTCTTGGGGTCGACAAAATACTCGTAGACGGTGTCCTGGAGGGAGCAGGGAGAGCCCGTGAGGGGCCCGGGCCTGGGAGCACCCAACGCGCGGCCAGGACAGGAGCCGGAGCTGGGGCCCATCAAGGGGATCAGGCCCTGGGCTCAGCAGAGCCTTGGAGCTGGGGACTACGGAGGGCTTGAGGTGTCAATGCCGTGAAGAGAGATGGGAGCGGGGCAGGAATGGGAGGAAATGACATGGAGCTGCTCACCCCCGGCAAGCGCTGTCCCTCTTCCCTTCCCCTATTGGCCATTCCCCTCCCATCACCCTCTTGGCTCTGCTCTGGTCACAGCACCACCGTTCCTCTGGGCTCCCTCGTGCCCACAGAGAGGGAGGTCGCCTGCGTGGGGAGACGCGCCAGGGACCTTGTTAGGGAAGGAGCCTTCCATCTCTCGCAGGTAGCTGTCAATCTTCTTCCTGCCCTCCTCGTCCACCGCCGCGCACACAGACCAGATCATGCTGAAGATGAAGTACATTTCCACCACTGTGGTGTAGTTCTCGCCATCTGCTGGGTTCACCTGGAGAGCAAGAGATGGGAACCTCGCGCTGAGCTGGCTTTCTAACCTTACCGCAGGCTACCAGAGCATTCCCCATAAACACGCATTGACACACCCGGGACATAGGGTGACACAACAAGAAGTGTTCTATATTGATGTACCCAGAACATCAGGATGCACAGTGGGAGCTTTCTAGGTTGATGTACCCAGAACATCAGGCTGCACAATGGGAGCGTTCTAGACTGACGTACCCAGAACATCAGGCTGTACCATGGGAGCGTTCTAGACTGACATACCCAGAACATCAAGCTGCACCATGGGAGCGTTCTAGGCTGTCATACCGAGAACATCAGCTTGCATGATGGGAGTGTTCTGGGCTGATACAGCTGGAATGTAAGGCTGCATGATGAGAGTGTTCTAGGCTGGCATACCCATACCCTGAACCCTTAAATCAGCAGCTATGATGGGTGAGTTGTAGGTTGACACACCCAGAACCTTTAAGCTCTGTGAATCAGTCTTTATTTCTTCTCTCCCTACATGGTACTTGTGTATCCTCCAAGCTCAGGAGGCTTTGCTGGCCAATGGTACCAGAACATAAGAATAGAACATAAGAACGGCCAGACTGGGTCAGACCACAGGTCCATCCAGCCAAGTATCCTGTCCACTGACAGTGGCCAATGCCAGGTGCCCCAGAGGGAGTGAACCTAACAGGTAATGATCACGTGATCTCTCTCCTGCCATCCATCTCCACCCTCTGACAAACAGAGGCCTGGCTAATAGCCATTAATGGACTTAACCTCCATGAATGTATTGCCCCGGCAGTCGGGGGGACGAGAACACGGAGAGGCTGAGAAACAAGGGTGTGCCAGAGCGCTAGCTACTAGGGACGATTCTTAAACCAAACTGCTACAGAAACCCCCTGCTCTGGATTCCGAAGGGCCGGCTTCCCAGTTCCCACAGCTGGGTACCTCTGTTGATTTAAGCAGAGTCACTCCTGGATTACGCCAGTGGAAACACAGTCAAGGAGTGGAGCTCATGCTGATTACCATGCCCAGACACACACCAAGGGGTACCAGGGGTGCAAAGGAGCCCGCCAGTGCTCCGAGCGATGGTAGCAACAGGCGGAAAGGCAGCCAATGAGAGCGCGAGGGCGGGCTCCCGCCCGCTACCTACCCCATTCTCTGGGGTGGCCAGAGCAGAGAAGAGCTTGCAGAGTGACACGATCCCGCTGTACTCGGGGATGGGGACCAGCTCCTCGCAGTTTTCCTTCTTGAAGGTCAGCATCTTGTCGATGAACTTGTCAAACATCCGCTGCAGAGCTTCCGTCTCCCCCTGAGGAGTGAGGGGCCCAGAGCAAAGCTCCCGCACGGCCGGTTTGGGCTATTCCACTCCTGGGTCCCCCACCACACCCGACCTGCAGCCCCTCCCCCAGCTCCAGCCCTGGACTCCCCCTCACTCCCAACCCGCAGCTCCAGCGCTGGGCTCACACCCCCGGCTCTGCCAGTGCCCCTCGGCCCAACTCCACCACCCCTAGCGCTGCACTGCGCCCCTGTCCCATTCCCTCCACACTCCCGAGGACCTTGGGGCGCTTCTCGATCCAGGAGTGGACGTAGGGTTTCCAGCCCAGGTCGCTGTAGTCCGTGTAAACCATCCCGCAGCGGGAGACGGTGGCGGGTGAGGCCACCGCTAGGTTTTCCACCTCGAAGAGCAGCGAGACCTAGAGAAGGGACAGGATCAGTCAGGGCAGCGCGCGGCCTTCCTGGCCCCGGCCCCAGTGCTCAGAGCCGCCCCCGGGGGAACTTGCCTGCTCGGGCATGGAGATCCGCTCCCCGTTGATCAGGGTCAAGACTTTGTTGTCGTCCATGACCGAGTTCATGCTCTCGATCCACAGGGTGTCCACCGGCCCGTCAAACAGGATCCACTTCTCATCGGGCTTCTCGTCTAGCGGGACCGGGCGAGCAGGGGAAGCCCCCTTAGCGCTCTGGGAGGAGCAGCAAGGGGAGCTCCCCACCCTTGCCCCAAAGCTCTGCCTCCCAGCCCTCTCTGCTCCCCCCGATCTGCTCCCACTGCCCTCAAGGTGCCCTCGGGCCTCCGACCGCAGCGCCAGGTGCTGGGACAGGAGATGAAATGGAGATGTGCATGTGCCATCCAGGGATGGAACAGGGGATGCGGGTCGGGAGTGAGGTGCACCGGCAGAGCTGGGCGGGGCAGGGCTGGGCTAGCAGGGGCTGCGGGTCGGGAGTGAGGGGCACCTGCAGAGCTGGGGGGGCAGGGCTGGGCTAGCAGGGGCTGTGGGTCGGGAGTGAGGGGCACCGGCAGAGCTGGGGGGGCAGGGCTGGGCTGGCAGGGGCTACGGGTCGGGAGTGAGGGGCACCGGCAGAGCTGTGGGGGGGGGCAGGGCTGGGCTAGCAGGGGCTGCGGGTCGGGAGTGAGGGGCACCGGCAGAGCTGGGGGGGCAGGGCTGGGCTAGCAGGGGGCTACGGGTCGGGAGTGAGGGGCACCGGCAGAGCTGGGGAGGGCAGGGCTGGGCTAGCAGGGGGCTGCGGGTCGGGAGTGAGGGGCACTGGCAGAGCTGGGGGGGCAGGGCTGGGCTAGCAGGGGGCTGCGGGTCGGGAGTGAGGGGCACCGGCAGAGCTGGGGGGGCAGGGCTGGGCTAATAGGGGCTTGGGGTCAGGAAGGGCACACACACACTGCCACACGAACCGAGACTCAGTGACACCTCGCCCGGGCATCACGTGTGAATTGGAACCAGAGCCCTGGCAGGCACCGGCCCCATCCTCCTTCCCAGGTGCTGAGCCAGCCAGTCCCCCCGGCGGCTCCCGCCACCTGTCACCTCGCTGTCATACTGAATTACCAGCGATATTGGGGTCAGGCCGAGGCCCGCCCCCTTCCCCTTCTCCTAGTAACAGCAGAACTCTCTCACATGCCACCGCAGCCTGGCACGCACACGCCACCCCCTCCGGCATGCAAACCGAATCTCCTGGGCTCCCGTGGGGAGACCCGGCCACAAGCCATGAGACTGCGGGTCGCTGAGCAGCCACGCACGGCAGGGGCTCCCCCACGCGGCGCCGGTGGGTACAGCCTGGCATCTGGTGCCCACGCAGCGCAGCACGCCGGGCCCGGGGCACAGCTCCCCGCGGCATGCTGCTGCAGCACGGTGCACGGATGAGAGCACCTCCCCTCCCGGCGCTGTTTGCGGAATGCTGGTGCCAACCGGCGGCACCAGCCGGCACGCTCTGGGGGCACCCCAGCACCCGGGCACAGCCAGTCTCCCAGAGAGGGGCAGGCCAGCGGAGAGATTGGAACAGACAAGCCAGAGTGAGGAGCAGAAAGCAGCACACGGGGGTTTGGCAAAGCCACCAAGCCAGGCTGGGAGCAGCCACCCCTCTGCCCAGTCCTATCGGCTGTGCCCTTCCCCTGGGCACGGCCCCCCGCTCTTATCGGCTGTGCCCTGCCCCCCCTCTGGCCAGTCCTATCGGCTGTGCCCTGCCCCCGGGCACGGCCCCCCCCCTCTGGCCAGTCCTATCGGCTGTGCCCTGCCCCCGGGCACGCCCCCCCCCCCTTATCGGCTGTGCCCTGCCCCCGGGCACGGCCCCCCCCTCTGGCCAGTCCTATCGGCTGTGCCCTGCCCCCGGGCACGGTCCCCCCCTCTGCCCAGTCCTATCGGCTGTGCCCTGCCCCCGGGCACGGCCCCCCCCCTCTGCTCACTCCTATCAGCCGTGCCCTGCCCCTGGGCACGGCCCCCCCCCCCGGCCAGTGCTATCGGCTGTGCCCTGCCCCCGGGCATGGCCCCCCCTCTTATCAGCTGTGCCCTGCCCCCGGGCACGGCCCCCCCTCTGGCCAGTGCTATCGGCTGTGCCCTGCCCCCGGGCATGGCCCCCCCTCTTATCAGCTGTGCCCTGCCCCCGGGCACGGCCCCCCCTCTGGCCAGTGCTATCGGCTGTGCCCTGCCCCCGGGCACGGCCCCCCCCCGCCCACTTCTATCAGCCGTGCCCTGCCCCCGGGCACGGCCCCCCACACCCACTCCTATCGGCTGTGCCCTGCCCGCGGGCACATCCCCCCACCCACCCAGTCCTATAAGCCGTGCCCTGCCCCTGGCCATGCCCCCCCCCACTCCTATGGGCTGTGCTCTGCCCCCATCTCTGGCTGCAGCTCACTCCTGGCCCTGGCTGTGGCCCTGGCCCCGGAGCCCGTGGGTACCTGCGCAGGCCGCCCTCATGACGCTGGACAGGATGCCATCTGTCCACTCGCCAGTGCTGAGGTCGTACTCTCCATACAGCTCGCCCAGGGACACGGCCTTGGGGTTCAGGGGGAATTCCTGCCGGTGCCAGCGCCCGCCGGAGGGGAGAGAAGCACATGGACATCACTGGGGCGGGAAGCCAGGGACCCCCGCCCAGCCCAGCCACGGATCCCAGCCCCCTGCCCCCGCCCCCCGGCGCCAGGGCAGTCTGTGCCCCCTGGAGATGGCCCCAGCTCCCCACCCACGGGCGGTGCAGGCCCCGGCCCCGGCAGCACCCACTGACCCGGACGAGGTTGTAGGCGGCGTCCCCGCTCCGGCACAGGGCGGACATGGTGGCCTGCAGGGTGCGCCAGGTGACCGTCTTGCCGCTGCCCGTGTTGCCCACGATCATGGTGGAGTGGCGGGAGTTCTTGGTCTCGTAGAGCTGGATGACCTTGGTGATGGTGAAGGGGATCACCTGCAGCCCCATCCCCTTCAGCTCCAGCTCGATGGCTTCCTTCAGCTGCAGAGACAGGGCCGGGCCTGGGGTGACGGGCCCCAGCCACAGAGCGGGGAGCCCGGGATGGGGCATGGCCCGAGGCAGAGCCTGGAGCGGCCCACTCCACGCCTGGCCTGAGCTCGCTGGGCATGTCCCCAAGATCCCGCTCCCCTCCCAGAACCAGGAGAGAACCCAGGAGTCCTGGCCTCCAGCCCTCCCCCCCCCGCTCTAACCCCTAGACCTTGCTCCCCTCCCAGAACCAGGAGAGAACCCAGGAGTCCTGGCCCCCAGCCCCCCTGCTCTTACCCCTAGACCCCGCTCCCCTCCCAGAGCCGGGAAGAGAACCCAGGAGTCCTTGCCTCCAGCCCCCCAGCCCCCGCTCTAACCCCTCGACCCTGCTCCCCTCCCAGAACCAGGAGAGAACCCAGGAGTCCTGGCCTCCAGTGCCCCCCACTCTAACCGCTAGACCCCGCTCCCCTCCCAGAACCAGGAGAGAACCCAGGAGTCCTGGCTCCCAGCCCCCCTGCTCTGACCCACCAGCCCCCACTCCCCTCCCCGAGCCGGGGAGAGAACCCAGGAGTCCTGGCTCCCTGCTCTCATCCACCAGCCCCCACTCCCCTCCCAGAGCCAGGGAGAGAACCCAGGAGTCCTGGCTCCCAGCCACCCCCTGCTCTAACCACGACACCCTGCTCCCATCCCCGAGCTGGGAACAAAACCAAGGACTCCGGGCTCCGCGTCCCCTGCGCTCTGGAAGGAAGTGCCTCGGCAGTGCAGCCTCTTGGCACTAGAGGGCGCTGGGCTCCATCTCACTTGGCTCCTTGGCTCCAGCCCCGGGGGAAGGAGCCCAGCTGAGTGGCCGGGCCGGCTAGCTGACCTTCCCGTAGTCAATGACCGGCGACTCGATGCCCGGGAAGAGGTCCTGGACAATGCCGTTGAAGAGGGGCACGTCGACTGAGGCGAGCTTGGCAATATTCATGTCCTTCATGGCCATCAGTAGGATCTGAAAGCCACCAGGAGAGCCAGGTGAGCCGGGCACCCTCGGGTGCCGGGGATCCGGCTGGCACACTGACTGCGTCGCTCCACACGGCCAAACCGCCGGCAAAACTCCCCTCCAGCACTGCCCGTGCCACCAGGAGAGCCAGGGGAGCCGGGCACCCTCGGGGTGCTGGGGATCCGGCTGGCACACTGACTGCGTCGCTCCACATGGCCAAATCGCCAGCAAAACTCCCCTACAGCCCGACACCGCCTGGCACGGACGCAGGATCCCGGGGGCACCTCACCTCTTCGTCGGTGATGTCGGGGTGCACCCTGCGCTTCTTCCCGGCGTAGCGGAGCAGTGACGTCAGCGCCCGCAGGCCGAAGTCGTAGTGGTCCTGCTTGGACAGCTGCTGCACTGCCAGCGAGTACAGGGTGTAGACCTTCTTAGCCAGGAGCTGGGACAGAGCGGAGCCCGTCAGCGGGGGGCGAGGCAGCCCGGGGCACACTGGCTCCATTTCGGGGGGCAGGGGCACCAGGCTTCGGAGGGGGCATCTCGCTAAGAGCCCCGGGAACCCCCACCTCATCCCAGGCTGCCGTCCCCTGACCCTCTTCTAACAACCACGGCTCCAACCTGGGGCCATACCAGAGCCAGCACCCCCAAGAGCAGAAACCCCCTCACCCTGGCCAGCCGGTCCCCCAATCTTGGGGCCAGATGGGAGCCCATGCCACCCACACGGGAAAGGCCCCAAGTCCCATTCTCTGAGCCAGCCAGTCCCCCCAGTCTGGGGCCGGATGGGAACCCATGCCACCCAGATGGGAAAGGCCCCATGCCACCCAGACAGGAAAGGCCCCATGTCCCATTCTGTGAGCCCGGCAGGGACTGAACCCACTGACCAGGCCACGAGCGCTCCCGAGGGCGACTCTCTGAGACCCGGCGGCCCCAGGCCCGCGAGTACCTTACAGTTGCTGAACCCTTCTCCGAAGAGGATGATCTCTGCGATGAGCGTGGAGTCCGGCACCACCATGGAGATGGGGCGGAACATGGACTTGAGGTTGTCGGGCAGCTCTGTGCGTCCGGCGTAACCTGCCCCATGGCACCCAGCAGCACGTTAGCCTTGGCCACCTGCCATCTCCGCCCCGCTCCCTTTACCCCGTCCCCAGGCCTGGGACTCTGAGCCGAGGCCCCTGCATAGGGACAGGCTGGTCTTGTGTTGTTCCCTAGTGGCTGTGTGGTGCCCATCTGAACTCTGAATGGGGAGGGGGCCTGCCACGCCCGAGCCAGCGACTCCGCCAGCGAGAGAGACCTTTCCGTGGGCACGCCCGTGTCTCCTACCTGGGTTCATGGTGATGAAGATGCCACAGGACCACACCAGCTTGATCTTATGGCCCTCAAAGATGAAGGAGGTCATGTTGGCGGCCAAGGCAGAGAGAATGGAGAGGATCTGCTGGGCCACCACAGACAACACCTCAATGTTGATGCGGTTGAACTCGTCAAAACAGCCCCAGGCTCCTGTCTGCGGGACGAGAGCAGAAAGGTGGGGGTGAGGCTGCAACGGGCAGGTTCCCCCATTCACACCCTGCCCCACACCTCACCCTGCCCAGGAGAGGGAGTTGTGTCTAAGAGTTAGAACATGGGGGGCCAGCAGCCAGGGCTCCTGGGTTCTGTCCCCAGCTCTGGGAGGGGAGTGGGTCTGGGAGTCCCATGGGCTCTGGAGCCAGTGCAGTGGCCTGACCCCTTACCTGAGCCAGGCCCGAGTACATGCGCCCCATGGATTTATAGTCCAGGCCTTCGGAGCAGTTCACTACAATCACATACATGCCCAGGGCCTTGCCCAGGTCTTTCACAGTCTCCGTTTTCCCTGTGCCGGCAGGGCCTTTGGGAGACCCTCCCCGGTGGAGGTGGAGGGCTGTGGTCAGAGTGATGTAGCACCTGGAAAGAGAGAGGGGAGATCACACATCAATCTCCCTGCTTTCCCCAGCCCGCCCCCAGGCCATCTGCCCCTGGGATCTCCTCTCTCCCTCACTCTCATGTCCACTCTGCTCTTCTCCTGCCCATCCAGCCCCTCTGCCTCGGGAAACAGACCTCAGCTGAAGCCATCATGAAGCCAAAAAGGGGGGGAGGGATAGCTCAGTGGTTGGAGCATTGGCCTGCTAAACCCAGGGTTGTGAGTTCAATCCTTGAGGGGGCCATTTAGGGACCTGGGGCAAAAATCTGTCTTTGAGCAGGGGGTTGAACTAGATACCTCCTGAGGTACCTTCCAACCCTGATATTCTATGATAAGCTCAGCAGTTAGTCCCTAGCTCTCCTGTGGCACTTTCTTCAGGAGATCTCAAAGCACGCGGCCTCATCAGCTTCACTGTCAGGGATCAAGCGATCACCTTAACTTAGCCAACGAGCTCTAGGTGCCTCTTGTGATCCCCCTGAACTCCCAGCGCGCCCTGGGGGGCTGCCGACCGCCCCGGAGCGGCAGGGGCTGGACACACCGTGCCTGTACCTGTCGGTGAGCGGCGTGATGACCAAGCGTCCGGAGTTCCCCAGGTACTCGTAGCCGTAGGGGAACTGGGTGTTGGTTTGCCTGATGACACAGTCGTCCAGATCCTGCCGGGGGAAATGGGGGGAAGTAGAGCCAGGCCTCTGGACTCCCCCACCTGCCCATGGGGCTCCCGTGACAGAGAGCAAGCAGGCACCAAGGGAGAGACTCATCAGACTGCAGAGAGGACGGCTGTGCAGGTCCCGGGGGAATCCATCTGGCAGCCCATGAGGTCAGGTTCATCCCCTCTCCTGCCGTACCCGGGCACTCTGCAGACACAAACCCGTTAGCCCTCTGACCGCCCCCACCCGGGGAGGTGGGTCATATCGCTGGGGAGAAAAGGAGGCACAGCTGGAAAAGGGGCTTGGCCGAGGCCAGGTGGAGGTGGAGCTGCGGAGTTCCCAGCTCCACATCCCGTGCTGAGCCCACTGGGCCGCGCTGCCACCTCAAAGGAGAGATGAAAAGCAGGGAGCAGGGCTGGGGGAGCACCGGACATGGTGGAGAGCTCCGCAGGGACCCGGACTTGGGCAGTGCTAGTCCCGGGGACTCTGTCTCAAGCGATGGAGCTCCCACCAGGTACTCCCTGGTGAAGGAAAAGGCCCAAGTAGGGACCATCGAATTGTGGAGGTAAATGCGTGGTTATGCAGGTGGTGTCGGAGAGAGGGCTTTGGATTCTTCGACCACGGGATGTTGTTCCGGGAAGAAGGATTGCTAGGAAGAGATGGGATCCACCTACCGAAGAGAGGGAAGAGCATCTTCGCAGGCAGGCTGGCTAACCTTGTGAGGAGGGCTTTAAACTAGGGTCACCGGGGATGGTGACCTAAGCCCGGAGGGAAGTGGGATATCAGGAGGAAACGCAAGGAGGAGGGTGCAACAAGGGAGGCCTCCTGATTCATACCGAGAAAGCAGGGCAATTGGCTAGTTAGCTTAGGTGCCTGTACACGAACGCACGAGGCCTGGGAAACAAGCAGGAAGAATTGGACGTCCTGGCACAGTCAAGGAGCTATGATGTGACTGGAAGAACAGACTTGGTGGGGTAACTCACATGACTGGAGCACTGTCATGGATGGGTAGAAACTGTTCAGGAAGGACAGGTACGGGAGAAAAGGTGGGGGACTTGCACTGTATGATTGCTCAGAGCTCCAGTATGAAACTGGAGAAAAACCTGTTGAGAGTCTTTGGGTTAAGTTTAGAGGCGAGAGCAACAAGGGTGATGTCATGGTGAACGTCTGCTATAGATCATCAGACCAGGAGGAGGAAGTAGACGAGGCTTTCTTCAAACAACTAACTGAAGTTTCCCGATCAGAGGCCCTGGTTCTCATGGGGGACTTCAATCCCCCTGACATCTGCTGGGAGAGCAATACAGCGGTGCACAGACAATCCAGGAAGTTTTTGGAGAGTGTTGGGGACAACTTCCTGGTTCAAGTGCTGGAGGAACCAACTAGGGGCCATTCTCCTCTTGACCTGCTGCTCACAAACAGGGAAGAATTGGTAGGGGAAGTAGAAGTGGGTGGCAACCTGGGCAGCAGTGACCATGAGATGGTCGAGTTCAGGATCCTGACAAAAGTAGCAGAATACGGACTCTGGACTTCAGAAAAGCAGACTTGGACTCCCTCCGGGAACTGATGGGCAGGATCTCCTGGGAGGCTAATAAGAGGGGGCAAGGAGTCCAGGAGAACTGGCTGTATTTTAAAGAAGCCTTATTGAGGTTGCAGGAAAAGACGGTTACTCACCGTTGTAACTGTTGTTCTTCGAGATGTGTTGCTCATATCCATTCCAGTCAGGTGTGCGCGCGCCGCGTGCACGATCGTCGGAAAACTTTTACCCTAGCAACACCCGGTGGGTCGGCTGTGGAGCCCCCTGGAGTGGCGCCCTCATGGCGCCGGATATATACCACAGCCGACCCAGCGCCCCCTCAGTTCCTTCTTGCCGGCTACTCCGACAGTGGGGAAGGGGGGCGGGTTTGGAATGGATATGAGCAACACATCTCGAAGAACAACAGTTACAACGGTGAGTAACCGTCTTTTCTTCTTCGAGTGCTTGCTCATATCCATTCCAGTCAGGTGACTCCCAAGCCCCACCTAGGTGGCGGGGTCGGAGTGAGACATCGCTGTGTGCAGAACCGCTGACCCGAAAGCAGCATCGTCTCTGGATTGTTGCACCAGCGCATAGTGCGCCGCGAACGTGTGCACCGAAGACCACACTGCAGCTCTACAAATGTCCTGGATCGGGACTTGAGCCAGGAAGGCAGTCGAGGAGGCCTGGGCCCTCGTGGAGTGAGCGGTGAGGCGTGGCGTCGGGACACCGGCCAGGTCGTAGCAAGCACGAATGCAGGACGTGATCCAAGAGGACAGGCACTGTGAGGAGACCGGTGAGCCTTTCATCCGGTCGGCCACCGCAACGAAGAGTTGCGTCGTCTTCCTAAACGGCTTTGTACGGTCAATGTAGAAAGCCAGGGCCCTGCGTACGTCCAAAGAATGCAAACGCTGGTCTTGACGAGTAGCGTGTGGCTTTGGATGGAAGACCGGGAGAAAGATGTCCTGGTTTACGTGGAAAGGTGAAACCACCTTCGGAAGAAAGGCAGGGTGGGGGCGAAGCTGCACCTTGTCCTTGTGGAACACCGTGTATGGGGGCTCGGACGTCAGCGCTCTGAGTTCAGAAACATGCCGTGCTGAGGTAATGGCTACGAGGAAGGCCGTCTTCCAGGATAAGTACAGGAGCGAACAGGTCGCTAATGGTTCAAACGGGGGCCCTGTGAGCCTGGAGAGAACGAGGTTGAGGTCCCACGTTGGAACCGGCTGGCGTATTTGTGGGTACAGCCGGTCCAAGCCCTTGAGGAATCTAACGACCATCGGGTTAGAGAAGACCGATGACGGGAGTTCTCCTGGGTGGAATGCCGAAATGGCGGCGAGGTGAACTCTGATTGAAGATATCGCCAAGCCCTGCTGTCTTAGGGACAGGAGATAGTCCAGTATGAGAGGGATAGCTGCCTGCAAGGGGGACGTAGCTCGTTGCTGACACCAACAGGAGAACCGCTTCCACTTGGCTAAGTAAGTGGACCGTGTAGAGGGCTTCCTACTTCCCAGCAGGATCTGCTGGACGGACTGCGAACATTGTTGCTCCGTCTGATTCAGCCATGGAGCATCCACGCTGTGAGGTGGAGCGATTGTAGGTCGGGGTGACACAGACGGCCGTGGTCCTGGGAGATGAGATCCGGACTCAAGGGGAGCGTGATCGGCGCTTGAACCGACAGCTCCAGCAGTGTGGTGTACCAGTGCTGCCTCGGCCAAGCGGGAGCCACTAGAATTACTCGTGCCTGGTCGGTGCGGATCTTGAGCAGCACCCTGTGGACAAGCGGAAATGAGGGAAAGGCGTAGAACAGGTGGCCCTTCCACGTTAGAAGGAAAGCGTCCGACAGAGAGCCTGGAGCTCGGCCGTAAAGGGAGCAGAATGCGTGGCACTTCCTGTTGGCCCGGGATGCGAATAGGTCGACCTGGGGAAATCCCCACCTCCGGAAGACGGAATAGATGATATCCGGGCGAATCGACCACTCGTGCGTCTGGAAGGACCTGCTGAGACGGTCCGCCAGCGTATTCTGGACTCCAGGCAGGAATGATGCGGTGAGATGGATCGAGTGGGCGATGCAGAAGTCCCACAGGCGAATGGCCTCTTGGCATAGGAGCGATGAGTGGGCTCCGCCTTGCTTGTTGATGTAAAACATGGCCGTGGTGTTGTCGGTGAGGACCAGCACGCAACGGCCCTGTAGGAAGTTGAGGAATGCCTGGCAGGCTAGGCGCACCGCCATCAGTTCCCGGACGTTGATGTGTAGGGCTAGTTCGGATACGGACCACAGGCCCTGGGTATGACGCTCCCCGAGGTGAGCGCCCCATCCTAGAGATGAAACGTCCGTGACTAGGTGGAGGGAGGGTTGTGGGGCGTGAAAAGGCACTCCTGCACAGACCACTGCGCGATCCAACCACCAGGTGAGGGAGGTCAAGACCGAGGGCGGGACCGTGACCAGCATGTTCAGGTCGTCCCGGTGAGGACGGTACACCGATGACACCCAAGCCTGTAGTGGGCAAAGCCGTAGTCTGGCGTGGCTGGTTACGTAGGTGCACGAGGCCATGTGACTCAACAGGGTAAGGCATGTCCTTATGATGGTGAACGGAGATGCCCGCAGTCCGTGAATGACGCGTGCGATGGACTGAAAGCGGCCTTCTGGCAGAATGGCTCGTGCACTTCTGGAGTCCAGGATCGCTCCAATGAACTCTATTCTCTGTGTTGGCACCAGAGTGGACTTCTCTCTGTTGAGTAGAATGCCCAGCTCGTGGAAAGTCTGTGTCACCATGTGGACGTGAGCTTGAACTTGGTCCCTGGTGCGGCCGCGCACCAGCCAGTCGTCCAAATACGGGAACAGCTGTACCCCTTGTCGGCGAAGGTATGCCGCGACGACTGCCAGACACTTTGTGAACACTCTGGGAGCCGAGGACAAGCCGAAGGGAAGGACTGCGAATTGGTAGTGCACCTTGTTTACTACAAATCGCAGGAAGCGCCTGTGAGGCGGATAAATTGCTATATGGAAATAAGCGTCCTTCATGTCGAGGGCGGCGAACCAGTCTCCAGGATCCAGCGAGGGAATAATGGTCCCCAATGATACCATGCGGAACTTCAACTTTACTATGAATTTGTTGAGTCCGCGCAAGTCTAAGATGGGCCGTAGACCCCCTTTCGATTTGGGGATCAGGAAGTAGCGGGAATAAAACCCCCTGCCCCTTAACTCCTGCGGAACCTCCTCTATGGCTCCCATAGAGAGGAGCCCGAAAACCTCCTGTGTAACGAGTTGCTCGTGAGAAGGGTCCCTGAAGAGGGACGGGGAGGGGGAGTGGGAGGGGGGGGGGGGCGAGGAAAATTGGAGGGCGTATCCCCTCTCCACCGTGCGAAGGACCCAACGGTCCGATGTTATAAGGGACCAAGCACGGTGGAAACGGGAGAGGCGATCCCGGAAGGGGGGAGATGAATCCTGGGTGCTGGCTCTGGTGCCGTCCTCGACCGCACCTTCAAAAGGCTTGTCTAGGCCCTGAAGGTGGTCTCGGCTGGCCCTGGTTCTGACCGGGTTGAGGGCCGGTCGACCGTCGCCTACCGCCTCGACCCCGCCTCCTGGCAAAGTCCTGTCTCGGGCGAGGCGGGGGAGGGTAGAACCTCTGAGGCTGGGGCCTGAAGGGTCTGCGCTGTGGACCTGGGACATGCATCCCCAGAGAGCGCATCATCGTTCGAGAGTCCTTAAGGTTTTGGAGCCTCGAGTCTGTCTTTTCCGAAAACAGGCCCTGACCCTCAAAGGGCAAGTCCTGGAGGGTCTGCTGCAGTTCAGGTGGCAGGCCCGACACCTGGAGCCAGGAGGTTCGCCTCATAGCTATACCCGACGCCAGGGTCCTAGCGGCCGAGTCGGCTATATCCAGGGAGGTCTGTAGGGAGGTGCGTGCCACCCGCTTACCCTCCTCTACCAAAGTCCCGAACTCTTCCCTAGATTCCTGGGGAACCAGTTCCTTAAACTTCTCCATGGAGGACCAGGTGTTAAAACTATATCGGCTTAAGAGCGCCTGTTGGTTGGCTGCCCTAAGCTGAAGCCCCCCCGCGGAATAGACCTTGCGCCCGAACAAATCGAAGCGCTTAGCGTCCTTCGATTTTGGCGCTGCCGCCTGCTGGCCATGGCGCTCCCGTGCATTTACTGATGAGACTACCAGCGAGCACGGTTGAGGGTGAGTGTACAAGTACTCGTGGTCCTTGGAGGGTACAAAGTACTTCCTCTCCACGCCCCTGGCCGTAGGCGGAATAGAGGCCGGGGTTTGCCAGATGGAGGTGGCATTAGTCTGAATGGAGCGAATCAGCGGTAACGCGACCCTGGATGGGGCGTCCGCTGAAAGGATGTTCACGATCGGGTCGTGAACCTCCACGATCTCCTCCATCTGGAGGTCCATATTGCGCGCCACCCGGCGCAACAGGTCCTGGTGGGCCCGGAGGTCTATGGGGGGCGGGCTCATGGCGGATGTCCCCGCTACCGCCTCATCAGGCGAGGAGGAGGAGGATACTCCCGGTGGCAAGGGGTCCAAAGGCAAGTCTTGCTCCAGGTGCTCCTGGAGCTGGGCCTCGCTCGTCCCAGGGTCTATGGCCTGCGCCGGAGTGGGCACTGGAGCCTCCATGCCCCCTGGCGGGGGGCGGGAGATGGTGGCCTCCGGGGCTCTGGGCTCAGAGCGTGCCGAGCGGGAGGCAGACGGTGGGGCCCCTTGGGCTTGGTGATAGGCCCATGGGGTCCAAAAGGACCAGTGAGCAGGTCCCTGCGTAGGGTCCTCTGCCATGTCCTGCGAGTGGCCGAAGTCCGCCGAAGCCGCCTGCCCCTGGGGAGGGTAGGCCGATCTAGAGGCCCCTTCAGAGGAGTGGGACGCGGATCTCGACGGCCATGGCGGTGCCGAACGCGATGCATCCGTCCCCAGCTGGTGCGGTGCCGGTCGGTGCCGGTCGTAGGACGATCTGTCCCAGCGTGCCGGAGATTGGTGCCGGGATCGGGATCGGTGCCGGTAGCCGCGCCGGTGCCGCGATCCGGATCTGGAGCGGGACGACGATCGCGACGACACCCGGTGCCGGGAGCGGTCCCTCGATCGGCGCTCATACCGGTACCGGGAGGTGCGCCTCGAGTCCGATCGGTGCCGGCGGTCGCGACGGTGCCGAGATGTGGAGCGGCGCCGCGAAGAGGACCTCGACCGCGAGTACGACCGGCGCCGAGGTGATAGTCGGCGCCGGGACTCCGAGCGGCGTCGGGACCTGCTCCGAGACCTGGAGCGGTGCCGAGAGTCCACGGTTGGGGACGGTGGGCGCACCAGTGCAGGCTTGCCTCTCGACTGCACCATGCGCGGAGCCACCGGTGCCGGGAGCTGCGACGGTGCCGGCTCCGTGAGTGCGATCAGGTCCCTCACGGTAGTAAATGTCTCCGGAGTCGAGGGGAGACAAGGTTCCACCACCAGCCTAGGTGGTGAAACGGTCCGTACCGGACTCAACGGCCTCGGTGCCGGAGTCGACGGTGTGGCCGCCTGCTTTTGGCGGTCCAAAGGCGGACGCGGCTCTACCCCCGGCACGGGGGGAGCCGGCGTCTTCAGGGCAGCAGTGTCCTGAGCCTTGCGGGCCTTTTTATGGCGCCGAGTCTCTTGAGGTGGGTGCGGTGCCGAAGTCTGCCGGTGCCGGGAGGACTTGTCCGCGGCGCCGGTCGGGGCCGCTGGGGCGCTGCGCACCGACGCGCTCGGTGCCGGGGCCGGGCGCGCCGAGGGAGGATCCGGGCTGAGCGCCGCCTCCATGAGGAGCTGCTGAAGCCGAAAGTCCCGCTCCTTCCTCGTTCGAGGCTTGAAGGCCTTGCAGATTGGGCACTTATCTGCGTGATGGGCTTCCCCGAGGCACTTCAAGCAGGAGGCGTGCGGGTCGCTTGTTGGCATCGGCTTCGCGCAGGACGCGCACGGCTTAAAGCCAGGAGCCTTGGGCATGAGCCCGGTATGCTCCGGGGGGGAAAAAAGGGGGGAGAACAACCCCCTTAACCCCCGCTAACAATTTACAACAACTACAAACTAAATAACAACTATCTAAAGAACTCTAACTACTATACACAACTATCTAAATGAACAACTATCTACAGAAATAAGCTAGAAGCTAGGGAGTGTGGATACCAGCTATGCTGTGCTCCACAGTTCCAACGACCGTCAGGGGCGGTAAGAAGGAACTGAGGGGGCGCTGGGTCGGCTGCGGTATATATCCGGCGCCATGAGGGCGCCACTCCAGGGGGCTCCACAGCCGACCCACCGGGTGTTGCTAGGGTAAAAGTTTTCCGACGATCGTGCACGCGGCGCGCGCACACCTGACTGGAATGGATATGAGCAAGCACTCGAAGAAGAACAAACCATGTCGATGTGCAGAAAGAATAATAAATATGGCAGGTGACCAGCTTGGCTTAACAGAGAAATCTTCGGTGAGCTTAAACACAAAAAGGAAGCTTACAAGAAGTGGAAACTTGGACAGATGACTAGGGAGGAGTATAAAAATATTGCTCGAGCATGCAGGGGTGTAATCAGGAAGGCCAAAGCATAACTGGAGTTGCAGCTAGCAAAGGATGTGAAGGGTAACAAGAAGGGTTTCTACAGATACGTTAGCAACAAGAAGAAGGTCAGGGAAAGGGTGGGACCCTTACTGAATGGGGGAGGCCACCTAATGACAGATGATGTGGAAAAAGCTGAAGTACTCAATGCTCTTTTGGCCTCAGTCTTCACAGACAAAGGCAGCTCCCAGACTGCTGCACTGGGCAACACAGCATGGGGAGGAGGTGAGCAGCCCTAAGTGGTGAAAGAAGAGGTTAAGGGCTATTTAGAAAAGCTGGACATGCACAAGTCCAATGGGGCCGGATGCGCTGCATCCAAGGGTGCTGAGGGAGTTGGCTTATGTGATTGCAGAGCCATTGGCCATTATCTTTGAAAACTTGTGGCGATCGGGGGAGGTCCCGGACGACTGGAAAAGGGCAAATATAGTGCTCATGTTTTAAAAAGGGAAGGAGAATCCGGGCAACTACAGACCGGTCAGCCTCACCTCAGTCCCCGGAAAATCATGGAGCAGGTCCTCAAGGAATCCATTTTGAAGCACTTGGAGGAGAGGAAGGTGATCAGGAACAGTCAACATGGATTCACCAAGGGCAAGTCATGCCTGACCAACCCGACTGCCTTCTATGAGGAGATAACTGGGTCTGTGGATATGGGGAAAGCAGTGGATGTGGTACACCTTGACTTTAGCAAAGCTTTTGATACGGTCTCCCACAGTATTCTTGCCAGCAAGTAGTATGGATTGGATGAATGGACTATAAGGTGGATAGAAAGCTGGCTAGATCGTCGGGCTCAACAGGTAGTGATCAACGGCTCGATGTCTAGTTGGCAGCCGGTATCAAGCGGAGTGCCCCAAGGGTCAGTCCTGGGGCCGGTTTTGTTCAATATCTTCATTAATGAGCTGGGTGATGGGATAGATTGCACCCTCAGCAAGTTTGCGGATGACACTAAGCTGGGGGGAGAGGTAGATACGCTGGAGGGTAGGGATTGGGTCCAGAGGGACCTAGACAAATTGGAGGATTGGGCCAAAAGAAATCTGATGAGGTTCAACAAGGACAAGTGCAGAGTCCTGCACTTAGGATTGAAGAATCCCATGCACTGCTACAGACTGGGGACCGAATGGCTAAGTGGCAGTTCTGCAGAAAAGGACCTGGGGGTTACAGTGTATTTGTTCCTATTTTCTCTTTCTAAACTTCTTCTCCACTCACACTAAACTTCCCTCCCAACTGGTCCCAACTGGATATGAGTCAGCAGTGTGCCCTTGTTGCCAAGAAGGCTAACGTCATTTTGGGCTGTATTAGTAGGAGCATTGCCAGAAGATCGAGGGACGTGATCATTCCCCTCTATTCGGCACTGGTGAGGCCACACCTGGAGTACTGTGTGCAGTTTTGGGCCCCCCACTACAGAAGGGATGTGGACAAAGTGGAGAGTCTCCAGAGGAGGGCAACAAAAATGATTAGAGGGTTGGGGCACATGACTTACAAGGAGAGGCTGAGGAACTGGGATTGTTTAGTCTGCAGAAGAGAAGAATGAGGGGGGATTTGATAGCAGCCTTCAACTACCCGAAGGGGAGTTCCAAAGAGGATGGAGCTCGGCTGTTCTCAGTGGTGGCAGATGACAGAACAAGGAGCAATGGTCTCAAGTTGCAGTTGGGGAGGTCTAGGTTGGATATTAGGAAACACTATTTCACTAGGAGGGTGGTGAAGCACTGGAATGGGTTCCCTAGGGAGGTGGTGGAATCTCCATCCTTGAAGGTTTTTAAGGCCCGGCTTGACAAATTCCTGGCTGGGATGAATTAGCTGGGGATTGGTCCTGCTCTGAGCAGGGGGTTGGACTAGATACCTCCTGAGTTCTCCTCCAACCCTGATATTCTATGTTTCTATGATTGTATATTGGACCCTGTCCCTGGCAATGGACACCGGGGGCAGCCCATAGGGGAAGGGAGGGGGTGAAACAGAGCTGGTGGCTGAGGCAGCTGGCGAGAGCGAGGAGGAGAGAGGTGGCTGACGGCCCAAGCAGGACAGCAAACTACAGGGAATTACAGGAACATTGGAGGCAACATCTTCCCCTCTGCTCAGTGCAGCTGCTGAGGTGGAACAGCAGGGGGCAGTGATGCGGACGAGGGCGTGTAGCTAGGACTGATTCTGCCCCACAGGGGGGCGGCAGAACTAGCCCCACATACACACATCCAGCCAGCAGGGGGCAGTGTGAGCCTCACTCACTCAGAGGCCAGTCCATCCTCACCTTGTCCCAGTAGAGGCGGAGCTGACTTAGCCACTCGAAGGACGTCACGTCCATCAAGCTGCTCTTGTAGAGCTTTTCTATGACATCCCGCGCGTGGATTTCCACCGTCACCAGTGCGACGATCTTCAGGCGCATGATCTTGGTCAGGCTGCCCCGGATGGCCTCCGAGTATTTATTCAGCAGGGACACCTAGCGAGGAAACAGCCAGTGGTCAGACGTACGCGAGGGCGTGGAGTAGTGAGCAGTGTGCACACGTGTGCGAGCACGTGAGCATGCCCGGGAGGGCCAGTGACGGCGTGCGAATGCGTGCATGGCTAGTGCCGCGCTCTCCCCTTCACCTGCTTCTTCTTCATGACCTTGAGGAATTTCTTGTCACCTCGCTCCTTGCAGTTGGCCAGGCACTTGGTGACGTCCGTTGTCCACTGGATCTGGCTGGCAGTGATCACCATCTGCAAGAAACGAGGAGTGGGGTGGAGGGAGGGGCACTGGCAAATCCCCTCTTCCCCAGCCCCCCTGAGCTCGGTTCTGGGGAGCCCCCTGCCCATAGACCTCCAATACCCTAATCCTAGAAATGACCATTCGTCCTGGGCCCCACGTCCCTCTTCCTCCGCCCGGCCTGATCACTTAGGAATGCCTTCCCCCCAGCCTAGGGGCTCTAAGCACTTTACCCAGGGGGGGTCAGGGTCACTGGATCCCTTTTACGCGGCGGAACACTGAGGCCCACGCCGGGAAAGTGATTTTCCCAGCTCTGGCAGAATGAAATCCAGGGTACGGAGCCCGGAGTTCTAATTCCCTAGTGCCTGCTCTAATGCCTAGGACCCACTCCCCAGAGCCGGGAAGAGAACCCAGGAGTCCTGGCTCCCAGCCCCCCTCCTCTAACCACTAGCCCCCACTCCCCTCCCAGAGCCAGGACGAGTACCCAGGAGTCCTGACACTCAATCCTCTACTCTAAATTCTGAACCCTCCTCCCCGTGTTCAACTGAGTGGCTGGGCTGAGGCTCACCAAACTCATTTCACGTATGACCTGAGTGTACCAAAGGCCTGATCCAACCCACAGCAATAGAAAGACTCCCACTGACTTCAGTGGAGCTGGATCAGGCTGTAAAGCCAGTCCCTGTGGCCCAGAGGCCATCCCGAGCTGCTGGCCGAGCCGCGGCCCCCCGTGCCCTGGAGGCGCAGTAGTCACCTGTCCGGCCCACTCTTTCACCCACTTGTCCCTTTTCGTCAGCATCTTCTTCAGGGCCAGGCGGCAGTTTCTCAGCAGCTCCTTCAGGGTCAGGCGCATGGCCCGCTCCACGTCACACAGCCACTCCTGGGAGGCAGGCAGACGAGGGGCTGAGGGGACGTCTAGGGGGGTTCCCCCTGCCCCCTCTTCAGGGCAATGCAACCCGATTCCTTCGCACCAACTTCATCTCCCTCGCAAAGCAGGCGCCACCGACCCAGGGCCTGGCGCCGGGGGGCAGAGGGGATTTCACAGCGGAGGTCTGAAAGGGGAGAGGGGCTGGCACCCGCAGCGGGAAGGCTGCCGCAGACCCAGGAGCGGGAGTGATTTTGAATTGGATCGGACCAGAGCTGGGGAGCCAGCGGAGGTGCCCAAGGACGGGCTGGTGCATGGGGGGGGAGAGGAACCAGGATTGGGCTACCCAAAGCCCCAGCTCCCACCGCCCAGAGCTGGCCCAAAGAGCCCTCACCTCCACGGGCCCTTCCAGCAGCACAGAGTGGGCGAACTCCACGTACTCCCCGTCCAAGGAGTACATGCCCACGGCTTCGGACTTGTTGCCCATTCCCACCTGAGAAATGAGAAGACTCATGACCATCTCCGAGTGCCTCCCGGACTCCCGTGCTCCGGGTGAGGTGGGCATGAAGATCAGGGCCCGAGGGCGGGCCAAAGGGGGGGGGAGGGGTTTGGGGGCTCAAATTCAGAGGGGCTGGCAGCTGGCTGTACCAGGGCAGAAGCTGTCCCCTTCTGCTGTAACCACAAGGTCACCCTCCCCATCCAGAATCTGTTTAGACGGGTTCCCTCCTCCGGTACTGAGATGCAGCCACCTCTCGGGGTAGCTGTTTATACAGGGGTCCCTCGCTCAGTTCTGAGGTGCAGCCACTCTGCGGAGGTGCATGGCGACTGCTACCAGCTCCCCCGCATTGTTAAACAAGACACGAAGGAGAATCCCCTCTCTGGCTTTGGGGAAGCCGGATGGCACCACCCAGGTTGGGATTTAGCCAAGGCCCTGGGGTTGAATGGGGAGAAGGACCAGGGGCAGGAGGAGGCTGGGCCTGGGGCTGACTCCGGACCTTCTGGATTTTGAGGGACTTGATGTTGTCAAAGCACTTCTTGAGGTGGGGCTGGACGGCCTCGGGGTTGCGCGACTGGCCCAGGATCTCCAGCAGGTCGTCGTTGGACAGGAAGTAGAAGCGGGGGAAGATGTGGCGCTTGGTCTCCAGGTACATGTCCAGGGATTTCTGGATCTCCTCCAGGGCGCTGTTCATCTCCACCAGCTTGTCCAGGAGGCCTGGGGGGAAAGCGCCACGGGCCCCCTGACTCCTGCTGGCCCCACCCCAGCCAGGTCACATGGTCCCTCCCTTGGCCTTCAGCAGCAAGGTCAAGTCCTGGCCCGCCCTCTCCGCCCCCCAGGTTCTCCTGAACCCACCTCCTTCCATCCCTGATCCCTGCTCCCCGCCCCCATGCGGCTCCGAGTCACCCTGGCAGATCTTCAGGGGGGGAGCCCTGTTGTCTCCCGGCCTCAGCCCTAGGTGTAGTGAGTTTGATCAGCCTCAGCCCCAGACCTCAAGGTGCTGCAACCTTTCATCCTGCAAGCAATGGCCTCGCTTTCCATTTGGACGAGAAAGTGGCCACAAGCAAGATCAAGCCTTTTAAAGGGGGCTCTTCTGTTTAACTGGCGACGGCCCCTCCGGAGCCCCGCACTCTGCTCCTGCAGCACATGCTAAGGACCGAACCCCATGCTAGGGACCTGGGCTCAGCGCTGACCCAGAGGAGAATGACCCTCAACTCCACCCTCTCTCCCTGGGGCTTAGAGCCCTAGCACTCCACTGGGGTCAGCGCTGGCTGAGAGGGGAGAGCGCCCCCTACTGAGCCACCACCATGCAGCACTGAATCTCCTTTGGAGGCCTCTGAGCCAGTTACTCAGAGTCATAGAAGATCAGGGTTGGAAGAGACCTCAGGAGGTTTCTAGTCCCACCCCCCTGCTCAAAGAAGGACCAATCCCCAACTAAATCATCCCAGCCAGGCCTTTGTCAAGCCTGACCTTAAAAACCTCTAAGGATGGAGATTCCACGACCTCCCTACATAACCCATTCCAGTGCTTCACCACCCTCCTAGGGAAATAGTGTGACGAAGTGGGGGATTTTCTTGTTTTTTCTTGTTTTCGGTGGGGTTTCAGTGGTTTGCATGCAGAGGGGGTGGGACTCAGTTTCCCCGGGTGTTACTGCTTTAACGAGGGGAGGGGAGAGGGAGTTTGTTGTTACAGAGGACCGGAGAAGGGAATGTGGGACCCCAGCCAATGGCCTGGAGGATGGATACCCCAGCAACCGGTGACCTGAGACCCCGACCCAGAGACCCAGCTCAGGAGTTGCAGACGGTTCTGGCCAGTGGGAGAACAATGGGCTGCAGAGTGAGGACCCAGTGACCTAACCAGCCGGTTCCAGCCAGAGGACAGAAGCGAGGAGAGGAGGCCCAGGTTTACGACCCTGTTTACCTGGAGAGAAGACAATGGACAGAGGCGGGGCTTGGGGCCGGGAAGCTCAGATGCCCAGCTGGGAGCAGGGGGGCTCTGGGCTGGAGAGGGGGAGCAGGCAGAGCCCACCTGGATGCAGAGAGACTGGGATGTGCTGGGCTGAGGGAGGTTTCTGTGCTGTGTTCAACTCTCAATAAACCCTCCTGTTTTACGCTGGCTGAGAGTCACTCCGGTCTAGAGAACAGGGTTGCATCAACCCCTTCGGGGGTGGAGGCCCGGTGGGTCCAGAGCGAGTGGACTCCCTGAGGGGGCCCACAGTGAGAAACAGGCGTGCAAAGGCTCAGAGAGGTGCGGCTCCAGGAGGTGGTGGGGCCTGACCCCAAGAGAGAGTGGACCCCCGAGAAGGGCTGTCGCACTGAAAGGGGCACCCCCCACGGACCGCACAGGGCCAGGAGTGGGCACGATTTGTGAGTCCGTGACACATAGTGTTTCCTAATATCCAACCTAGACCTCCCCCACTGCAACTTGAGATCATTGCTCCTTGTTCTGTCATCTGCCACCACTGAGAACAGCCGAGCTCCATCCTCTTTGGAACCCCCCCTCAGGTAGTTGAAGGCTGCTATCAAATCCCCCCTCATTCTTCTCTTCTGCAGACTAAACAATCCCAGTTCCCTCAGCCTCTCCTCATAAGTCATGTGCTCCAGTCCCCTAACCATTTTTGTTGCCCTCCGCTGGACTCTCTCCAATTTGTCCACATCCTTCTTGTAGTGTGGGGCCCAAAACTGGACGCAACACTCCAGATGTGGCCTCACCAGTGCCGAATAGAGGGGAACGATCACGTCCCTCGATCTGCTGGCAATGCTCCTACTAATACAGCCCAATATGCCGTTGGCCTTCTTGGCAACAAGAGCACACTGCTGACTCATATCCAGCTTCTCGTCCACTGTAACCCCTAGGTCCTTTTCTGCAGAACTGCTGCTTAGCCAGTCGGTCCCCAGCCTGTAGCAGTGCCTGGGATTCTTCAATCCTAAGTTCAGGACTCTGCACTTGTCCTTGTTGAACCTCATCAGATTTCTTTTGGCCCAATCCTCTAATTTGTCTAGGTCACTCTGGACCCTATCCCTACCCTCCCGCATATCTACCTCTGCTCCCAGCTTAGTGTCATCTGCGAACTTGCTGAGGGTGCAATTCATCCCATCACCCAGCTCATCAATGAAGATGCTGATCAAAACCAGCCCCAGAACCGACCTCTGGGGCACTCCGCTTGATACCGGCTGCCAACTAGACATCGAGCCATTGATCACTACCCGTTGAGCCCGACAATCTAGCCAGCTTTCTATCCACCTTATAGTCCTACTCCTACTGAGCAGACTCCCCTCAGGAGCTAGAAACGAGAGGAGATCACTGCTCTCGGAGGAGGCTCAGTGGCAGGAAACAGGGCCTAGGCTGGGTCCGGAGTGTAAGGTGGGAAGAGGCAGCTGACTTGTGGCTGGGGTCCGGAGAGAAGGGGAGCAGCAGCTACCTGGGAAATGCGTCCCGCGCAGCGCGTTGTTATCCTTGTTCAGTCTGTCCATGATCGTCTTCCAGCTGGCGTTGATCTGATCGAAGGAGGCCGACTCCTGGGGCAGCTGCTTCCGGATGTCTTCTCCCAGGAAGATGTTCTGTGGGGGATTGGCACCAGAGAGAGAGAATGGCCCAGCCCATCATTAGTGGGGAAGCCTGGCCCTGCGTGTGAGCCCCTCAGGGATGCTGAGCAGGGGGCTGCTCACCTCCAGGTACATCCACTGCCTCTGCACGGTCAGCACCATCTCGATCACCTCCAGGATGAGCGAGAGGCAGCGCTCCCAGCGGTCCACCTCCTTCTCAAAGGGCTTGACGAAGCGCGAGGCCTTCATGGTGGAGAGGGAGACCTGGTTATCCTCCAGCGCCTGGAACACCTCGTCCGTCCCCCTGCGGGAGCCAGGACCAAGAGGTCAGTGGGAGGCTGAAAGGCCTGGGCTTACAACAAGCAGAGCGGCTATGGGGCACTCCCACCAATGTGCCTTTGGGGGCACGCCGCCCATGGCCCATTCTGCCCAGGGCCTCTCTGCAAACGCTGCCCACAATGGGGCTCGGTAGGACAGCAGTTCTGTCCTCAAATGACGCCCCAAACTCATCTCATGCAGGGCCACAGAAGAGACATCAGAGAGGAAGAACTTTCACTTCCCTAGAGGGGAAAGGCCCTGTGTCCCATCTGGCCAGCCAGTCCCCCCCGCCCTGGGGACAGATGGGAGCCAGCACCCCCTAGTGGGGAAAGGCCCCGTGTCCCATTCCCTGCCCCCACCTCTTTTCCCTGCTTCCCAGGCGAGTCCCCCAGCCTGGAAGTCTGGTCTGCGCTCTTTCGTCCTAGCCATACGAGTTGACATTTGGCTGTGTTAAAACACTCATTGTTTGCCAGCAATCCAGATCACTCCCTGGCTGTCCCTTGTTCCTAGTCCCCCTAGACTAACACCAGTTTCTCTCTCTCCCTTCAGGCACAAACACATTTTCATCACAGAGCTGAGCAAGCCAGCCACGCGCAAGCCCTGCAGCTCCCAGGTATTAACCCAATCACTGAGGGACACCCCTGCTGCAGCCAGCAACTGCAGAGGTCAGGACGTCCTCAGCAAACTCACTCCCTGCTAATAAAACTGGGTTAGTGAGAAAGACGGAGGGGAAATCTAAAGGCCACGGCCTGCCCTGCTGTTCTGATCTTCTGGAATGAAAGGAAGTCATGCTTAGTGGCTAGTGCCGGGACTCAGAACTGCTGGGCTGTGGAAGGGGAGTGGAGACTAGCAGTCAGAGCAAGAGGACTGGGCGTAGGACACTTGGGCTCTGTGAGGACCAGGGGAGCCTGGTCTGGTGGTTAGAATGGGAGCTGGGAGGATTCTAGTCTCAGCTTTGGGAAGGGAAGGAGGTGTTCAAGGGAGGGTCTATCTACCTGTACTCAGACAGACAGAGAAACAATTAAATAAACCAGCTTTTCCCCCTGGTAACGAGCAGGAGACCACACCCTGCCATGCTCAGCTGCTTGTCTACCCAGGAACCCTGCCCCCCACGTCTCTCCTGTCAGTGCTGCACGGCAGACCTTTGGAAGCCCTACCTGAGGCGGTGGTGTCCCTTGTCCTTGTACGGCACAATATCTAGCAGCACGACATCCCAGGTCTTGGCGATGGCTTGCAGGGCCTGGGAGAAAGACAGGGATGGACAGCATGAAATACACAGGGAAATCTTACCACGTTTGGATGATTTAGTTGGGGATTGGTCCTGCTTTGAGCAGGGGGTTGGACTAGATGACCTCCTGAGGTCCCTTCCAATCCTGATTCTATGATTGACTGGGGCTAAGGTCAGAAAGGAGAGGCCATGCATCTAATGTCAGAACTGAGCCTGGGATCTATTCCTGGTTCGGGGAGGGGAGGTAGTGGGTTAGAGCCAAGGAGGTGCGGGGGGGGCGTCAGGATTCCTGGGTTCCATTCCCAGATCTGAGATGGGAAGTTAGAGAGAAGGAGGGGAGCTGAGACTCCTGGGTTCTACTCCAAGCGCCAAGCAGGAACATATCTAATAGTGACTGGGAGTCAGGACTCCTGGCTCCAGATGATAGTTGGCAAATCAGTGCCAAATATGACCGTGGGTTTTGCGATGTGGACTCCTGTCCTGCTAAGATCTGGGCAGAGACATTCAACATCTGCTCAAAAAGAGCCTGTGAAATGAATGAGGAAAGAGGGACAGACAGACTCTACCAGCTCGATAGACAGCTCCTTGGAGGCCGACGCAGAGATCTCACTGATTTTCTCCACGTGTTGATCCAGGCCGAGCTCCACAATATTCTCCAGCCTGAAATCTTCAGCATCCTGGTCAAACGTCCTGAGGACCAAGTCCTTCACCTGATCCCAATGCCTGCAGGGAAGCCACCGACAGCATTAAACCAGGGAATGGACAGGCCCTCTCTGCTGATAAACCAGGATCAGTTCTAACCCCTTCAGTACACAGACTTGGCCAGCCCCAAGAAAGGAAATCAGTACGCTCTCCACCATGGAAATGGAGATGGTCAAATGGTTGGCCGCTCCGGGATAGGAAATGAAACGAGGTTGGAAGGGGCCTAATGTGGGTTGCTCCAACTGTAGAGAAGTTGAGGGAGTCGAGGCTACACTGATGAGGGCATATTCAGCGGAGACCGGGGAGCTATATCACTTGGATGGCTCTTTCAGTGACTGTGGATGGAAGAAAACCAAGGGGGAAAGCGAAGACTTGGCGGATGGCCCGGATATCAGCAGACCTCAAAAGATCAGTGTGCACTGATGTATGATCACCAACTTTGGAAGAAGGCTATAAATGTTGCTAACCTTGAACAGGGAAGTGGCAAGAAGGAAGGGAGAAGAGTTCTCTACCCTTCAACCCCAGAGATCTCGGTTCCCACAGCATGCAGGGAACAGCCCCCCGGCCCGGGCCCATGCACTCCCACAAGCAAAGTGAGGCGATAGAGGGGCTCGAGGGAGGCTGCATACATTTCTAGGTACTTCAGCACCACCCAGATAAAGCCGGTGAGAGGAAATTCAAAGCCGAGCGACAGAACCAGTCCTGGGAGCGAGGCTGGGAGGGACGGGGCTAGCTCTGTGGACCAATAGAGAATGCAGTAGGCTGCACTGCCCCCAGGTGTCCAAGGGCCATTTGGAGCACCACTCCGAGAGCTGGGATGAAGGTGATGCTCCAGGCTCAGTGGTCAATGGGTTATTAACCAGCGCCCATGTGTGGGCTTGTTTGAAGGGCGCCGCACGGCAGGACACTGGAAAAATAAGCTCTTCCTCCTTCCCAACCAATTGCGGCCTCTTTCCCACCGCCCCACATCCACACACCTCCCCCTGGGTGCAGGCGTGGTGTCGGGCAGTGAATCACCAGTGTTAGGTAGGAGAGGAATTCTCCCCCACCAGCTCGCTAATGAGCGTATGTTCGTGTGGGGCTGACGAACGAGATCAGAGTTGAGCCCCTTTGCTTTTAACTCCCCAAGGAGGTGCAAGAACCATGTGGTAACAAACCAGCTGTGCTGGCTGATTCCTCCAAGGGAACAGACTTCATGTCTGAGCCGCACAACACCCAGAGCCAAGCACATGGCTAGGACACCAGGAACAGTCATACGCAATCTAGCAGCTAGAGCTCCAGGGTTCTAATCCCACTCTGGGAGGGGAGTGGGGGCTGGTGATTAGAGCAGGGGGGGCTGGGAGCCAGGACTCCTGGGTTCTCTCCCTGGCTCTGGGAAGGGGAGGGGGGTCTAGTGGTTAGAGCAGGGAGCTGGGAGCCAGGACTCTTGGGTTCTCTCCCCAGCTCTGGGAGGGGAGTGGGGTCTGGTGGTTAGAGCAGGGGGGGCTGGGAGCCAGGTCTCCTGGGTTCTATCCCCAGCTCTGGGAGGGGAGTGGGGGCTGGGGGGTCAGAGCAGGGGGGCTGGGAGCCAGAACTCCTGGGTTCTCTCTCCAGTGCTGGGAGGGGAGTGGAGGCTGGTGGGTTAGAGCCGGGGGGGGCTGGGAGCCAGGACTCCTGGGTTCTCTCCCCAGGTCTAGGAGAGGAGTGGGGGCTAGCGGTTAGATCAGGGGGATTGGGAGTCAGGACTCCGGCGTTCTATTCCCCAGCTGTGGGAGAGGAGTGGGGTCTGGTGGTTAAAGCAGCAGGTTAGGACTCCTGGGTTCTCTTTCCTATTGGGGCAGGGGAGTGTGGTCTGGGGGGGGGGGGATGCTCTCAGGACTCCCCAACCCTACCACTCACTCTCTGTGACCTTGGGCACATCCCTTCTCGTCTCTGGGCCTCCCGGGAACAGCGAATTTACCCAGGCCACAGAGGGGTTGGGAAACGTCTTTCTTAAATGCGGGCTAAGGTGCGCGAGCTCCTCAGAAGACAGGAGCTAAGAAAGGCAGAGGACGATTCATTCCCTCGGTGGGATCCTGCCCCATCACAGACAGACCCAGGGGTGCAGTATCCCGTATATTCCTCCCCGGAGGAGCAGCTTTCAGCCACTCTCCAGAGGGCCAGCAAAGCGCATGCAGACGGTGCCCTCGGACGAGCCGGACCTACCTCTCCCGCAAGGCCGGGTTCCTGAGGTCTGAGATCAGAGGCATCGTCCTCTTAAACTGCTCGACCTTCGCCTTGGAAGTCTCGATAATTTCCCAGTTCCGATCCTTTGGTTGGAAAGGAAACAACGCCAGGTTTGGGGGATGGGGGCTCGGCAGGGATGGGGGAATACTTTGACGTGCATCACCCCCACCCCCAGAACGTCCCGCACAAGAGATCACACTGGGAGATCCTCTGCACCACGTCTAATGAGGACAGGAAGTGAGGGCCCTACAGCTGCACCAGCCCTATTGGTTCTCCCAGCACAATCCCACAGTGCCCCTCCACTGACCTCCAGCTAAGGTCTGCAGGAGCAGGGAGCAGAGCTCTAGGAAAGGCCCCCTTCTCTGCTGTCCCCAGTTCCCCAGCCGTCCCCCTCCAAAGAGCCCTTCCCGTACACCACAAGGGGACTGGCCGGCAGTGCCGGGCCACGGGAGCCTCTCTCTTACCTTGAGCTCCCGGCTCAGCTTGTTGAGCTTCCGGAAGAGCCCATAAGCCGTGGTCTCCATCACCTCCGTTTGCAGGGTCTTGAAGCTTCCTGTCTTCCACTCGTTCCAGTGGTCTTCCCACTCTTTGGTGATCTCCCACACCTGCTGCAGGTAGTCCAGCTCCTGCAGGGCACCACACAGAGAGAGCTTAGCCACAGCTGGAGAGACACCCGGGCCCACTTTCCTGCCAGTCCACCAAGGAGGAGAGGGGAGCTAAGGCCTTGGAGGTTCCCACCTTCTCGAGCTTCTGCAGGTCTTTGGAAGCAGGCTGTTCGATTTTGAAGATGCCCAGGTTGGAGCGCAGGGTGCTCTCCTCATCCTTCATGGTGGCCAGCAGCTGCCGCATCGCCGCGATCTGCTCCAGGGCTGTCTCGCAGCTCACAGCACAGGTGAACGGACCTACACAACAAAGAGCTCAGCGGCCTCTGCCCACGCGGCGCTTCTTCTGAATGACTGGGCCATCGGCCAGGGACCCTTTCCCTGCGCTTGGAGAGGTCAAGGGAGGCTGAACGAGGAAGTGATTAGAGCATGGAAGTGGGAGCCAGGACTCCTGGGTTCTCTCCCCGGCTCTGGCACGGGAATGGGGTCTAGTGGTTAGAGCAGGAGGGGCTGGGAGCCAGGACTCCTGAGTTCTCTCCCTGGCTCTGGGAGGGGAGCAGGGGCTGGTGGGTTAGAGCAGGGGGGGCTGGGAGCCAGGACTCTTGGGTTCGCTCCACGCTCTGGGAAGGGAGTGGGGGCTGGTGGGTTAGAGCAGGGGGGGCTGGGAACCAGGACTCCTGGGTTCAGCCCCGGCTCTGGGAGGGGAGTGGGGGGGGGGTTAGAGCAGGGAGGGCTGGGAGCCAGGACTCCTGAGTTCTCTCCCCGGCTCTGGGAGGGCAGTGGGGGCTGGTGGGTTAGAGCAGGGGGGGCTGGGTTCTGATCCCAGCTCTGGGAGAGGAGTGGGGTTCAGTGGTTAGAGCAGATGGAGCTGGAAGGCAGGATGCCGGGATTTTATTCCTAGCTCTGGGAAGGTAGTAGGGTCTAGTGGGTTGGAGCAGGGGATGGGGGTAAAGAGTCCTGGGTTCTCTCCCCATCTGTGGGCAGGGAGGGCAGTCTGGTGGTTAGAACAGTTAGGGCTAGGGGGCAGGACTCCTGGGTTCTATGTCCTGCTCTGGAACAAAAGTGGGGTCTAGAGGGTTTGAACAGATGGGGCTGGGAGTCAGAATTCCTGGATTTTATTCCCAAGCCTACAGAGCATGGTGAAAGCTCAGCAGTGCTCGGTTTCCTGAAAGGTTGTTCGGTGAGGAGGTACGGGACAGTGATTTACAAGAGGACAAGAAAAATTAAGGGCCGTACTAGTAGGGAGGAACATTAGATTCAAACTCACTATCTGTAAATAGCTCAATCTACTGA
The DNA here is from genome assembly GCF_028017835.1 of Emys orbicularis. Lineage (NCBI taxonomy): Eukaryota > Metazoa > Chordata > Testudines > Emydidae > Emys > Emys orbicularis. Next base: position 2,276,599 of record NC_088697.1, on the reverse strand, counting down.
ACCAGTTTCTTCAAACCTGGCATGTTCTGCAGGTCGCACTGAGATCTAGACAACAAGCCAAATATGGTGTTTCTAGCAGGAGCAATTTTGGAGTTCACCGAGGCCTCTGTTCTGTGCGTGGCGCCACCCCTCACCTTTGGTGCCAAAATCCTGCAGAAGGACCTGGGCCTTTTTCTTGAAATCGTCCGCAGAATGGATCAGGCCCGTCTTGAATTTCTCCTTGTGTTTCTTTAGCATGACATCGCTCTCCAGGATGCACTGCTGGAAGGACAGCCACTCCGAGTTGAGCGCTCCCAGTGTCTGCAGCACCTGGCACAAGGAGAGGGAAAAAGATGTGTTCTCCCTCCAAGGTTACCGCGGCTTCCAGGAGAAGGCTGGGCACGGTGGGGTCCAGAAATGTGGCTAGGAACCTCCTCCACCCCCACGGCACGGGGATCTCATCCATTTCCCTGGGGCTGGGCAGGACTCAGGTAATTTCTACAAGTCATCGAAATCTCTGCCAGTTACAGTAAAAGCTTTTTTATCCGGCGTATTGGGGGAATGGAGGGTGCCCGTAAGTGAAAAATTCCAGTTAATTAAGTGAGAGGGAGTTTGGGTGCGGGAGGCGGTGTGGGGCGCGGGCTCTAGGAGGGAATTTGGGTGCGGGAGGGGGCTCAGGGTAGGGGCACGGGAGGGGGTGCAGGTCACAGGCTCTGGGAAGGAGTTTGGGTGCGGGAGGGGGCTTGGGACAGGGGTTTGGGTGCGGGAGGAGTTTCGGGGTGCCAAATCCAGGGGGCGCTCACCTCGGGCAGCTCCCCGCAACCAATGACCTGTCCCGGCTGCTCCTAGGCGGCAGCACGGCAGGCGGCTCTGCGCGCTGTCTCCACCTGCAGGCACCGCCCCCACAGCTCCTATTGGCTGTGGTTCCCGGCCAATGGGAGCTGCGGAGCCAGCGCTCAGGGCAGGACGGAAGCAGTGCAGATCCCTTTGGGGTCTGGGCCAGCGTGGCAGGGGTCCATACTTACCCCCTCGTCCACGGCCACTTCGTACTTCTCCAGGATGGCAAACTGCTCGTGGATGGGCGGGATCTGCCCCTCTAGCTTCGGCAGCTCATGCTGCAGGGTGTCCAGGAGCTGCAGGCTTTGGCCCAGTTCCTCCAGCGTCTGCGGTGGCCGGCTGACTCTGTGGGCCAGAGCGGGGAAGAGACGGAGTGAGCCAGGACTGGGTCAAATGACGGGGGCTCTCTTGTGCCTGCGCATTCGTTCGGACTTGCCACAGCTGCTCTGCTCAGGGAAAGGCATTGATACTGCGAGCCAACACTGGTCCTCTCCATGGGGGCCAGCAAGGGGAATGGTCCGAGCCAAGGCGGGGGCCCTATTTAATAGCAAGGGGCCAGCTGACCACTCCACCGTAAGCTGCCGAACCTCAGAACCACAGAAGGGGTGAGAGATCAGACCCGGAGAGGGGATGTCTTGGGGCTTTTGCTATTTTCTGTTACTCTCAAGTGCTTTAAGAGTAAAATCACTGTGGTTAGGAAGTTCCTCTGCTGAGCCTGGGTTCCTCGCTTTCCTGCCGTGTTTCTCTCTGACGGGGTTAAACTAGGAGCCCAGAGTGCCCCCTAGATGGGGCTTTGCAGGACTGGAGGGCTTGGCTGGACAAGGGCATGCCATGTCCCAGGGAAAAGCGTCAGCCAGGGCTCCAGACTCCCAGAGCTAGAAACAGTGATTAGACTCTACCCAGACCCCGCTGGCATGGAAGCACGTGGGACCCAGAGATGGTGATGGTACAGTGGGTAACTGGGCCAGTTTGTAACAGGAGAACTCGCATCGGTGGGGAGAAGGGAAGGCCAGAGAGGAGCCTGCCCAGGGAGAAGGGCATGGGCTGTCTCTGCCCCAGGGTGAGGGAAGGCCTCACTTCTTGGCGTTCTTCTGGAGGTAGGCGTACAGCTCCTGCAGCTGGGTACTGGCCATCTCGTTCAGCAGGTTGGTGAGCTTGTTCTGCCACTCGTTGCAGTGCTGGACCACGGAGAACTTGAGGTGGGAGCAGTCGAGCATCACGAACTGGATGTTCAGCACCGTCTCCTCCTTCTGCACGTTGTTGGCCACCTCCATGTACCTGCCATGCACAGACACAGACCCACCCTTCAGCCAGCTGCTCAGTGCAGAGCGGGAGGGCCGAGCTCTCCGGCGCACACATCCACGGGCAACGGAGGAGAATCCCAGGGGGACTCTCTGCATGGAGGTGACTCGTTGGGATTAGTTCCTTCACTGGAGACACTGGAATTCACACAGAATGGATCAGAGGAGAGATCGTCAGATCCGTCTCACCTGAGCTACAGGTGCCTTGTGGAAAACCAGCATGGCACTAGGGGGCGCTGTGCTGGAGACAGCTCTCTCCTCGCAGTCTGTGCTGACGCCAGTGCCCTAGCATGCACTAGGGGGCGCTGTGCTGGAGGGAGCAGGTTGAATGGGCCCCTAGGGGGTGCTGTTCCCTCAGAGGCAGTGCTGACGCCAGTGCCCCAGCATGGCACTAGGGGGCGCTGTGCTGCAGGGAGCTCTCTCTCCTCAGAGGCAGTGCTGACGCCAGTGCCCCAGCATGGCACTAGAGGGCGCTGTGCTGCAGGGAGCTCTCTCGCTCCTCGCAGTCAGTGCTGACGCCAGTGCCCCAGCATGGCACTAGGGGGCGCTGTGCTGGAGACAGCTCTCTCCTCGCAGTCAGTGCCGACGCCAGTGCCCCAGCATGGCACTAGGGGGCGCTGTGCTGCAGGCAGCCGTGTAGTTAACCCAGTAGCCGAGTTCTCCGTTTTCAGTCAGTACACGTCTCCCCCCGCCCCCCAAACTCCTGCCCATGATACAGAGGCCGTGCACCCTCATGCTCATTAAAGACCACCTGGGCTTATTGAGAAATCAATAGCATTTCTGGTATTGGTAGCTCCTGAGTGAGCGGGGGGGGGGGGGCAGGGCACTGGTTTGGGGGGGGTTACGGCTGCCATGTGGGGGGTTCACCAGCACAGCTCCACGCCTAGCTGCAAGGTGTCCAAGTCTTCTGATATGCCAAGGGGCCTCTTGTCCTCCCGCCTCCTGAATTAATGTTGTCTCCCGCATGCAGCGGCATCCATCGACACCAAATTCCAAAATTCAACAACATTGCCCAGGGCCGCCTGCGTCAGCCACAAATGTGCACCAGCCTAGGCCGCGGAGCTACGGGCACCCGACTGTGGCCTGGCCACTTTATGGCCAGGCCAAACCCGAGTGGAGCCAGGTCACAAGACCATTCACTCCAATTTGGCCTGGCCGTCATCACAAATCTCCTCGAAATGATTCTGAAAAATGTTGGTCAATACTCCTAGATGGCAGCACTTCCTGCTTCCAAGCCCTTTGTGCTTTAGCCCTCATGCCAGTCTGGTGTCCTAGCAACCTGATGATTCCCGGGGAAGGTGACGACCCAGAATGCATCTGACCAATTGTGCAATGCTATCCCAATCCATCTGGAATCCTGCAGGGATCAGCTGATCAGAACTGATCACTAATGTCATTCCTTAAATTTCTCCCACTGGTGTTATCCCTAACTCACAAGTTAGTAGTGTAATCTACTGAGTTCAGTTAGGTTCTCGCTTAACCTATTAACCAGGGCTAGATTCCAAAGGGGACACCACTGAATCTAGAGGAAATAGATTACATTTTACCAACGAGATTAGATTTTAGACTCGATCAGAGATTAGTGCCGGGGTCCCCAACGTGGTGCCCGCTGGGGCGTCTAAGTGCGCCCGCGTACTGGCCGGCGGATGAGCATCTGCTGAAATGCCGCCGAGAAGCAGCGTCATCCAGAGGCATCGCCGCCGAAATGCCACCGATTTTCAGCAGCGTTTCGGCGGCGACGTCTCCGGATGACACTGCTTCTAGGCGGCATTTTGGCGGTGACGCCTATTGACGTTGCCGCTTGTCAGCGGCATTTCGGCGGATGCTCGTCCGCCGCCACGGTCCTCCGTGGCTTGTCATCTGGCACCCGCCAGATGAAAAAGGTTGGGGACCACTGAATTAGTGGATTATAATCTCATCCAGCAGAGAACATTTGGATGGAGAAAGCCTAAATGCAACCAGGAGCTGCCCCGTGTGGGATTCTGAAGTTGCCTCAGGCAAAAGGAGCATTTAATAAAGGAGCAGGGAATGCTTCATGGCGATGCAACAGGAGCAGCCGCTGTGAGGAAGGAGAAATTCGCTCCCTCCAAACGATTTGTTAATTGAAACGTGTTTTGATGTCTTTGCTCCTGACTCATCCAAGCGAGGTCAGCAGGTGGAGGACAGTTCCAGCCCCGAGGGATCTTATTAAATCTTCCGGACTAGTCCATTAATTAATTCCCTGTCTCCAGGTCACTGGAAACACAAGGCCGAACTTTATTAAACAAGGAAACCAAAAAGGGCCCCAGAAGAGACAGAGGCAGAGAGGGGCACCCAGCTCTGGAGAACAGGCAGAGATGGATGGGGAGGCACCGTCCCTCCCACCTCTCTCTAGTTGCGGATACAAATTTACCTCCGGCCTGCACTGAGCCTGAAAATTGTGTGTGTGTCAAACGCTGAGTCAGCACAGCACCCGGGACGGGAAAATGCTGCTTGTGCTGAAGAAATTAATCCTGCATCACTCCTCCGAGCAGCTGGTTTTCAAGTGGGCCTCGTTCTGGGGCTTTGTTCCACCTTCTGGCTCACAACTGGGCCATGCCAAGGCGGGAGGCTCGGATCACGCTGTGGAATCGCTCTTTCCGGGGCTGCTCTAAACGGCTTTGGGGGCTTTAATGGGGAGTTTTTCTCCGCACTGTTGAAACGCATTTGAGGAAGTGGAGAGTAGAAAGCCCATAAGCGGCCTTGGAAACTAAAGTATCCCACAGGCAAAAATGCAATTGGTTTAGGGAGTGGTTACAGTGTAATAACAACCGACGCCAGGGCCCGGCTCACAGCATGGCTCTCTCCTGACCTGCTTACAGCACGAGTCCATTGCTAGTCGTTTGTTATCTTCCTTCCGAGACTGAGGAAAGCAAACCAGAACTGCCAAGACACATCCAGGCCTCAACTGCGGAAGTGCCTGATCTCACTGCTGGAACGCCTCACCCCATTAGTGCTTTTCCTCCGTCCCAGGAGGGCAGCATCTTTATCCCCATTTTCCAGAGGGGGAAACCAAGGCAGAGAGGTGCCCGGACTTGCCCAAGGGCACCCCGAAGGCTAGTAACGGAGCTGGGAAAAGAACCCAGGTCTTGTGAGTCCCAATCCGGTGCTCTGTGCGCCGGAGAAGAAAGGCTTCTAAGCCAGCCACTTGTCGCTAACAGAGCCCTCACCGCGATGCCTGCAGGGAAGCTATAAAAAGGATCTGATTGTCTGTGTTTCTCTGACTCTTAACAACAACAACAACAAAAATTGCTTGCGACATTTGCATGTAAACAGACTTTTGCTTTCTTAAGAATTCAGCTGCTCCTGCTGCTCCCTCTCCCAACCCCGTCATTCACACAGCGCGGAAAGCTAGCCACCTCCGGGGCGGGGCATGGCCCCCCACACCAGCACACACCGCGGTGGGCCACAGCACGTTCCAACAGGAAGCGCAGGCAATACCGCGGCGGTTGAAACAGCAGGGGCGATTTCGGGTGGCAGAATGGAACCGACCCACCCACGCTGCTCCCCGGCACCTCCCGGGGATCAGCGCCATCTGTGGGGAGAGTGCCCCCTACCGACCCACCCGCGCTGCTCCCCAGCACCTCCCGGGGATCAGCGTCCCCTAACGACCCACCCGCGCTGCTCCCTGGCACCTTCCGGGGATCAGCGCCCCCTACCGACCCACCCGCGCTGCTCCCCGGCACCTCCTGGGGATCGGCGCCGTCTGTGGGGAGAGTGCCCCCTACCGACCCACCCGCGCTGCTCCCCAGAACCTCCCGGGGATCAGCGCCCCCTACCGACCCACCCGCGCTGCTCCCCAGCACCTCCCGGGGATCAGCGCCCCCTACCGACCCACCTGCGCTGCTCCCTGGCACCTCCCGGGGATCAGTGCCCCCTACCGACCCACCTGCGCTGCTCCCTGGCACCTCCCGGGGATCAGCGCCCCCTACCCACGCTGCTCCCCAGCACCTCCTGGGGATCAGCGCCGTCTGTGGGGAGTGCGCCCCCTACCGACCCACCCGCGCTGCTCACCAGGACTCTGATTTTCCTTTGCATCTCACATTCAATATTGAACAGGGCAGGCCCGGCTTCTCTTGTGAACTATGTCCATTTCAGAAGGGCAAGAGGGTGGACTTCCCTGAATCTGAAGGCTCTTGGCCCTCATCAGTACGGGTACAAGAGACCCGTCTGGTCAACAAGGGGCATGCAGGATTCGAGCATCCATGGACACAGGTCCTCCCTTACCGAGCAGTGTCTGCATCGAAGGAAGACACAAGTGGGTTGAGGTGCCGGTAGCGGTTAATGAAGGAGTCCTTGTTGACCTCCCAGATCTCCCGGTAGACATCCCAGGTCTTCAGGTACGCCTGGAGGTGCGTGGCGTTTGCTTGCATGCCCCCACTGATCAGTGCCTGGATTTTCTTGATATCCTCATCACGCTCTGAGTGAGGAGGGAGGACAAACAGGACAGTGACCAGCTGTTTCGATGCCCAAACAGCCAGTCCTAGTCCATCAGAACCCCTTGCTTCTCTTCCATGCTGGTTCTGCCAAGCCTCACCAGCCCGCTGGGAAATACTGTCCCTGTGTTAGAAGGGGAGGAAACTGAGGCACGGAAATGACTTCTAGGGGATTGGGTGTGCGCAGGCAGGAACTCATTCCATGACAGATGTAGGCTATATTCAGGCTAAGCCAGCTACCAAGTGCCACGGAGAGAAAATAAATAAAAATAAAGTGTTAGCGGCGAGGAAACTGAGCTAAGGGAAAATGTCAGGCTGGGGAATCGTCTCCTCCGGGGATAGGGTGGGAGCTGATTCGTTGTGGTCTGAACACAGAGGGCATCGCTACACTGGCTTTTCAACCCCCCAGCGGCGAATCTCAGAGCCCAGGTCTACCCGGGAAGTGCCTAACACGGGAACAAGACAGTGTGGATGCACAACTCGGCAAGGCAGCTGCAGACTCCCCCCAGGTAGCGCGTGAGAGCAGGGGGAGGTCTCCTTACCCACGAGGACCGAGATGGGATCGCGGTGGAATTTGCGTTTGGTCAGGATCTCCGGCAGGTGGCGGAAGACGGAGATGCTGGCGATGAGGTGGCTGCTGATGTCATTGACCATATTCGCGAGCTGGGCCAGAGTTGGGGAAAACTCCACCTGGAAACACAAAACAGCAGGTCCGGTGGAGAGAGGAACCCAACCCAGAAGAGGGGCAACGACTGCTCAGCGAACCCAAAGCGATTCACGGGGTGAGCGCTGGAAAATCTATTCCATTCCCACGTCTGCAAAAGCCCTTGCAGTGGCAGGCTGCAAGATCCCGGACCTGAAAATCCTGTCATTCTGATTTCCATCTTGCTTCCCCACCTCGCTCCCACGCACAGCAGCTCACTGCTTGAGGAGTGCTAGAGATTACAGGCCAAACCCCCCAGTCCGACAGCTATGCTTGGGGCAAGACCAGGGCAAAGGTGGCCCAAAGCCACCGTTATGGGTCTCTCGCTCGTGGGGCTGATCTGCACTGGCTCATACCTCCAACACAAGACTCAACAATCCTACAGTAGTGGTCAAAGGCACCACGGGTCCATACTGTCAGCCAGGAAGCGCTAGGCCAGGCCACAGGGATGATGGGGCCATGCTCCCTTGTCCCCTGGACACCCCCCATGCAGCAGAAGCCCTTAGGGTCTGTCTACACTGCAGTGGAGAGGTGTGACTGCAGCATGTGTAGACATACCTGAGCTAGCTTTGATCGTTCTAGCTAGCTCTGGTAACAGCAGTGAAGCTGTGACAGCACGGGCAGCTGTCGCCTGTGGATGTACCCAGGGTCCTGGGTGGGCGGGATTAGAGGGAGAAAGAAAAGCAAGAAGGTAATCCGACAGCCGGGATTTTAAGGTCAAGTATCTTGTGCCAGGACGAGGCTTGAAGTGAACGTGTTATCCTGGCACGACCGAGCAGCTGGGAATCCCAGCCTCCATTTCTGACCCTGATGGCATGCGTAATATTGGCTCTTCCCTCTCTCACTGGCCCTTGGTCGAGCGGTGCTTCTGCGGGGACACTAATTCAGGACTGAACTCCCCACCACCACCACCCCGACATGCTGCTAATTCCTGGCAGGGACCTTGGGGCGGGGCTCAGCTGGGTGTCTGAGGGCTGCAGTGGAAGGGCTCACCTGTGCAGATGGTGCCGGGTAGTTGTCCTGTAGGATCACCTTGACCCTGAACAGGGGGTTAGGCGTGGTCTTGCCATCTCCATTGATGGCTTTGGAGAGTTCCAGTAGGGACCATTTGACGTTGAGCCTGAAGGCCTCTTCCATCATTCTGTTCATCTTGACGGTGTAGGCCATCCAGTACTGCTGCACCTGAGGGGAGAAACAAGCCGGCTGAGAAAGGCAGCGAAGACAAGGAGGAGCCAGCAGAGCGAGGGACAGCCAGGGTAAAAGACAGTCAGGGCTGCAGAACTGTGCTCCTGGCTCTGGCCACTGGCCCTTCTGGCTGCGAAGGTGACCTTCGCTGTGTGACCCAAGTAGCTCCTCGGTCTGTCCACCTTGAAGAGCTGTAACTATTTCACTGCCACTCATTGAGATAGAAGCAACCAGGGAATGTCCTACTCTGTTGTCGGAAGTAGTGCCAGATACCGGGGCACGGGGACAGGGTAAAATGGAGCAGCTAGACGCTGGCACGATTTGCTGGGGGCAACTCAACCTCCTCCTCCCTAATCTAATGTCGCCTCATGCCATGCCCAGAGGAGCCCTATGCCCACAACTTGCTGCAGAAAGAAACTGAGGGCCATAGAATTTAAGCCGTAAGGGCCTGCTGTATATCACAGACCATTACATTTCACCCAGCACCCTTATACTGAGTTAGACTAAAGTACCTCAGTCTTTGTAAGACTAAACTGTTGGGTCCTACAGGGTGTGACGAAGTGGGAATGTTCTTAATGTTTTCTCTGAATACTGTGTGGGTGCCTCAGTTTCCCCTTTGCAGTTCTTAAGTATCAAGGTGGTGGGATAAGGGGGGATGATTGTTGCAGAGCCCTAAAGGGCCAGTGCGATAGTGTCTGCACAGAGAATGGCCGACACCCTGTCTCCTGGCCACTGATGGCCTGGGCCCCTCCCCTGCAAGGTGCCAACTGAAGGTGTTGGAGAACAAAGAGATCAGGTGGCCTCCTGGCCTGGGAAAGAGACAAAGGCCAGAGGAGGGGCTGGAGAGTTTCAGTTTGGAGCTGGCTGGGGAAATGGAGGGAGCCCCAGGGCTGGGGTCTAAGCTCCCTGCCCCCCAAGATAGACCTGACTGAGGGGGTCTTGTTGTCTGTACCTACAAGCTCCGTGTTGAACTGTGTTCCTGTCTTCTAATAAACGTTTTGTTTTACTGGCTGGCTGAGAGTCACATCTGACTGTGGAGTTGGGGTGCAGGACCCTCTGGCTTCCCCAAGAGCCCCGCCTGTGCGGACTCGCTGCGGGAAGCGCACGGCTTGAAAGGGGAGGCTGGATGCTCTGAGGTCAGACCCAGGAAGGTGGAAGCTGTGGAAGCTTCTTGCCCTGGAGGGGGTGGTGCTGGAAGGAGGCAAGTGAATGGAGTCGGGTAGGTAGGTGGGTGGGCAGGGACAGCCGTTGGAGAAGAGGGAGAAGGTCTCTGCCACATTGTCCAGAACACAGGTCCTTACACAGAGATCTCTGGACAGAATCAAAATGAAGCACTGCATGCTGGGACCCGCGCCCAGAGCACTGCCTGCTGGGAGCTGCCTGGTCCGGGCCTGGCCTTACCTCAGCGCTATCGTGTTTGAAGACTTCATAGGTTTGCCGCATGATGTTGATGACCTCCTCGTGGATACCCATCAGCTTCTGCTGCACCCAGGCCCGGTGCTCCTTCTGGTCCTCCTCAAACTCCAAGTCGTTGTAGACCCGCTTGCCGGTGATCCGCACCAGCAGTGCCTCGCTGATCTGCTGGGCACTGCGAGCGATGGTCAGGGTGGCTGCCTTGTATTCGTTCACAATGGTCTGCACCTGAGGGCCAGGGGCAGCAAGGCGGGCTCAGGGCAGGGCGCACTCCGATCAGGCACCTTAGGGCCCCAGGGTTTGACGGAGGTGAAACCCGACCAGCAACACCAGGGGGGTGTCATCTGCCATGCTGGGTTCTCTGCTCCCTACCTCCACAGATGCGTATTAAGCAGCGAACACCCGTGTTCTGAGTTTCTCCTACTCCACCTAAGCCTAGGCAGACTGAGCAGAGTACGGATCAATGGGACGCCGGCAGCTGGAGACCCCTTAAGGATGGCGCTTTGGGGGCAACGGAGGCCAGAGGAAAGCTCACCTTGCTGGCGTGCAGTCGGCACTCACTGATGAAGGCCGCGCTGGCCCCTTTCAGCGACCAGTGCAGCTTCTTCAAGCCGGGCTGGATCTTCTTGTCCAGGTATCGGATCCGCTCCTTGAACAAGGCCCTCTCCTCCGGGGACAGCATCGCAATGATCCTAAGGAGGGCAGACGAGGAAGGCTTCCAGCCCCATCAGCAATTCAGATCTATGTCATGCATTCCTCCCCCACCAGCCCACAGAACGGGCCTGGCTCCAGACGGGTGAGTCCCCAAGGTCCGATCTGTCTTTCCGATCACCTCCCAGACCGTGCCGGCTGCATCTTTGAGCTTGTTAACTTCCCGGCCTGGCTGGGTGACTTCCCCTCCCCCCGGGCCCCTGTTTCCCCATCTGTAAAATGGGCCTGCCCTCCTTTGGAAAGCACTTTGAGAGGTAGGGATTAATATTATTACAGATCGGCTGAAAGGAGGTTCCAACGGGGGTCATCGCTCTCCTCAGTCACTAGGGCCAGGCCGGGAAGTTAACAAGCTCAAAGATGCAGCCGGCACGGTCTGGGAGGGGATCGGAAAGTCAGATCGGGCCAGGCTGTGACCAGACCCCAGTCTGACCAGGACGGTTTTGGGGGGGGTGGTGGAATTCCCCCCCCCCCCCCCGTCCCAGCCCGGGAGGATGTGGATCACCCAGTTACATCGGTTCCAAGCCAGCCTGACACAAACACTCCCGCTGTGGTCACGTTAAAAACACACTTGCCAAAACGAACCTCTTTCAAGCAACACTTTCTCCGCAGAAAAACACCCCCACGTCACACTTTTAAAAATACCGGAGCCAAGCAAACTGAAACCCTCCCCCCACCCCCACCCCCCGACAGTTGAGTCATGAGACAGCTCCGACGGATGGTGGTACCAGAGCGGTAGTGGTGAAGCCTGACTCACGGTGCGTCCCCCACGCAACCTCCCCCCAGAACACACACACTCCCCCAACCGATGGGCCTCGGCTCTTCTCCGGAGGGACCCGCTCCAGCAGGGAGAGGGAGTTCTGGCTGCCAACGCGGGGGCCAATCAGCGTCAATTCTCCTGGTGGGGTTTGTGATGGGGACATCTGTTCTGCTAAGAACTGGATTCAGATCCCATCCCCCTACAATCCATTTACACGAGGGCCACCAAATGGGAATGACTTTCAGTCACTGCTGAAATAGAGAGACTAGAGCAGAGGCCTGGGGGCCACATCGGGTTTCCGAAATTGTATGGAGGGCCGGTTAGGGGAGGCTGTGCCCGGCCCCCGCCCCCTATCCGACCCCCCCTGCTTCTCGCCCCGACGGCCCCCCTGGGACTCCTGTCCCATCCAACCCCCCCGGGACCCGTCCCATCCAACCACCCCTTCTCCCTGACTGCCCCTGGAACCCCTGCCCCTGACTGCCCCCCGCCACCCCATCCAACCCCCCCCTTCCTGACTGCCCCCCTGGATTCCTGGCCCATCCAACCACCCCTTCTCCCTGACCTGCCCCTGACTGCCCCCCGCTGCCCCTTCCAACCACCCCCTTCCTGACTGCCCCCCCGGGACTTCTGCCCCCATTCAACCCCCCTGTTTCCCACCATCTGACTGCCCCGACCCCTATCCACACCCCTGCCCCCTGTCCACCACCCCGAACTCCCCTGCCTCTATCCAACCCCCCTGTTCCCCACCCTCTGACTGCCCCGACCCCTATCCACACCCCCGCGCCCTGTCCACCACCCCAAACTCCCCTGCCTCTATCCAACCGCCCTGTTCCCCACCCTCTGACCGCCCCGACCCCTATCCACACCCCCGTCCCCATCCACCACCCCAAACTCCCCTGCCTCTATCCAACCCCCCACCCTGCTCCCTGCCCCCTTACCGCGCTGCCTGGAGCTCCAGTGGCTGGCGGCACTACAGCCGCGCTGCCCAGAGCACCAGGACAGGCAGCCGCGCCGCCCGGCTGGAGCCAGCCCCACCACCGCGCAGCACAGAGCACCGGGTCAGGCCGTGGCTCTGCAGCCGCGCTGCCCGGAAAGAGCTCACCTCCCCGCCGCCCAGAGCCTTGCAGGGGAGGGGCCGAGCCTCCTGGGCCAGGAGCTCAGGGGCCGGGCAGGAGGGTCCTGCGGACCAGATGTGGCCCACAGGCCGTAGTCTGGAAATCAGGCTTCTCTCTGCTCACTGATGCCTAGAACAACAGGTAGGCGACAGGCTCTGTGTCCCACTCCCAGCCGTCTGCTGAACAGCACGGCCAATGCCATACAGAGCTCAGGCCCTGCCTCGGAAAGCCGAGAGGGGGCCGACCAGCAGCGGCAGGGCAGGGATGGCAAACCTGTTATAGTCCCGGGCAACCAGGAGCAGGTTCTCGCGGAGGTTGCGTAGATCCTCCTTCCGGTCGTAAACTTCCACCACGTAGTGGGGGATCTCGAAGAGCAGTCGCTCCCAGTAATGGATTTCCACAAATAATTTCAGCAAGTCCCTGCGAAAGGAAGCAGAGGCGGTCGCGAAAGGCCTGTCTCACCCAGCGCCAGCCTGAGCCTGCCCCGCCTGGTCCCGCTTACTTGTCAAAATTAATGTCCAGCATGCCGCTCTTCTCGGCGCTGGGGATCAGGAGCGGGGTGTCCAGGCGTTTCAGGCTGTCTTTGTCCAGGGTCTGCGCCCACTCCTGGAAGGTCTTCCTCTCAATCTCGTCCATGGCCTGGACAAGCAGCTGGTAGGCCTGAAAGCTCTCCTCCCCGGTCCCAATGTGGGGCAAGAAGTGGGCATTCGAAAGACACTGCAAGGCAGACGGAGAACTCCAGCCAGTGTTTCTACTTCCACTGGGGAGGAACTGGGGGGAGCAGATTTTGCACAGGCGGGACAGAGGACGTTAGCTAGGAAGACGGTTCATGGGGGCAGGGACTGCACCTCGATCCTGACTCCTCCCCCAGCTATTCCAGTCCTGAAATCCACTCAGCTCTGCTGATGTCCTTCATTCCTGACACACAGTCCCCCCAGCTATTGCAACTCTGGACTACACACACACAGACGCACACACCTACCTCTGCTGATGCCCCTCAGTCCCCACTCACAGACCCCTTGCTGTCCCAGCCCTGCACTCCCCAAACACTGCTAGGTCATTAGTTGATTGCTTGGGGAACAAGTGAAATCCGAAGATAAAATTCTCACTGGACGGTCAGCTCTTGCCAACCAGCGCGCACACACGGAGCCGCTCAGTCATGCGATAAAACAAACGGCGTTAGGGCAACCAAGAGCCATTGACGAGCAAGTGCCAAGGCTGCTTCGAGCCTCCCGGTGTAGGGTTCTGCAACACCGTGCTGCTGGAGGTGCCCTCTTTCAGCCCACCCCTCTCCCCCTGCTTGTTCCCCTCTCCATCCCTGGACTCTCAAGGGGTAAAAGATGGTTACTCACCTTTGTAACTGTTGTTCTTCGAGATGTGTTGCTCATATCCACTCCAGGGGGCGCCTCAGCCGACCCACCGAGTGTTGCTAGGGTAAAAAATCTTCCAACAATCGTGCACGCAGCGCGCGTACACCTAATTGGAATCGATATGAGCAAGCACTCGAAGAAGAACAGAAGAAACTGAGGAAGGCGGAGGCTGCATGACCCCTATATAACTACAGCCCCAACTGGGATGCCCCAAGAAAGCGTTCTTGAGGCCCCAGCCGGGCTCCACTCGCTGGCGAGTTCCAACGCTGTGCAGAACCCAGCACAAAAGCGGGAATATGCAGAGGGCACTGGGTAGAAAAGTGGTGTCCTGGCCAACTTGGGTGACTCCTTCAGCCGGCCACGGGCTTCTCCTTTGCGTCCTGTTTTAAACTGCTGAGCAGCAACACTGTTAAACAGCAGCTGTGTCCCACACCAGAGGCAGCTGCATTTCAGTGCTGGGTTAGTGACAGTGGCGTGTGACTGGCAAACTCCTGCAAGGCTCCACCCCAAGCAGCGAACCAGCTGAGCGGCGAACAGCAGAGGCTAACAGAGGGAGTTTGCCTGGGAGCTGTCCAAGAGGAGGTACGCTAAGTGCTGCATTAGGGGGACTGTGTTGGTGAGTATCTGAGTGTCTGTTGCTGGGACAGTTTGTCAGTTTGACCGTGTGCCTGATTGCTTGCTTGTTTGTTTGAAAAGTGTGAATTGGGAGTGCTTTGTTCCAGGTGGGCCTGACTGGTATATAAGTGCAGTCAGCAGCGAACCAGCTGAGCGGCGAACAGCAGAGGCTAACAGAGGGAGTTTGCCTGGGGAGAGCTCACTGAGGCTTTCATCTGCGGGTTTCTCTGAGTAGTTCCTGCAACAGCTGAGGAAGCTCTAAAGAGGAAGGTGATATGGAAGGTGAGCAATCAGCTGTTGTAACCTGCACAGGTTGTGCCATGTTTGTCTTTCTTCCACAGGACAGAAGCGACTTTGTCTGTACAAAGTGCAAGCTGGTCTCCATATTGGAAGAGAAGGTTCGAGGTCTGGAGAAACGAGTATCGACACTGCGTTGCATAAGGGAAAATGAAGATTTCCTGGACAGACGTCAGGAGATGCTTCTACGGCCACAATGTTCTGAAGATTCAGAGCAGGCGCAGCAGGGACAGAAGGACGGTGAAGAAGTTTGGCAGCATGTGACTTCCAGAAGGAGAAAGAGGAGCGTCCATGGACCAGCAATGGAGATACAGGTGAGCAATCGTTTCCATGTTCTCTCTACAGGTACTAATGCGGAGAGTGGACTAGATGACCCATCAGAGGGAAGGGGGCAGAAGGAGACTCCACCGATTGGAAGGCAAAAGATGCACTGTCCTAGGGATGGGGGTTCCACGACCACCACTCCCAAGAGGAGGAGGAGGGTGGTGGTGGTCGGGGACTCCCTCCTCAGGGGGACTGAGTCATCTATCTGCCGCCCCGACCGGGAAAACCGAGAGGTCTGCTGCTTGCCAGGAGCTAGGATACACGATGTGACGGAGAGACTGCCGAGACTCATCAAGCCCTCGGATCGCTACCCCTTCCTGCTTCTCCACGTGGGCACCAATGATACTGCCAAGAATGACCTTGAGCGGATCACTGCAGACTACGTGGCTCTGGGAAGAAGGATAAAGGAGTTTGAGGCGCAAGTGGTGTTCTCGTCCATCCTCCCTGTGCAAGGAAAAGGCCTGGGTAGAGACCGTCGAATCGTGGAAGTCAACGAATGGCTACGCAGGTGGTGTCGGAGAGAAGGCTTTGGATTCTTCGACCATGGGATGGTGTTCCAAGAAGGAGGAGTGCTGGGCAGAGACGGGCTCCACCTAACGAAGAGAGGGAAGAGCATCTTCGCCAGCAGGCTGGCTAACCTAGTGAGGAGGGCTTTAAACTAGGTTTACCGGGGGAAGGAGACCAAAGCCCTGAGGTAAGTGGGGAAATGGGATCCTGGGAGGAAGCACAAGCAGGAGAGCGCAAGAGGGGGGGACTCCTGTCTCATACTGAGAAAGAGGGACGATCGATGAGTTATCTTAAGTGCCTATACACAAATGCAAGAAGCCTGGGAAACAAGCCGGGAGAATTGGAAGTCCTGGCACAGTCAGGGAACTATGATGTGATTGGAATAACAGAGACTTGGTGGGATAATTCACATGACTGGAGTACTGTCATGGACGGATATAAACTGTTCAGGAAGGACAGGCAGGGCAGAAAAGGTGGGGGAGTTGCGTTGTATGTAAGAGAGGAGTATGACTGCTCAGAGCTCCGGTATGAAACTACAGAAAAACCTGAGAGTCTCTGGATAAAGTTGAGAGGTGTGAGCAACAAGGGTGATGTTGTGGTCGGAGTCTGCTATAGACCACCAGACCAGGGGGATGAGGTGGACGAGGCTTTCTTCTGGCAACTAGCAGAAGTTGCTAGATCGCAGGCCCTGGTTCTCATGGGAGACTTTAATCACCCTGATATCTGCTGGGAGAGCAATACAGCGGTGCACAGACAATCCAGGAAGTTTTTGGAAAGTGTAGGGGACAATTTCCTGGTGCAAGTGCTGGAGGAACCAACTAGGGGCAGAGCTTTTCTTGACCTGCTGCTCACAAACAGGGAAGAATTAGTAGGGGAAGCAAAAGTGGATGGGAACCTGGGAGGCAGTGACCATGAGATGGTCGAGTTCAGGATCCTGACACAAGGAAGAAAGGAGAGCAGCAGAATACGGACTCTGGACTTCAGAAAAGCAGACTTTGACTCCCTCAGGGAACAGATGGGCAGGATCCCCTGGGAGAATAACATGAAGGGCAAAGGGGTCCAGGAGAGCTGGCTGTATTTTAAAGAATCCTTATTGCGGTTGCAGGAACAAACCATCCCGATGTGTAGAAAGAATAGTAAATATGGCAGGCGACCAGCTTGGCTAAACAGTGAAATCCTTGCTGATCTTAAACGCAAAAAAGAAGCTTACAAGAAGTGGAAGATTGGACAAATGACCAGGGAGGAGTATAAAAATATTGCTCAGGCATGCAGGAGTGAAATCAGGAAGGCCAAATCACACTTGGAGTTGCAGCTAGCAAGAGATGTTAAGAGTAACAAGAAGGGTTTCTTCAGGTATGTTAGCAACAAGAAGAAAGTCACGGAAAGTGTGGGCCCCTTACTGAATGAGGGAGGCAACCTAGTGACAGAGGATGTGGAAAAAGCTCTTGTACTCAATGATTTTTTTGCCTCTGTCTTCACGAACAAGGCCAGCTCCCAGACTGCTGCACTGGGCAGCACAGTATGGGGAGAAGGTGACCAGCCCTCTGTGGAGAAAGAAGTGGTTCGGGACTATTTAGAAAAACTGGACGTGCACAAGTCCATGGGGCCGGATGCGCTGCATCCGAGGGTGCTAAAGGAGTTGGCGGATGAGACTGCAGAGCCATTAGCCATTATTTTTGAAAACTCATGGCGATCGGGGGAGGTCCCGGATGACTGGAAAAAGGCTAATGTAGTGCCCATCTTTAAAAAAGGGAAGAAGGAGGATCCGGGGAACTACAGGCCAGTCAGCCTCACCTCAGTCCCTGGAAAAATCATGGAGCAGGTCCTCAAGGAATCAATTATGAAACACTTAGAGAAGAGGAAAGTGATCAGGAACAGTCAGCATGGATTCACCAAGGGGAAGTCGTGCCTGACTAACCTAATTGCCTTCTATGAGGAGATAACTGGGTCTGTGGATGAGGGGAAAGCAGTGGATGTGTTATTCCTTGACTTTAGCAAAGCTTTTGATACGGTCTCCCACAGTATTCTTGCCGGCAAGTTAAAGAAGTATGGGCTGGATGAATGGACTGTAAGGTGGATAGAAAGCTGGCTAGATCGTCGGGCTCAACGGGTAGTGATCAATGGCTCCATGTCTAGTTGGCAGCCGGTTTCAAGCGGAGTGCCCCAAGGGTCGGTCCTGGGGCCGGTTTTGTTTAATATCTTTATTAATGATCTGGAGGATGGTGTGGACTGCACCCTCAGCAAGTTTGCAGATGACACTAAACTGGGAGGCGTGGTAGATACACTAGAGGGTAGGGATCGGATACAGAGGGACCTAGACAAATTAGAGGATTGGGCCAAAAAAAACCTGATGAGGTTCAACAAGGACAAGTGCAGAGTCCTGCACTTAGGATGGAAGAATCCCATGCACTGCTACAGACTAGGGACCGAATGGCTAGGTAGCAGTTCTGCAGAAAAGGACCTAGGGGTCACAGTGGACGAGAAGCTGGATATGAGTCAACAGTGTGCTCTTGTTGCCAAGAAGGCTAACGGCATTTTGGGCTGTATAAGTAGGGGCATTGCCAGCAGATCGAGGAACGCGATCGTTCCCCTTTATTCGACATTGGTGAGGCCTCATCTGGAGTACTGTGTCCAGTTTTGGGCCCCACACTACAAGAAGGATGTGGAAAAATTGGAAAGAGTCCAGCGGAGGGCAACAAAAATGATTAGGGGTCTGGAGCACATGACTTATGAGGAGAGGCTGAGGGAACTGGGATTGTTTAGTCTCCAGAAGAGAAGAATGAGGGGGGATTTGATAGCTGCTTTCAAGTACCTGAGGGGGGGTTCCAGAGAGGATGGAGCTCGGCTGTTCTCAGTGGTGGCAGATGACAGAACAAGGAGCAATGGTCTCAAGTTGCAGTGGGGGAGGTCTAGGTTGGATATTAGGAAACACTATTTCACTAGGAGGGTGGTGAAGCACTGGAATGCGTTACCTAGGGAGGTGGTGGAGTCTCCTTCCTTGGAGGTTTTTAAGGCCCGGCTTGACAAAGCCCTGGCTGGGATGATTTAGTTGGGAATTGGTCCTGCTTTGAGCAGGGGGTTGGACTAGATACCTCCTGAGGTCCCTTCCAACCCTGATATTCTATGATTCTAAGCTGCCTTTCCATGGCCTCTTAAGCGATCGTTATAGCTTGTAAAGCGCTTTGAGATCCTTCCCGATGAGAAATAGGAGCAGGAGGTATTTCTGCGTTCCAACAAGAGCTATGTTCCGGGACTGATGCAGCCCACGACTGTATGACTAACGCCTCATGCAGCGCAGAGAAACAGGAGCTACGGGGTGTTTGCCAGACACAGGAGAGGTGAGCCCCACAACGCCGAGCCCTGCGTTGGGCAGGTAGGAAAGGCAGAGGTGATTTTCAGACCTAGATTTGGCAGTTTCAAGCCTGCACGTCCTGGAGGGTTTGTGATTGATGCTGGAAACGCTGTTCTGTTGTTACACAACGTATAATTAAACCTGTCAAAGGAACTCACTGACAGAGACTGTTATTGAGGCAAATAGTCAAAAACAGATGAGGTAGTTAGATGAATAAAAACAACATCTGCCATGACAATTGCTCGGGCAGAAATTCCAAGTCTTCAAGATACAGGGAGGAAGGGGGTCCCCGGCTGAGCGACAGGATGGCTTCAGCCATACATACACTCCCCCAAGCAACACCTGATAGTGCTGGCCTGAAACGGGGTGGCATGTTACACCTGGAAGCAGTAGGTGTTGGTGTCTAACTGGGTTTTCAGTCCTGCCCTCTCTCTCTGACGGGCAGACTTTGGGGTGTCTCTCCAGTGTCTCTCGGCACTGCCCCATAATCAGCTGCAAACAGGCCCCCAAGGAGAGCTCTGTCCCATTCACCAGAGGTAGAAAGGGCCCCTCACGTGGGGGCATGAGACAGGGAGAGATGGACGCTGGAACAGGGGTCTTGCCACAGACGTGGGATCCTCACCTTTAGGGGTCTGTCGATGCGCCGGCGCAGAGCCCGCAGCCAGTGCGCCAGGCCTGAATAATGGCACATGTGCGGCGGCAGGAACGGCAGCTTCTTGCTCAGCTCCTTGTTGACCAGGGAGAGCTCTCGGTTAAACAGCATGTAGACGTCCACGGCTTTCTTGTCAAAGGTGCGCTTGATGGCCTGGGGGAGGGAAGAGGCCAGCGGAGCCCCACAGGGGTGTGAGGCGCTGGGCCAAAGCCACTAGCCCACGCAATGCAGCAGCTGCACCAGCAACCCACTCCCCATCTAGGGGCTGGTCCCCCCAACTTCCCTGGAAGATGCACTCGTTGACATAACCTGTCAATACCCCCGTACTCCCCAGCTAACCAGTCTGGGAGCAGCCCTCCCACAGCTCACAACAAGCCTGCACCCCCTGACGGCCATGTCTGAGAACTGCCCCCACTCAGAACCACCTGGTCCAGAGGCTGTTCCCCACGGACACCCCAATCTCCCCTATTCCAGGAGCTTCCAAACTTCCCAGCTAGCCAGTCAATAGCTGGCTTGGAGTTTGGCATCTGTGTCTGGAAAGGTTACTCGTCTTCGGGACACAGTGCTCTGCCAGGGTCCTGGCACCGGCCCCGTACCTCTCGTGCGGAGAGGTGGTGGAAGATGTCCTGGATCTCCACGCCATGCTCCACGTCCCGCACCGTCTCGAAGGCCGAGGTGATCAGGTTTTGGGTCATCACCTCCAGGTCTTTGACGCCAGAGCGGAACCTAGCATGTCAGGGCGGCGGGAAGGGAAACAGCAAACAGAGGACACAAATTCACCCCCACCTTGCTGGGACAACACCCCCCCCCCCCCCAACAGGCCGTGTCTCCACTTTTCCCAGCATGCCTACCACTCACACAGTCTCGCCCCCTGCAACGTATCGCCCCCACCCAGGAGTCGACTCCCTGTCCCCCTGTCCACTCATCCACCATCCCTTGCTCTGTGACAGCGGATCCGTCTGTAACCTCCTGCCCTCTCGACCTGACGATACGGAGGGAGTGCCTCTGTGACACGGAGCTGACTCCGTTCTTCCACTGCTGGCCACGGGGGTAGGAAATGGGGCCAATCCGTCCCTGCCAGCTCAGGCCCCTGCCAATGCTCTTAGTCCAGGCCTGACCCATGCAGTCTCAGCACACTGGGCTGACCCCCATGCCCACTGCGAGAGCTGCCAGAGGGGGAAGACTCTGCCACCGGGGCCTGCGAGCCAAGGGCCCCCTCTCACCGGTTAAAATCCTCGTGCCAGAACGTGTTCTTCACGTCCAGGATCCCCCCCTTCATGTTCCGCAGGGTGTGCAGGTGCTTCTGAAAGGTCTCCTCTATTTCCAGCAGGTTCCGGGTCATCTGGGGACCCCGGTGCCCAAAGAAACAGGGCAGTGGGGTCTGCTTCCCGTCCTCCCAGCGGGCGAAGTGCTGCTGGCAGTCGCAAACCTGTTGGCAAGTGCACCGCCGTGTTATCGGGTTTGCCTTCCCATTGCTCGGCATGAATCCCACCCTCACCCCCATTGACCGGCTGCGGACACATTTCTAGGCTGTGGGAGCACCTAGTGGCTGCTGGGAGATGTAGTTCAACCCCATCCCATCTTGGCAGGGCAGCCACCCACCCTCATGTTATTATCGTTATCTATATAATAAGACTCCAGGGTTGTCACCCGTCTGTGTGTCACTCTGGAGCCTTGAATGTCTGTTGAGTCAGTGAGGAGGGATGGAAACACCTACAAACATGCTTGGGAGCTCTTGCTGTTCAGAATATCACCAGGTTCAACCATCACTGGGGTTTGCCGTCTGCTACCGCCCAGTTTTTAAGGTCCCAGCTATTCTGACTTTATGAATTACACCCGTGCAAAGCAAGGCATGTATCTGCCATGCCCAGAGTCCGTGATATCAACCAAACATCTGTCAGGGAAGGTCTAGGGTGCAGAGGTGGCCCTTGAGTGCAGGGAACCGGACTGGAGGACCTCTCCAGGTCCCTTCCAGTCCTACAGGTCTATGATTCAACCACCACCCTTACTTTACAGCTAATTTGCATGCAACAATTTAATTGGCTGTATGAGACACATAGTGGATTCCTTGGCCCAACTGCCACACCCATGTGACAGCCCAGGCTTTCAGCTACTCATTTATCATAGAATATCAGGGTTGGAAGGGACCTCAGGAGGTATCTAGTCCAACCCCCTGCTCAAAGCAGGGCCAATCCCCAGACAGATTTTTGCCCCAAATCCCTAAATGGCCCCCTCAAGGACTGAACTCACAACCCTGGGTTTAGCAGGCCAATGCTCAAACCACTGCACCTAGGAGCTCCGGGCACATCCTAGGACCCCACTGTGCTTAGGTGCTCTGCAGCCAAGAACAAAAAAGACAGTCCCTCTCCCAAAGATCTTACAATGTAAAGCCACAGGTAAAGTCTACACTAGGAAATTAGGTCACTAGGACAACTCAGAGGTGTGAAAAATCCACACCTCTGAGCACCGGAATTAAACCGGCCTAACCCCAGTGTAGACAGAATTCTCCCTTCAAGCTAGCTACCCTCTCTCGGTGAGGGGGAGCGTCTGCGCCGACTGGAGAACCCTTCCCACCAGCATAGGTAGCATCTTCACCGAAGTACCGCTGCAGAGTTTGAAGTGTAGCCAAGCGCTGGGGCTGCCTGAGTCTGCAGAACAAGGCGGGCGCCAGGACCACATGCACGATGTGCTGCTGTTGCATGCGCTGCGGGGAAGGAGCGTCTGCCCCAGTTGCCCACACATCCCCACCAGAATGGGGCACTGTCGTGAAAGCTACCTGGAGTGGCAGGGACGACCAGACACTCTGAAAACTCCAGCTGATGCAGAAGGCTGCGTTCCCACCATCACCCGGGCTGGCTACCTCCTTGGTGAGGCTCCCCACTGTGACATAGGGCTGGGTACCTCCCGCGCAGCTCCCCACATCACGCTCTTGTGCTTTCGGTGTGGGGAGCGTTTGATGCCAGACTGATCACTACACAGCACCTGCTACTTGTCTCAGGCACGGTACGAACCGCTGAGCGCCAAACCGCTCTGTCATGGAAACAGATGGATTTGTCCTGCTGCACCTGAGAGCAGCCGTTGGCTCCAAGTAAATGAAACACCAGTAATTGTCAGGCTGAGATGCAGCCTCCTCTCACGACGACGGCAGGGGGCCAATGCTGCAGGGAGATTATCATCCCAGGCCACGTCCCTAGTCCTGTCACCGCAAGGGGGGAACCACGTGCCGCTGCCACGTACCTCCAGGAGGTCTTTGCAGCGCTGAACGAAGGCGTCCACTTGGGCGAAGATGCTCGTCTGGTCCAGGACCCAGCCTTTCCCGGAAAGCCTGTTAGAAGTGCGGAAGGAGAAAAGGTTTGTCATGCCCCACGGCCGCCTCAGAGGCAGGCACCGAGATGGGGAGTAGATTCTCCTGGGTGGGCATGTTAGCTCCGTCACTTCTCATAGGCAGCAGCAGGTCTATCGTCCAGGGCCCTGCAGAGAAGGCAGAGCCGCGCCCTGGGGACAGAAGGCAGTGCCCTGCTGGCACAAGGGATAGGAATGTCACCCAAGCATAGGCGCCGACTCCGTGGGTGCTCCGGGGCTGGAGCACTCACGGAAAAAAATTGGTGGGTGCTCAGCACCCACCGGCAGCTCCCCGCCCCGCCCCGCCCCCCCTGCTCCAGCTTACCTCTGCCTCCTCCGCGAGCGTGCCGCCGCGTCCTGCTTCTCCCCCCTCCCTCCCAGCACTTGTGCCGCGAAACAGCTGATTCGCGGGGCGGGGAGGAGGGAGAACGCGGCGCGCTGGGGGAAGAGGCGAGGCTGGGGCAGGGGTTTGGGGGAGGGATCCAATAGGGGCAGGGAGTGGGCGGAGTTAGGGCAGGGACTTTGGAGATGGGGGCGGGGCCAGGGGCGTTGGGAAAGGGGCGGGGGCACCTACTGGCGCTGGAGAAAGTTGGCGCCTATACACCCAAGAGTTTCCTCGCTCACAGACCTCAGGCTCTGGGGTCTGGGATGTGACTCCCAGGATTTTGCACACGGGGGGGGAGGGATAGCTCAGTGGTATGAGCACTGGCCTGCTAAACCCAGGGTGCTGAGTTCCATCCTTGAGGGGGCCCATTTGGGGATTGGTCCTGCTTTGAGCAGGGGGGTTGGACTAGATACCTCCTGAGGTCCCGTCCAACCCTGATCGTCTATGAAATGCATGCTATTTGAATTGAGAATCCGCCCCCAAAGGGCACATCAAGCCTGCAGACCCTCTCAAGAGCGCCCCAGGAAAGAATGGGAGAGCTCACAGCCTTTGAGGTGCCCCAGAATCTCTTCCCACTGACAGGGCTGTAGGAAAACCCCGGGGCCTTATCCTACCCAGGAGCTCTGGGGAGATCACAGACCCTGAGAGCAAAGCTTGAGTACCTAATCCCCACTCAGCTGTATTTGCCTGGCTTGCGCGCTAATGTCTTTGTCTTATAAAATATTGATCCAGCCCGACAAAGCTGAACCTGAAGCCGACAAGTAACACTTAGGCTTAATTGTCAAGGACCAGGCGCCCACTTAAACATCCCTAATCATAATGATAGATTCTGGTTTCTACAGCTCAGGAGAAGCAGGGAAGGAAGACTGGAGCCAGTCAGAAGGGGCTGGGGACTGGGACACGGGGCCTTTCCCATCCAGCTCACTGGTTCCACTCATCCCCATCTCCCAGCCACCGAGCGGATTTCAGTTTGTCCCTAGTGGGCTGCACGTTTCTGGCCCACCTTTTGGCAGTCTGGGCAAGGTCCCAAGAACTGAACAGGCCACCCAGACTGACATCAGGGCTGCAGCAGGGAGGGGGAAGACAATACCCAGGTGGTCCCCACTCTGGGGACATCCAGAGGAGTCGCTAATCTGGGCTCTTTCACGCATTCCCTTTACATCCTTCCGCTGGTTCTGCAGGGCGCAGGCTGTCCCGCTGCCCACCTGTTGTGCATCTGAGCTGCGTACAGGTAACAATCCTTCCAGGCGTTCATACACGAGATACAGTCGTGGAGCGACTGTCTGCTGGATACCACGTAACCCTCAAAAATCCGGTCCAGGGAAATGTCTTGGCAACACATCAGGATAATTTTGTTGCTCATCTAAGGAGAAATGATTCAAGGGTCAGCACAGCTCTGCCTGGGACTCTTAAAGTAAACAAAGACTCTTCCTGGGCAATCATTCTTAGCAATAACGAGTCCAGCTCTCCATGAAGTTCAATGGCAACACACATCAGAGTGACGGGAAGAAATGATTTGGGGCAGAGGATAATTAACCTGAGGAACTCGCTGCCACTAGATATAACTGAGGCAGGGAGCTTGGTAAAGTTCAAAGCCAGAGGAGACTAAGAATAGTCCCTAGGTGGGCTCCATCGCATCCCTGCTCTAACCAAGTAGACCCCACTCTCCTCCCAG
Source organism: Emys orbicularis (assembly GCF_028017835.1). Classification (NCBI taxonomy): domain Eukaryota; kingdom Metazoa; phylum Chordata; order Testudines; family Emydidae; genus Emys; species Emys orbicularis. Next base: position 2,251,625 of record NC_088697.1, on the reverse strand, counting down.
AGCCGGGGAGAGAAACCAGGAGTCCTGACTCCCAGCCCCCCCTGCTCTAACCACTAGCCCCCACTCCCCTTCCCTCCCAGAGCCAGAGAGAGAACCCAGTAGTCCTGACTCCCAGCCCCCTGATCTAACCACTAGCCCCCATTCCCCTCCCACAGCCAGAGATAAGACCCAGGAGTCCTGGCTCCCAGCCCCCTGCTCTAACCACTAGCCCCCACTCCCCTCCCAGAGCCAGAGAGAGAACCCAGGAGTCCTGACTCCCAGCCCCCCCTGTTCTAACCACTAGCCCCCACTCCCCTCCCACAGCCAGAGATAAAACCCAGGAGTCCTGGCTCCCAGCCTCTGCTCTGACCACTAGACCCCACTCCCCTCCCAGAGCCAGGGAGAGAACCCAGGAGTCCTGGCTCCCAGCCCCCCCGCTCTAACCACTAGACCCCACTCCCCTGCCACAGCCAGAGATAGAACCCAGGAGTCCTGGCTCCCAGCCCCCCCCCCTTGCTCTAACCCACTAGCCCCCCACCTTTCGGAAGAGGGCTGTGATTCTCTCTCTGGTATTGTAGTATGGGGAGTTGACCCATATGATGCGGACGAGGCTGATGAGGTGGGGCAGCTTGTCAGGGATGTCTTTGGGCCGCAGCGTGGACAGCTCCTGGAACGGCTCTTTCAGGATGGAAAGGAAGTGGAGGTTCGACTGCGCTTGCTCAGACCCATCCTGCAAAGCAATCACCGAGGGGGAGAGAAAAAGGACTCATCTCACCCGGGTTTCTAGCAGGCGGGCTAATCCTGAGGACCCAGGGCTAGTGGGCTCCGAGTGAAAGCAGGACGCTCGGCCTGCAGGGTTCCAAGGCCCAAGTTAGACTCTCGAGGTCTTTTCGGTTCCTGCACCGAAGTAAAACTGCATTCCCTCTCCAGGGCTTGAGGGACATCGGCCGAGCTGTGTGCGCAGAGCCCCGGACTGGACCAGGAGCAGTGCATGTACAGATGGGGGTTACTGTAGGGATCCCCTCCCTTTCATGAGCCAACATTCGGCACATGTTTTTACAAAGTGGGACCCAGCTCTGGTCCACTCCTCCCCGCTCAGCCGGGCCCTGTCTCCACCCCTACCTGTATCTGTCTGGCAAGCCTCTGGAAGGGTGCCACGTAGGAGGACTTGGAGAGCAGCAGGATGGACTCGATGTGCGTCACTCCCTGCCTGCATAGCTGTTTGCTGATCTCAGACAGGTCGGTGCAGCGGTTCGTCCAGAACTCAATCTCCTCCAGCGGCCCCGTGCTCTCCCTGCTCTCCACCGCCTCCTGCGCTCGCAGCACCTCCTTGATCTGCCGCGTCCAGTGGATCATGGAAGCTGGAACAAAGAGTCAGATGAGGCCGAAGGCGTTAGGGGTTTAGACATCGCTGATTTTAATGGGCGCTAAATACCTTTCTAGCTCTGGGCTTTAGCGCCCAGGACTGTCTGACAGGGTGTGAGAAGCGTTAAGGTTAAGGTTGAGGATTTTCCTTTCTGTTTCTCCGCCCTGGCATGATAGGGACATTCCACTGTGGTGCCGAATAATGGACCCCGGTGGAATGTGGTTTGAGCAAAGGAATGGGGCATCTGGACGCCGGGATTCTGTTTGCAGCTCTGGGCGGGGAACGCGGCCTGGTGATTAGAAACGGGGGCTAAAATTCAGGACTCCTGCGTTCTAACCCACGTCAGCTCTCTGGCCTCCTGTTTCCCTCTCTGCGAACTGCAGGCGATGATATCTCCCTACTTCAGAGGCGGGTTGTGAAGCTAAATTTTTCATTAGTGTCAAGAATGTGATTCATAAATGCCCAGGGAGCAAAGCTGGGGGGGTGGGGGGGGTGCTATTCTAGTATCACTGCTGTGATCCAAAACACACTGTAAAACAGATAGAAACTGCCGTAACAAGCTCCTCTTCACCCCAGGTGCAGCTGCAGAAAGCTGAGCAGAGCGGTATCGCAAAGACGAGGGGACCTACGTGGGCGAACCCTAGAGGAGATTCGCTGCACCCCAGGCAGAGCGCCGAAAGGTGCCGGATACGTGAGTGCACCGAACTAGGAAGTAACCCAAGTAACTGACCAGATGGCAGCAGAAGGAAAAAGTTTATTTGAACTCAATTAACTACACTTGCGACTTCCCCCCTTCCACAGAGTGGAAGCTGCTAATAGTCACAGTGCGCCAATCGAAGAGTTAGGAGCCCAGGATGAGAGCAGCAATCTCGGCACCAAATTATAGGGATAAGATAATCACGCAGCCCGGCCATTAGAATAGCCAGGCATCGCTAAGTACTTGATAACAGCGAAGACGTAGTCATAATGGAAGCTACCCCCAAGGTGTCCAATTGGATGTTTCACCCAGACACATATTGCCAGGCATAATAGCTGGCCCTGCAAAGATTTTAGTGGGGACTGTGCTGGGTTTTGTGGAACACACAGTCCTTCTCATTATGGGCCATTCATGTCCACTGCATACCCTCCGCGTCTCCTTAGCAGTGGGAGTTTGTTCATGGTTCAAAAGAAACATGGGCAGGGGACACTTTTCAGGGACATATTTAACTTTTGTCAAATCTCAGATCAAACGTGTTCTTGGGTTTTATAACATTAACATTGCAATGGAATCAATGAGAAATCAGCTCCCTCGACCCAAACTCAATTCTTTTGACTAAAAGAAAGACACAGGGTATCTCGGGACGCACATATCTGCAAATGGGGCCCGCCTTGGCCAGACAAGAAGTCCTGTTCACGTCACTGGCACCGCTTGCATTAGGAACAATAGGGGAATTTAGCCACTGACGAGCCAAATCCAAGCATAGTTTTCGCTTTATTACTTATAATCAAGACATATTGCATAAATAATTCAATCTACAGCTTTTGACTTGTCCTGAGCGATCCATTCAATTGAATTTGCGTATACAGTAACAGAAGACTCAAACCAAGTCCCTCGAGCCCAGTATCCTGTCTCTGACAGTGGCCAAGATCAGATGCTACAAAGGAAGGTGCAAAAATCCCTCTAAATAGGCAATTATGGAATAATCTCCCCGTAGAGGACGTTTCGGTGTCCTGAAACATGAGATTGTATAGCTCTTATACATGTTTTATGCTATTTAATGTAACCGTAGAGGGTCTCGTTAGCCATAGAAATGTCAAATCCTTTTGAAATTCAGCAGAACTTAATGGGCCCAACGAGATACTGGGCCAGTGAGTTCCACAGTGGAATTACACGTTGTGGACATATAGTGCCCAATGGGTTACTGCTCAGTTTCACTGGATGTCTCTTCCCTCAGCACTACAGTGCCGTGAGGCTATAGATACGTTAGACAGGCCAGGTAAAGCACTACATACAATGTACTTGAGGAAAGCTACACCACCACCAGATTGATCATCAAAACACACGTAGCTATATAACAAATGAGCCTGGCTGGCGTTCCAGCTGCCTGCGGGTTGCTCGGGATAAGGGTGGAGGGACACGGGCTGCGGGAGGGAGGGAGATCAGGGCGAGAAGGGAGCTGATGAGAGCCACGCAGATGAGGAGCTGAATCATTTAACTGCTTTTTCCGGTTTGCATTGGTGGGATACGCAGCCAGTGCTGAGAGAGAACGGTTTTCGTGGGGGATAGAGGGTATACATGCTCGCTTTATGTAGCAGCCGCACCATTATAATTAACTTGAAGTTATTAATTATTATGAATTATTTCAATTAGAGTAGTGCCTACAGGCCCCATCGGGGAGCAGGATTCCATTGTTCTAGCTGCTGTGTTTTTCTGTGTCGGGTGCAGCACTTGAGCCTGCAAATATTCACACGGGAGTAAATATCCTAACTATATAAATGGACCACTCGTGTGAATGAAGTGACGCGTGTCAAACTGAACACCCATGGACTTGGGGCTTAGACTGTCACTTCCCGGCTTTCCTCTAGGGCCCTGAGCCAGCAATCTGAGCCGTGCAGAGAGCCCTCTGCGCTCGGGGGGGGGGGAGCCCCATTCATTTCAATGGGACTCCACACGGGCGTAATGGTAAGCGGATCCGAGTGCAAATGCAGTGCTGGTGCTTAATAAAGCTCGTGCCCCGAGGAGCTCTTGATGCCAACCAGCAGAGGGGTCCATAGGGGTACAGAGCCCCCCTGACTTCACCGCAGAATGTCAGGTAAGGTCTCTAACGAATCTCCATGCTGCCCTGGCTAGCGTCACCACTGGGAGAGGTATGCACGGCAAATCCGTGAGGAGTTCCGTACACATGCTGAAAAGGATGTTCTCTGGGTCTTGTGAGTTAAAGGCAGGTTACCCTGCCTGGAGACACATTTCCCCCAGCAGGCAGGAGACACTTATCTCCTAGTGGGGCAGGAAGGCATTGTGTAGCATACAATAGAAGTTGATTTGCATACTGGGTCAAATACTAATGAAGAGTTAGTGGAGACTTGAGAAGGAAAGTAAGAGGCAGATGTAAACAGTGCGGGGAGGGGGGGAGACACCCTGTTCTTCAAGTGAAGATCAAAAGGTCTGGTTTAGTACAAAAGGGGTGCAGATAAACCCCCACTGAGGAAGTCAACTAACCATGGGTTTACTTCAGGAGGCTTGGCTGAAAATTCTAGGAAGAGGGCTTGGGGAAGCTACTTTCTAGGGAAACCAGGGAATTGTGACTAAGTGGGACTGTTCTTAATGTTCTCTCTGAATATTGTGTGGGTGCCTCAGTTTCCTCTATGCAGTTCTTAAGTATCTAGGTGGTGGGATAAGGGGGTGTGATTGTTGCAGAGCCCGAGAGGGCCCGTGCGATGGTGTCTGCACAGAGAATGTCTCCTGGCCACTGATGGCCTGGGCCCCTCCTCTGCAAAGGTGCCAACTGAAGGTGTTGGAGAACAAAGCGTTCAGGTGACCTCCTGGCCCGGGAAAGAGACCAAGGCAGAGGAGGGGCTGGAGCCTTACAGTTTGGAGCTGGCTGTGGAAGGGGAGGGAAGCCCAGACTGGGATCCCTGGCCCCCAATATGGACCTGACTGAGGGGGTCCTGTTGTCTGTACCTGCAAGCTCGGTTTTGGACCGTGTTCCTGTCGTCTAATAAACCTTCTGCCTTACTGGCTGGCTGAGAGTCATGTTGAATCGCAGGAAGCCAGGGGTGCAGGGCCTCGTCTCCCCCACACTTCTTGACAGGAATATCTTGGGAGTTAAAGGTATGCACTAAAAACTGTGCTATGGTTTTGTTGTATATGTAACCATTTGTTTCCAGCATTCTTGCTTTCTCTCATTTGCATCTCTGTTCTTTGATCATAAACTAATTCTTGCTTTCACTATAAACATATCCAAGTGGTATACGTGAAGCAACTTGGCGATCTGACGTTGAATCTCCCAGACTGGTGTGTGCGAGTCCTTTAGCACACCTGAGAGCTGGGTGAGCGTTCGGTGAATGGGTGCTGGGAACTCCACAGCGATGCTCAGTTGGCGTGCGCCTACTGCTAACCTGTGCAGAGAAAGCGAGCCCGGCGGGGGCCCGGAAGGTGGAACGATCAAAGGCATTTGATGGTCTGTCTCCTGCTCTCTTTGGGTGATCTTTTTTGAGTGCTCCCCAATTTTTCTAGCGTCACTAACCCTTCCCCCCACAAAGTTCTGGCTGGGGACTAGTCAGGCATCCCTTTGCCACAAGTCAATACCAGAAAAGTTATTTTAACCGCACCAGTCATGAATAAACAGAGCGCTTTCCCCTCCCACTCGGAACCCACATGGCAGGGCCTGGACTGATCCTGCCCAGCCTCACATCCTCCAAGGTCATGAAATCAAGGCCCACTTTATGCCCTGATGCCCGGGAGAGGCACCTGAGGACAGTGCAGCGAGTCTGTCCCCAGGTTCTGGGGAATGCAGAGTCCCGCCACGGAGCCGCCCCAGCTGGTCTCGCCTCTGCCTAAAACTTTTTACTGCCTGATGGCCACCAGCTCCTTGAAGACTATCTAAAGTGAAAGCAATAACCCTGCCAAAGGATCCTCTGTGCTCCGCCGAGCCTCTCAGAAATTGGGAATGATGGATGCAGCTCATATGCTGCTGGAGGTTAATTCACTTAGACTCCACGCACTGCGATTCTCACCGGCTCCTCTGTGGAGTTTATCCCGCCACCCAGCCCCTTTCCCATTACATCGATCCCGTTATTGCTCCCCTCTCCCAGGCCAGGCAGCACGACGCCCCCCCGAGAGCCAGGCTGGGGAGTTACTCACTTTCCAGTCTCTGAACCAGTGCTTTGTCCTTCACTACCACTTCGGGCTTCATGCTCAGGGCTTCAATGGGGATGTAGAGCACCGTGCGGCCCTTCATTTTCGAACGGGTATCTGGAGAAGGGAGAGACAGATGGAGTGCTGGGACACAATCAAACCCTCTCTCTGGGTCCTCTCTCCTGCATTGGCTTTGGGGCTGGGGGGCAGAAGAGGGTTTATTTTCTCAGAGGAATCGGAGAATGGCACACGGGGCCTTTCACCTCTAGGGACCAGCTCCAATCAGGGAACGCTGGCTGGCTCAAAGAGGGTCAGTGAATGGGATACGAAGCCTTTCACCACTAAGGACCAATTCCACCCTGGCCCTCGGTCAGTGGTGACAATGATGAAGCGGGTGAGGTAGGACCTTCGGCTCTGTGGAGCTCAAAGGCTTGTCTCAGAAACTGGTCCAACAAAAGATATTACTTCACCCACCTTGTGTCTCTCATATGCTGGGACCAACACACACTGCAAACAACAGTGGTGCCAAACTCATTCTCCTCTGAAGGCCGGAAATCATAGAAGATCAGGGTTGGAAGGGACCTCAGGAGGTATCTAGTTCAACCCCCTGCTCAAAGCAGGACCAATCCCCAACTAAATCATTAATGGCACTGTGCAAAATCCTGCCGAGCACCCCGTTTTCTACTGGGGACATCATCGGAGTCTCCGGAATAGGAGAGCCCAGAGCAAGCCAACAAGTGTGTAACAAGAAACTGGCCATCCTGGTGGAGAGAACCAGCACTGCGAGGCAGCTCAGAGGGAGAGGGCATCGCTCACTCTACCTGTGAGAGAGGTCATGAAGTGGTATATTTCCGAGAAGAATTCGTTCTTGATGCTCTCGGGCCAATTGGTGTTGTGGAAGAGGCGGGGGAGGAAGACACTATTGAGAATTTGCACGAGGGAATCAATGTAGGGTCTCCGGACGGTGCCAAATTGCACTGTCTTCTGGAAATTCTCGGCGGTGATCTCGGCATTCTCATGGCGGATGAAGTAGGTGAGCTGTTTCTGCTCCTGTGATGAACAGCCAATGACAGGGTGAGGTTAATTAGCAGCAGGCTTTGCTGTATCTATGGGGAATGTATCTATGGGGAATGCATCTATGGAGAATGCGTCTTGTCCCCACACCCAACACGCAGAGTTAAAGCAATGGGCCGTAGGTTTGAAACATAATCAGAGCAAGGAAATGATAGTCATGAACAAGATACGATGAGCTGGCCTGGCTTCTGCACCTCTCTTACCTGTTAGAATTCCCTGAGCATCTCAGCCAACGAGTGAATAAAGGAGAACGGGCTGACATCATGTATTTAGCATTTCAAAAAGCTTTAGGCAAAACCCGTCCCAAAAGGCTTTTAAGGAAACTAAGGCCCGGAGCCTGCAAACATTTATGCGCGTGCTTAATTTTATGAATGTGATGAGCATGCCATGGAAGATACCATGCTGAACCACCAGGTTCCCCTCAACATCCCCTGCAGCACAGCGCCCCCTAGAGCTGGGACATTAGGATCAGCAATAACTCATAGGGGAGAACTAGTCCCAAACCTGGTTAGCTCACGAGGCCAATAGGATGACAGCACAAACTGATACGACTGCAGCCCCTCCACGGGAACTCTTGTAGGATCTAGGCAGCATGGTGCCAAACAAACCTGATGTGGCATGGTCTGCTCAACCTTCAGTCCAGCAAACTCATCTATGTAGACGACGAGCAATTGCTTACTGACATCCTTCAGAAAGAGATCCAGGGTTGCAGCATGCTCTTCTGTCCACATGTCATCCCTTAGGCCGCTCAGGACCACCCGGCTTCGGATGCAGGGTTTCTGGGGAAAGAGGACAGGACAGTGACAGCCTTAGCAAAGCCAAGGAGAGATGAGGCAGTGGTTTCTGTGAGATGGACACCGGCTTCTCTCCGAACTGGACTGAAACATACAGACATGGCCTTCCCATTTCACAGAGCGGGCCTGAGAATGCCCATCAAATGAGAGTGGATTCTCCTCCGCACCAACCTGCACTGCATTGGGATTGGATACCAGAAAGTGAAAGCCTCCTGATCTCATTACAAATCCTCATTAGCCAATCGCTGTCCCCTGAGGCCCCGCAGGAATGTATAGGAGAGGCTAATTTGTCAAAGTAGTTGAAGGACAATCAAAGCTTCCATAGCTTTCTGGGCTAGGCTGTTAGGCAACCTGATTCCTGCTGGGGAGGAGAAGGTAAGAGACAATAAAGAGCCAAAATGTAAGGAATGAAAGCAGCAAATTCTGAGCTGGGCAGAGCAGCTGTTTGGGTTTGGAAGGGTTTTTTTAGAACAGACATTAAGCCTTGTCTCCATTTCTCATTCTCAGGAGCGTCGAAAGAAAACCTGGGAATTAGGATCAAATTGAGGTAACATCTGGCATGAAAGTTTAGAGCCAGATGTTACCTGCATTAATGTGACAAAACTCGATTCTGTGCCACCCTCCTTCCTTCTATCCTTTCTGTTCGGGGCTCTGAGTGAGGAGCCATCGGGGCTGGGAGGCGCCTGATGGCAGGTGAGAACACAGTTCAGAAACGGCATTGCATCCAATCCCTCCGTGTGACTGATCGGAGAGGGGAGGATGGATTAATGTTCATTGCCAGTAATCATCATCAGAATCACTTACGGGGCCATCAAATCTGGAAGAGCTTTGCAGCGTGAAATGCAACACTCGGAAGGGGGAACGAGGCAGCCATTTCACCGTTCCACAGGGAGTTTGAGACAGAAAATGAAGGTGGATTCCACATCCAACTGCAGTGGCAGCGGGGAATTTAGAGCGGTAAAATGGGATCACCTGAGCTGGAAGCTGGCCAGGACATCAAGATAACATATTAGTCGTTCCATGTATAGGAAAGTCTTGTATTTGATGGCCGTCCTTTCTCACCCCAGCCCCATCATGGAGGCTGCATCATCCTTTCGTGATATTACGGAAAGGGAATGTCATATGCATGAGTGACACAATGGCCCACAAAGCACATCGGGGCCCTCTGACCTACCAGATCCACCTCTTTTTCCTCTGGGATGGTGACTGCAACCATGTCTGCCTCACCTTCTCCCCCGCCATTGCAAGGTCCGAGAGGACTGATTCCTTGGAGAAGACAAAATGTAAAGACACAAAAAATAAGGGGCTCTTCTCTGAGCCTTGACACTTTCCCCCTCCTTTAATGACTAGTGAGTTTAGCACGGGTGGAAGGTGTCAACTCGACAGGCCCTGGAGAATGAATCATAGAAATGTAGGACTGGAAGAGACCTCAGCAGGTCATCTAAGTCCAGTCCTCTGCATTATTCTAGACCACCCTGACAGGTGGTTGTCTAACCTGTTCTTAAAAACCTCCAGACAGAGATTCCACAACCTCCCTAGGTAATTTGTTTCAGTGCTTAATTAGGAAAAATTTCCTAACTGGAAGGGTAATCTCCCTTGCTACAATTTAAACCCATTACTTCTTGTCCTGTCCTCAGTGGATAAGGAGAACAATTTATCACCCTCGTCTTTATAACCACCCTTGACGTAGGTGAAGACCCCTCTCAGTCTTCTCTTCTCCAGACTAAACAAACCTGATTTTTTCACTCTTTCCTCAAAGGTCATGTTTTCTAGACCTTTCATCATTTTTGTTGCTCTCCTCTGGACTTTCTCCAATCTTTCCCGAAGTTTGGACACTGTACTACAGCTGAGGCCTTATCAGTGCTGACTAGGGTGACCAGATAGCAAGTGTAAAAAATCAGGACGGGGTGGGGGGGTAATAGGAGCCAATATAAAAAAAAGCCCCAAATATCGGGACTGTCCCTATAAAATCGGGACATCTGGTCACCATAGTGCTGACTACCGTGGAAGAATTACTTCTCACCCCTTGCTTACAATACTCCTGCTAATACATCCCAGAACGAGGTTTGCTTTTTTTTGCAACAGTATTACCTGGCTGACTCATATTTAGCTTGTGATCACCTATAGCCCCTAGATCAGGGGTAGCCAACCTGAGCCTGAGAAGGAGCCAGAATTTACCAATGTACATTGCCAAAGAGCCACAGTAATACATCAGCAGCCCCCACATCAGCTCCCCCACCCTGCTCCCAGCACCTCCCACCCACCGGCAGCCCCGCGATCAGCACCTCTCCCTCCCTCCCGATCAGCTGTTTTGCGGCGTGCAGGAGGCTCTGGTGGGGGGAGGAGCAAGGGCACGGCAGGCTGAGGGGAGGGAGCGGGAAGGGGTGGAGTGGGGGCAGGGCCTGTGGTAGAGCCAGGGGTTGAGCACATTGGAAAAATGGCGCCTATAGCTCCAGCCCCGGAGTTGATGCCTATACAAGAAGCCGCATATTAACTTCTGAAGAGCCGCATGTGGCTCCGAAGCCACAGGTTGGCCACCCCTGGCCAACATCTTTTTCCGCAGTACTCCTTCCTAGGCAGTCATTTCCCCTTTTGTATTTGTGCAATTGATTGTGCCTTCCTAAGTGGAGTACTTTGCATTTGTCCTTACTGAATTTCATCCTATTTATTTCAGACCATGTCTCCAGTTTGACCAGATCATTTTGAATTCTAATTCTGTCCTCCAAAGCGTTTGCAACCCCTCCCAGCTGGGTATCATCCACAAACCTTATAAGTGTCCTCTGTGCCACTCCCAAATCATTTATAAAGACATTGAACAGAAGACCCAGGACAGATCCATGCAGGACCCCACTTGATTTCCCCGGCCAGCTTGACTGTGAACCGTTGATAACTACTTTCTGAGTACAGTTTTCCACCAGTTGTGCACCCACCTTGCAGTAGGTTCATCTAGGCTATATTTCCCTAGTTTGCTTATGACAAAGTCATGAGAATCAAAATCCTTACTAAAGCCAAGCTGCAGCGCATCTCCTGCTCTCCCACATCCACAAGGCTTTTCACCCAGTCCAAGAAAGATATTCTCTCTGTGTATCCCCAGAGCTGGAGGCAAGGGACGCTTATGTCCCCTCTCCAAAGAGCTTTACTGTGAAGGGGCCAACGAGGACATCTATTAGTACTAGTTGCTATGAGGTTTTACCCGTGTGGCTGGTACTAGGAACTGGACTCAAACTCCTACATAATTACACACAGGGGCCCCGGAATCACAGAATATCAGGGTTGGAAGGGACCTCAGGAGGTATCTAGTCCAACCCCCTGCTCAAAGCAGGACCAATCCCCAACTAAATCATCCCAGCCAGGGCTTTGTCAAGCCAGGCCTTAAAAACCTCTAAGGAAGGAGATTCCACCACCTCCCTAGGTAACCCATTCCAGTGCTTCACCACCCTCCTAGTGAAAAAGATTTTCCTAATATCCAACCTACACCTCCCCCACTGCAACTTGAGACCATTACTCCTTGTTCTGTCTTCTGGTACCACTGAGAACAGTCTAGATCCAGATCCAGATCTAGATCCAGAATGGCTGCCAGAGGGGAGCACTCAGTCACCACTGAGCCACCTTGGAAGTGGTGCCTTCGAGCTGAAAGCCTCGGTATCCTATTCCCCGATCTTGTGAAGCAACCCATTCGCCCTGACCTGAGGCCAAACTGGAACCAGCGCCCTCGATATGAAAGACCCAGTGTCCCATTCCCTGAGCCAGCCAGCCAGTCCCCATCAACCGGAAGCCAAATTGGAACTGGTGCCCTAGATATGAAAGTCCCCATTATCCCATTCCCCAAACCCCTGAGCACAACAAAACAGCTTCATTAGTAACCGACTATTCCATTGTCATGGCACATGGAAAGAGAGAGGAGGAAAAGGAAACAGGGCTGTAAGAAGAGATGAAGGCTCATGGATTTTGGAGCACTTTGTGATGAGGGTTCCTAAAGCACCGTGAGCCTCCCTCGAGCCGAGTGACAAGGCCGCCTCCTGAGCCTTTCTAACACATTAGGTTACGGAAGCGTGACGTACAGCTAAATGTTTCTGTTCCTGAACGTCGGCACTACGAATGCGACACCCTGTAAACCCAGCAGAGAGGGACCTCGGGGACACTTACAATGTTGTCATGAAGCGTGACAAATTAACCGTCAAGCTGAAACAGAAATGCTCGAATATCAACTCTTTAAATTAACTGTCCCCCACCCCCACCCCCTGCTCCTCAAATCAAACGCAGTGGGACACGCCACTGCCCATAACGAGCCATCATTTGTGTTTCAATTACACCAGCATCCAGAGTGAGGCACCCTCTGCTCAGAGCGAGGGAATGAAGAACAGTCGCCTTCTGATTGGCCACGAATACTTTTCCTTTATATGAAACTGTTAACAAGCGAATTTATGGGTTGGTGAAAGGTGCCAGCTTGGCCTTCCCCGGACATGGAGTCCTTCATTTATCACCAAAGCGGGTACGGCAGCAGAGTAAACTTCTCCCCCCAGTTCGTACACTGTCCACATCAGTGTGCCGCAGCCAGGGGAATCCCTTGTAGGGGAAGACAAGAGTTAATCTACCTGGGCTAGATTTTAAAGGTATTTGGGCGCCTAACTCCCACTGATTTAAAATCGGTGCCTATAGCCCATTTGCCTTTGCGTCTCCGCCGGGCTGCCAGCACCGGAGCAGACGGTGGTGATAATCTTAATGTGGAACTGACCTGAATTCATTTCACAAGTGGGCAATCGAATGGCATCAGGTGGGTATGAATTCCACCCACGCCAGTTCTACACCCATGACCCAGAGGTGGAAGAGACCAAGCTCCACCTCGTCCCCGCCATGAGCTAGCGATCCCCACCCTTTAGCATTTTGTGATCATGTTTAAAAGTTGCTTTGGAATTTCTCTCCATTTGAATTCACAGCTAAAAAAACAGCCAGCTAGAATCCGACAGAGCGATGTAGCAATCTGCTCACTCAAACAGACCCACCCGAGGTTCTGCATTTCTAGAGCATGTGCCCTAGTCACAGAATCAGGGAAGTGAGAGATGGAAAGCTATCTTGCCCAGGTCCAGCACAGAGCACCCCAAAATTCGGGCATTTAAGGTCTCGTCTAGGAGACCCCCCACACAAGGTGTCCCTGTAGCAAACCCCCCTGTAATCATCTACGGATCAGGTCTGAAATCTCTAGGGACTCAAATCCTAGGAAGGTTGTTTGCTCCCTCCACATTTCGGAGCCCAGGCAAGGTCTTGTTTGCTTCGCATGAGTATTAATGATCCAGGGGGTGCTTTCTGTAAGAGTCAGGATTTGCCTCAGCTAAAATGTCCTTTCCCCCCACTCCTCTCTGCTGCGCTATACTTCAGAAGTGGCTGCAGTTCACCGGGGAAATTAAATCCAAAGGGGAGCAAGATCCACACCTAGACATCATCACTCCCAGTGCTAATTAACAACTTCCAGGGGCATAACTACCCCACCCAGAGCAGAAAAAAAACAAGACTAGAGCAAAACTTAAAACACCACTGGAGACATCCAAAACAATGAGTTAGACCAGTGGTCCCCAACCTTTTTCGTCTAGTGGGCGCCAGACGAGCCACGGAGGACCGTGGCGGCGGACGAGCATCCGCCGAAATGCCGCCGACAGGCAGCAACGTCAATAGGCGGCGGCGCCGAAATGCCGCCAATTTTCGGTGGCATTTCGGCGGCGAAGCCTCTGGATGACGCTGCTTCTCGGCGGCATTTCAGCGGATGCTCGTCCGCCGGCCAGTACGTGGGCGCACTTAGACGCCCCAGCAGGCACCATGGCGCCCGCGGGCACCGCATTGGGGACCCCTGAGTTAGACTGCTTCAGGCCTATCGCACTAGCAGATACTTCACTACAGTAAGACGTGCAAAGCTGAGGCTGATTCTCAACAAATACAGAATCAGTGACCATAAACGAGATGTGGAAACCGGGCGCCACGGTTCCAAGCTAGAGAGAAGTGACGGTGCCAGCCAGCGTGACACAGGAGGAGAGACTGAGACAGAGAGACTTCCTACTGCGGTGTCTGAAATAAGAGGGAGTACCAGAGAAATGTCCTCAAACTATCAGGAATCACACAAGCCTTTTCATCCCAAAGCTAGAGCAGCTTTCCACTGCTAGGAGCTGAGGGAGAGTCTCCTTTCACCCAAGTGCTCGGGGCCTGAGCTTCTGGGGCAGGAGGAACTATGGGCCAGGGCGGGATTGTCCACAGCCGACTAGCCCATTCTGCTGCAACTACACTGCTACTCTTAGCAAGCCAACTCAAGTAATGCTAGCTTGGGTATGCCGCCCCGTGCCGTCATCGTCCCTCCTGACTGCTGTGCACGCATTCCCTGAGTTCTAGATCTGCCTCTGCTGTGCGGCTCTGAGCCGCCACCGTGCCCAGCGCAGGACCTCCTGGCTGTCACTAGCCATCACCTGTTCAAATCCAGGCGCCTCTAATACTCACAGCCCCATTTTAGAAATTCGGACCCCGATCTTCAGAGGGGCTGAGAATCCCCAGCTCCTAACAGCGCCAGCGGGCGTTGGGGGTGCTCTGCAGCTCGGAAAATCAGGCCCAGGGTGTCCCAATATAAGAACCCAAAAAAACAAGTGGCCACCTCTGAGGGATTCGTTACCGTGAACGGCTAGCTAGACAAGGTGGGTGAGGCAATATTGGACCAACTTCCGTTGGTGGGAGCGACCTGGGACAGACATGGCTACAAAAATGGCCAGAGAGAGACAGACAGGCCAGGGGAGACAGCTGCCAACAGGGGAGGTCTGGTTTACATCTGGCCCTGATGACTCAGAGTACGTCAAGGGGGACCAGCAGGCAGTCAGGCCATGCCTGGGTGCTGGTGTTACAGACCTAATCTTTGCTCCCTTTCATCTCGTCTTCTGTTTCATGCTCCCTTGTCCCTAATCAAACCCTCTACACTTGCTGACTAAAACCCTCCCACGGCTTCACCTCCCAGGGAGCAGGCCCGTGGAAGTGCTTCCCAATTCAGCCAGCGTTCAGCCGCCTGACAGGGGATGTCATTTCACTGACTGTCGCAGCAGACTGGATTGGAGCAGAAGCTCTGAGCAGAGCTGGCTTCGTGCACGTTACATTAGGCAGCGATGATCACTGGAACGTAAGAGCTAGCGTGAGCTCCGAAGAGCTGCTGCTGGAAATCCGGGTGGGTTACTGTGGTAACACACTGAAGGGAAACAATTTGAGGGGGAGGGGGGGCTCACAGACCTGGTTAAGATAAACATCTCCAGCTAGGAGTTTTAAATGATAAGTCTGAAGAAAGGAATGATTGAAAAGACAGCATAGATCGGGAGTCCAAGACTGAGAGACAGCTTTTCACCTCTAGCGCATCAGTTCCAGTATTGTCTCTCATGTGGGGGGACCAGCTGGTTTATGGGGGGCAAGGAATGGGATATAGGGCCTTTCACCTCTAGGACACTGGTTCTGATCCAGCCCCACATGGGGAGCGCGGGCTGGCTCTTGGGAGGCAGGGAACAGGACACGGGGCCTTTCACCTCTAGAGCAGTGGCTGCATCTGGCACCATGTCCGAGATGATTGGTTAGTTTAGGGCAGGGTCCCCAACGCGGTGCCCGCAGGCGCCAGTGCACCCGCCTACTGGCCGCCGGACAAGGAGCCGCCGAAATACCGCTGAGAAGCGGCAACGTCAAGAAGCGCTACCGCCGAAATGCCGCCGATTTTCGCCGGCGACGCCTCTTAATGACGCTGCTTCTCGGCGGCATTTCGGTGGCGACGCCTCTTGACTTTGCTGCTTCACGGCGGCATTTCGGCGGCTGCTTGTCCAGCGGCCACGGTCCTCGGCGGGTAGTCGTCCGGCGCCCGCCTCACGGAAAAGGTTGGGGACCACTGGTTTAGGGAGTGGGATGAAGAGCCTTCCACAGCTACAACCGCAGTTGTAATCCAGCCCCAAGTTTTTTACAAAAAAACCCCCAAATATTAAAACGATTGTAATGGCAGCTGGGGCTGGAGGGTGCCCATAATGAACAAGACTAGCAGATGTCTTCAGCTTGCCTGTATCTTTAATAGGGCAAAGGGTCGGGCTGCGCTTCACTCCCTATACCAGGAGGCCAGGAAGGGAACACTGGGTTTGATTTAACAAGGCGAGGCCTACACTCAACATTTTTATGTCCGGTGTAACTTCCCACCCTCACAGCTCCAGCAGTGCATAGAAAGGACCCAGATTGCTGCCTGGGTTTCAGCCAGCATCTCCTGTGGACCTGTAGTTACACCACCGCACTAGGACCCACGAGACCTGGCTTCTATTCCTGGCTCTGCCCGAGATCTGATGTATAGGCGTGGGCAAGCTCCCGTGCCTCTGTTTCATTCTCGCTCTTGTCTAGCGAGACTGTTAGCTCTGCGATGGGGACTATCCCTCACCCGGTGTTTATACGATGCAGCACTGCAGGTGCGACTGTCATCATAATAGACTTGCTGAGAGCAGGTTAGCTCAGCGGTTTGCCACCTTTTTTCATTTGCGGGACCCTGAACATTTTGGAATGGAGGTGCGGCCCCCTTTGGACATGATAGACAGTCTGCGGACCCCCCATGGACCACAGGTTGAAAACCATTGTTCTATGGGAACAACCTTTCGCGGATCCCTTAGATATAGTCTGTGGACCCCCCGGTGGACAACAGGTTGAAAACCACTGGGTGAGACGAATTTTATGGTGACTAAAATGCCTAAACCCTGTCCAGAACAATGTTGACACAAGAATAAAAGGGAGAAAGAAAGGAATCTAGGCTGGAAATGAGAAGAAGGTTTCTAACTCTAACCCGACCTTCCTCCTGTGGTTTCCTCATCTGGAGTGGGCCGGATTTTGAAAGATCTATCTCCTAGTGGGGTCTAGGTGCCTGGGCTTAGCACAACCCAGGTCTGAGATTCTCACGGTGCCGGGAGGTTCTGGAACAGCCCCCCAGTAGGAATAGTGGGGGCAAACAACCGAACTACACCTCTACCCCGATATAACGCGACCCGATATAACACGAATTCAGATATAACGCGGTAAAGCAGTGCTCCGGGGGGGGGCCTGAGCACTCCGGTGGATCAAAGCAAGTTCAATATAACGCGGTTTCACCTATGACGCGGTAAGATTTTTTGGCTCCCGAGTACAGCGTTATATCGAGGTAGAGGTGTAGTTTGAAGCTGGAGCATGATAAGTTTAAACGGGCTATGACAGGGTGACCTGGGACTGGACTCCATGACCCAGGAGGACCTTGTCAGTCCTATGTACAATGGTGGAGCTGCAACAGTCAGAACACTGGCGGGGAATTTGAAGGGCCTGCAGCTCTCATTGACTTCAGCTCAGCACTTGAAAACCAGGCCCTAAGAGAGTAGTGTAGACAAGGCCCAAGAGGCTGCAGTCTGGCCAAATGTCTGGTTACTGACATGACCTTTGCACCCGGGTTTGGTACAAATGAGGGTCTATAGAGCTAGTGGCCGGATTTGCCGAGGTGCTGAGCACTTGTGACTCCCAGGAAGCCACGGGGTGCGCAGAGAGTTGGATCATCGGCGCAGCAGGCAGCGCTAGTGAAGGGTTTGGGGAAATACCAGTCTCCTCCGGGGGTGGTGCCAGCAGACCCACTTCACTATCCGATACCAAGGAGGGTCTCCGCGCAGCACTTTTGCGCTGCTTTTTGTCACCGGGCGCGCCGCGGCGGCGAGCACTCATCGTTCACCAAAGGCTCTGTGAAAAAACCAAACCTGTATTTAGGAAACTGACTGCATAACCGGAAGGGAAAACAGTCGAACAGAGCAGGTGGGACAGAGAGTCAAAGTCCTATTCCCAGCTCTGGGAGGGGAGTGGGATCTAGGGGGTTAGAGCGGGGGGCTGGGAGTCAGGACTCCTGGGTTCTCTCCCTGATTCTAGGAGGGGAGTGGGGTTCCCCTGCCCCTCCCGCACCTGCAGCTCCCCTCCCCCACAGCTACCCCCACCTGCCCCTTCTCCTCCACTTCACAACTGCCCCTCCCCCATAGCTGCCCTTCCCACTTCTCTGCCCCTCCCCTCACCTGCCCACCTCTCCCCCAGCTGCCCTTTCCACCTGCCCCTTCCCCCACCTACTCCCACCCTCTGCAGCCTACCCCCTCCCCTCACTGGCCCTCTCCCCCACACCTACCCCTCCCTCTGCAACCTGCCCCTCACCTCACCTCCACACCCACCCCTCCCACTTCCCACCGCCCCTGCTCCCACAGCTACTCCCCTCACCTGCCCCCTCTCCTCCCCTCACTCCTCCGCCATGCCTCCCCCACCCCTTCACATGTGCCCCTTCCCTCACCTGCCCCCTCCCCCACAGCTACCTCTCCCACCTGCCCCTCCCCTCACCTGCTCCCTCCCCCAGATACCCCCTCCTTCAACCTAACCCCTCCCCTCACTCCCCCCACACACTTCCCACTCCCCTTTCCACCTGCCCCTTCCCTCACCTCACCTGTCCCCTCCCCCAGCTACCCTTCCCACCTGTCCCTTCCTTCCTCTGCCCTCTCCCCCAGCTGCCTCCTCCTTCAACCTGCCCCTCCCCTCACCCTCCCCTTCACATCTGACCCTTCCCTCACCTGCCCACCTCTCCCCCAGCTGCCCTATCCACCTGCCCTGTCCCCCACCTACTCCCTCCCTCTGCAACCTGCCCCTCAACTCACCTCCACACCCACCCCTCCCACTTCCCACCTGCCCCTGCTCCCACAGCTACCCCTCCCACCTGCCCCTTCCTTCCCCTGCCCTCTCCCCAGCTACCCCCTCCTTCAACCTGCCCCTCCCCTCCCCTCACTCCTCCACCATGCCTCTCCCACCCCTTCACATCTGTCCCTTCCCTCACCTGCCCCCTCCCCCAGCTACCCCCTCCTTCAACCTGCTCCTCCCCTCCCCTCACTCCTCCACCATGCCTCCCCCACCCCTTCACATCTGTCCCTTCCCTCACCTGCCCTCTCCCTCACAGCTACCCTTTCCACTTGCCCCTTCCCTCCCCTGCCCTCTCCCCCAGCTGCCCCCTCCTTCAACCTGCCCCCTCCCCCACACACTTCCCCCTCCCCTTCACATCTGCCCCCTCACCTGCCCCCCCACACAGCTGCCCTTCCCACCTGCCCCTCCCCTCACCTACTCCCTACCTCAGCTGACCCCTCCTTCAACCTTCCCCTCCCCTCACTCCCCCCACACTTCTCCCACCCCTTCACATCTGCCCCTCACCTGCCCCCTCCCCCACAGCTACCTCCCCCACCTGCCCCTTCCCTCCCCTGCCCTCTCCCCCACACACTTCCCCCTCCCCTTCACATCTGCCCCCCCTCACCTGCCCCCTCCCCAACCTGCCCCCTCCCTTCACTCCCCCCACACACTTCCCCCTCCCCTTCCCACCTGCCCCTCCCCTCACCTGCTCCCTACCCGAGCTGCCCCCTCCTTCAACCTGCCCCTCCCCTCACTCCCCCCACACTTCTCCCACCCCTTCACATCTGCCCCTCACTTGCCCCCTCCTCCACAGCTACCTCCCCCACCTGCCCCTTCCCTCCCCTGCCCTCTCCCCCACACACTTCCCCCTCCCCTTCCCACCTGCCCCTTCCCTCCCCTGCCCTCTCCCCCAGCTACCCCCTCCTTCAACCTGCCCCTCCCCTCTCCTCCCCCCTCCTTCAACCTGCCCCCTCCCCTCACTCCCCCCACACACTTCCCCCTCCCCTTCCCACCTGCCCCTTCCCTCCCCCAGCTACTCCCTCCTTCAACCTGCCCCTCCCCTCCCCTCACTCCCTCCACACACTTCCCCCTCCCCATCACATCTGCCCCTTCCCTCACCTGCCCCCTCCCCCCACCTCACTCCTACCCCACCTCACCCCTGCCCCGCACGCGCCGCTCCAACTCGCCCCTCGGGCCCCTCCCACCCACAGTGTCTCCCCGGGCAACCGAGCAACGGACGCTGCGGGGAGGAGCGCGAGCCGGGGCGGGAGCCAATCAGGAGAGGGCCGGGGGAAGGAGCGCGCGCCGCTTGAGTGGCGGTTGGGGCGAGGGGAGGGGAGCGCGCGCCGCTTGAGTGACAGTGGTGAGGAGGAGCGACTGGGATGGGAAGCCGCCCTGTCAATCCTACCGAGAGAGGCGCCTGATTGGAGAACCAGGAGGAGAGCGGCGGGAGCAGACGGGATGGGTGGGACTAGGAAAAACTGTCAATCTTACCCAGGGAGGAAGCTGATTGGCGGGATGGGGGAAAGGGGTGGGAAGAAGGAGAGTGACCCCTCAAATTCCCTGAGGAGGAATTCAATCCTCCCCCCCCCATACCCCTCAAGGTCTGGATAACAGCTCCCATCATGCAGCGGGAGTGGGGTGCCTATGAGAGCTTGGCAATAGTCCCAGAATGCATTGCACCGACGGAACAGGAGCAGAGCTGTACCTGAATGTGAGCGAAGGTCCCAGAATGCATTGCTCCACACACTACGAGGCGCAACCCCGGAGCGAAGGTCCCAGAATGCATTGCTCCGCACACTATGAGCCGCAGGCCCAGAGCGGAGCTCCCAGAATGCATTGCTACACACACTATGAGCCGCAGGCCCGGAGCGAAGGTCCCAGAATGCATTGCTACACACAGTATGAGCCGCAGGCCCGCAGCGGAGCTCCCAGAATGCATTGCTACACACACTATGAGCCGCAGGCCCGCAGCGGAGCTCCCAGAATGCATTGCTACACACACTATGAGCCGCAAGCCCGGAGCGGAGGTCCCAGAATGCATTGCTACACACACTATGAGCCGCAGACCCGCAGCGGAGCTCCCAGAATGCATTGCTACACACACTATGAGCCGCAGGCCCGGAGCGGAGGTCCCAGAATGCATTGCTACACACACTATGAGCCGCAGGCCCGGAGCGGAGGTCCCAGAATGCATTGCTACACACACTATGAGCCGCAGGCCCGCAGCGGAGGTTCCAGAATGCATTGCTACACACACTACAAGCTGCAGGCCCATGGAATGGGAACACTTTATGTACCCCGTTTCTTGAGACCCTGGAGCCAGCCAGTTCCCCTGATTGGACCTAGCCCCCTGCAGAGGTGAAAGGCCCTTTATCCCCCCATCCTCCTGGCTCTGCTATCCTGGGACTTTTCCTGCTCCCCAGTCACTTACTGCAAGAAGCGCCATTCACGGGGTGCAGTACATCCCACCTCTAACACCAGTTGTCACGGAGTCACTGGGCGATGCTCTGGAACTACTCCATACGAAGCCAGGCAGGACTCTGGGGGAGCCTCCTCTCTGTGAGCAGACTGTCTCCAGGGCAAGAAGCTTACACGGCTTCCACCTTTCTGGGTCTGACCTCAGAGCATCCAGCCTCCCCTTCCACACTGTGCGCTTCCCACAGCGAGTCCGCACAGGTGGGGCTCTTGGGGGAGCCAGAAGGCCCTGCACCCCAACTCCACAGTCAGACGTGACTCTCAGCCAGCCAGTAAAACAGAAGGTTTATTAGACGACAGGAGCATGGTCTAAAACAGAGCTTGTAGGTACAGAGACCAGGACCCCTAAGTCAGGTCCATCTTGGGGCAGGGAAGCCAGAGCCCCTCTGGCCCAACCCTCCATATCCCCAGCCACCTCCAAACTGAAACTCTCCAGGCCCTTCTCTGCCTTTGTCCCTTTCCCGGGCCAGGAGGTCACCTGATCTCTTTGTTCTCCAACACCTTCAGTTGGCACCTTGCTGGGGAGGGACCCAGGCCATCAGTGGCCAGGAGACAGGGTGTCGGCCATTCTCTGTGCAGACACCATCGCACTGGCCCTCTCGGGCTCTGCAACAATCACACCTCCTTATCCCACCACCTAGATACTTCAGAACTGCATAGGGGAAACTGAGGCACCCACACAGTATTCAGAGAAAACATTAAGAACATTCCCACTTTGTCACACCATCCCCACACACGCCATCTATCCACCCACCCATCCCCATACACAGCTATCCATCCATCCGTCCGTCCCCGTACACGCCGTCTATCCACCCACCCATCCCCATACACAGCTATCCATTCATCCGTCCGTCCCCGTATGCGCCATCTATCCACCCATCCCCGTACACGCCATCCATCCATCCATCCATCCCCGTACATGCCATCCATGCATCCATCTATCCATTCATGCCCGTACACGCCATCCATCTATCCATCCATCCCCGTACACGCCATCCATCCATCCATCTCTGTACACACCATCCATCCATCCATCCATCCATCCCCATACATGCCATCCATCCATCCATCCATCCCCGTACACACCATCCATCCATCCATCCATCCCCGTACACACCATCCATCCATCCATCCATCTATCCATCCATCCCCGTACACACCATCCATCCATCCATCTATCCATCCATCCATCCATCCGTCCGTCCCCATACACACCATCCATCCATCCATCCTGGATTCTCCCAGCTCCCTCCCCCTCCCAACTCCTGTGATTCTGCTCCCACCCTTGTTCCCCCCGCTGCCCCACCCAGTGCTGACCTCACTCCCATTCCAGCCAATAGGGTGGCAGAACAGCTCCCATGCGGAAGGCGCCAATGTGACATCGCCCGTTTACGTACGGTTTGCAGCAGTCGGTTACCGGCCCCCCGGTGCCGGCGACAGGACCCCGGCGTCCGAGTCCCTGCCTCCCACTTGCACCGTGAGCAGAGCCGGGCGGCATGGGCAGAGACGGGGTCGGCCCTGGCGGGGGGTAACCCTGGATATAGTGGGGAAACCACCCCAGATCCAGCGCCCCCTAGAGGGGACAGGCCCCTGCCCCATTCCCCGCCCCACTGAGCCAGCCAGTCCCCGCCCTGGGGCCGGGTGGGAGGCAGCTTCCCCAAGAGGGGACAGGCCCCTGCCCCGCTCCCTGCCCCCCTGAGCCAGCCAGTCCCCGCCCTGGGGCCAGAGGGGAGCCGGTGCCCCCTAGAGGGACAGGCCCCGTGCCCATTCCCTGCCCCTCTGAGCCAGCCAGTCCCCGCCCTGGGGCTGGATGGGAGCTGGTGCCCCCTAGAGGGGACAGGCCCCTGCCCCATTCCCTGCCCCAGCCAGTCGTAACGTGGCCATTGGTTGTCTCTCTCTCCGCAGGCCATGGCCACCCACGTGCCCCTGCCCCCTGGCCTGCCCCAGCTGCTCAAAGCCGGCACCAGGTACTTCTCCGGCCTGCAGGAGTCGCTCTTCAGCCACATCACGGCCTGCCGGGCCCTGGCCATGTGCCTGCGCACCTCGTACGGGCCGCTGGGCCACAACAAGCTGGTGATCACCCACCTGGGCAAGGCCCTGTGCACGGCCCACGCCGGCACCATCCTGCGGGAGCTGGAGCTGGAGAACCCAGTGGCCCGGATGCTGGGCGCGGCCAGCCAGGCCCAGGAGGAGGAGACGGGCGACGGGGCCAACGCCGTGGTGCTGCTGGCCGGGGCGCTGCTGGACAACGCCGAGAAGCTGCTGCGTGCCGGCCTGCCCGTGGCCGCCGTGCGGGACGGCTACGACGCGGCCTGCAAGGAAGCCGTGCGGCTGCTGCCTGGCCTGGCCTGCCACGCACTGGCGGATCTCCGGGACCCGGCCGGGGTGGCCGGGGCCCTGCGCGCCGCCATGGGCAGCAAGCTCTTCGGCTACCAGGATTTCCTGGCCGGGCTGGTGGCCCGGTGCTGCGTGGCGGCGCTGAGCCCGGAAGGCGCCTTCGAGCCCGATAACGTGCGCCTCTGCAAGGTGCCAGGGGGCGGCATCACCGACTCCTGCCTGCTGGAGGGCATGGTCTTCTGCACCGAGGCCGAGAGCCAGGTGCACCAGGCGCACGAGGCCCGGATCGCCGTCTACTGCTGCCCCTTCGGCCTGGCCCGCAGCGAGACCAAGGGCACGGTGCTGTTCCAGGGGGCGGCGGAGATGCGGGCGTATGGCGACGCCGAGGAGGCGCTGCTGGGGCGGCGCGTCCGGGCCATCGCCGAGGAGGGGGCCAGCGTGGTGGTGGTGGGTGGGCGGGTGGACCCGCTGGCCCTGCACTACGCCGACCAGCTGGGGCTGATGGTGGTGCGGCTCGGCTCCCGGCTGGAGCTGCAGCGCCTGTGCCGGGCTGTGGGCGCCGTCCCGCTGGCCAGCCTGGAGCCCCCACCGCCTGGCGCCATAGGGCACTGCCAGCGCGTCTACCTCAGCGAGATCGGAAGCACGGCCCTGGTGGTTTTCCGCCAGGATGGCGGCGCCTGCCCCATGGCCACCGTCCTGCTGCGGGGGGCCACCCACGAGCTGCTCTGCAGCCTGGAGGAGGCGGTGACAGACGGGCTGAACACCTACAAGGCCCTGGTGAGCGACCGCCGGCTGCTGCCCGGGGCAGGGGCGGCGGAGATGGCCCTGGCCGTGCGGCTGGCCACACTGGGCACCTACCTCCCCGGCCCGGAGCAGTACGGCATCCTGGAATTCGCCCAGGCTTTGAAGATCCTGCCAGCGGCGCTGGCCGAGAACGCGGGGCTGCCGGTCAACGAGACCATGGCGGCGCTGGAAGCCCTGCACCAGCTGGGCACGGCCACCGCCGGTGTCCGGCCGGGCGAAGGGGGGGCTCCCACCATGGACGCTGCCCAGGAGGGGGTGCTGGACTCCTTGCTGGTCAAGGAGAGGGTCCTCCGCCTGGCGGCCCACACGGCCACCACCCTGCTGGGCGTCAGCCACATCCTGGTGGCCAAGAAGAGCGGGGGGCCCAAGGTCCGGGGGGAGAACCCCAACTGGGACCTGGAACCCGACGCCCTGGAGTGAGCCGCTGTCAAGGGAGAGGGGGCTGCCCCGCGGCCACACGGAAACGGGCCCCCGCCGGCCCTCCGGCTCCTGCCCCCCATCCGCCCGTTGGCACCCCAATAAACAGCTTCTCACCGCGTTACACAGACTCCGCTGTCAGTCCTGCCCTCCTCCCTCCCCGTCGCGCCGGGCACAGCACAGACCCCCGAGTACCTCCCAGGGGAGAGCGCCCCCTGCTGAGCCCTCCGCCCCACTCCATGCCCCACAGCACCCCCTAGCACCACCCTGGGGCCAGCCCTGCCTGCCAGGGGAGAGTGCCCCCCGCTGAGCTCCCCGTCCCGCTCCCTGCCCCACAGCACCCCCTAGCACCGCCCTCGGGCCAGCCCTGCCTGCCAGGGGAGAGCGCCCCCTGCTGAGCCCTCTGCCCCGCTCCCGGTCCCTAGCGCCCAGCCCGCCCTGCTCTAACCACCAGCCCCCACTCCCCTGTCAGAGTCAGGGAGAGAACCCAGGAGTCCTGGCTCCCAGCCCCCCCGCTCTGATCAACCAGCCCCCACTCTCCTCCCAGAGCTGGGGAGAGAACCCAGGAGTCCTGGCTCCCAGCCCCCCCCCACATTCTACCAGATGGGGAGGGGAGACTTTACCCCTGGGGGGCTGATGGGGGTGGGGGAGGAGGGGCTGAGCGGACTCTCCAGGGGCCGTAATTAAGCCCAGGCGGGAGACGTGCCCTTGATTGCATTTCCCTTTAAACCAGCGCTAATGACACTTCCCTTCCCTGTCCCTAGGCCCAGCCCCACCCGCCGCCGCAGCTAAGGATGGGGGGGCAGTGACACCCTGTCTCTATCCCCACACGCACCCATCTCTTCCCTCTCCCCCCATGCCCCCCTCCTGCCCAAGCCAATCCTGCCCCAAATCTTGGGGGTTTCCCCTTCCCCAGCCCCACTCCCCCATGTGTTGTGGCACCGTAACTATAACAACCCGGACCGGGGGGGGGGGCTGCCGGGGGCTGGGGGGAACTGGATCTTGCCGAGGCGGGGGGATGGGAAGGGCCCGGCGCAGAAGTTAAACATTGATGGCTGGGAAAGGTTGGGTCCCTGCGGGGGCACATGCCAGGGTCGCCCTGCCCGGCTACGAGCCGACCCCCCCCCGGCCCCGCGCCATGGGGGCCCTGGGAGCCGGCCTCTGTCAGCCGTCAATGTTTAACTCCTGCGCCGGGCCCTTCCCAGCCCCCCGCCTCCTCGGGGGGGGGGGGGGATCAGCGGGGGAGGGGGCGGGATGTGCCAGGCCGCGGGGGGGGGGGCGGGGGAGGGCAAAGACATGAATCCCCCACATCTGCCTTAGACTGAACAATGGGGTCAGTGCCAATGGCTGCCGGTGCCCCTCACTCCGGACCCGCAGCCCCTGCTAGCCCAGCCCTGGGCTCGATCCAGCCCTGCCGCTGCCCCTCACTCCCGACCCGCAGCCCCCTGCTAACCCAGCCATGGGCTCCCCCCAGCTCTGCCGGTGCCCCTCACTCCAGACCCGCAGCCCCTGCTAGCCCGGCCCTGCCCCCCCCCCCAGCTCTGTCGGTGCCCCTCACTCCCGACCCACCCACCCCTGCTAGCCCAGCCCTGCTGGTGCCCCTCACTCCCGACCCGCAGCCCCTGCTAGCCCAGCCCTGGGCTCCCCCCAGCCCTGCCGGTGCCCCTCACTCCCGACCCACAGCCCCTGCTAGCCCAGCCCTGCCCCCCCGCAGATCTGCCGGTGCCCCTCACTCCCGACCCGCAGCCCCTGCCCCCCAGCCCTGGGACCCCCGAATGGCTCTGTCTGTGCCCCACAGTTGAGCTCAGGATGGGCCGGGCCGTGTGGGGGTGGCTGGAACCGGCTGGCTCACAGGCGGGGGCCTGTCTGTAGAGCTGTTTGGGGCCTGGGGCGGCGGGGGGGGCGCTGGTCTCACTCCTTTCCCAACAGCAGGAAGGGAACCCAGGAGTCCTGGCTCCCAGCGCAGACAGGCCCAGGGGCGGGGGCGGGTTGGGCCCGTCTCTGGTTTCCATTTGATTTATCCCCTTTTTAATGAAGCTGGATTCCAGCCGTCGCCTGGCATCTCACCACGATAGGGGGCGGGGGGGGGCTGTCAAGGAGAGACCCCCCCTTCCCCCTTCCCCCCACAGCCCCCTCCAACATCCCCCTCCTCCGCCAGCCCCCCAGGCCCCTCCGGCTGCGTCTTGTTCACACTCGCTGGGTTCTGCATCGCTTTGTGACACCTTTCCTGACGCCTTCAGAGACACCCCCCCAACCCCCCGCCTCCACCTGCTCCCTCCCCCCACCCCCTGCTCCCCCATATCCCCCACCCCTTGCCTTCCCAGCAGCCCCCTCCTCACTGTCCCCCTCCCCGCGCAGTCACCCCCTTCTCCCCCCCGTTAGTTAGTGCCCCTCACTCCCGACCTGCAGCCCCCGCTAGCCCAGCCCTGCCCCCCGCCCCAGCTCTGCTGGTCCCCCTCACTCCCGACCCGCAGCCCCTGCCAGCCCAGCCCTGCCGGTGCCCCTCACTCCCGACCCACAGCCCCTGCTAGCCCAGCCCTGCCCCCCACAGCTCTGCCGGTGCCCCTCACTCCTGACCTGCAGCCCCTGCCCCCCCAGTCCTGCCCCCCAGCTCTGCCGGTGCCCCTCACTCCCGACCCACAGCCCCTGCTAGCCCAGCCCTGCCCCCCACAGCTCTGCCAGTGCCCCTCACTCCCGACCCGCAACCCCCCGCTAGCCCAGCCCTGCCCCCCACAGCTCTGCCAGTGCCCCTCACTCCTGACCTGAAGTCCCTGCCCCCCCAGTCCTGCCCCGCAGCTCTGCCAGTGCCCCTCACTCCCAACCCGCAGCCCCCTCCTACCCCCATCCCCGTCTCTCCCAGCCCCCAGCCCTGGTGCCGGGCTGGCCCGGGAGTGTGGGAAGCCGGGGACATTTGCAGACTGCGCCCCCCCCCCCCCCCCCCGCGCGTGTGATTGATGGGGATTTTTAATTAAAACTCGATATTTTCTCTCCTCTATTAAATGTCTGTTTCTAGGGAACTCCCCCCCCCCCCCGGCAGCCTGACAGTGCCGGGCCTGGCTTCTCTCGCCCTGTTTGCTGAGAGCTAATGTCCCCCCCAGCCCCCCCCGCACACTCCGGCCCCAGCTGCAGCTGGGACGCTACAGAGACCACATGGGGCCTGTCCCCTCTAGGGGGCGCTGGCTCCCACCTGGCCCCGGAGCGGGGACTGGCTGGCTCAGGAGGGGCGGGGAATGGGGTAGGGGCCTCTCCCCTCTAGGAAGCGCCGGCTCCCATTCCCAAAAATGAGCTGCTGGCGGGGGTTGAGGGGCACTGGGGGTAGGCGATCGCGGGGGCGGGGGGGCAGTAGGTTATGGGGGGGCAGAGGGGGAGCTGGCTGCCGGGGCGGGGATGGGGTTTGGGGAGCTCACGGCTGCGGGGGGCCGGGGAAGCTGGCAGGACGACGCCCCGCAGGAACCAGAGACACTGATTGCCAGACACGTACCTGCCTCCGAGGGAAGGGGCTGCCACCAGCCCAGACCCCACCCCCGCCTCGAGCCCAGACCCCGACATCTCCCCCGCTGCTAGCCGGGACCAGGAGCCAGGACCTCGACCCCTCCCCCGCTGCTAGCCAGGACCCCAACCCCAACCCTAGCGTAGGCTCCAGCCCCCCAAACCCAGACCCATTAACCCTGAGACCCCTAACCTCTGAGCCCCACCCCAACCTCTGACCCCAGACCCATTAACCCTGAGACCCCTAACCCCTAACCCCCACCCCAACCTCTAACCCTGGTCCCTAACCCCAATTCTTAACCTCTGACCCCAACCCCTAACCTTTAAACCCGGCCATAACCCAACCCCCAATCTCTAACCCTGCCCTCTAACACCTAACTTCCGACGCCAGCCATAACCTGTGACCCCTAACCTCTGACCCCGATCCCTAACCCCAACCTCTACCCCTAACATCGGATCCCGACCCCTAATCTTTAACCTGGGCCACAACCCGACCCGCAATTTCTAACCCAGACCTCTGACCCCAACCCCTAACCTCAGCCCTGACCTCTAACCCTGCCCCCTAACCCTTCACCTCTAACCCGATCCGTAGCCCTCACCCCTAACCTCTGACCCTCAACCCTGATCCCTAGCCCCTCCCCCTAACTCCAAACCCAGCGCTGCCCCGAACAACCCACCGCACCGGCCGGCACCCCCTGCCTCCCCCCATCCCCAGTGTGAGACCCTCGTCCCCCAGCCCCTGCCTGGGGCAGCCAAGATCCCATCCCCCAACTCTGTGAGTTCAAGTCCCCCCAGGCCACGCCGAGCGGCTTGGTCGCTGCTCCCCACCTGGGTGCCCCTCCCATCGCCCACAGGAGGTCACAGCTCGCTCCCGCCCCCTGCCACGCCCCACTGAGCACCGGGGCACAACCGCCCCCAGCGGGCCCAGACCCTCGCCCAGCGTGCAGCCAATCACTAGGGAGCTCTGGGGGGGGGGGTGCTGTCCCCCGGCAGCCAGTGCCAGCCCCAGGGCAGCCCCACACGCCCCTCCCAGAGCTCGGGAGAGAACCCAGGAGTCCTGGCTCCCAGCCCCCCGTACTGTAACCCACCAGCCCCCACTCCTCTCCCAGAGCCGGGGAGAGAACCCAGGAGTCCTTGCTCCCAGCCCCCCCTGCTCTAACCACCAGCCCCCACTCCCCTCCCAGAGCTGGGGAGGAGAGAACCCAGGAGTCCTGGCTCCCAGCCCCCCGTACTGTAACCCACCAGCCCCCACTCCCCTCCTAGGGCCGGGGATAGAACCCAGGAGTCCTGGCTCCCAATCCCTCCTGCTCTAACCCACAGGACCGCCCAGAGGATTCAGGGGACCTGGGGTCTTCGGTGGCAGGGGGCCTCCACCGCCGAACTGCCGCCGAAGACCCGGAGCGGAAGACGCTCTGGGGGCCTGGGCCCTGCGAGAGTTTTCCGGGGCCCCCGGAGCGAGTGAAGGACCCCGCTCCAGGGGCCTCGAAAAACTCTCGTGCGGACCCCCCGGGCGGCCCTGCTAACCCACCAGCGCCCACTCCCGTCCCAGAGCCGGGGAGAGAACCCAGGAGTCCTGGCTCCCAGCCCCCGCTGCTGGTGGGAAGGCCAGGGCCATGGGGAAGGGAAGTTGCTGCCCCCCCCAACCCCGGGGCCCATGGCATCTTCCTCAGCATTTTCATGTGTTGCCCGTTGCCAGTCGCCGGGTTGCCGCAGTTACCGTTGCCAAGTCAGCCGGCCTCATCACCAGCCCCTCTGGGGTGGGGGGTCTGGGGCGGCTCTAGGCTGGGGACAGTCTGCAGTCCCCGTGGCCCAGTCACTATCTGTCTGGACCCTGACCCCCAAAATCCCCCTCCCATGGTCTGCTTCCCACATTCCCCGAGGCCCTGCCCTGCCCATCACTCTGTACCCCACAGCTACACCCCACTTCCCCTGCCATGCTTCCTGGAGGGGGGAGAACCCAGGCATCCTGGCTCCCAGCCCCCCCCTGCTCTGACCCACCAGTCCCCACTCCCCTCCCAGAGTCGGGGAGAGAACCCAGGAGTCCTGGCTCCCAGCCCCCCCTGCTCTAACCACCAGCCCCCACTCCACTCCCAGAGCCGGGGAGAGAACCCAGGAGTCCTGGCTCCCAGCAACCCCCCCCCCCATCACGGCAGGTCACTCTGACAACTACAGGCTACAGCTGGGCAGTGGCTGCACATGCAGCTGCCAGGTATCCCACTAGGGGGCAGCGTTTCCCCAGGACTCTCGCCTGCCCCACATATTTGTGCCAAGGGGCGATGGGTGAGGCTGGGCCGGGCTCTGCTCCGGGCCTGGCCCAGCCCGGCTGCGGGGGGGAGGGGAAGAGACCCTGTCTGTCAGGGGGGCCCTGCAGCGCTGGGGGGAGGGGAACAGAGTGAGAGGATAGATAGATAGATAGATAGATAGATAGATAGATAGATAGATAGATAGATAGATAGAGGGGGTGGATGGGGATAGATAGATAGATAGATAGATAGATAGATAGATAGATAGAGGGGGTGGATGGGGATAAATAGATAGGGTGTGTTGGGAGGGATAGATAGAGGGTTGTCTGGAGATAGATGTGGGGGACGGGGCGGGCGGGGGGACACTGCTGTACACACGCGGGGAGGACGGGGAGAGATGGGGCGGGTGGGGGGGTCACTGCTGCACACGTGGGGAGGACGGGGCGGGCGGGGAGAGATGGGGAGGACGGGGCGGGCGGGGGACACTGCTGTACACACGCGGGGAGGACGGGGAGAGATGGGGAGGACGGGGTGGGCGGGGGGACACTGCTGTACACACGCGGGGAGGACGGGGAGAGATGGGGAGGACGGGGTGGGCGGGGGGACACTGCTGTACACACGCGGGGAGGACGGGGCGGGCGGGGAGAGATGGGGAGGACGGGGTGGGCGGGGGGACACTGCTGTACACACGCGGGGAGGACGGGGAGAGATGGGCAGGACGGGGCGGGCAGGGGGACACTGCTGTACACACGCGGGGAGGACGGGGAGAGATGGGGAGGACGGAGCGGGCGGGGGGACACTGCTGTACACACGCGGGGAGGACGGGGCGGGCGGGGGGACACTGCTGTACACACACGGGGAGGACGGGGAGAGATGGGGAGGACAGGGTGGGCGGGGGGACACTGCTGTACACACACGGGGAGGACGGGGAGAGATGGGGAGGACAGGGTGGGCGGGGGGACACTGCTGTACACACGCGGGGACGACGGGGAGAGATGGGGAGGACGGAGCGGGCGGGGGGACACTGCTGTACACACGCGGGGAGGACGGGGCGGGCGGGGAGAGATGGGGAGGACGGGGCGGGCGGGGGGACACTGCTGTACACACGCGGGGAGGACGGGGCGGGGCGGGGAGAGATGGGGAGGACGGGGCGGGCGGGGGGACACTGCTGTACACACGCGGGGAGGACGGGGCGGGCGGGGAGAGATGGGGAGGACGGGGCGGGCGGGGGGGACACTGCTGTACACACGCGGGGAGGACGGGGGTGGGCGGGGAGAGATGGGGAGGACGGGGCGGGCGGGGGACACTGCTGTACACACGCGGGGAGGACAGGGCGGGCGGGGAGAGATGGGGAGGACGGGGCGGGCGGGGGGACACTGCTGTACACACGCGGGGAGGACAGGGCGGGCGGGGAGAGATGGGGAGGACGGGGCGGGCGGGGGGACACTGCTGTACACACGCGGGGAGGATGGGGAGAGTTGGGGAGGACGGGGCGGGTGGGGGAGACACTGCTGTACACACGCGGGGAGGACGGGGCGGGCGGGGAGAGATGGGGAGGACGGGGCTGGCGGGGGGACACTGCTGCACACACATGGGTGGGCGGGAGGACCGATAGCTAGCCGGGGGGCACCCCCCTACATAGGTGTCTATGGGGCTGGCTAGTTCTCCTCTCTCCTGGCAGCCAATACTGGCCCCAGGGCAGCCGTTCCAAAGCTGAGGCTGGAACCCAGGCGTCCTGGCTCCCAGCCCCCCCCAGCTCTGAGCCCGAGTTAATTCTCCATGTCCCTCCCAGCCCCTGCCGGGCTGGGGGAGGGGAGGGGAGAGATTTAAAGAGACAGGAGTGGATGTGGCCACCTCATGTCCACATGTCCAGGGGCCTCCACCCAGCCGGGGCCAGCCCCCCCCCAACCACTAGACCCCACTGCCTGCCCAGAGCTGGCGAGAGAACCCAGGAGTCCTGGCTCCCAGCCCCCCCGGCTCTAACCCACCAGCCCCCACTGCCCTCCCAGAGCCGGGGAGAGAACCCAGGAGTCCTGGCTCCCAGCCCCCCCCTGCTCTACCCACCAGCCCCCACTCCCCTCCCAGAGCTGGGGAGAGAACCCATGAGTCCTGGCTCCCAGCCCCCCCTGCTCTACCCACCAGCCCCCACTCCCCTCCCAGAGCTGGGGAGAGAACCCAGGACTCCTGGCTCCCAGCCCCCCCTGCTCTAACCCACCAGCCCCCACTCCCCTCCCAGAGCCGGGGAGAGAACCCAGGAGTCCTGGCTCCCAGCCCCCCCTGCTCTACCCACCAGCCCCCACTCCCCTCCCAGAGCCCGGGGGGGGAACCCAGGAGTCCGGGATCTCTGCACGGGGGGAGGGGAGCGGGATGGTGCCTACAGGCCGCTTTACTCCGCAGTAGACAAACATGACCTAATTGGGGACTGACCCCAGGCGACCCCCGGCTGGCAGTGCGGACCTGGTGCTCGCTGATCTAATAGCCAGTCCCGTCCCTCGTTAGCAGCACACCCCCCCACCCCACTCTGTGCCCCCCACATCGCTCCTGTGAGGGTTGGCGGGGGGGGCGGGGGAAGTGGTTTAGAACAGGGACAGCTAAGTGCCAGGACTCCTGGGTTCTCTCCCGGGCTCTGGGAGGGGAGTGGGGACTGGTGGGTTAGAGCAGGGGGGGCTGGGAGCCAGGACTCCTGGGTTCTCTCCCCGGCGCTGGGAGGGGAGTGGGGACTGGTGGGTCAGAGCAGGGGGGGCTGGGAGCCGGGACTCCTGGGTTCTCTCCCCGGCTCCGAGAGGGGAGTGGGGGCTGGTGGGTTAGAGCAGGGGGTCTGGGAACCAGGACTCCTGGGTTCTCTCCCCGGCGCTGGGAGGGGAGTGGGGTCGGGTGGGGTTAGAGAAGGAGGGGCTGGTAGCCAGGACTCCTGGGTTCTCTCCCCGGCTCTGGGAGAGGAGTGGGGGCTGGTGGGTTAGAGCAGGGGGGGCTGGGAGCCAGGACTCCTGGGTTCTCTCCCCGGCTCCAGGAAGGGAGTGGGGGCTGGTGGGTTAGAGCAGGGGGGGCTGGGAGCCAGGACTCCTGGGTTCTCTCCCCGGCTCTGGGAGGGGAGTGGGGGCTGGTGGATTAGAGCAGGGGGGCCGGGAGCCAGGACTCCTGGGTTCTCTCCCCGGCTCCGGGAGGGGAGTGGGAGCTGGTGGGTTAGAGCAGGGGGGGCTGGGAGCCAGGACTCCTGGGTTCTCTCCCCGGCTCTGGGAGGGGAGTGGGGGCTGGTGGATTAGAGCAGGGGGGCCGGGAGCCAGGACTCCTGGGTTCTCTCCCCGGCTCCGGGAGGGGAGTGGGAGCTGGTGGGTTAGAGCAGGGGGGGCTGGGAGCCAGGACTCCTGGGTTCTCTCCCCGGCTCTGGGAGGGGAGTGGGGGCTGGTGGGTTAGAGCAGGGGGGGCTGGGAGCCAGGACTCCTGGGTTCTCTCCCCGGCTCTGGGAGGGGAGTGGGGGCTGGTGGGTTAGAGCAGGGGGGCTGGGAGCCAGGACACCTGGGTTCTGTTCTGCGTCACTCCCCACCCTCCCATCCCCGACCCGGGGCCTGATCCTAACCAGTGCCCCCTCGAGGGGGAAACACCCCACCCCACCCCCACGAGCTGCCCATCCCCGGTCCCCCACCCCCACCGCAGCTTCTGCAGCTACTTCTGCCGCTAACCACGTTGCGTGAGGCCGTTATGTGAACGGATCTGACAGCAGCCGCCGCAGCCCCCCCACTGTCTCCCCCCCCCCAGGGCAGAGTCTGTCCCATGCACCATGGAACTAATGAGGCTTCTCACCCCCACCCCCCCCCCACATGCAGCCCCTCTGGTGTTGGGGGAGGGGGGTGGCAAAGGCCTGGCTTAGATCAGCTGGGAACAGAGACAGCCCCCCCATCACATCCAGCCCCCCCCCCCCCCGCCCCGTCACATCCAGGGCCCTTGTCAGGGTGAGACAGGGACAGGGACATGGGAGGTTATTTCAGGGGAGAGAGACACCAGGCAAAACGCACAAGGCAGAGCGAGGGGGGGAATGGGGCAGGGGCCTGTCCCCTCTAGGGGGCGCCAGCTCCCACCCGGCCCCAGGGTGGGGACTGGCTGGCTCAGGGGGGCGGGGAATGGGGCAGGGGCCTGTCCCCTATAGGGGGCGCCAGCTCCCACCCGGCCCCAGGGTGGGGACTGGCTGGCTCAGGGGGGCAGGGAATGGGGCACGGGAACTTTTCTCTCTCGGGGGCACCAGCAGTGATCCGGCCCCAGGTGCCCCCCAAACTAGGGATATGAATCCCCAGTGAATATTCCCCCCTTGCTGAGAGAAAGGGGGCAGTGGGTGGGGATAGAGAGATAGATCAATGGGAATAGATAGGGAGACAGACAGGGTGCTTATAGGAATAGACAAACAGACAGGATATGA
The DNA here is from genome assembly GCF_028017835.1 of Emys orbicularis. Lineage (NCBI taxonomy): Eukaryota > Metazoa > Chordata > Testudines > Emydidae > Emys > Emys orbicularis. The sequence goes on along the minus strand of NC_088697.1, from coordinate 2,216,704 downwards.
ACGGGAATAGATAGATAGACAGACAAGCAGAGGGTGCGAACGGGAATAGACCGACAGACAGACAGACAGGCAGAGGGTGCGAACGGGAATAGACCGACAGACAGGCAGAGGGTGTGAACGGGAATAGACAGACAGACAGACAGACAGGCAGAGGGTGCGAATGGGAATAGACCGACAGACAGACAGGCAGAGGGTGCGAACGGGAATAGATCGACAGACAGATAGACAGACAGAGGGTGCGAATGGGAATAGACCGACAGACAGACAGGCAGAGCGTGTGAACGGGAATTGACAGAGAGGCAGAGGGTGCGAATGGGAATAGACCAAAAGACAGACACAGAGATAACCGAGCAGGAGGGATGTATTTTTATATATTTTCCAGGAGTGAAATTCCAGTCTCAGCAGGTCCCAGGCGAGATATGTGCAGGGTCGATGGATATAACATGTCTTTCCACCCCCCCAACGCCCCCCACCCAAGTGCCCCACGCTGCCCCGTGGCTGGTCTCTGCAGCAGACGCATCTCGATTCCCTGCTGGGCTCAGCCTGCACCTCTGGAGAGCCCAGCAGGGCCCCTACATCATCCCGGGGACCGGCTCCTGCCTAGGCCAGTTCATCCCACCTGGCCCCCCGGGATCCAACGTCCCCTCGAGCCGGCCCGGCCACAGTTTCACTGCTTCACCGTCGAAACTTTGTGCCTAATTTCCTGTGTGAACGTGTCTAGCTTCAGTTTCCAGCCGGAGCTCCGCCAGGATCATGACCGCTGTCAGCCTGGCTTGGCCGGACCCCTCTCCACCATCCCCTTACCAAGGCGCAGGGACGACTCGTCCCCATCCCTTTTGGCTTTCGGAGGCGGCTTTCTCGGGCTCGGCTTCGGAGGGACCCGGACACCTTTCAGACCTGCTGTATCCCGCTATCCCCTGGCGACATGGGAGGCCGCGAAATCAAGCGTGGGGAGGGGGTTGGTTTGTGTTCATGTAGACCCACCCAAACCCAGAAACTTCCCGCAGCCCGCTGGCAGATCCCAGAGGTGGAACATGCAGGGGGGAGCGGCCCTGAACTCTTAAAAAAATAGATTCACACGTTACGAGGTCAAAATCACTTCTATAGTCCTGTTTATCGTACTGCTTTCCCAGGAGACGAGGCCTCTGGTGAAATATCTCTTCTCTCTCACATCACCCACCAAAGCCAGGGGGCAGAATCACAAGTGTAACCACCCCCCCTGGGGCTCCCTCGTGAACTCACAAAGGAAAAGGGGGCGGGGGAGAGACGGGTAGGAAATAACCAACGGCGTCCAGACGGATGCACAAGAACCTCTATAATGCATGTGATCGGACAGTAAATTCCACCAACAAAAGCTAAGAAATTCCCAGGTCAAAAAACGTCGTTAAAGCCCGCAAAGATCCGTGCCCCCCCCTCGCCCGCCCACTTCTTTTTCTCCTTGAAGCCATTTCCGGGCCCAAAACAGGAAGTCCCCCCCGAAACAGGAAGTCCCCATCCAAAAAGAGGAAGTCCCACCCTCGCCGGAGTCTCTTCCTCCACCTCATTTCCTGGTGGGCGATATATCACTTCCTGTGGCTTAACGTTCGCTTCTTGCTGAATGGCGAGGGGGGTTGAAAAATGACGAGCCCACTCCCATACCTCCATGCCTGCCCCCCCAGACGAAAATGTCTCTCTGATAAAGGGGGGGTGGGGGGGGCACATGCGGCTGGCAGCCATTTTTGTTGAGTCACATTTTCAAACAGCGACATAGAAAAGGTCCCAATGGTTGAAATAACCAAACCTTTCGCCCCTCCCTCGAATCCCACCCCCACTACACGTGAACAGGGACTGGGTGTGTGGGGGGGTAAAACTGCCCACATCAGTCCTTAGGACAGGGGGAAATCTCCTGAACAGGGCTGATCTCCCCTCACCCCACCCCGGGACATAACACTGCTGCTCCTGGCCTTCCCCCTGACCCCACAGACCCCCATCCCGAGGGGGGAAGAGGTAGGACCTGGCCTGGAAGGGATTGTAGGGATGGGAGGAGCGGAGCTGGGGGGGGTCTGGAGAAGGGACCCGCTCCGAGCCCCCCCCACATCAGTGCCAGAGAGCAGAATGGCACTGGGACCCCCTTGGCCCCCATTAACCCTGTCAGCGCCAGAGTACAGGGCCCCCCCATCTCTGCTTTAACCCTGTCAGTGCCGGGGGCTCTTCACACGAGGAAGAATCGGGAGTGGGGGGCATCCGTCTCCGTCAGCACTGGGGGGGGCTGTCCGCATTGGGAGGGGTCGCCGTCCTGGCTCCTTGTGAACCCCGTCAGCACGGGGGGGGGGCGTCCATATTTGGGGGGAGAGGCATAAGTCCATAGCCAGCGCCGGGGTGGGCCCGGGCCCCCCTTCCCCCTCACACTTTGTAGTAGATGTTGGCGGGGCTTTGGGGGGGCATCTCCTGGACAATGTAGACAGGGTGCCCGTAGTCCCCGCTCACTTTCTCATAGTGGGGGCAGAAAGTCCCGTCCGACGTCCGTAGCGGGATGATGATGTCGCTGGGCTCCGACCCGTTGTTGTTCCCCCCCCCCGCCGGCACCGCCCCGTTTGGGGCTGGTCAGGCTGCTGAGCGAGAGGGGCGGGAGGTGGGTGTCACTCTGCTTGGCCCGCCGCCGGCGCCAGCATACGGCCCCCGTCACGCCCGCTGCCACCAGGGCCACGAAGGCGGCGCCTCCCGCCGCCCCGGCCACCACGGGCACGTTGGACTGGGGCAGGGGCCCGTTCGCGCCCCCCGCCGGGCCTGTCGCGTTCCCAGCGCCTGCAAGGGAAGAGAGAGAGAGAAAGGGCTCAGGGGAGAGAACCCAGGAGTCCTGGCTTCCAGCCCCCCCTGCTCTAACCCACCTGCCCCCACTCCTTCCCAGAGCCGGGGAGAGAACCCAGGTGTCCTGGCTCCAAGCCTGCCCCCTGACCCCGCTCTGACCCACTATACCCCACTCCCCTCCCAGAGATGGGGAGAGAACCCAGGAGTCCTGGCTCCCAACCCCCCTGCTCTAACCCACCAGACTCCACTCCCCGCCCAGGAGCCCAGGGCCGGGCTAGCAGGGGCTGCGGGTCGGGAGTGAGGGGCACCAGCAGAGCTGGGGGGGCAGGGCTGCACTAGCGGGGGCTGCGGGTCGGGAGTGAGGGGCACCGGCAGAGCTCGGGGGGGAATGGCACATGGGCCTTTCCCCTGTAGGGGGCACTGCCCAGGTTGCTCCCCCTCTGGGATCCGGGGTGGGGCTATCGAGCCAGCCCCCGCCCCCCCTTGCTGGGTGTGAAGGGGTTAATGGCTTGTCGCTCTGGCCCCGGCAGGCAGAGGCTGATGCCTGTAAAGGACCCAGGTGTCCTGGGCTGGGGGACCCGTCACAGAGACAATTAGCTTCCTTAACCCACTTTGACAGACAGGAAGGGATCAGAAACCCCCCTGGGCCCAGCCAGTCAGCCAGCTGCCACCATGAACAGGGCTGGGAGCCAGGACGCCTGGGTTCTCTCCCCGGCTCTGGGAGGGGAGTGGGGGCTGGTGGGTTAGAGCAGGGGGGGCTGGGAGCCAGGACTCCTGGGTTCTCTCCCCGGCTCTGGGAGGGGAGTGGGGGCTGGTGGTTGGGGGCGGGAGCCAGGACACCTGGGTTCTGTTCCGAGTCACTCCCCACCCCCCCATCCCTGATCTGGGGCCTGATCCTAACCACACCCCCTCAAGGGGAAACCCCCCCACCCCACCCCCACGAGCTGCCCATCCCCGGCCTCTGGACGCGCGTGGTCGGGGGAGCCATCTGGTGCAGACGGGGCAGATAGAGCGCACTGGGGGAGGGGCAGGGACCCCCAGTGCTGGGTGGGGAACAGGGCGGGGGGGGGCAGCTCCGTACCTGCGCCGCTTTCCCTGCCGGTGTCTGCCCCGCCCAGCGTCCCGCGCTCCTTCTCGGGCGGCGTCTCCGGCCCCGATTTCTGGGACTTGGAGCCCGTGCCGGGATCTGGGGGGCAGAGAGAGAGAGAGAGACCTGCATGGGTGGGGGGGAGCGACAGGTGCTCACAGACCAGAGTCCCCAACACACTCTTCCCCCTGGGTGGGTGCAGAGTCCCCCGTACCCCACTTCTCCCAGCCCCCTTCCCCTCTGTGTGCTGCAGTACCCGGCCTGGCCAGGAGCGGGCGCCAGTCACCACTGCAGTCTATGGGAGGCAGGGCCAACGCCCTCACCCCCAGCCCTGCCGGTGCCCCTCACTCCCGACCTGCAGCCCCTGCTAGCCCAGCCCTGCCCCCTCAAGCTCTGCCGGTGCCCCTCACTCCCGACCCGCAGCCCCTGCTAGCCCAACTCTGCCGGGTGGGGAGGGGGGAAGGGAGAGTTGAGCAGAGGCTTCCCCAGAGGCTGTGGGTCATTCACCCCAGTTCGCGGCCCAGGGTAGGGCAAGCTCCTCCCCCTTTCCCCTCTCCCACTCGCTACTTCCCCTCCTCTTCCCACCCTGGCGCTGCAATCATGCAGCGCTAATTAGCTCGTTGGAGGGGCTCAGTGGCAATCAGCCAGATCAACCCAGATGGGAGAAAGGCTTCCAGAGCCGGGGAGAGAACCCAGGAGTCCTGGCTCCCAACCCCCCCTGCTCCAACCCACTAGCCCCCACTCCCCTCTCAGAGCTGGGGAGAGAACCCAGGAGTCCTGGCTCCCAGCCCCCCCTGCTCTAACCCACCAGCCCCCACTCCCCTCCCAGAGCCAGGGAGAGAACCCAGGAGTCCTGGCTCCCAGCCCCCCCATGCTTTAACCCACCAGCCCCCACTCCCTTCCCAGAGCCGGGGAGAGAACCCAGGAGTCCTGGCTCCCAGCCCCTCCTGCTCTAACCCACCAGCCCCCAGTCCCCTCCCAGAGCCAGGGAGAGAACCCAGGAGTCCTGGCTCCCAGCCCCCCCTGCTTTAACCCACCAGCCCCCCACTCCCCTCCCAGAGCCACGGAGAGAACCCAGGAGTCCTGGCTCCCAGCCCCCCCCTGCTCTAACCCACCAGCCCCCACTCCCCTCCCAGAGCCAGGGAGATAACCCAGGAGTCCTGGCTCCCAGCCCCCCCTGCTTTAACCCACCAGCCCCCACTCCCCTCCCAGAGCCGGGGAGAGAACTCAGGAGTCCTGGCTCCCAGTCCTCCAATTCATGCTCCCTGCCCCACAGCGCCCCATAGTGCCGCCCTGGGGCTAGCACCCCCTTCCGAGCCCCCATCACACTGAATTCTCCCCCCCACACACACAGCAATTTTGTGACTTACGCTGCCCCACTTTCAAGACGACTTTCATCCCCTTTGACAGGCAGGCGCCACCCCTCAGGTTCTCCAGCCCCTCCTTGGTGCCGTCCGATGTGGCTGTGCGGAGAGACAGGGACATCAGAGCGGGGCGGGGGCAGCAGGGGGCGCTCTCCCCTGGCAGGCGGGGCTGGCCCCAGGGCAGCACTAGGGGGCGCTGTGGGGCAGGGAGCAGGGCGGGGGGGGGGGACTCAGCAAGGGGCGCTCTCCCCTGGCAGGCAGGGCTGGCCCCAGGGCGGCGCTAGGGGGCGCTGTGGGGCAGGGAGCAGGGCCGGGGGGGGGGGACTCAGCAGGGGGCGCTCTCCCCTGGCAGGCAGGGCTGGCCCCAGGGCGGCGCTAGGGGGCGCTGTGGGGCAGGGAGCGGGGCGGGGGCTCAGCAGGGTCAGTTGGGGGGGTCAGGGTTGCTCTGCGGATGGACGCTGTATGTGACGTGTGTGTGTGTTGGCTGGTGGGGTGTGTGTGTGATCTCCCTGTCACGCCCCGCCGTTTACGTGTGGGTCTCTGACCGCGGCGTGTGTTGGGTGCGTGTGGGGTGAGGCTGTGTGAGCTCGTTGTAGTTCTGTGGAAGGTGAAATTAGACCCTGGTGCTTATAGTTCAGACACACACACACACAGAGACACAAACACACACACACACACAGACGCACACACAGAGACACACACAGGGCTAGATCTCTCTCTCTCTCTCTCTCTCTCACACAGACACACACACGGACACACGGGCCTAGATCTCACTCACACACACAGACTGTGTTACTAGGTCACTGTTGTGCTGCTCTCAGCAATTCGCCTCTCGACCCGACCCGCAGGGACAGCGCAGCCTCCAGCCCGGAGCCCCCCATCCCCCATGGGACCCATTAGTCCGGGCTCCCAGCCCCCCCCCACCCCCATTCTCTCCCCAGCTCTGGGAGGGGAGTGGGGGACTGGTGGTGAGAGCAGGGGGGCTGGGAGCCCATTGGGAGGTCAGTGCTGAAGACGAGCGGGGGTGGTGGCCCGGACGCCGGGGTCCCCAGGGGAGCGGTGTGTGTGTGTGGGGGGGGTTGCATGCGTGCGGTGACAGCAGGTGCCGGGGGCGCCGGCAGGACGGGCCGTCACATCGCGTTAGCCGCGCAATGGCCAGGCCCTTTCACCGCCAAACATGGGGGGGTCCGTGCTCAAAGATGCCGGCTCCCTGGGCCAGCGCCCCCACGCAGCCAGTCTTCCCCACAGACCCCCCCATCCCCTCCATGGCTCCCTGCCCCCCAGACCCTCCCACATGCCCCTCTATCGCCCACCCCACCCCCACAGACACCCCCACACATTCAGCCCCCCGATGCCCCCCACCTCGTAGGCTCCTGGCACACACGGAGCCGCAGCCCAGCGACTCCCCACCCCCCCACACCTCTCCGTGCCCCCCCCTTCAAAACCACCGGCCCTCAGCCACTGGCCCTGGTCTGTCGTCGTCGTCCCCCCCCCCCCCCCCGCACTGGACCCAGGAGTCCTGGCGTGTTTAAAGATCTGGAACAAACATTTGTGTATTAGATATGGCCACCTCTGAGGTGGGGCGGCCGGTTACACGGGGACCCCTCGCCCGGTGCTGAGATGCAGCCACCTCTGGGGCGGGGCGGCCGGTTACCCGGGGACCCCTCGCCTGGTGCTGAGATGCGGCCACCTCTGGGGCGGGGCGGCCGGTTACCCAGAGACGCCTCGCCCGGTGCTGAGATGCGGCCACCTCTGGGGCGGAGTGGCAGGTGACACAGGGACCCCTCGCCCGGTGCTGAGATGCGGCCACCTCTGGGGCGGGGCGGCCGCTTACCCAGAGACGCCTCGCCCGGTGCTGAGATGCGGCCACCTCTGGGGCGGAGCGGCAGGTGACACAGGGACCCCTCGCCCGGTGCTGAGATGCGGCCACCTCTGGGGCGGGTGGCTGGTGACACAGGGATCCCCTCGCCCAGCGCTGAGATGCAGCCACCTCTGGGGCGGGACGGCCAGTTACCCAGGGACGCCTCGCCCGGTGCTGAGATGCGGCCACCTCTGGGGCGGGCGGCCGGTTACCCAGGGACGCCTCGCCCGGTGCTGAGATGCGGCCACCTCTGGGGCGGGGCGGCCGGTTACCCGGGGACCCCTCGCCCGGCGCTGAGATGCGGCCACCTTGGGGGGGGGGGGGGGGCTTGTTATCCAGGGATTTTTTACCGGGGGGGGGTTCCGGTTCTGTCACTTCCTGTCCTACTTGGCACCTGACCCCCCCCACTTCCCCCCCTCGTGTCTGGTTGGGCAGAACAATCATCTGACAAGAATCTGGGTCAGCTCCTCCCCCTCCCCCACCAGGCCCTTCCCCCCACCATGCTCCTGCCCCCCTCCCCCCCGCATCTCCCCCCCCTCCACCCTGCCATCTCCCTTCCCTGCTTCTCCTGGCCTCTCTCTCTTCCCCCCAGTGCCCCCCCCCAGGAATCCCCTCTAGGCCCCTTCACTCCCCCCACCCACACCAGTAAAAACCCCAACACCCCCCAGGAGACGCTGGGGCAGGTGGGTGATAGCAAAGGGGGAGGGGAGGGACAGGGAGGGAGGGGGAAGGGTGGGAATGGGGGGGTGGGGAAGGGGAGGGGTGGGATTGCGGGTGGGAATGGGGGTGGGGAGGGGCAGGGAGGGGGGAATGGGGGTGGGGAGGGGCAGGGAGGGGGGAATGGGGGTGGGAATGCGGGGTGGGGAGGGGCAGGGGGGAGGGGTGGGAATGGGGGATGGGGAGGGGCAGGGAGGGAGGGGTAGGGGTGACGTCGAGCCCCCATGAGCCCCCCCCGCTGAGCCCCCCTTCCCCGCGTGGGGGGGCTGCAGCCTCTCTGGGGTGGGGTCGGGGGGCGGTTGCCGTGGCGCGGTTGCCAGGGTGCCCGGAAGTCACTGGTTTATTGGGAGACAGTTGCCATAGCGATGGGGGAAAGACCACCAGGGCCTATGATGGGAACCGCGGAGGGGGGGAATAGATGTGTGGGGCCCCCCACCCCTCCCCACCCCCCCGAGGGGCAACGATTGCCCCCCCCCATGGGGCCCTGCTGATTCCAACCGGCCCCTCCCCCCTGCTCCCCTCCCCCTCTTACTGCCCCTCCCCAGTCCTATCCCCTCCGTGCTGCTCCCCCCCCGGCCCCCCCGCCCGTGACCCAGATGTCAGGAAGCGTCAGCGCCTGGATGTCAAAAGGGAAAATATCCCGGAGCAGACGCCAGGCTCCGGGTTCTGGGGAGGGACTGCTCAGCCCAGGCCCCCCCCAGCCCCATCTCGCACGCGCCCTGTTTCGCACGCGCACGCACAAGCATGTGCAGCAGCAGCCGGGGGACGAGGCCTTGTGCCGTCTATAGGGAGGGGGCCAGGTTAGTGTGCAAGGAGAGCGGGCGTGCGAGAGCCTGTGGGTGGCAGAGGAGGGTGCGGTGCCCTGGGCATGTGAGTGTGCATGGAATGGAGCGTGCAAGAGGTTGAATGTCCAGCCTGCGTGTGTGTGTGTGTGCGAGAGACGGAGTGTGTGAGGGTGTGAACGTGCAATGGGCGGGTTTGAGGGAGTAAATGTTCACCCCGTGTGCATGCCAGGGACCACTCGAGCGTGCGAGGGGCCGAACAGCTCTACCATGTGTGCAAGAGGGGGATGGTGCATGGGTGTGAGTGTGCAATGGGCCACAAGAGTGTGCGAGAGACCAAACAGCCACGCCAGTGTGTGTGTGTGCACCAGCTTGAGCGAGCGGGCCAGGAGGCGTGTGCAGGCCCTGGTCTGAGGGGGGTGAGCAAGAGGGTGTGCAAATGTGTGTGCAAAGGACCAAGTGGCTACGAGTGTGCGACAGAGGCCATGGCCAGAGGGTTGGCGCGCAAAGGTGAAAGGTACCCCAGGCGTGTGCAGGGGAGTGAGTGTGCAAAGAATGAGGGGCATGCAAGGGACTCTGTGTGTGTAAATGCACATGAGGGCCTGAGTGTGTGAGGAACATTTTGGGGAGGAGGAGGGGGCAGTCTGAGTGTGCAAGCAAACCGAGCTATCCCCTTGCATGCCCACCCCGTTCCACACTCACACCAGTCCATGTGCACACACCCTTGCACGAGTTTCCCCCCGTGCAAGGTGCCTTGGTCTCTTGCACGCTCACCCCCTGACATGCAAACGCCTCCTCTTGAGAGCCTCCATCCCATGCAAACAACCCCCCACCCCTAGGACACAACACTGGACTCGGGGGGGTCACCCCACGACTCCAACTCTGCCCCCAACTTCTCAGACCCTGTGATCCCGGCTGGGAGCCTGCCACTGTCACCCCAGGCACAGCCTCGGGAGTAGGGGGGAGCCCAGGGCTGGGCTGGCAGGGGCTGCGGGTCGGGAGTGAGGGGCACGGCAGAGCTGGGGGGGGCAGGGCTGGGCTAGCAGGGGCTGCGGGTCGGGAGTGAGGGGCACCGGCAGAGCTGGGGAGGCAGGGCTGGGCCGGCAGGGACTGCGGGTCGGGAGTGAGGGGCACCGGCAGAGCTGGGGGGGCTGCGGTTCGGGAGTGAGGGGCACCGGCGGAGGTGAGGTTGGGGGGGGGCGGGAGAAGCCGACAGATGCCAGCGGCTCGTGGGCGGCGAGCGATTGACTCTGCAATACACAGCGTAGGAGGGAAGGAGACAGACAGACAGAATGATGGACAGATTGTGTTGGGGAGCAGAGAGGAGCTGGATTTCACAACACAGAGCCTAAGAGACAGGAGCCCCCCCTCCAAATCCCAGCTGACCGACCCCCACCAGGGACCCCCACCAACTGCATCTGTTGCCCGGCGCTGAGATGCGGCCACCTCTGGGGCAGGGCGGCTGGTTACACGGGGACCCCTTGCCCGGCGCTGAGAGGCAGCCACCTCTGGGGCGAGGCGGCCGGTTACCCAGGGCCCCCTCGCCCGGCACTGAGAGGCAGCCCCCTCTGGGGCGGGGCGGCCGGTTACCCAGGGCCCCCTCGCCCGGCACTGAGAGGCAGCCACCTCTGGGGCGGGGCAGCTGGTTACCCGGGGACCCCTCACCCTGCGCGGAGATGCAGGAGGGAAATGTATCAGACCTGGCTCCCAGCCCCCCAAGCTGGGGGAGAACCCAGGCGTCCGGGCACTCACTGATGATGTAGTAGTCCTGGTTGCTCTTGAATTCGTGGCCCCACAGGTTGGGGCTGAATTCCTGGAACTTGATGGTGAATCGCACGTCGTGCTCGGGCCGGTCGCACGTCAGCAGCAGGTTGGGGGCCCGCAGGATCTCGCATGCCCGGGCCTGCTCACCCAGCACCAAGTACAGCTTGTAATATTCGTACTCCTCCGCTGAGAAGGGGCCTGGCGGGCGGGACCGCGGGCAGATCAGGTCCAGCCGGTCGCCGATCTGCGGGTACAGGACGTAGCCGCCCGCCGCCTGGAACCTGCCGGAGATGGGGCGTCAGAGAGGGGACCCCAACCCGCGTCCCCCTGAGCCAGCCAGTCCCCGCCCTGGCGCCAGAGGGGAGCCGGCGCTCCCTAGAGGGGACAGGCCCCTGCCCCATTCCCCGCCCCCCTGAGCCAGCCAGGCCCCTCCCGACAAACCAGCCACCCACCTGGCAGCAGGGCCCCTCCCGGCCCTCGTCTATGTGAAACACCCATCCCCTCACCCCCTGCTGCCCCCCTCAGCCCCGCACCTGGGGGAGCCACCTAGACCCACCCCCGCCCAGAGTTGGGGGAAAGATCCCAATCAGCTGCCTCTGGTCCCCGAGGGACCCCTCACCTGACGCGGAGATGCAGCCACCTCTGGGGCAGGGCGCAGCTACTACTCTAGTGGTTTGGGGGCGCGGGCCTGGGAGCCAGGACTCCTGGGTTCTATTCCTGGCTCTTGGAGGGGAGAGGGGCTAGTGGTTAAAGCAGGATGTGGGTGGGCTGGGACTCAGGACTCCTGGGTTCTCTCCCCGGCTCTGGGAGGGGAGTGCGGGTTGGTGGGTCAGAGCAGGGGGGGCTGGGAGCCAGGACTCCTGGGTTCTCTCCCTGGCTCTGGGAGGGGAGTGGGGTCTGGTGGGTTAGAGCAGGGGGGGCTGGGCGCCAGGACTCCTGGGTTCTCTCCCTGGCTCTGGGAGGGGAGTGGGGGCTGGTGGTTAGAGCAGGGGGGGCTGGGAGCCAGGACTCCTGGGTTCTCTCTCCAGCTCTGGGATGGGAGTTGGGTCTAATGGTTGGGGGGCGGGGGCTGGGAGCCAGGACTCCTGGGTTCTATTCCTTATCTATGCCAGAGTCAGGGCTAGAACCCAGGCGTCCTGACGGCCACAGGCCTTTAGCCCAAGAGCCGATGTAACGCCGAGGGGCAGGATCGAACCGGGGACCTCTGGAGCGTAGAACATGAGCCTCTACCGCATTTTCTCTCTAGGACCGGCGGCCTGATTTCGCGGTTCCGGGGAATTTCCCCTGCGTTTCCTCGGCCAGCCCGGGCCCCGTCCAAGCCCCGTAACCCCCCCCGCCCCCCCCCCGGAGTCTGCACATATCGATACGGGCCAGAGCAGACCATCACGCCCACTGCCCCCCACCTCATCCAGCCCTCCAGGTCCCCTCCCGCCCTCCCCACGCCACCGCAAAGCAAGATCTGAAAATCGTCCGCCACGCCCGGCGGCCTTTGATCTCTCGGTCCCCTGCGAATCCCGCAGAGGCCCAGGGTTCTCTCTCGACTCTAGGGGCAAATCCTCGGCCGGCGAAGACGCAAGAGGCCCTGAGTTTTTCAGTCAGATGCCATGCTGGGGCGCGAACCCTTCGTCTTTCCCACTGGCACGTCTATCTTGACTAAGGGCAAGTGATTTGAGAGGACGCTGGCGTTGTAATGCTGCTGTATCGCTCAGAGGGGCAGCTGGTTTGCGGCTTAGCTATCTGGTCAGAAGGCTGGATTTTTCAGCGCTTCAAGGGGCACTTTTGTGGCTGACGGACTTAAAAAACAAAGTCCGGTCTCTCGAACACAAGCGGAGGTCGCTTTGAAAATGACCCGGGCGCTGCTCCCCACCCCAGAGCCAGCTGCATCGGAGCATTAAAGGTCTGATCAGAAGTCACACGAATCGGTGTCGATTCCCGGCTGCTAAAGTCTGATCCGTGTACCTCCTGGATGTTAAAATATTCATTTGCGATCAGACCCGCTCAAACAGATGGGGCCTGCCTCTAGTTAATAAGAGAAACTCATTTTCAGCGGCTTGGCGCATCCGTCGGGCATTGCATTTGCCTTCTTAATTTTAAGCAAACGACAGCATTCGTGAGGAATAACTCCACCAGAATAACTTCTGGCCAGCTTCATCAAAACCGACAGCGATGACCGAGAATAACCACCCGACTATTTCCTGCGTCCTTCCGGCCTGGGCAGCTAAAAGTTGTCCCAATGGCTTCCAAAACCAGGATTCGGGGGCAGGAGTTTGCGGGAGAAATCTGAGCTCTGGCTGGGAAAGGGAGTCCCAGATTTTTCTGCTTTTGGAAAACGTCCGGTTTGAAGATCATTCCAAAAAAATCAGTCGATGGATCCTCGCCGGATTGGACGCCGAAAATCTTCATGGAACCCCCCTCCCAAAATGGGGCTATTGGATGGTCACAAATACGGTTTCTGGCTGGGCTGCAGAAGCTCCCAGAAAAAAACTGGTGCCAAGGGAAACTCAAGAGAGAAACCGGTTTGCGGGGAGCCCGTTCCCTCCAGCCTCGGGTGTCCCAATCCCCTACCACGCACACACAGAGACACGGCTCGTGGTCCCGGGAGATTTAGAAGCCTTCCACTGAGTCTCAGACCACTAGGTTCCAGTTTCCCCCAAGGGGTTTAGGCACCTCGTTCCCATTGATTTCGCCAAACAGCCCAAGCGGTGCTTAATTTTTACATTCGCGACTGATGCAGAGGTGCCGGGGCTCTGCCCAGCCAAGCCCTGGCCCAAATTAAGCGCTGGGCCCGAGTGATCTTTGAAAATGGGACTTGGTGTTCAGGGTTTTTTAAAGCCGGTCAACAATTTCCTAGCCTTAGGCCGGTCAGGCGATCGGCGTGTGTGTGTGTGTTTATATATTTATATAGGAGTGTTAGAGATCTAAGCTTGTGCGTGTGTCCAAGATCATGTCCTAAGCAAGCCAATGGTTTGCTTTAAAAAGAAAGTGGTGTTAAAAAAATGACAAGACGTATTCCCAGACACACACACTGCCCGCTCCCCAAGAGACAGCAACATTGGTCCTCATACGCCAATGTTGCCAGCGGCTGATCTGGTCTGATACGTTCATTCTGCGCCGTGAAATAAATACATTTTAAAAATAAAGCGGCCTCTCTTTTTATTCTGTTTTAAGAGCCACACATCCCTTGGATGTGGGGATGGGGGGGAGGTAAAAAAACCAGCCAGGACGCTGCCGAAAAACACCCTTCTCCCTCGATCTGCAAGGAGAGGCCGCTGGGAGACAGTGAACCCCTTTTTCAGGCCTGGGGGCTGGTGGAAAAGATTTAGACAAATAGATCCATTAGCTCGAGTATGTATTTGTTGCTAGGAAGCGCTGCCACACGCTGATGGGAGTAATTGTCGCGTTGACGAATGCTCCATATTTCTGGCAACCAGGCTCCATTCTTCGCCAGTCTGTCAGACCCCCGAAAACTTTGTCGTTTGCTCCGGAGGGGGAAGGGGGTTTTGATTGAGCCCGGAGCAGATGCAAGACTCGGGTGGTTTCGATGGATCTCGTGTCTGGAATGATACGGCCAGGACGGAAGAAAACGTATCTTCCAGATCCACCCGGGCAGAGAGAAATGCCTGCTTTGACCTATCGGCCCCCATAAAGCGCAGTCCAGCAAACAGAGGCCCGTGTGCGAAATGAAAAGGATCCACAGAGCCCCACAACACAAGCCAAGACCCAAAGGTCAGTTTCAAGAAGCCGTCTGGAGCGGGATAAATTCATATATTCTGCTTTGAGCAGAGGGTTGGACTAGATACCTCCTGAGGTCTCTTCCAACCCTGATCGTCTGGGACACCCAGTCAGTTGTGTCAAGGGGATATCAAACTACACACAACTTTAAGAAGCTGCCAGTATAAAGCTAAAGAAACACACACGCACACACACAGAATAACTAATTTTAAGGGCATCCCCCCCTCCCCGTTCGACACACACACACACACACACATGCTTGATCTACACAGACATACACACTGAAGGCACCAAAACCAACACCCACAACTCGGAAGATGCACATTTATAGACCGCACCGGCGGAGAGCACCACTCATTTTCAAAAAAAGCCAACGCCAACCCAAAATCCGCCGTTCAAGAGGCCTACCGCAAATTCACACCCATCTCCGGTTTGCCTGCACAAACTTCACCAAAACACCGCAATATCTCTCTTACACACACACACTCGCTCTCCTGCGCTGGACAGCGTCAAAAGGCCACCAGATATTTTTCCCCTTAAAAAACAAACACCTCTCACCTTTGCACTGAAAACACCGATTTGTCCAGAATTAAAAAAAAAAAATGTATGATGATTATAAAAAGCAAAAACAACAATCCCCCCCCCCCCGCGCTCTGATTTTGTTAAATAAAACATCGTCCTTGATTTGGGGGGGGGGGGGAGGAGGTCCCACTCCCAACACACTTTCCAGGAAATGGGTTGACTGAAGAGGGATAAAGGGAAAGAAAGAAAAGTTTGACAAGCGGATTAAAGGGCAGACTTTTGAGGGTGAAACTGACACAGGTCCTTATAAAACGCTTATCAGTTACACTTGAAATTGACTAGATTGGGGGAAATGGAAAAAAATGCAATTTCTTTTTCCCTTCACTTCCCCCCCCCCCCTTTCTCCTCTGGGATTTGCAGCCCCAAAATGAACCACGATTTAAAATTTGGGCGTGCCTTCCCTCTTCCCCCCCAAACCCATCCCCTCTTTATAGCAGAAAAAGCAGCAAGAAACCAAGCGAGTTCCCCCCCTTCCCCACTTACTTTTTATTTGCTGTATTCCAGTATATAGGCTCCAGGCTCACAGCTGATATAACCCACAGTTCCAGCAAGGAAAACAGTAACCCTATAGAGACTCCGAGCAATGAAGTCCTCAATGCCATGACTGCAAAGGAAAAGGAATGTTTTTACCCCTCCTCTGTGTTTTCTTCTTGAGATTCACACACACACACACACAAATCAAGAGGCTCCCAAAGACTTTGCCCCCCTATCTGCCAGCCCTAGGCTAGATAAAGTTTTATGGATTTTTCGCCCCCCCGCCCCGCCTGGATTTTTCATGCCAGAACTGGAAAGTTGGTTGTTTTGTGTGTGTGTGTGTTGTTATTTTCTTCAAGATCCTAATGCCATCTTCAGCCTTGGAGAAAAATACATCTAGACACACACACACAAAATTCGCCTCCACTTCTCTTGTGTATGTCTTTCTGGTCTGATCTCCTGAGCAGGGAGGACACAGAGTTGTAAAACACAAGGAAGGGAGGGAGGGGGAAGGAATTCATTTGAAAGCCCCCTCCTGGACTCCTTGTCTTTGGTGAGGTTTTTTTTTTCCTTCTTCTTCTTTTCTTTCTCTTTTTTTTTGAAGGTTCGGCATTGAGTAACTCCAGAGATGAGGACAGAGAATGGGAGTTAGCAGAGAGGAGGAGGAGCAGGAGAGAAGAAGTGGTGAATGGGAAATACTGGAGGAAAGAGAGAAAGAGAGAGACAGGGGCACACACACACACACAGAGACTAGGACTGGAGTCTGGACTTTAAGGAAGACGTGGAATCCGGATTCAGGTATAAAATTCTCCCCAGTGAGTAGCACACACATAAACCAGCAGAGCCAGCCAGCAAGGTTGCTTGAAGACAGGAATATTTTGCAGCTCAGTTCGCTCGGCCTCTCTGCTTCCCTGTCAGGACTAATCAGAGACACAGTCGCTTCTTGACCAAAAAAAAAAAAAAAAGAGAGAGAGAGAGAGAGAAATCAGGGTCCTTTTCCCGAGCAGCTTTGCGCAGCGACGAAACAGAGAAATGTCGCCAAGCCTCGATTTATTCGTCAAATGCCCAGCCCGGTTCTTTGTGTGTAGGGAAAGGTGGATTTGTGTTAGGAAGTCACTTTTCATCCGGTGAGGGAGACCGTTTTTTTAGGGGGAGGAAGATGCGGGGTTGGAAATCGGTCTGGGATCAGAAAGGGACCCAAGAAACAAATCTTCCGATTTTGGCCCTCGGAGCAGGCGGGATGGGTTTTCGTTGGGGCTCCCAGGCCAGAGAGTCGGGGAGCGTCTGGGGCCTGGGAAGTGCCTTGCTGAAGCAATATTTGCGAGGTGGGATTTCTCCGTGAGAATCGGGGGGATCAATTAACCAAGCAAGAACCCCCCTCGATTGCCAAATCTGGTTGGAGATGAATCCAGTGGCTTTCGAAACCTAACACAGATTCGAAGGCCATTTCCAAGCCGCTGGGCCCATCGAAGAGTTTCCCCGGGGGCTGTTCCTTTGCCGAGAACAATTCGCGGATGTTAAACCGGCCGGGAAACCCTTTCATTAAAAATTCAATCCGGGATCTCCGGGGTTCGCTCGTTTTAAGGGCAGTGGCGGATCCTACAAACGGGCGGATCCTTGCGGCCGAGGGGCTTTCCCGAGACAGGAGTTGCCCGGATTGGGATCTTTGACTGGGCCTCTGGGATTTCTCGGCCCGTCGGGCTTCCAGGGTTTTGATGTTCGCTGCGGTGGGGGGGTCAAATGGGCCAGGTGGGATCCGGAGGCCGAGGCGGGAAGCCAACCAGCATTAGCAGGCATTATTGGGGTTCCCCGACGGGCCTGGGGAAAAGGGGGTGTGATTTTAGTGTCAGGAGCAGGGAGGGGGATTTTTGACATGTGGCTCTTGAGCCGGGGAGCGAACCCAGGAGTCCGGGCTCCCGGCCCCCCCTGCTCTAACCACCAGCCCCCACTCCCCTCCTAGAGCCGGGGAGAGAACCCAGGAGTCCCGGCTCCCAGCCCCCCCGCTCTAACCCACCAGCCCCCACTCCCCTCCCAGAGCCGGGGAGAGAACCCAGGAGTCCCGGCTCCCAGCCCACCCGCTCTAACCCACCAGCCCCCACTCCCCTCCCAGAGCCGGGGAGAGAACCCAGGAGTCCCGGCTCCCAGCCCCCCCGCCGCTCTAACCCACCAGCCCCCACTCCCCTCCCCGAGCCGGGGAGAGAACCCAGGAGTCCTGGCTCCCAGCCCCCCCTGCTCTAACCCACTAGCCCCCACTCCCCTCCCAGAGCCGGGGAGAGAACCCAGGAGTCCCGGCTACCAGCCCCCCATGCTCTAACCCACCAGCCCCCACTCCCCAGTCCTGGCTCCCAGCACCCCCCTGCTCTAACCCCCCAGCGCCGGGAGAGAACCCAGGCGTCCGGGCGCCCTGCAGGGCAGGCCGGAGCAGCATAGAGCTGAGTTTGCTTTGGGGAAACTGTGATTTGGATACAAATCTTCGCAGCATGTTGTTCCCAAGGCACAATCCGCAGCTGCGTGAAGCCGTCTGCCCCCGTGTGCCGCCCAGCTCCCGCCGCGAGCCAGGAGCCGCTGATGGGACTTCGTGTTTAACAGACTCCCCAGCCCCACTCATGTCATGCGGGGCGGGGGGCTCAGCAGGGGGCGCTCTCCCCTGGCAGGCGGGGTTGGCCCCAGGGCGGCACTAGGGGGCGCTGTGGGGCAGGGAGCGGGGAGGGGGGCTCGGCAGGGGGTGCTCTCCCCTGGCAGGCAGGGCTGGCCCCAGGGCGGCACTAGGGGGCGCTGTGGGGCAGGGAGCGGGGTGGGGGGGGCTCAGCAGGGGGTGCTCTCCCCTGGCAGGCGGGGCTGGCCCCAGGGCGGCACTAGGGGGCGCTGTGGGGCAGGGAGCGGGGAGGGGGGCTCGGCAGGGGGTGCTCTCCCCTGGCAGGCAGGGCTGGCCCCAGGGCGGCACTAGGGGGCGCTGTGGGGCAGGGAGCGGGGGGCTCGGCAGGGGACAGGGGTGGGGGGTTGGGGGGGCTGTAGCCCACAAGAAGGGGGGGGGGAATATTTGCCCAATGCAAACAGAGGCTGCTGGCACCATCTGGTGGCCGAATCTGTTATTGCAGCGAGTTTGCACCAGCAGCCGGGACCGGGGTAGCCAGGAGCTGCCCCCACCCCGTCCCCTCCACTCCCCACAGCACCCCCTGCTGGCAGGGGCCGGGGCAGGAGCAGCCAGGAGCTCCCCCTCCGCCCCACACCAACTGGGGGCATTTCTCCAGCCCCGATCTCATCGCCCACTGGCTGGGGAAGAGGCCGTTTCGCCCCCGAACCCCACAGCCACACACCCCCTGCCGGGGGAGCCAGGCACGTCCGGAGCCAGCTGGGGAAGGTGGGATATTGGGACAAGCAGGGACAGGCACTGGGAGGGAACGAGCCAGAGCTGCTGCGCGCCAGAGAAAAAGGGGGAATTAAATCCCGTTCTGGGAGAGCCCAGCCTAGTGTGTGTCATAGCCCCCATACTGCTAAGAGACCAGGGAGATTCCTCAATTCCTATCCCACACCCCCTATGCTGAGATCTGCCCCAACCCAACCCCCCATGTTAATTAATCTAGCAGAATAAACAACCCCCCCCCCGCGCAAAAAAACAGAACCTGTTGGCAGAGAGAGACCCTACAATAATAAATCATTAGATGGTTTGAGCACCCTGCATACTTGCCCCTCTTTGTTACTGTAGGGTCTTATGAGCACCGGCAGTGGCTGTCACTTGGTTATCGTAGGGTCTGCCAGAGCCACAGTAGGCCGCCCCCGTCACTCCATAGCGGCAGGCCCACGGGCCCATCTACCCTGGCATCCCGGCCCCTGCCAGGATCAGACCCAGCAGCCGATCTAATCTCAGGTCTCTCCCCACCCCTCGACCCCTCAGGGAAGGGAGTGGGGGCTAATGGGTAGAGCAGGGGGGCTGGGAGCCAGAACTGCTGGGTTCTCTGCCCGGCTCTGGGAGGGGAGTGGGGGCCAATGGGTAGAGGAGGGGGGGGCTGGGAGCCAGGACTTCTGGGTTCCCTCCCCAGCTCTGAGAAGGAAGTGGGGGATAGTGGTTAGAACGGGGGGGGGGGGGGTTGGGAGCCAGGACACCTGGGTTCTCTCCCCTACTCTGGGAGGGGAGTGGAGGCTGGTGGTTAGACCAGGGGGGCCCCTCCCACAGCCAGGACAGAACCCAGGAGTCCTGGCTCCCAGGTTGGGATGGGAACCCAGGAGGCAGGGTCCCTTTAAGGAGGCAGGGGGGCTCCTGTTGCCCCTGATCCCGTCTTTGTGACATCAGAGGAGGTTGCTGTGGCAACCGGATGCTGCTAGAAACAGGAGACTCAGGTGGGGAGGGAAGGAGACCCGAAGGTGAGCTCTTAAAGGGACCCCGACCCACAGGAGGAGAGCTAGGCGGGGGGGGGGGGGGGGGGGCAGGGCTGGTTATGCCGGGGACCCCCTGCCCGGCGCTGAGATGCGTCCACCTCTGGGGTGGGGCAGCTGGTTATCCAGGGACCCCCTGCCCGGCGCTGAGATGCGTCCACCTCTGGGGCGGGGCAGCTGGTTATCCAGGGACCCCTCGCCCGGCGCTGAGATGCGGCCACCTCTGGGGCGGGGCGGCGGTTAATACAGGGACCCCTCGCCCAGCGCTGAGATGCGCCCACCTGTGGGATCTATCCAAGGATTCCTCCCCCCCCCCCGCTGCCCCCACGGAGCCCACCCCCCTCCCCGCTCCCAAACCCAGGTGTCCCGACTCACGACCCCCCGCCCCAGCAACCTTTCGACGGACACTCGCGCCAACTCCCCCGGCCCGCTGGCCCCTTCCCTCCTGCATGGAGAGGGCTATTTACCCATCTCCAGCTGTGTTTGGACAGCCGCTGCCAAGACAAACCAGCCCCACGCTGGGCCGCCCGACCCCAGACAGCGGCTCTGGGGTGGGTTTCACACGCCTGGGGTGGGCGTGGGGGGGCAGACCTGCCTGCCCCCCGTTACTGGGACGACTGGGGGGGGATACGGGGCAGGTAGACCGTGCCCCCTTCTCCGTCTTCCTTCTTTTCATTTTCCTCAGGGACTTGGTCAATTCCCCACAGGCGGTTTGTTATCGTAGGGTCTCCTGGTTGGTTGTTATGGTAGGGCCTACCAAAAGGGATGAAATCCAGGGAACCCAGAGCCCAGGCCCAGTGCGAGGGGCGTGGGGGCTAGTGGTGAGAGCAGGCTGGGGTGGAAGTGCCCCCGGTCGGGGTATCGGCCCCAGCTCTCGTCCATCACCCACCCCCCAAAAACGTACAGGGGGATGATAAAAAACCCAAAAGTTTTATGGCTCCGAACGAGCCGGCAAATAGACACAAAGCCGAGAGCATTATGTACAGATCCCCCCCCTCCATCTTCCCCCAACCTCAGCCACCCCGAAATCTCCAGCCGAGCCCCCCCGCCGCCCTTTCTGAATCATCCGGTGGCCACACAGTCCGGGCAGGCGGCATCACGGGGCAGGGATGTGCCCCCCGCTCTCCCCACACCACCACAGCTGTAGGCAGTTCTGGCCGCGGGCTGGGCGCTGGGGGGGCCCGGGCCCCACTTCCTCGTCCTCCTCACTGCTGTCCCATGGGTCCGGGAACTCGCGCTGGCCGGACGCGCTGGCCAGCAAGGGCAGGCTGGGGTGCAGGCTGGACAGAGGGGAGACAGGGTCAAGAGGGGGCCACCGGCTCCTCCCCCTGCCCCGCTCTAACCAGTAAGCCCCACTCCCCTCCCACAGCCAGGGAGAGAACCCAGGGGTCCTGGCTCCCAGCCCCCCCTGCTCTAACCCACCAGCTCCCACTCCCCTCCCAGAGCCAAGGAGAGAACCCAGGGGTCCTGGCTCCCAGCCCCCACTCCCCTCCCAAAGCCGAGGAGAGAACCCAGGAGTCCTGGCTCCCAGCCCCCCCTGCTCTAACCCACCAGCCCCCACTCCCCTCCCAGAGCCGAGGAGAGAACCCAGGAGTCCTGGCTCCCAGCCCCCCCTGCTCTAACCCACCAGCCCCCACTCCCCTCCCAGAGCCGGGGAGAGAACCCAGGCGTCCGGGCTTCCCGCCCGCCAGTACCTGATCCCGTTGACGCAGTCCCGCAGGGCCTGGAATTGCAGCACGGGTCCCAGCACCGGCTTGGGGTCTCCTGTTGGGGGCTGAGCCGTGTCCCACACCGAGACCAGCCCCTCCGTGGTACCGCTCAGCAGGAACTGGCCGCTCCTGAAAGGGGGACGAAGACACCCCATCTGGCGCTTAGAGGATGCAGCTGGGGGGGGGGGGGGGGGGCTATGGCTCCCAGGGGTCCTTGGGCTCCCACACTGGCAGTGGCTGGGTGTGCCAGGAGGCCTGGGTTCCATCCCCAGACCCCAATAATTATCTGAAGGGGCATTATTAGGGGCGTTACAGTAGCAGCGAGACCCCCCCCGTGCCAAGGGTGGGGTGGCCCCGTCGCCCAGAGCCCCACCCAGCCCCTCCGCGAGCGCCGCTCCCCGCCCCACGGGCAAAGGAAGGAGCCTTATCCCTCTTCTACCGGGTGGGGAAACTGAGGCAGATGGGGAAACTGAGGCACACAACCGCAAAGTGACTCGCCTTCTCTCGTATCGAGGGCGTGTGCCATAGCTGGGGGAGAGAACCCAGGAGTCCGGGCCCCCAGCCCCCGCCGGGCAGGGATGCGGAGGAAGGAGGGAAAATGTGTGGAGGGGTCACTCACGGCTCTAGGTCGAAGTAGAGGCGCTGGTTGGTGGCCACGGTGCGGTGCATGGAGAACAGGACCCGGCCCGGCTGCCGCAGGTCCCAGCACAGGATCTCGGGGTCCTGTGGGACAGGAGAAGCTGTGAGCGCCCCGGGACTCCACGCCCCCCCCCCCCCCCAGCAGCCGCTTCTCAGGCCCCGCCCCCGCTCCACGAGCTCCGCCTACCTTGCGCCCACCGGTGAAGAGCTGGGTGCCATCGGGGGAAAAGAGGGCGTGGGTGACGCCGCCCCGGTGGCCCTGCAGCATGGCCAGCGGCGCGCCCTCGGCCCGCGAATACAGCCCCACCGTCCGGGAGTAGGAGGCGCAGGCATAGAGGGGCTGGGCCGGGCTGAAGGTGATGCAGGAGATGATGCCGCACTGCCCCTGTTTCTTCACTGCATTGGGGGAGGGGGAAGGAGAGGTTAAAAACCCCCAAATGACCCCCCCCAGAACAGCCCTCCCACCCCCTCTACTCAGTGCCGGGCCGTTCACTCTGGAACCTAATGGTGGGTGGCTGGGAAAACGGACACCGCCGAGACCTAATTCCCTGGGGTGGGTTTGACCCAACGCGCCCCCTCCGCATACCCTGCCTGCCCCCCCCCAAAAAAAAAACCTGGCCAGGGCGTTAACTCTGGACCCTAATGATGACGGTAAACTGCCAGCTCCCCGTTTCACCGCAGAGAGGAGGGGCCGTTCCTCCACAGCCTCCCTGAGCTGAAAGGGCAACTTCAAATCTTGGGGGGGGCGGGGGGGGGGCGTATTAACTCTGGAGCCCAATGATGGCAGTGAGACACCTGATGCCTATTTCACTGGAAGAAGGGGCGTAGCTGGGGTTGAGACAGACACATTTCACCCCCACGCAAACCCCAGTGGTTTGTTAACTCTGGAACCTAGTGATGGCCAACTGACCGATTAACAAAGATTCGCAGCAGTGGCAAAGTGTTACCTCTGGAAGCTAACAACGGTGACAAATAATTCCCTATTTCTCTCCAGGAGCCCAATCGTCACCCCGAATCCGCCTTCCCTGACCTCCACGGGGCCCCTCCTTTCCCTGCCATGGAAGTGTTAACTCTGCAACCTAATGTTTTTTTCACAAAGCCAGCGCTGTGGTGCCATCAGCTGGGGTGGTGCCGGGGGGGACTCACCAAAAGTGGGACGGCTCTCGCACACCCGGCCCGGGCGCTCCGTCTCGAACACCCGCACGGTCTTATCGAACCCGCAGAATAGCTGGGAGCCGTCGGGGGTGAAGCAGAGGGAGTGAGCGGCCGTCAGCTCATCCTGGGGACAGACCCACAGAGAGGGGCGTCAGGACGCCTGGGTTCTCTCCCCGGCTCTCGGACGGGAGTGGGGGCTGGTGGTTAAAGCAGGGGGGGCTGGGAGCCAGGACTCCTGGGTTCTCTCCCCAGCTCTGGGAGGGGAGTGGGGGCTGGTGGTTAGAGCTGGGGGGCTGGGAGCCAGGACTCCTGGGTTCTCTCCCCAGCTCTGGGAGGGGAGTGGGGGCTGGTGGGTTAGAGCAGGGGGGGCTGGGAGCCAGGACTCCTGGGTTCTCTCCCCAGCTCTGGGAGGGGAGTGGGGGCTGGTGGGTTAGAGCAGGGGGGGCTGGGAGCCCGGACTCCTGGGTTCTCTCCCCAGCGGTGGGCGCGGGGGTGCCGGGCGCCAGGCTCTGTACGCACCAGGTGGTTGTAGCTGCGGAATGTGGCCCGCAGGTCCCCGCGGAAAGCGTCCCACACGTGGACGGGGTTGTCCCGGCTGCTGCTGGCAAAGCTGCAGAACCACAAGAGAGGCAGAAATGTGAGGGGGGGGGGGCAGCTGGGGAGTGCAGGACGGTGGGAGCCGGCGCCCCCTAGAGGGGACAGGCCCCTGCCCCGTTCCCCGCCCCCCTGAGCCAGCCAGTCCCTGGCCTGGGGCCGGGTGGGAGCCGGCGCCCCCTAGAGGGGACAGGCCCCTGCCCCATTCCCCCACCCCCCTGAGCCAGCCAGTCCCCGCCCTGGGGCCGGGTGGGAAAGAGCTCCACCCCCTTCCCCGTGGGCCAGCAGGGGGAGCCCTCGCGGGCCGCGGCATTTACAAGCAGGTGGGTGGGTCGGCGGAGCTCATCAGCGGGAACCAGCAGTAGTCGTAGACGGTGTCTCCCTCGGCCATTCGCAGCACGGGGCTCTGCGGGGAGAAAGACCCACGGGCAGTCAGGCCGCCCCTCCGGGGGGGCAGGACTCCTGGGATATCTCCCCGGCTTGGGGAGAGGAGTGGGGGCTGGTGGGTCAGAGCTGGGGGGGCTGGGAGCCAGGACTCCTGGGTTCTCTCCCCGGCTCCGGGAGGGGAGTGGGGGCTGGTGGGTAGAGCGGGGGGGCTGGGAGCCAGGACTCCTGGGTTCTCTCCTCGGCTCTGGGAGGGGAGTGGGGGCTGGTGGGTAGAGCAGGGGGGGCTGGGAGCCAGGACTCCTGGGTTCTCTCCCCGGCTCTCGGAGGGGAGTGGAGGCTGGTGGGTAGAGCAGGGGGGGGGGAGGGGGGGGAGGGGGGGCTGGGAGCCAGGACTCCTGGGTTCTCTCCCCGGCTCTGGGAGGGGAGTGGGGGCTGGTGGGTAGAGCGGGGGGGCTGGGAGCCAGGACTCCTGGGTTCTCTCCCCGGCTCTCTCGGGGGAGTGGGGGCTATTGGGGGAAAAACGGCTCCGCACCCACACACCCATTGCACAGCACAGTTCCACCCCACACAGGGGGGGAAGGTGACTGTCCCTTTAAGAGCACTCCCCCCTTCCCCTCCGCCCCTTCCCCCCTACCATCTCGGCCACGGCCCCCCACTCCTGGCCGTAGAGCTCAGGGGGCAGGTTGTAAATGCGCAGGGTGTTGTCGGCGCTGTTGGTCAGGAGACAGGAGCCGTCGGGGGCCCTGCGGAGAGGGGGAGGGGCAGAGCCAGGCCGTCAGGGTGCCCCTGTTCCGGCCCAGAACGGGGGAGAGAACCCAGGCGTCCTGCTCCAAGCCTGCCCCCCTCCCCCGCTTTAACCACCGGACCCCACTCCCCTCCCAGAGCCAGGGAGGGAACCCAGGCGTCCTGCCTCCCCAACCCCCCCCCCCGCTCTAACCACTAGACCCCACTCCCCTCCCGGAACTCAGCTAAAAAATCTCCTGTGCCTCAGTTTCCCCTCCTACCCATGTGTATTTAGGCTGAAGGCCCTGTGGGGAAAGAACTGCCCTGAGCACCCAGCCCACTGTGGGGAGCCCACCCCCCATTCCAACTCGGGGTCCCCTCAATCCTCGCCAGTGGTGTCCATGCAGCACCCACTATGAAATGTGTCTGGGACCTGCTCCTGGCCTGGGGCTCTGTCCAGCACCGAGGGGGCGGGGGGTATCCGATCTTCTCAAGGGGGCTCTGTGTGACACTCAGCACCCGGGGGGGGGGGGGGGGGGGGCAGCCAATCCCTGATCAGAGTCCCGGGATGTGACCCCAAAGATCTATGCCCCCCCACCCCCTCCCCGACACCAGGGCCCGGCCCAGCATCCTACCACTTGCAGCCCTTGAGGAAGTTCTCCGGCAGGCAGCCGTATTCGCCCCAAGCGCCCGTCAGCAGTTTGGGGGGCCCCAGGAACTCGTAGCCCGGCAGGCTGGGGGGAGAAAGAGGGGGAGACACTGCTAAAGAGGTCACCCAGCCCCTCTGGAGAGAACCCAGGCGTCCTGCTCCCAGCCCGCTCCCCTCCCTTGCTCTAACCACCGGACCCCAGTCCCCTCCCAGAGCTGCAGAGAGAACCCAGGAGTCCTAGGGCCCAGCTCCCCCGCTCTAACCACTAGACCCCACTCCCCTCCCAGAGCTGGGGAGAGAACCCAGGAGTCCTGGCTCTCAGCCCCTGCCGGCCGTTCTAAGCATTGACACACGCCCGGCCTCGAACCACCCCAGTGGATCAGGCCACCCCAACCCAGCCCCCGCTTGGCGCCAGCGACCAGATCCAGGCGCTCCCCGCCCCACTGAGGCTCCGTGCGTGGGGGGCCCATGCCCACGCCCGGCGCAACGGGGGGCCCGGCTCGTCGCTCTGGCCCTTACTAGTACTCCTCTTCCCACTCCGGTCCCGGTCCTCCGTCCTCCGCCACTTCGTTCCCTGCTTCCGCCAGCCCCTCTCCGCCAGCTGGCTCCCCGCCTGGGTCCTCCTGCGGCATGGATCCCGCCCCCGGCGCCTCGCCCCCAGGCGAGCCATTCTGCCGGGCCAGCTTGGCGGGCGTCTCTGGGGACCCGGCGTCTCCCCTGACTGGATCATCCACACAGGCATCGCCAGCGAGCGTCTCTGCCTCCATCGCCCGGGGGCTCAGCTGGGCTGGCGTCTCTGGGGACCCAGCGTCTCCCCTGACCGGATCATCCACACAGGCATCGCCAGCGAGCGTCTCTGCCTCCATCGCCCGGGGGCTCAGCTGGGCTGGCGTCTCTGGGGACCCAGCGTCTCCCCTGACCGGATCATCCACACAGGCATCGCCAGCGAGTGTCTCTGCCTCCATCGCCCGGGGGCTCAGCTGGGCGGGCGGCGGGGAGCGCGGCCGGGGACGTGTCTGCTCCGGCGGGTGCTGCAGCGGCCGACGCGCCCCAGTGAGTCGAGCATCCCCAGAGCGTGGGGCGGGGGCGCCTGGCGAGGCAGGAGACAAAGGGTTAATGGCGGGAGAGAACCCAGGAGTCCTGGCTCCCTGCTCTAACCCACCAGCCCCCACTCCCCTCCCAGAGCTGGGAAGAGAACCCAGGAGTCCTGGCTCCCAGCCCCGCCCCCCAGACCACGTGTCCCTCTTCCCGGCTGGAATCTGGGCTCTTACCCCGGATAGCCGGGGAAGGAGAAGGGTGTTGGGGTGCATGGACGGGCCCACTCCCTCTCGGGGGGGGGGGATATGGACGGGACCACTCTGCCGTGGGGGGGTTACATTGACGCGTCCACTCTCTCCCATGGGGGGGGAGATGGACGAGACCACTCTCCCGTGGGAGGGGGGAGATGGACGGGCCCACTCTCTCCCGGGGCGGGGGGGTGGACGGGCCCCGTTACCTTCCAGGTTCTCACTCCGACAACACGAGCAGCTCAAACGCTGGAGGCGGCCATGACAGCGCCAGGCTCCGCCCCCTCGGGGAGATCTCGCGAGACTTGCCTGGAAACTCCGCGAGACCTGAAACCCTTGCTCTCACGACGCCCCCGCCCACCGCGGCTTCCCCCACATCCCGCGAGATCTGAGCTGCTGGCCACACTCCTCCTCAAATCCCGCGAGATCTCAGGCCTTGGCCACACTCCTCCAAATCCGGCCCCCCAGCTCTGCCGGTGCCCCTCACTCCCGACCCGCAGCCCCTGCCAGCCCGGCCCTGCCCCCCCCAGCTCTGCCGGTGCCCCTCACTCCCGACCCGCAACCCCCGCTAGCCCAGCCCTGCCCCCCGCCCAGCTCTGCCGGTGCCCCTCACTCCCGACCCGCAACCCCCGCTAGCCCAGCCCTGCCCCCCGCCCAGCTCTGCCGGTGCCCCTCACTCCCGACCCGCAGCCCCTGCCAGCCCGGCCCTGCCCCCCCCAGCTCTGCCGGTGCCCCTCACTCCCGACCCGCAACCCCCGCTAGCCCAGCCCTGCCCCCCGCCCAGCTCTGCCGGTGCCCCTCACTCCCGACCCGCGGCCCCCGCTAACCCAGCCCTGCCCCCCGCCCAGCTCTGCCGGTGCCCCTCACTCCCGACCCGCAGCCCCTGCTAGCCCGGCCCTGCCCCCCCCCCCCCAGCTCTGCCGGTGCCCCTCACTCCCGACCCGCAGCCCCCGCTAGCCCAGTCCTGCCCCCCCCCAGCTCTGCCGGTGCCCCTCACTCCCGACCCGCGGCCCCCGCTAACCCAGCCCTGCCCCCCGCCCAGCTCTGCCGGTGCCCCTCACTCCCGACCCGCAGCCCCTGCTAGCCCGGCCCTGCCCCCCCCCCCCCAGCTCTGCCGGTGCCCCTCACTCCCGACCCGCAGCCCCTGCTAGCCCAGTCCTGCCCCCCCCCCAGCTCTGCCGGTGCCCCTCACTCCCGACCCGCAGCCCCTGCTAGCCCAGCCCTGCCCCCCCAGCTCTGCCGGTGCCCCTCACTCCCGACCCGCAGCCCCTGCTAGCCCAGCCCTGCCCCCCCAGCTCTGCCGGTGCCCCTCACTCCCGACCCGCAGCCCCTGCTAACCCAGCCCTGCCCCCCCAGCTCTGCCGGTGCCCCTCACTCCCGACCCGCAGCCCCTGCTAGCCCGGCCCTGCCCCCCCCCAGCTCTGCCGGTGCCCCTCACTCCCGACCCGCAGCCCCTGCTAACCCGGCCCTGCCCCCCACCCAGCTCTGCCGGTGCCCCTCACTCCCGACCCGCAGCCCCTGCTAGCCCGGCCCTGCCCCCCCCCAGCTCTGCCGGTGCCCCTCACTCCCGACCCGCAGCCCCTGCTAGCCCGGCCCTGCCCCCCCCCCAGCTCTGCCGGTGCCCCTCACTCCCGACCCGCAGCCCCTGCCAGCCCGGCCCTGCCCCCCCCCCAGCTCTGCCGGTGCCCCTCACTCCCGACCCGCAGCCCCTGCCAGCCCGGCCCTGCCCCCCCCCCAGCTCTGCCGGTGCCCCTCACTCCCGACCCGCAGCCCCTGCCAGCCCGGCCCTGCCCCCCGCCCAGCTCTGCCGGTGCCCCTCACTCCCGACCCGCAGCCCCTGCCAGCCCGGCCCTGCCCCCCGCCCAGCTCTGCCGGTGCCCCTCACTCCCGACCCGCAGCCCCTGCTAACCCGGCCCTGCCCCCCCCCCAGCTCTGCCGGTGCCCCTCACTCCCGACCCGCAGCCCCCTGCTAGCCCAGCCCTGCCCCCCCCCCAGCTCTGCCGGTGCCCCTCACTCCCGACCCGCAGCCCCCTGCTAGCCCAGCCCTGCCCCCCCCCCAGCTCTGCCGGTGCCCCTCACTCCCGACCCGCAGCCCCTGCTAGCCCGCCCCTGCCCCCCCCCAGCTCTGCCGGTGCCCCTCACTCCCGACCCGCAGCCCCTGCTAGCCCGCCCCTGCCCCCCCCCAGCTCTGCCGGTGCCCCTCACTCCCGACCCGCAGCCCCCTGCTAGCCCGGCCCTGCCCCCCCCCAGCTCTGCCGGTGCCCCTCACTCCCGACCCGCAGCCCCTGCTAACCCAGCCCTGCCCCCCACCCAGCTCTGCCGGTGCCCCTCACTCCCGACCCGCAGCCCCTGCTAGCCCGGCCCTGCCCCCCCCCAGCTCTGCCGGTGCCCCTCACTCCCGACCCGCAGCCCCTGCTAGCCCGGCCCTGCCCCCCCCCAGCTCTGCCGGTGCCCCTCACTCCCGACCCGCAGCCCCTGCTAACCCGGCCCTGCCCTCCCCAGCTCTGCCGGTGCCCCTCACTCCCGACCCGCAGCCCCTGCTAGCCCGGCCCTGCCCCCCCCCCAGCTCTGCCGGTGCCCCTCACTCCCGACCCGCAGCCCCTGCTAGCCCGGCCCTGCCCCCCCCCAGCTCTGCCGGTGCCCCTCACTCCCGACCCGCAGCCCCCTGCTAGCCCGGCCCTGCCCCCCCCCAGCTCTGCCGGTGCCCCTCACTCCCGACCCGCAGCCCCTGCTAGCCCGGCCCTGCCCCCCCCCAGCTCTGCCGGTGCCCCTCACTCCCGACCCGCAGCCCCTGCTAGCCCGGCCCTGCCCCCCCCCAGCTCTGCCGGTGCCCCTCACTCCCGACCCGCAGCCCCTGCTAGCCCGGCCCTGCCCCCCCCCAGCTCTGCCGGTGCCCCTCACTCCCGACCCGCAGCCCCTGCTAACCCGGCCCTGCCCTCCCCAGCTCTGCCGGTGCCCCTCACTCCCGACCCGCAGCCCCTGCTAACCCGGCCCTGCCCTCCCCAGCTCTGCCGGTGCCCCTCACTCCCGACCCGCAGCCCCCGCTAACCCGGCCCTGCCCTCCCCAGCTCTGCCGGTGCCCCTCACTCCCGACCCGCAGCCCCCGCTAGCCCAGCCCTGCCCTCCGCCCAGCTCTGCCGGTGCCCCTCACTCCCGACCCGCAGCCCCCGCTAACCCAGCCCTGCCCCCCGCCCAGCTCTGCCGGTGCCCCTCACTCCCGACCCGCAGCCCCCGCTAGCCCAGCCCTGCCCCCCACCCAGCTCTGCCGGTGCCCCTCACTCCCGACCCGCAGCCCCCGCTAGCCCAGCCCTGCCCCCCGCCCAGCTCTGCCGGTGCCCCTCACTCCCGACCCGCAGCCCCTGCTAGCCCGGCCCTGCCCCCCCCCAGCTCTGCCGGTGCCCCTCACTCCCGACCCGCAGCCCCTGCTAACCCGGCCCTGCCCTCCCCAGCTCTGCCGGTGCCCCTCACTCCCGACCCGCAGCCCCTGCTAGCCCGGCCCTGCCCCCCCCCAGCTCTGCCGGTGCCCCTCACTCCCGACCCGCAGCCCCTGCTAACCCGGCCCTGCCCTCCCCAGCTCTGCCGGTGCCCCTCACTCCCGACCCGCAGCCCCTGCTAACCCGGCCCTGCCCTCCCCAGCTCTGCCGGTGCCCCTCACTCCCGACCCGCAGCCCCCTGCTAGCCCGGCCCTGTCCCCCCCAGCTCTGCCGGTGCCCCTCACTCCCGACCCGCAGCCCCCTGCTAGCCTAGTCCTGCCCCCCCAGCTCTGCCGGTGCCCCTCACTCCTGACCCTCAGCCCCCACTAGCCCAGCCCTGCCCCCCCCCACTCTGCCGGTGCCCCTCACTCCCGACCCGCAGCCCCCACTAGCCCAGCCCTGCCCCCCCCAGCTCTGCCGGTGCCCCTCACTCCCGACCCGCAGCCCCTGCTAACCCAGCCCTGCCCCCCCCAGCTCTGCCGGTGCCCCTCACTCCCGACCCGCAGCCCCTGCTAGCCCAGCCCTGCCCCCCCCAGCCCTGCCGGTGCCCCTCACTCCTGACCCTCAGCCCCCACTAGCCCAGCCCTGCCCCCCCCCACTCTGCCGGTGCCCCTCACTCCCGACCCGCAGCCCCTGCTAACCCAGCCCTGCCCCCCCCAGCTCTGCCGGTGCCCCTCACTCCCGACCCGCAGCCCCTGCTAGCCCAGCCCTGCTGGTGCCCCTCACTCCCGACCCGCAGCCCCTGCCAGCCCAGCCCTGCCCCCCCCAGCTGTGCCGGTGCCCCTCACTCCCGACCCGCAGCCCCTGCTAGCCCAGCCCTGCCGCCCTCACTCCCGACCCACAGCCCCTGCTAGTCCAGCCCTGCCCCCCCCAGCTCTGCCGGTGCCCCTCACTCCCGACCCGCAGCCCCTGCTAACCCAGCCCTGCCCCCCCAGCTCTGCCGGTGCCCCTCACTCCCGACCCGCAGCCCCCTGCTAGCCCGGCCCTGTCCCCCCCAGCTCTGCCGGTGCCCCTCACTCCCGACCCGCAGCCCCTGCTAGCCCAGCCCTGCCCCCCCCAGCCCTGCCGGTGCCCCTCACTCCTGACCCTCAGCCCCCACTAGCCCAGCCCTGCCCCCCCCCACTCTGCTGGTGCCCCTCACTCCCGACCCGCAGCCCCCACTAGCCCAGCCCTGCCCCCTCCAGCTCTGCCGGTGCCCCTCACTCCTGACCCGCAGCCCCTGCCAGCCCGGCCCTGCCCCCCCCCCAGCTCTGCCGCAGCCCCCCCTCCCATTTCCTGTTTTTCGTAACTCTGTGGTTTGCGTTTGCTTGTGACACTGAAGGGCCTTTCCGGGGCCGGGGGCAGGAACCATTCGCACTCTGGTTGCGCCAGCAGCCCCCACGCTCCTGGGCCTCCCCTCCCCCAATCCCCCACCCCGGTCCCCAGCTTCCATGCACGGCCCCCTCCAGGTGACAGACCGATGGGCCCCTCCATGGAGGGGGATTGGAACCTATTGGGTGCCTCAACCCCTCCCCCCCTCCAGGGATGACCGGGACCTCTGCTGGGGGGGGGCTGGGCTGGAGGGGGGTAGCTGGGGGGGGGCTGGGCTGGAGGGGGGCAGCTGGGGGGCTGGCTGGAGCCTGAGGGCAGGTCCCAGTCGGGGGGGGCCTGGCTGTAGTTGCGGGGAGGCCGAGATGGGAAGGGGGCTGGTTCGATAGCGGGCGAGGGGGAGGTCTTGGCTGGGGATGGGGCACGAGTCGCGTGGGGGGGGTGTCTGGGGGCGAGGGGGGACCCACCTGGGAGGGGAGGCTCATGGGGGGGGTAGGTGGAGCTGGGGGGGTGAGGGGGCCCAGCCGGGGCAGGTAGCTGGCTGGGTGGGGGGGTTGAGTGGGGGGGGGCAGGTAGAGCTGGGGGGTGTGGAGGTTGGCTGGAGGGGGGGCAGGTGGAGCTGAGGGGGAGGTTGGCTGGAGAGGGAGTTGAGTGGGGGGCAGGTGGAGGTGGGTGGGGAGGGGTGGCTGGCTGGAGGGGGGGTTGAGGGGGGTAGGTGGAGCTGGGGGGGAGGGGAGGTTGGCTGGAGGGGGAGTTGAGTGGGGGGCAGGTGGAGGTGGGCGGGGAGGGGTGGCTGGCTGGAGGGGGGGTTGAGGGGGGGTAGGTGGAGCTGGGGGGGAGGGGAGGTTGGCTGGAGGGGGAGTTGAGTGGGGGGCAGGTGGAGGTCGGGGGGAGGGGGCCCAGTGGGGAGGGGAGATTGGTTGGAGGGGGGCAGATGGAGCTGGGGGGAAGGGGGGTTGAGTGGGGGGCAGGTGAAGCTGGGGGGGGCAGGGAATGGGACACAGGGGCCAGGGGGCCCAGCCCGGTCTCCGTAAGGACAAAGCCGGAAGGTATCTGTGACGGACCCGCTGGGGTGGGGGGAGCCCTGCATAGCTCCCCCCCCCCCCCTGGTCGCTGAGCTCCCGAGCAGATGGGGGCACGGGGGGGGGGTGTTTGGCAAGTGGAATCATTTTTTATTAGCAGGTAACAAACCCACAGCAGAGCACCCGGGCGAACCCAGCCCCCCGCCACCCCCCCTGCTCCCACCCGGGACTGTAACAAACGGGATGTGTCCTCCAACGCCCGCCTGCGGCTCCCCGGACGCCTGGGTCCCTTCCTCCCAGGCCTGCTGAGTTCCTCGGCAACTCCCCGGACGCCTGGGTCCCTTCCTCCCAGACCGGCCAAGTGGTCCGGGCTGGGGCTGTTTGCTCTGTATTCCTGTCGCTGCCGGGCTTCGGACAAAGCCAAATAAGAACCCAGGAGTCCTGGCTCCTCCCCCACCCTTGTTCCAAGCCACTAGACCCCACTCAGAGCTGAAGAGAGAACCCAGGAGTCCGGGCTCCCAGTCGCCCATCCCCTGGGGCATGTTTGTTCACCGTGCCCCATTCGCCACCTTCACAAAGTTTTGGGGCTGGAATTTCCTTAGTTTTTTGTTGTTTTTGGGGGGGGGGGGTTGGTTGGTTTGGTTCAGGCTGCCCTCAGGGGCGCCCCCTGGTGGCCAGGGTGGAGTCCTGCGCCCGCCCCAATGATGAGACCCTTCCAGGATGTACCCCAAAATCACAGCCCTGGGATTGCCCCGGACTTCCTGGGCGCCTGGGTCCCTTCTGGCCAGGTCCCTCTGCAGCTCCCCTCTGCAGGTCCCCTGGGTTCCGTCCAGCCGAGTCCCTCTGCAGCTCCCCGGATGCCTGGGTCCCTTCTGGCCTGGTCCCTCTGCAGCTCCCCTGGGTCCCTTCCGGACGATTCCCTCTGCAGCTCCCCGGATGCCTGGGTCCCTTCTGGCCTGGTCCCTCTGCAGCTCCCCTGGGTCCCTTCCGGACGATTCCCTCTGCAGCTCCCCGGATGCCTGGGTCCCTTCTGGATAATTCCCTCTGCAGCTCCCCGGATGCCTGGGTCCCTTCTGGATAATTCCCTCTGCAGCTCCCCGGATGCCTGGGTCCCTTCTGGCCGAGTCCCTCTGCAGCTCCCCGGACGCCTGAGTCCCTTCTGGATAATTCCCTCTGCAGCTCCCCGGATGCCTGGGTCCCTTCTGGCCGAGTCCCTCTGCAGCTCCCCGGACGCCTGGGTCCCTTCTGGACGATTCCCTCTGCAGCTCCCCGGATGCCTGGGTCCCTTCCGGACGATTCCCTCTGCACCTTCTTGGACGCCTGGGTCCCTTTTCTAGCCGAGTCCCTCTGCAGCTCCCCGGACGCCTGGGTCCCTTCCTCTCCTGGGGGCGGGGGGGGGGGGGGGGTGGTGGCCGGCCCTCTACAGGCGGACCAGGCCCAGGAACGTCCCGTGTGGGCTGAGATCTAGCGACGCGTTGGCCCGGGGCACCCGGAGACTCAGCTGGTCCCCGCGCTGCAGCTGGAAAACGCCTGAGGGGGGGACACACATCATCATGGGCTGGGGTCTGGACGGCTCCCTGCTGCCCCCCCCCCCGTTCCCTGTAACTGCCCCCCCCAGTGGCTGCACATTCCTCCCCCCGGGGTGGTCTCCCCCCCCCAGTAGCTATAACACCCCCCCCCCCTCACCTCCGCTGTAACAGCTGTTGTAAGCCTGCTCCGGCTCGCGGGGCATGCTCTGGACACACCGCAGCAGGATCTGCCCCGGCCCCCCGGCCGACGCCCGCCACAGCACCTGCCCCATGGTGAACGTGGGATCGTGGAACAGCACCTGGGGGGGCGGCAGGGGAGAGGGGCTGAGGGTTGGACTGGGGGTCCCGGGGCCCGTCCCCTCTAGGGGGCGCCAGCTCCCATCCAGCCCCAGGGCGGGGACTGGCTGGCTCAGGGGGGCGGGGAATGGGGCAGGGGCCCGTCCCCTCTAGGGGGCGCCGGCTCCCACCCGGCCCCAGGGTGGGGACTGGCTGGCTCAGGGGGGCGGGGAATGGGGCAGGGGCCTGTCCCCTCTAGGGGGCGCCGGCTCCCACCCGGCCCCAGGGCGGGCACTGGCTGGCTCAGGGGGGCGGGGAATGGGGCAGGGGCCTGTCCCCTCTAGGGGGTGCCGGCTCCCACCCGGCCCCAGGGCGGGGACTGGCTGGCTCAGGGGGGCAGGGAATGGGGCAGGGGCCTGTCCCCTCTAGGGGGCGCCAGCTCCCATCCAGCCCCAGGGCCGGGACTGGCCCTTACCTGGCTGTAGATGAGGTACAATCCTGTCTGCTTCACGGCCACGTCCGGACCACTCACTTCCAGCGCCGGGCCCTGCTGCAGGAAAGGCTGCCACCAGATCTCAGTCATGTCCCCCTCATCTGTGGGAGTGATGGGGGGCTGTTAGCACCCCCTGGCTCCCAGCCCTCCCTGCTCTAACCACCAGCCCCCACTCCCCTCCCAGAGCCGGGGAGAGAACCCAGGAGTCCTGGCTCCCAGCCCCCCCTGCTCTAACCCACCAGCCCCCACTCCCCTCCCAGAGCCAGGGAGAGAACCCAGGAGTCCTGGCTCCCAGCCCCCCTGCTCTAACCCCCAGCCCCCACTCCCCTCCCAGAGCCGGGGAGAGAACCCAGGAGTCCCGGCTCCCAGCCCCGCCTGCTCTAACCCACCAGCCCCCACTCCCCTCCCAGAGCGGGGGGGAGAACCCAGGAGTCCTGATGGTCAGCGTGGGTCACACAGGCAAGGGGGATGCTGGGGTGGGGGGTGGGGATGACGACTCACTGTTGGTGGAGCGATGGCTGGGGGCCAGGTGCAGAACCGAGCGTTTCCCTAGGAGTCAGGTGGAAAGACAGAGACAGTGACTCGCCAGTTCCCCTCCCCTCACCCCTGCGCCCCTTTGCCCCATGGCTGCCAGAGCCTGGATCTCCCAGTGGGCTCGGAGCCGCTGGGAACTTTAACAGCCCTACCAAGCGGCACTGGGATCCCACCTCTGCCACGAAGCGGTGTGAACCTAAGGGCTTGTGTGATCTCCCCAGAACCGCTGCCTGCACCTGGGTCAGAGCCCGAGGTCTCCACCCCAGGGGCCAACCCCGGAGCATCTCCCCCCGCACCACAAAAGATATCAGCTCAACGGGGTGATCCACTGCGGGGGGCGCCGGGGCAACAGCTATTACCAGAAACTGACCTGTGTGACGGAGCAGGGAGCGGGGCGGACTGACCTGGGAATGTTGCAGGGGGGTTACATTGGGGGTGGGGGGCTTCCCTGGAAGGAAGCTACCTGAGCTGTAACCTGAGCCAGGAGGGGGGTGGGAGAAATGACACCTTCTGCCCGGGAGACTGAACAAAGGAGAGGAGGAGCAGAGGGGAGGGGGAGAGAGCTGCTGGAGGAGTTTTTAGTTTCAGTTTGGGCTGGGTGGTGGAACGCAGGGACCCCCAAGGCTGGGGTGTAAGCTCCCTGCCCCCCAGAAGGACTTGACTGAGGGGTCCTGGTTGTACCTACAATCTCTGTTTCAGACTGTGTTCCTACTGTCCAATAAACCTTTCGTTTTACTGGCTGGCTGAGAGTCCCGGTGAATCGCAGGACGCCGGGGGTGCAGGGCCCTGAGTCCCCCCATACTCCGTGACAACTGGTGGCAGCGGTGGGATGTACTGCACCCCGTGGACGGCGCTTCCTGCAGTAAGTGACTGGGGAGCAGTAAAACGAAGGGGGATCGACGGGGACCAGGTGGGCTGAAGAGTCAGAGAGAGACGGTTCAGGGGGCGATTAACCCCTGGGAGTGTGTGACCAGCGAGAAGGACTGTTGCAGTAACAGGGTCCCCCGGGGGATCGCAGCGAGCGGTCCCGGGGCGGAGGAGTCTGCAGCTCGACCCTGGCAGAGAGGGGGTGAGCTGAAGAAGGGCTGGCACACTAGGGGTCCCCCGGGAACGGTGGAAAGCGGAGAGCACAGGCCGGCGAGTGGCCAGCAGGAGGATGTATGCTAAACGCTTTAAGAGCGACCTGGTGGAGCTGTGCAGGCAGAGGGGGCTGCGCATTGGGAGGTCCACCAAAGAACAGCTCATTGCCCAGCTGGAGGAGAAGGGTCGCTTGGATGAACCGAGCCCTGTCCCTGAGGGAAGCCGCCCGGCGGATGCAGCGTGAGCCCCGGGGCCTGACATGGCTTGGAGGGGGCAGACTGCTGCCGAGGACATCCCGAAACCCTGCCTACCTATACCTAGGGGAGGGGTTTGGGGAAGCCCAGCGAATACCGAGGGCACCCTGACCCCGGCGGCCAGCAGGGGATCGTCCCGGCGGAGCTCCCCGTCCCTGGAGCAGATGCGGCTGGAATGTGAATGGGAGATGAGACGGGAAGAGCTCGAGTTGAGGCAGCAAGAACTGAAGGAGGAGCGGGAAGAACGGGAAAAGCAGCGGGAAGAGAAGGAAAAACAGTGTCAGCATAGGCTGGCGTAGAAGGAGAAACAGCGTCAGCATGAGCTGGAGCTGGCCAGACTGAGGAGCAGTGGGGCCCCGGCTGCGGTGAGCGAGGGGGGACCCAAGACTGCAAAGAGCTTTGATAAGTGCTTCCTGGCCCAGCGTAAGGAGGGGGAGGACATGGATACCTTCCTGACGGCCTTTGAGAATACCTGCGAGATGCACAGGGTTGACCCTGCAGACGGGCTCCTACACGGCCATCGAGAAGGAATGCCTGGCCATGGTGTGGGCCCTTAAGAAACTAGAGCCATATCTCTTTGGGCGACACTTCACCGTGCACACCGACCACTCTCCCCTGACCTGGCTGCACCAGATGAAAGGAGCCAACGCCAAGCTCCTGAGGTGGAGCCTGCTCCTGCGGGATTATGACATGGACGTGGTCCATGTGAAGGGAAGTGCCAACCTGATAGCGGACGAGTTGTCCCGGAGAGGGGGCCCTGAACTTCCCCGGGTCACTGGTCAGAGTGACCCCGCTCAGTTCAGTCTCGAAGGGGGGAGAGATGTGATGGAGCAGGGAACGGGGCGGATTTGACCTGGGAATGTTGCAGGGGGGTTACATTGGGGGTGGGGGGCTTCCCTTGAAGGAAGCTACCTGAGCTGTAACCTGAGCCAGGAAGGGGGTGGGAGAAATGACACCTTCTGCCCGGGAGACTGGACAAAGGAGAGGAGGAGCAGGGGGAGGGGGGAGAGAGCTGCTGGAGGAGTTTTTTTTTTCAGTCTTGGGCTGGGTGGTGCAACGCAGGGAACCCCAAGCTGGGGTCTAAGCTCCCTGAACCCCCCAGAAGGACTTGACTGAGGGGTTCTGGTTGTACCTACAAGCTCTGTTTCAGACTGCGTTCCTACTGTCCAATAAACCTTCTGTTTACTGGCTGGCTGAGAGTCACGGTGAATCCCAGGAAGAGGGGTGCAGGGCCCTGACTCCCCCACACTGCGTGACAACCTGGGAGGCAAAAATTGGAAATGGAATCCAGGCCTCACCGTACTGCAATCAGGAGTGACTCCGGATTCACCCGGGGAGGCAGCTGATATCCGCAGCTGGCCTTTCCCCTGCTGAGTTTGTCACTTTCTACTTTCATTTCTCAATATCCCGTTCCCCCACCACACACACCACACACAGCCAGCTCCCGCCCTGGGGCCGGATGGGAGCCTGCGCCCCCTAGAGGGGACAGGCCCCGTTCCCCACCCAAGGGTGGGACACCTGTTATCAGCTGCAGCCACTTGTCACTTTCACTTCATCCCCAGCCACTCACTGTGTTGCTGCCGCTGGTCCTGCTGCCTTGACTTCCCCTCGGAGCCCCTTTTCCCCCTTCGCCAAACCACGGGGGCCTGGACCCCCACAGCCAGGGAGGACTCCAGCTCCCCGGGCCCCTGAACCAAGAGCAGACAGGAGAGGGTTAGCCCTGGAAGAGATCCCCTGGCGCCAACCCCCACTCCCCTCCCAGAGCCAGGGAGAGAACCCAGGAGTCCTGGCTCCCAGCACCCCCACTCTAACCCACCAGCCCCCACTCCCCTCCTAGAGCCGGGGAAAGAACCCAGGAGTCCTGGCTCCCAGCCCCCCCTGCTCTAACCACCAGACACCACTCCCCTCCCAGAGCCGGGGAGAGAAACCAGGCATCCTGGCTTCCAGCCCCCCCCCCCCCCCCGCTCTAACCACCAGTCCCCACTCCCCTCCCAGAGATGATGAGAGAACCCAGGAGTCCTGGCTCCCAGCCCCCCCCTGCTCTAACCACTAGGCCCCACACCCCTCCCAGAGCTGGGGAGAGAATCCAGGAGTCCTGGCTCCCAGCCCCTCCCCCCGCTCTAACCACCAGCCCCCACTGCCCTCCCAGAGCCGGGGAGAGAACCCAGGAGTCCCGGCTCCCAGGCCCCCCTGCTCTAACCACCAGCCCCCACTCCCCTCCCAGAGCCGGGGATAGAACCCAGGAGTCCCGGCTCCCAGGCCCCCCTGCTCTAACCACCAGCCCCCACTCCCTTCCCAGAGCCAGGGAGAGAACCCAGGAGTCCCGGCTCCCAGGCCCCCCTGCTCTAACCACCAGCCCCCACTCCCCTCCCAGAGCCAGCAGTAATTGGGTCGCTCTGCACATTCCTTTCCGCCATGTGGGGTTTTCCCAGGGAGGCGGGTTGTTTCCGCCTCCTCGCCTAGCGCTAAAGGTCGGTGCCAGGTTTGTGGTAGCGGCTCCCCCCAGCCCCGATGGGGGGGGGGGGGCGGCTTAATCTTTAACCCTTCAGGGGTCTCCTCCCTCCCGGCTGCTGCCCCGTGGAGGACAAGGGGGAAGCGAGAGCAAAGCAGCACCTCGGATCTTCCCCGGTAAGTTTCACCTGCCCCCTGCACCTCCTTCCCCTCCCAAAGCCGGGGAGAGAACCCAGGAGTCCTGGCTCCCAGTCCCCCCTGCTCTAACCCACCAGCCTCCACTCCCCTCCCAGAGCCGGGGAGAGAACCCAGGAGTCCTGGCTCCCAGCCCCCCCTGCTCTAACCCACCAGCCCCCACTCCCCTCCCAGAGCCGAGGAGAGAACCCAGGAGTCCTGACTCCCAGTCCCCCCTGCTCTAACCCACCAGCCCCCACTCCCCTCCCAGAGCCGAGGAGAGAACCCAGGAGTCCTGGCTCCCAGCCCCCTTCCTCTAACCCACCAGCCCCTCATGTGGATCAGCTTTGGGGGGTCTCACCTGCGTCTCTCCAGGGGGCCTGGTCTCTCCCCTCCTGGCGGCCGTCAGCTCCCCCCGGAGCTGGATCAGTTCCCCCCGCAGGGCTCCCAGGTGGGCCTGCTGGGCCATAAGGGCGATGACACAGGCCAGCACCCCCAGGGCCGCGGCCCCCCCCAGCCACAGCCCCCCCAGAGCCTGGCGCCCCGGGGCCCCGGCCATGAGGGCTGGGGAGCGTCACCTCCCCCCTGGCTTTTCCCCCCACCTGATGCCCCCCCAAGCCCACTCCTGGAGCCCCCCCTCGGTAGCTGCTCCCCCAAATTCCTGCCCAGATACCCCCAAATCCCCCTTCCAGAGCCCCCCCTCCCTAGCTGTGCCCACAGATCCCTGCCCAGATACTCCCAAATCCCCCTTCCAGATCCCTCCACTCCCTCCCTAGCTGTGCCCACAAATCCCTCCTCGATACCCCCAAAAATCTCACACCCAGAGCCCCCTCCTGCTCCCTAGCTGCACCGACAAATCCCTCCTTGACACCCCCAAAAATCTCACACCCAGAGCCCCCTCCCCCTCCCTAGCTGCGCCCCCAAATCCTCTTCCAATCCCTCCCTGACACCCCCACACATCCCATTCCCAAAGCCTCCCCTCCCCCTCCCTAGCTGCTCCCCCAAATTCCTGCCCGGACACCTCCAAAATCTCCCCTGGCCTGTTCTCAAAGCCACCCCCCGAAAATCCCCCTGCTCACGCCCCCCCCCCCAACCTCTCCGGAGCCCAGTGAGGCCTGGGTTGACCTAGGGGGTGCAGCTGGGATCTGGTGGGGGCCCCTTTGCAGGTTCCGGGGGGTGGCCGGCGAGCCCCAGGCTGTGGCCGGCTAGTGGCGGGCGCTGGCGTCTGGGTCTTGCGTAAGGGGACGTGGGGAAGAGGGCGTGGGGGGAGGAAACTGCCGGGTGCCCGGGGCCTTGCCAGCT
Organism: Emys orbicularis; assembly: GCF_028017835.1. Lineage (NCBI taxonomy): Eukaryota > Metazoa > Chordata > Testudines > Emydidae > Emys > Emys orbicularis. Next base: position 2,176,142 of record NC_088697.1, on the reverse strand, counting down.
GTATCCGTCTGCCAGCTGGCTGGGACCGTTAGCCCCCCCACAATGGCGAATGGGTGGGGGTCCCCCTGCTTCAGATCTCTGTGGGTTGCCCTGAGGTCCCCCCCAAATCTTTCCCCCCTCCTGCAAAATCCCCCCTAAAGTCCCTCTCTTGGGAAGTCCACAAAATCTCTGCCCCCGAAACCTTCCTCCCCTGGGGAGGTCACCCACAAGTCTCTGCCCCCCAAATCTCTCCCCCAACCATTACCCCCTCTGTGGAGGGCACCCCCAAGTCTCTGAGCTCACCCTGAATTTTCCAGGGACCCCCTGAATTCATCTGCAAATATCCGGCTCCCCCTTCTTGCCTCAGACCTCCAGAACTCAAAGTCACCCCCTGATTTCTATCTCCCCGCCCAAAATGCTTGGCTTCATTCGTATTTGCATAGGAAGGATGAATGCACTCAGGTCCCAGGGTGTTAGCAACAGCTGGGAAACTTCCCTGCCCCCCTGAATAGACTATAACCCAGGAGTCCAGGCTCCCAGCACCCCCTGCTCTAACCCACCAGCCCCCACTCCCCCCCCAGAGCCGGGGAGAGAACCCAGGAGTCCCGGCTCCCAGCCCCCCTTGCTCTAACCCACTAGCCCCCACTCCCCTCCCAGAGCCGGGGAGAGAACCCAGGAGTCCGGGCTCCCAGCCCCCCCGCTCTAATCCACCAGCCCCCACTCCCCCCCCAGAGCCGGGAAGAGAACCCAGGAGTCCTGGCTCCCAGCCCACCCTGCTCTAACCCACCAGCCCCCACTATCCTCCCAGAGCCAGGGAGAGAACCCAGGAGTCCTGACTCCCAGCCCCCCCTGCTCTGACCACCAGCCCTCACCCCCCTCCCAGAGCCGGGGAGAGAACCCAGGAGTCCTGGCTCCCTGCCCCACCCTGCTCTAACCCACCTGACCCCACTCCCCTCCCTCGCACTGGGCTACTGCCTATCCCACATCTGCCTGCAGCCCCCTCCCAACCAATATTCCCCTTGTGCCTTTTAAGCCTAAAGCAGTTGCCAGGTTGGGTACCCAGGGACCCCTCGCCCGGCACTGAGATGCGGCCACTTCTGGGGCGGAGTGGTGGTTACACGGGGACCCCTCGCCCGGTGCTGAGATGCAGCCACCTCTGGGGCGGAGCGGCTGGTTATCCAGGGCTCCCTCGCCCAGCGCTGAGATGCGGCCACCTCTGGGGCGGGGCGGCTGGTTACCCAGGGACCCCTCGCCCGGTGCTGAGATGCAGCCACCTCTGGGGTGGAGTGGCTGGTTATCCAGGGCTCCCTCGCCCAGCGCTGAGATGCGGCCACCTCTGGGGCGGGGCAGTGGTTGAGATAACCCGTGTTCAGGCTTTCTCAGGAATTGAAGTGTTTGATCATCAGTTTGTTCTGGTGAGTGCGAACACAAGATAAGCTACTGCAGGCCTGAGCCAGCCACCCACGCGGCCGCCGGCTCCGGGAAAGCCATCGATTGAGGCCTGGTGGCCTTCACCCCAGGGGGTAGGATCAAGGGGCCCTGGCGGGGCTGGGCTAGGAGAGGCCAGGGGCTGCGGGTCTGGACCAAGAGGGGGCAGGGAGCGGAGGCCTGGAACAGCAGGGCGGGTAGCTAGGTGGTGTATGTCATGATGGATGGAGGGGGCCGTGGGGAGGGTTGGCCGGCTCAAGGTCGGGAGTAGACAGATACAAGGTGTAACCCCCCCCTTTCTCCCCACAGTATCATGTGATCCAATGAATGAGCAGCATTCACCGGGGCACCTGGCTGAGCGTGATTCTATTGAGGCTTGCCTCAGTTTCCCCAAAACAGCACCCCTCCCCCCCTCGTCTGGCCTCTGGTCTATTAAGCCCTGCATGAAGCCTTTCAAAAGAAAACTCACACCTGTTTCTCTGAGGCCAGCCGCCTCCTCCCTCGGCCCCTGGCTTCCTGTTCTGCCAGCACCTGTTGCCTGGAATTTGGCCTCCCTCTGGGCGCCGTCTGCCAGCAGCCGTCTCCGCCTTTATAAGCTGCCCCTTTTTGGCAGCTGGTAATGCGTCTAGCTGCCCAGGACTCCGCTCCCCTTCTCGCACCCCGTGACAAACCGGTTCACGGCTGTTTTGCTCGACAGACGGCCCCGGCTGCGCGGACCGATCTGGCTTAGCAGAAGGAGCAACTAAGTGCACCATGTGTGTAGCGAGAGATGAAACCGCGGAAAGCCACCGCCCAAGGTGCTAAGCCCTGCGGATGGAGGGGTTTCCCTGGGACCAATGGTTAAGGGCATGGGCCGAGGGATCGACGGGTCGCTGCTGTGTGAGAGAAACAGAAAGCGATGGAGGCACAGAAAGCCAGAGAGGCAGGCGGGGCGGATCACCCGGAGAGGAAGTCAAGAGACAGAGCTCCTTGGGGCACAGGACCGGCCGGAGAAGCAGCCTGGGGATTTCTGAGCCAGGAAGCCAGCTGCGGCTGTCAGTCTCTGCCATGGCCAGGGAGGTGGGCCGGTGTTGGGCGTTCATGGTAAAATAAACGGGTGGGTGCCGAAAAATAAACCTCAGTGGGACCGTCCACTTCTTCTCCTACGCGAAACACCCCTGCTCGCATATAGATCTAGGGAGAGAACCCAGGAGTCCTGGCTCCCAGCCCCCCCTGCTCTAACCACCAGATCCCACTCCCCTCACAGAGAACCCAGGTCAAGCAATTCGCCACAGACGAGGCCACGGCATTTTAATTCTCCTTTTAATAATCGTTTCTGGTATAAAATACTCTGTGTCCCGTGAGTCCCGCACCCACCCCGCACGGGCACCGGTGTGTGTGTGTGTGTGTGTGTGTGTGTGTGTGTGTGTGTGTGTGTGTGTGTGTGTGTGTGTGTGTGTGTGTGTGTGTGTGTGTGTGTGTGTGTGTGTGTGTGTGTGTGTGTGCCCCGCCCCCTCCATGGGTGGGCGTTCATTGTCCCGCCCACCCACGGTGCAGCCAATCAGGCACCGGTGGTCCTGGCGTGCTATTGGCCGCCACTGCTGTCGAGTGGTGGGCGAGGCGGGCAGGCCAGCCAGCCGAGAGCAGCCGTGTGCCCCCTGGTGGCTGCAATGGGCACTGTGCCCCCCCCCCATGTGCCACTTTCCCCTGCTGTGGGGGTCAGGGCTTTGGTTGGGTGTTTTATCCCCGCGCTGAGCGTTGGGGACAGGAAGAGCCGGGGAGAGAACCCAGGAGTCCTGGCTCCCAGCCCCCCCTGCTCTAACCCACCAGCCCCCACTCCCCTACCAGACCCAGGGAGAGAACCCAGGAGTCCTGGCTCCCAGCCAGCCCCCCCCTGGTCTAACCACTGGACTCCACTCTCCTCCCAGAGCTGGGGATAGAACCCAGGAGTCCTGGCTCCCAGCCCCCTCCTGCTCCGGCCACTCAACACCACTGCTCTCCCAGGGAACCCAGGAGTCCTGCCCCGCCGCCCCTGGCTCAGTGCACCTGGAAGAGGCCAAAGAAGGTGAGATAGGGCTCAGCCTTGAGCCTCACGTCGCGGATGGTGCGGAGGCGAAGGACAGAGCGCGGCTGGAGGAGCAGGAGCCCAGAGACCTGGCAGACGTGCAGCTCGGGGTCCTGCGGGCCGGCGCTGGTCGGGGGAAACTGCTCCAGGCACCGCAGGGCCAGCACCCCGTCCACCACCACGTCCAGCTTGATGTACACTGTCCGCCCCTCGTTGAAATGCACCTGCCGGGGGCAGAGGGGGTCAATAGAACCCAGGAGTCCAGGCCCCAACCCCCCAGCTCTAACCACCAGCCCCCACTCCCCTCCCAGAGCCGGGGAGAGAACCCAGGAGTCCTGGCTCCCAGCCCCCCCCCCCCCCCCGCTCTAACCCACCAGCCCCCACTCCCCTCCCAGAGCCGGGGAGAGAACCCAGGAGTCCTGGCTCCCAGCACCCCTGCTCTAACCACCAGCCCCCACTCCCCTCCCAGAGCCGGGGAGAGAACCCAGGAGTCCTGGCTCCCAGCCCCCCCCCCTGCTCTAACCCACCAGCCCCCACTCCCCTCCCAGAGCCGGGGAGAGAACCCAGGAGTCCTGGCTCCCAGCACCCCTGCTCTAACCACCAGCCCCCACTCCCCTCCCAGAGCCGGGGAGAGAACCCAGGAGTCCTGGCTCCCAGCCCCCCCCCGCTCTAACCCACCAGCCCCCACTCCCCTCCCAGAGCCGGGGAGAGAACCCAGGCGTCCGGCTGCCCCTCACCTGGCAGTACAGGTAGTACAGGCCCTTCCGGAGGACGTCAAATTCCCCGCTGGCCGGATTGTAGTTCAAGGGTTTCGTGGCATTGAGCGTCTCCTCCCAGCCCCGGATGGTCCCGTCAGGCCCTGGCATGGTGCAGGAGGGGGAAGCACAGAAGGGGGGGGCAGGTGTATTACACATTAGATTCCCCCCCCCCCCCCCGCCGCCCTCAAGACTGAGGGCTGCCCTGGCCCACCCCTCTGCCTGGCTCCCCCAGCCCCACTCCCACCTTCTCTGCCCCCATTCCCGGTTTATAATAAGCTGCCCCCGATGTATTATCCTCAGGGTGTGGGGCTGCCCCCTGCTGGCTGCCCTCGGAACTGCAGGGCGCTCAGCCTGGGGAGGGACGTTTGTCCAGGTACCAGACTCCCCACCCCTAAGGTGGCGGCAGGGGAAGCGCAGCTAGACTGAAAGCTCCCAGCACCCCCTGCTCTAACCACCAGTCCCCACTCCCCTCCCAGAGCTGGGGAGAGAACCCAGGAGTCCTGGCTCCCAGCCCCCTCGTGGAATCACGGGCTTCACACAGCCCCTCCTAGAATTACCTGAATTGATCCCAGCTGGGTCCTTTGGCAATTGCACTGAAACAGAGACCAACATGAGCCGTTACTACACTGGGGGGCGCAGGGAGCCAGGGCTCCTGGGTTCTCTCCCCGGCTCTGGAAGGAGAGTGGGGGCTGGTGGGTCAGAGCAGGGGGGGCTGGGAGCCAGGACGCCTGGGTTCTCTCCTGGGCTCTAGGAGGGGAGCGGGGGCTGGTGCGTTAGAGCAGGGGGAGCTGGGAGCCAGGACTCCTGGGTTCTCTCCTGGGCTCTAGGAGGGGAGCGGGGGCTGGTGGTTAGAGCTGGGGGAGCTGGGAGCCAGGACTCCTGGGTTCTCTCCCCGGCTCTGGGAGGGGAGGGGCTGGTGGTTAGAGCAGGGGGGCTAGGAGCCAGGACTCCTGGGTTCTCTCACCGGCTCTGGGTGGGCAGTGGGGGCTGGTGGTTAGAGCAGGGGGGGGGCTCAAAACCACAATGACTTAACCAGCAACAAGCCACCTCCAAATATGTGTATATATATTTTTTAAATCCACCACCTCCCGATCCCAACCCGACCGGATGCCTCCCAGGTCTCTCACCTTTATAGTGTGCAGCAACAGGTTTTGAGCGAGGCCTCTTCCCCCTGGACACTGCCGAATACAAGCAGGGAGAATCGCACTTACCTTTATGCCGTATGGGTCTCATGACACACACAGGCGCTATATAGCGAGCTGCCACTAGGGGGCAGCATTACATGGAGATGCATATGCAGACAACCACAGAATCCGCCCCCACTTCCCTCCCACAGCCCGGGAGAGAACCCAGGAGTCCTGGCTCCCAGCCCCCACGGCTCTAACCCAATCAGCCCCCGCTTCCCTCCCAGAGCCGGGGAGAGAACCCAGGAGTCCTGGCTCCCAGCCCCCCCGCTCTAACCCCCCGCGGTGGGGAGGGAACCCAGGAGTTCGGGCTGCCAGCCCCCCTTTGCCGGGTTGGGGACAATGCTGGGGGTTCACTCACCCGATCTCCTCTCCCGCGGCGCTTCCTCTTGGTCCAGGTGCTGCAGGAACCAGCCCTGGGGGCTGCGGCCAACAGGGGGCACCAGCTGGGTGGGGGACAGTTGAGTGAGGAAAGGGTTAATGGGGGGTGTAAATGACACACACACAGCCCCCCCTGCAGCCCCCCACAATCTCTGTATTGCAGGAGCCCACCCCCCCTAAATAATACACTGTCTTGGGGGGTGGGAGCCAGTTCTGGCTGGGAGGGGCCCAGTCTCAGGAAGGGGGGAGTAGCGGAGGCGGCGGGAAGTTACCCCATCTCTGTTCATGGCCCATATCCCTCAGGGCGGGGGGACGACCCAGTCTCCCCCACCTCCCTCCGGGGTCCTGGGCCCCCTCCAGAGAAGGAGTGAAAGAGAGACGGAAAGAGTGAAAAAGTCCATGAAGAAAGAAAGAAAAGGGGACAAATAAGAAAGAAAGAAAGAAAGAAAGAAAGAAAGAAAGAAAGAAAGAAAGAAAGAAAGAAAGAATAGGGGCTGAATGAGAAAGAAAGAAAGAAAGAAAGAAAGAAAGAAAGAAAGAAAGAATAGGGGCTGAATGAGAAAGAAAGAAAGAAAGAAAGAAAGAAAGAAAGAAAGAAAGAAAGAAAGAAAGAAAGAAAGAAAGAAATGGCAGGAAAAGATGGGTGAAGGACGAAAGAGAAAAACCAAGAGAAAACGAAGCAATGGAAAAAGAAGAGAGTGGGAAAGAAAAGGCAAAGTGAAGAGAGAGGGCAGAAGGCTGAACGTGGGACGAATGAGTGAAAGACAGGAAGGAGAAAAGCAGAAGAATGAACGAAAAAGGAGCAAAGGGCAAAACAAGCAAACGCACAAACAGTGAATGCATGGAAGAGCGGAAGAATGTAGGAGGAATGGAGAAAAACAAGAGAAGAAAGAAGAGAAAGGAAGAATGAAAAAGTCTATGATGGAGGAAAGCAGAACACAGAATCAGTGGAAAGAAGAATGAAAAGAGACAAGAGGACGAGTAAAAAGCAGAATGAAAAGGCTGAAGGGAGAAACAAAAAGAAAGCACAAACAAAAGAAAAAAACAAGAGAATGAAAAAGAAAAGGAGAAGAGACGGGAAGGCGAACAGGAGAAATGAGAAATGAATGAAGAACTGAACAGACAAAGGAGGGAAGGAAAGAAAAGCAGAGGAAAGAACGAAGAAGGCTGAATGGATGAACGAGAGGAAGACAGAAAACGGAGAAGAAAGAAGGAAAGTGAAGGGAAAGGAGAAGGAACGCCACAGGGCTGAGAGGAAAGAGGAACGGAAGACGGGACAGAGAAAACCAGAGAGCAAAGGGATGAGAGGAAGAAAGAACAGAGAGAGGAAAACGGAAAGAAAAGGAGGAATGAGAAACTCAAGGATGAAAGGAAAAGAGCGGGAGAAATGAAGAGAGAGAGAAGGAGAAGAAAGACGGAAGGAAAAAGCAAAAGGGAACGAAAACGACTGAGAATGTCAGGGAAAGAAGAGGAGAAAACCGACCCCAGAGGGAAGGGAGCCGGTGTGGGGAGGAGGGCAGAGAGCCGGTATGGGGCGGGGGGTGGAGGGGGGGGAACTGGCACCCCAGACATACCAGCTCCAGCGCGCCCGGCATCTCCTCCGGCAGCTCCTGGCAAAAGAAAGAAACAGATGGAGTCAGACCAACGCTAGGGGGCGCTGTGGGGCAGGGAGTGGGGCAGGGGGCTCAGCAGGGGGCGCTCTCCCCTGGCAGGCAGGGCTGGCCCCAGGGCGGCACTAGGGGCCGCTGTGGGGCAGGGAGTGGGGCGGAGGGCTCAGCAGGGGGCGCTCTCCCCTGGCAGGCAGGGCTCGCCCCAGGGTGGCGCTAGGGGGTGCTGTGGGGCAGGGAGCGGGGCGGGGGCTCAGCGGGGGGCGCTCTCCCCTGGCAGGCAGGGCTGGCCCCATTGCCCTATAACCCAGCCTGGATTCAGGGCGGTGTCTCCTGGGCATCTCAAGGTCTGGACCCGCTGCCGCCCCACCCTGTCCCCATGGCCAGAGAGGCAACAGCCTCCCCCCACCCAACACATGGGGAAACTGAGGCACGGGGTGGGTGGGGGGGCACGCACAGACCCTTCCATCCTGGAGGAGAGAGCACCCATGGCTGCAGCCAGTGGGTGGGGCGGGGAGATCACACATCAGATCAAGGCACAGAAGGAGGTGTGGGTGTGCTATTGTGGGTTTGTGTGGGTGTGTTTGGACAGTGTTGTATGTTAGAATGTTATGTGCTTGCATAATAAGTGTGGGTGGGTGTGTATAGTGGGGTGTGTTTGCAGAGCTGTGTGTGTGTGTATCAGTGTGTGCGTGTGTAGCGGGGGGGTGTCTCCAGTGCAGTGCATGTGTGTGTGTAGTGGGTGTGCGTGGGTGTAGCAGTGTGTGCGTTTGCAGAGCAGTGTGTGTGTGTAGCGGGGGGGTGTTTGCAAAGCTCTGTGTGTGTTTGTGTATGTAGCAGGTGTGTGCAAAGCAGTGTGAGAGCGTAGCGGCGTGTGTGCTTGCGGAGCAGTTTGTGTGTGTAGCGGGTGTGTGTTAGCAAGGTAGTGTGTGTGTGTGTGTGTTTCTAGAGCAGTGTGTGTAGTGGGGTATGTTTGTAGAGAAGTGTGTGTAGCGGGGGTTGGAGAGCAGTGACTGTGTGTAGTGTGTGTGTGTGTGTGTGTTTCTAGAGCAGTGTGTGTGTGTGTAGTGGGGTGTGTTTGTAGAGCAGTGTGTGTGTGTGTGTGTAGCGGGGGTTGGAGAGCAGTGACTATGTGTGTTGTGTGTGTGTGTTTCTAGAGCAGTGTGTGTGTGTGTGTGTAGTGGGGTGTGTTTGTAGAGAAGTGTGTGTAGCGGGGGTTGGAGAGCAGTGACTATGTGTGTAGTGTGTGTGTGTTTCTAGAGCAGTGTGTGTGTGTGTGTGTGTAGTGGGGTGTGTTTGTAGAGCAGTGTGTGTGTGTGTGTAGCGGGGGTTGGAGAGCAGTGACTATGTGTGTATGTGTGTAGTGTGTGTGTGTGTGCTTCTAGAGCAGTGTGTGTGTGTGTGTGTAGTGTGGTGTGTTTGTAGAGCAGTGTGTGTATGTGGTGGGGTGTGTGTTTCCAGAGCAGTATGTGTATGTGGCGGTGTGTGTATTTGCAAAGCAGTGTGTGTGTGTGTGTGTATGTGTGTGTTTCTAGAGCACTGTGTGTGTGTGTGTGTGTGTGTTTGTGTAGTGGGGTGTGTTTCTAGAGCAGTGTGTGTATGTGGCAGGGTGTGTGTTTCCAGAGCAGTGTGTGTATGTGGCAGTGTGTGTGTGTGTGTGTAGAGCGGGTGTGTGTTTGCAGAGCAGGGAATGTGTGTGTTGTGTGGGTGTGTTTGTAGAGCAGTGTGTGTGTGTGTGTGTGTGTAGCGGGTGTGTGTTTCCAGAGCAGTGTGTGTGTGTACTGTGTGTATGTTTGTAAAGCAGTGTGTGCTTATGTAGCGGGGTGCGTATTTGCAGAACAGTGGGTGTGTGTAGTGGGTGTGTGTTTGCACAGCAGTGTGTGGGGGTGCATAGCAGGTGTGTGTTTGCAGAGCAGTGTGTGTGTGTGTAGCGGGTGTGTGTAGCCATGTGGGGGACTCTGTGTGTGTAGCGGTGTGGTGTGTGTGTTTGCAGAGCAGTGTGTGTGTATAGCGGTTTGGGGGGCGTTGTTTGGCGGGTTGTGTAGCAGTGGGGTGTGTGTGTAGCTGTGTGGTGTGCGTGTGTATAGCATGGGGGGGTTGGCGATGTGTGTTGGGGGGGTTGTGTAGCCGTGGGGGGGGGTTGTGTGGCGGTGTGGTGTGTGTGTGTGTAGCGGGGGGGAGGCGTTGTGTAACCGTGTGGGTTTCCCCTCCCCCACCACGTCCTCCCGTCACCCTCTCCCGTAGCCGGCCCCAGCCCTGCGCCTGTGGGGGGGAGGGGGGGGGGGCGAACGCGGGGGTCCCGGTCACTCAACCCTTGGTGGGGGGTCGCGGGCTTGGGGCGTGGAGGGCGCTGGGGGGTTGAGGAGGGGAGCTCTGGGGTGGGTCCCTGGCTGGGGCGCGGGGAGGGCAGAGATCACTGGGGGGAGCGGCTGGGGGGGTCGCGGGAGGGTGCGGAGGGGTCCCTGGCTGGGGGCGCGGGGAGGGGGAACTGCTGGGGGGTCCCAGGCTTGGGGCGCGGGGCGGGCGCGGGGGGGGGGGGCGCTGGGGGAGCGGCTGGGGGCGCCTGGGGGGAGCGGCTGGGGGGTGTCCCAGGCTTGGGGCCGCTGGGGGGCCGCGGAGGGGTCCCAGGCTTGGGGCGCGGGGGGGGACCCGGGGGTCCCAGGCTGGGGCCGCTCGGGGCCCGGGGAGGGGACGCTGGGGGGTCGCGAGGGGGTCCCAGGCTGGGGGCGCGGGGAGGACACGGGGGTCCCAGGCTGGGGCCGCTCGGGGTCCCAGGCTGGGGCCGCTCGGGGCCCGGGGAGGGGACGCTGGGGGGTCGCGAGGGGGTCCCAGGCTGGGGGCGCGGGGAGGACACGGGGGTCCCAGGCTGGGGCCTCTCGGGGTCCCAGGCTGGGGCCGCTCGGGGCCCGCGGAGGGGGCGCTGGGGGGGCGCGAGGGGGTCCCAGGCTGGGGGCGCGGGGAGGACACGGGGTCCCAGGCTGGGGCCGCTCGGGGCCCGCGGAGGGGGCGCTGGGGGGGCGCGAGGGGGTCCCAGGCTGGGGGCGCGGGGAGGACACGGGGGTCCCAGGCTGGGGCCGCTCGGGGCCCGCGGAGGGGGCGCTGGGGGGGCGCGGGGGGGACCCGGGGAGGGGGCGCTGGGGGACCGCGGGGGGGTCCCGGTCACTCACCCTCGGGGGGCTCCGGGCCCAGGCCCAGGCCGCTAGCACCAGCCCCAGCCCGGCCATTCCCAGCGCGGCCCCCGCCAGCCCCAGCGCCCGCCCGGCCCGCGCCCGCCGCCGCCTGCGCCCCATGGACCTGCCGCCCCTCGCTCCGGGGCCGGGCCGGGGCATCGGGGCGGGGCCGTGCGGGGCCGGGAGCGCCGAGCGCCAGGGACAGGAAACAGGCGGGGGGGGGGGGGCAGAGCGCGCGCGAGAGAGAGACCGTGTGTGTGTGTCTGTGTGTGTGTGTGAGAGAGAGAGACAGTGTGTGTGTGTGACAGTGTGTGTGAGTGTCAGTGTGTGTGCGTGAGAGAGAGACAGTGTGTGTGAGTGTGTCAGTGTGTGTCTCAGTGCGTGTTTCTGTGTCAGTCAGTGTGTGTGAGAGAGTGTCAGTCAGTCAGTGTGTTTGTGTGTGTGTCAGTGTGTGTGTCAGCCAGTGTGTGTGTGAGAGTGTCAGTCAGTCAGTGTGTATGTCAGTGTGTGAGTGAGCAGGGTGTGTGAGTGTGTGTTTCTGTCAGTGTGTGTGTGAGAGAGAGAGCAGGGTGTGTGTGTCAGTGTGTTTCTGTCTGTGTGAGAGACAGTGTGTGTCAGTAGCACTGTCAGTGTAGCACTGTGTCAATGTATGCATGTGTGAGTGTTTGTGCGAGCCATCTCTGGGAGTGTGTGTGTGACAAGCAGACAGAGGAGCCGGCCCAGGTGGGTCGCTCTGCCCCGACACACACAGCAGCTCCCGCGCCGGCCTGGCCTCAAGAACGAAATCCTGCGAGTGGCAGGGGGCTGGCAACCCCTAACCCAGCCCCCCACTCCTCTCCCAGAGCCAGGGAGAGAACCCAGGAGTCCTGGCTCCCAGCCCCCCCCCCAACCCACCAGCCGATCTCTGTTGCCCCCTGGTGGCCGATGTGTGGAACAGCTCCAGGACCCAGATCCGGCCCCAGCTAAGCAGCTGGTTGACCCCTCCCTGCCCACACATGCCAAGACCCCCCCTGGAGACCCCTGCATCTGCACGGAGCGCCCGCCCCACTTCCCTCCCCCGCAACATCTGGCGTCCCCCGGGGGGGCTGGGGGAGGCTTGTCAGCCGGGCCGCTCCGGATGCCTCCGAAAGGAGACCTCCTAGAATTTGGCCTCAGTCCCTATATCCAGGGGGCTGCGGGTCGGGAGTGAGGGGCACCGGCAGAGCTGGGGGGGGGCAGGGTAGGGTTGGCAGGGGCTGCGGGTCGGGAGTGAGGGGCACCGGCAGAGCTGGGGGGGGGCAGGGGGTCGGGATTGACCCATGGGGGGGGAAGGATCCTATGGTGGTGAAGGGGTTAAAATAATCTGTAAAGAAACAAGTTAGCCGAGGCTGGAACCGAACCGAGGTTTGTTACTTGGAAACCAGCTCCGCTCCCCACCACGCCACCGGCGCGGCGCCCAAGACGGGGAGCTAGAGCTAAAATCCCTTGCCTGGGAGGAGCGACCGGCTCCCACCCCCCCTCGCTTCGTGCAGGGGGCGGCGCTAAAACTCTCCAAAAAACCTTCGTTTGGCAGCGGTGGGATTCGAACCCACGTCCCCGGAGAGACTGGAGCCTAAATCCAGCGCCTTAGACCGCTCGGCCACGCTACCACTGGCAGCAGCCTCCTCTGTCGGAGCCTGGCAATGACTCAGGAATAGCCTGATACCAGTTCCAAAGGTGCCAAGCCAGATCCGGAGCCACATCTGGTTCTGCCCGCTCCAGATTCCCGGCACCTCTTGGCCTGGCCTGGGCGCCCTCCCCTTGGCGGGAGGCTGATTTGGCTTCTGCACCCCCAAATTACACCCCAAACCCACCATAAACCCCCAAGCGTGACCGATGCGGTAGGAAATAACACCCAGGCCATATACATCTTGGTTCGGGGGGAGGAGCCCGAGCAGTGTAAACAGGTCAAGGTTGGAAATTTGAATTCGGCCTGACTTCACCGGCCTGCTGGAAAACAAGGCATTGGCGTGGCCCCCCTGGAAGACCTCAGTGTACCCCCCAAGAGCACACGTACCCCCCACTGGTATAAAGCCAGCTCACCTCCGCTTTCTGCTACAGCTGCATGAAGCAAACATGCGGCCACCTCTGGGGCGGGGCAGCTGGTTATACAGGGACCCCTCGCCCGGCGCTGAGATGTGCCCATCTCTGGGGCGGGGTGGCTGGTTATACAGGGACCCCTTCCCTGGCGCTGAGATGCAGCCACCTCTCAGGGTGATGGAGTGAAATCCACGGGGAATCGTCTCTTCCTTCCCTCGAAGACTGTTCAAGGATGGGTAGGATCCCAGAGGGCTGGTCCGGAACCGGGCCCTGCTTGTGCCAGGCCCTGCCCGGACTCTGCCTCCGCCTCAGTTACCAGATGGAGAAACTGAGGCACAACATGACAAAGGCACTTCCCCCAAAGCCTCCAAGGTAGGCACAAAACCCAGGAGTCCCAGTTCCAACCCACTAGGCCCCACTCCCCACCCAGCACTAGGGACAGAACCCAGGAGTCCTGCCCCCTCCCTCTAACCACTAGACCCCACTCATCTCCCGTAGCCAGGGGGAGAACCCAGCCCCCCTGGCTCCCAGCCCCAACTCCCCTCCCATAACCAAGGACAGAACCCAGGAGTGCTGAGGGTTTTTTTGGTGTCTGGAAAGACACCCCCCCCATTTTCCCCTGCCCCCCACTCTGCACAATCTCTCAGCCCCACGTCCCCCTTCTATCAAGCCTGCCCCCCCAGGAGCTCCACCGAGCAGTTTAAGGCTCCGGGGACAGGGGGTTCAAATCCACCCCCTGCCGGGAACCAGCTTGCCCCCCCCAGATTCAGTGATCGCTCCCAGCCCGGCGCCCACCACCTCCCAGCCGTGAGCAGAGCTGCCTCCCGAGCTGTTGTCCCGGATTCGATTCCCGGCTGAGTCCTTCTCTTTTAAAGGTCTGAGGCCCCTTTCAGCCCCCGCTGCAGAAAGGGGACAGGGAAGAAGGCTCCTGCTGTTACCCCTGGGGAAACTGAGGCAGGGAGAGCAGGCATGAGAGGCTATAGGCACAGAACTCATTCCTGACACACACAGCGGGGTCGCTGAGAGCCAGGACGCCTGGGTTCTCTCCCTGGCTCTGAGAAGGGAGTGGGGGCTAGGGTTAAAGCAAGGGGGGCTGGGAGCCAGGACTCCTGGGTTCTCTCCTGGCTCTGCGAGGGGAGTGGGCAGCCAGGATTCCTGGGTTCTCTCCCTGGCTCTGGGAGGGGAGTGGGGGCTAGTGGTTAGACGGGGGCGTGCGGGAGCCAGGACTCCTGGGTTCTAGCACCCGCAGCGGTTTGCCCACCCCACACCCTGCTCGATTCTCACAGACACAAACGCACCTTGATGAAAATTACTAAAACGTTTATTTCCCTCACAAAGGTACAGTATTTCTCCCTCCACGCAGGGAAGTCAAACTTGACACACACACAAAAAACCCCATCATAGAAGCGGGGGGCGGGTCATTTACAATCGGTCATTCGCCCCCCAGTGTGGGTGGGTGGAACCGGGGAGCGACCGAGGACCCCCCCCTCCCCCACAGGCAAACAGCGCTAGAGGAAGTTTCATTAAAAGCCCAGAGCAATAACTGCCCCCTGGGATTTTCTACGCTGGTTAAAATCTGCTCTCATGTCGCCGGGCGGGGGGGTATAAACCGACACCTAATGAAACATACAGCTCCGAGCGCCGGCAGAAAAGGCTTAAACTAAGGTATCAAAACGCCACTTGCAGTGGCTGTATAATGCCGGGGGGGGGGCGGACACCCCCAATGGCAGCAATGTGCCCCCCCTCTCCCGCCGGCTAGGTAGTCTAAATGTATCTACAAAGAGAATTAAAACGGGGGCCCTGTTTTTTGGGGATCATGAACCATGTCCCCCCATGTTTCTGCCCCCTTGGATTGCCCAGTAAGGAATTCAAGGGGGGGGGGTCAGCCCCCTAGCCTACCCCAATGGAGATCAGACACTCCTGGCCCCTGCGATTTCCTGGGGTGACACCCCCCCCAAAAAAAGATCAGACACTCCTGATTGCAACAGGTCTCCTCCCTGCCCCCCCCCCCCCCATTTAAACGGCTCACGCCCCCTGAGCGGCAAGGACCCGGGCACGGCGCCCCCTCAGTTGTCTTCGTCGCTGTCATCGGGGCTGATGGCCGGGCTGGTGAGGCTGTAGGTCGGCGAGGTGGGGCTGTAGCCCGGCGAGGTTGGGGAGTAGGTCGAGCCCTTGGGCGAGGTGGGGCTGTAGGTGGGTGAGGTGGGGCTGTACTTGGGGGAGGTGGGGCTGTAGGTGGGGCTGGTCGGGGAGTACTTGGGGGAGGTCGGGGTGTAGACGGGGGAGGTCGGGGAGTAAGTCGGCGAGGTGGGGCTGTACTTGGGGGTCGTGGGGCTGTAGGTCGGCGAGGTGGGGCTGTACTTGGGGGAGGTAGGGCTGTACTTGGGGGAGGTAGGGCTGTACTTGGGGGAGGTAGGGGTGTACTCGGGCGAGCTGGGGCTGTAGGAGGGGCTGGTCGGGGTGTACTTGGGGCTGGTCGGGCTGTAGCTGGGGCTGCTGGGGCTGTAGCTGGGCGAACTGGGGGTGTAGGTTGGCGATTGCGGGGTGTAGCGGGGGCTGGAGGGCGAGTAGCTCGGCGATGTCGGGCTGTAGCTGGGACTCGTCGGGCTGTAGCTGGGAGAGGTGGGGCTGTAGTTTGGCGAGGTCGGGGTGTAGTTGGGGCTGGTGGGGCTGTAGCTGGGTGACGTTGGGCTGTAGCTGGGGCTGGTGGGGGTGTAGTTGGGGGACGTCGGGCTGTAATTGGGGCTGGTTGGGCTGTAGCTGGGCGAGGTGGGACTGTAGCTGGGGGATGTCGGGCTGTAGCTTGGGCTAGTGGGGCTGTAACTCGGCGACGTGGGGCTGTAGCTAGGACTGGTCGGACTGTAGCTAGGCGACGTCGGGCTGTAGCTGGGGCTAGTCGGACTATAGCTAGGCGACGTCGGGCTGTAGCTGGGGCTGGTCGGACTATAGCTAGGTGATGTTGGACTGTAGCTTGGGCTGGTCGGGCTGTAGCTCGGCGATGTGGGGCTGTAGCTCGGACTGGTCGGACTGTAGCTGGGTGACGTGGGGCTGTAGCTGGGGCTGGTCGGGCTGTAGTTGGGGCTGGTGGGAGAGTAGGAGGGGGACGTGGGGCTGTACGAGGGGGATGTCGGGCTGTAGCTGGGGCTCTGGGGCGTGTACCCTCCGGGCGAGCGGGGCTCGTAAGCCGGCGACGTCGGGGAGTAGCTGGGAGACATGGCCCCACCTGTGGGGCGGAGGAAGAGGAGAGGGGGCTGTTAGAGGCGGGGGAGCGTGGCGGGGGGCAGGGGACACGGGCCAAGACCTGACACTCACCTGGCGACGGGACGTAGGGGCTGGAGGGGCCCGGGGAGCCTGGCGAGCCGGGGGTGGGGGACCACGCTGGGGAATAGCCCGGGCTGAAGCCACTGGCATCGGAGGCGGCGCTGGGGGAGAAACCGGCCGCACCGGGGGTCATGCCGCTGCCTGTGGGGGGTGACAAAGGGGGCAGGTTAATTTCACCCCCGACTGGGAGTAAGGGGGGGGACAGCAGAACCCATCCACTGCCCCCCAAGGGATAACTCCATCCCCCCAATACACACCGACACTCGGGGACCAGGCTCCGTAGGCCGGGGTGGCCCCCTGGTTCCAGGGGGTCATGGCGGGCGACATCCCCCCCATGGGGCTGGGGGCCGAGCCGAAGAACATGCCGGTGGCTGCGGGGAAGGAGAGCGGAACGTTAGAGCCGAGAAGAGCGGGGTGACGGAGGGGGAGAGACCAGCGCCAACCCCCCCGGCTGGGCGGGAAGCCACCCCTCCCAAAGCCATCCTGGCTCCCAGCCCCCCTGCCACACCCCACTTCCCTCCCAGAGCCAGGGAGAGAACCCAGGAGTCCTGGCTCCCAGCCCCCCCTGCTCTAACCCCCCAGCCCCCACTCCTCTCCCAGAGCCGGGGCGAGAACCCAGGAGTCCTGGCCCACCAGCCCCACTCCCCTCCTGGAGCCGGGGAGGGGACCCAGGCGTCCGGGCGGTACTCACGGACGCCCACGCCCAGCCCGGGGATGTTGGTGGGGATCTCCATGCCGTATTTGCACTTCTCGGCGTCCAGCAGCAGGTCGAAGCAGCCGGTGCCAGCGGGCGCCAGCTGCCCCAGCATGATGTTCTCCGACACCCCCTTCATGGGGTCGCTCTCCCCGTGGGCCGCCGCCTCCATCAGCACGTCCACCTGCGGGGGGCGGCGGGGGGCTGGGGGTCAGGGGCTGGCGGGGAACACAGGAGCCAGGAGCCCCCCCCACAGCGCCCCCTGCTGGGAGGGGCTGGGAATGGGGTACCCAGGAGCTCCCCCCATAGCCAGCCCCCACAGCGCCCCCTGCTAGGAGTGGCCAGGTTGGAGTAGCTGGGAGCCCGCCCCCCTCACCAGCCCCCCTGCCCCCACAGCACCCTCTGCCGGGAGGGGCTGGAGTTGGAGGAGCCGGGAGCTCCCCCCCCAGAGCCAGCCCCACTCCCCACAGCGCCCCCGGCTGGAGGCCCCGGCTCACCGTCTCCTCGAAGGAGCACTTCATGAGCGGGCCGGTGTCCTGGCGGTTGACCCCGTGCCGGGTGATGGCCATGAGGTGCCCACGGCAGGTCATGGTGTCGCAGAGCAGCGCCAGGTGCCGGTAGTTGACGTAGGAGCCGTCGAAGGAGATGACGTGGTAGAGCTCCCGCTCCAGGGCCTTGCGCACGGCCTCGATGCCCAGCACCTGGGGGGGGCCAGGGGCACCGGAGACTGCTTAGCATGGGGCCCCTTCTGCTGGGGCAGGCAACGGGCCCAGATACTGCAGGACGTCCCCCACTCCCCTCCCGCTCTCCACCAGACCCCACTCCCCTCCTGGAGCCGGAGAGAGAACCCAGGAGTCCGGGCTCCCAGCCCCCACCCCCCCTTGCTCTAACCCACCAGCCCCCACTCCCCCTCCAGAGACGGGGAGAGAACCCAGGAGTCTTGGCTCCCAGCCCCCCCCCCCCCCTTGCTCTAACCCACCAGCCCCCACTCCCCCTCCAGAGCTGGGGAGGGAACCCAGGAGTCCTGGCTCCCAGCCCCCCCTGCTCTAACCCACCAGCCCCCACTCCCCTCCCCGAGCCGAGGA
The DNA here is from genome assembly GCF_028017835.1 of Emys orbicularis. NCBI lineage: Eukaryota > Metazoa > Chordata > Testudines > Emydidae > Emys > Emys orbicularis. Next base: position 2,158,433 of record NC_088697.1, on the reverse strand, counting down.
GGGAACCCAGGAGTCCTGGCTCCCAGGCCCCCCTGCTCTAACCCACCAGCCCCCACTCCCCTCCCCGAGCCGGGGAGGGAACCCAGGAGTCCTGGCTCCCAGCCCCCCCTGCTCTGACCCACCAGCCCCCACTCCCCTCCCCGAGCCGAGGAGGGAACCCAGGAGTCCTGGCTCCCAGGCCCCCCTGCTCTAACCCACCAGCCCCCACTCCCCTCCCCGAGCCGGGGAGGGAACCCAGGAGTCCTGGCTCCCAGCCCCCCCTGCTCTGACCCACCAGCCCCCACTCCCCTCCCCGAGCCGGGGAGAGAACCCAGGAGTCCTGGCTCCCAGCCCCCCCTGCTCTAACCCCCCAGCCCCCACTCCCCTCCCCGAGCCGGGGAGGGAACCCAGGAGTCCTGGCTCCCAGCCCCCCCTGCTCTGACCCACCAGCCCCCACTCCCCTCCCCGAGCCGGGGAGAGAACCCAGGAGTCCTGGCTCCCAGCCCCCCCTGCTCTAACCCCCCAGCCCCCACTCCCCTCCCCGAGCCGGGGAGGGAACCCAGGCATCCAGACTCACGGTGAAGATCTCTACGATGTCATTGGAGGTGGTGCGTACGGGGTCCACGTCCTTCTCGCTCAGCACCCGCATAAGGCTGACCCCGTCCGTCTCCAGGATCCACTCCTGCAGGGCCTTGAACTCCCCATCCTCCGTGATAATGATCTTCTTCTTGTTGTCAGTCTGGGGCAGGTGCATGTACACCTGGGGGGGGAGGGGGGGAAGAGAGGAAACGACACAGGGCAGGTCAACGCTGCGCCCCCGGGGGGCCGGCCAGGGACCCCTCGCCCGGCACTGAGATGTGGCCACCTCTGTTAATCCGGGGATCCCTTTGTGGAAATGTAGCTGCTTCTGGGGTGGGGTGTGGGAGGGGTTGAACAGCTGCAGAGCCATGGTACCAGTAGTTTAGGACAGGAAGTGACAGACGTGGTGTGACTGAAGCTGCAGGGGAGGACAGGAAGTGACCCAACGGGATCCCCCGAGATGCGGCGGGGCCAGGACACCACCCGGATTAATGTGACAGGCCCTGGGGGGGGTGGGGGGGCAGGTTCGGTGGCGTTCACGGTTGAGGACCCTGGTTTCATATCTGTGGTGGTGGTGGTGGGCACTGAGGGGAGAGCACCCCCTACTGAGCCCTTCGCCCGGCTCCCGCAGCACAGCGCCCCCGAGCTACCCAGCGTGCCCTGGGGCAGGCCTAGCCCAGTTCTGTAACACCCCCTCCCCCCCAACCCCGGCACTAGCCCAGTTACCCAGAGTGCCCTGGGGCAGGTCTAGCCCAGCTCTGTCACCCCCCCAGGCGGGCGGAGGCCCCCCACCTTGCTGATCTGCTCGATGCCCTGCAGAGTCATGTCCGTCAGCATGTTGGACTCGATGCAGCGAAGGAAAACGTCATCGTCCATCTTGTCCACCACCTCCTCCTCCTGCACCGCACGGGGAGAGGGGCCTGGTTAGCTACAGGCAACACTCCCCCCCCCCACCCCCCACCCCCACCCCACCCCGGGCACTCACCTCCTGCATCTTGTTCTCGTCGCTGTTCATGATGCGGATCCGCAGCACCAGCTTCTCCGCGTTGTCGTCATTGAAGATACAGTTCAAGTCATCCCCGAAGCCTGCGGTGGGGAGGGGAGCCATCAGTGGCAGCACCCTTCCCGCCATGGGTCAGACCCCCACACCCCTGTGCTTCCCCCCTTCCCCCAGAGAGCCGCCCCATAACCCATCTCCTGCTGTGGGATGAGCTCTGATTCTTCAGAGGAAGGTGGGGGGGGGGGGGGAAGTGTGTCTAATTTTGCATTAATGCTTCCTGACCCCTGTAGGCCGGAGTCATGAAGCATGAGAGTGGATTGGAATCTGCCTCAACGCAGAGCTATGGGGGGGGTGAGGAACACATCTCTGCCCCCCCCCCCCCTCCCCGGCTGGGATGGCATGAAGGCTCCTGCCACCTTGGAGGTGTGTGTGTGTGGGAAAACATGCACCATACATCACCCCCCCCCCCCGGCCCCTCACCAGCGTTGATCTTCTCGGCGATCTGCTCCATGGTGAGCTTGCGGTCGGTCATGTGCTTGCGGTCGAGCTCGACCCGCAGCAGCCAGGGCGAGATGCGGCTCACGTCGAAGTCGGGCATCTCGTAGTAGACATTGACCCACTCCTGGTCTTCCGCCACCACCGTGCTCTGCGGGTTGGGGTCGTAGTAGATGGCCGTGTTGGCCGTCACCTTGCGCAGAGTCGTGTGCTCCAGCCGGCACAGGATATCCTGGCAAGAGAGAGACGGGGTGAGGGGGACCCCACGCAGCCTCCCCCCATTTCCCCCCCTTCCCCCCCAAGCAACGCCAGAGCCCCACGGTGTTACCTTGGCCCGCTCGGCGTCCCGGGCGGACTGCCCCAGCAGGAAGACGGTGAGGGAGGGTGTCTTGGGTTTCTTGGAGATGTTGATCAGCTCCTTGAGACGGGGCACGCCAAGCGTGACGTTTTTGGCCGAGACACCGGCGTAGTGGAAGGTGTTCAGGGTCATCTGGGTGGCGGGCTCGCCCAGCGACTGGGCCGCCAGGGCGCCCACCATCTCGCCCGGGTGAGCCTGCGGGAGGGGAGACGGCGTCAGAACCGGAGAGGGGGAGGAACCAGCCCGGGAGACTGGCTCCTGGGGCAGCCATCCTCTGCCTCCCACCTCGGCGTCCCGCCTGGATGGGCCCCATCTACCCCGGCTCCACCGCCCCCCGGCGCTTACGATGGCCTGGTTGAACTTGGACTCGATCTCGCCCAGCAGCCAGTCGAAGGCCTCCCCGCTGAGCCGGAACTCCTCCACCATGCGCCGGCTGCAGAGCGTGGAGCGCAGGTGGATGTTGAAGAGGAGGGTGGCGTTCTCCTGGGCCTGCCGGCTCAGCGGGTCGTCCCCGTTCACGATCACCAGCTTCCTGCTCAGCTCCTTCACGCCTGGGGGCGGGGGGAGGGGGGAGAGGACACACAGCGTCAGACGCCCCAGGGGTCGCCCCAGCATCCACAGAGCCACCCAGTGTCCCCCCTTCCACCACCTTGATGGGGTGCAAGTCGGAGGGCAGGTGCATGTTGATGTGGAAGATCTTCTGGGTCCCCCCCCAGGCCGGTATCCTCCCCCCCCCCCCTCCCCCCCCGGATCAGACCAGTCCATGGGCAGTACCCCCCCATGCCCAGCACTGGATCGGACCACGGGCCCGTCTGGGCCAGTACCCTCTGCTCCCGCACCGGATCAGACTCCGGGCCGGCATTCCTCCCCCCCCCCCCCCAGGGCAGTTCCAGGGTCCCTGCAGAGTAACACCCCCCCCGCCCTCCCGGCTGTCCCAGCATGCCATGGGGCTGACCCACCTTCCACCACCTTGATGGGGTGCAGGTCGGAGGGCAGGCGCGCGTTGATGTGGAAGATCTTCTGGGCGTTCCAGATCATGCGAAGCAAGTTGCAGGGCAAGACCACCTTGGGGGGGGCGGGGGGGGGAAGAGAAGAAACACGGGCTCAGCACATGGTACAATCCAGAGCCTCCCCCCACACCGCAGGGTCCTGAGGTTTAGAGTCAAGAGCAGGGGGGCTGGGAGCCCGGATGCCTGGGTTCTCTCCCCGGCTCTGGGAGGGGTGTGGGGGCTGGTGGGTCAGAGCAGGGGGGCTGGCAGCCAGGACTCCTGGGTTCTCTCCCTGGCTCTGGGAGGGGTGTGGGGGCTGGTGGGTTAGAGCAGGGGGGCTGGCAGCCAGGACTCCTGGGTTCTCTCCCGGCTCAGGGAGGGGAGCGGGGGCTGATGGGTCAGAGCAGGGGGGCTGGGAGCCAGGACTCCTGGGTTCTCTCCCGGCTCTGGGAGGGGTGTGGGGGCTGGTGGGTCAGAGCAGGGGGGCTGGCAGCCAGGACTCCTGGGTTCTCTCCCTGGCTCTGGGAGGGGTGTGGGGGCTGGTGGGTTAGAGCAGGGGGGCTGGCAGCCAGGACTCCTGGGTTCTCTCCCGGCTCAGGGAGGGGAGCGGGGGCTGATGGGTCAGAGCAGGGGGGCTGGGAGCCAGGACTCCTGGGTTCTCTCCCGGCTCTGGGAGGGGTGTGGGGGCTAGTGGTTAAAGCAAGGGGGGCTGGGAGCCAGGACTCCTGGGTTCTCTCCTGGCTCTGGGAGGGGAGGGGGGGCTGGTGGGTTAGAGCAGGGGGGCTGGGAGCCAGGACTCCTGGGATCTCTCCCGGCTCTGGGAGGGGCGTGGGGGCTGGTGGGTCAGAGCAGGGGGGTGGGGGCTGGGACTCCTGGGTCCCGCGCTGACCCGCTCACCTTGCTGTCACCCGTTGGGAAGATGACTCTCAGCACCTCGCGGTCCTCGCGCATCTTCTCGAACTCCCTCTCCAGCTCGTTCTGGATGTGCGCGTTGCTCAGGATGTCCTTCACCATCTCCTCCTGCAGGGTGCGCCGCAGCGCCCGCTCGTTGGTGTAGTCAAACTTGAACCTGGGGGCGGAAGGGCCAGGAGTGAGAGCTGCTGGGGGGGCGCCTCCCCACACACCCACCCCTAGGAGCTGCTCCCTCACACCCCTCCCTCTGAAACCTTTCCCCACCCATACTCCCAAATGTACAGCTTCTGCACCACAATGCAGCCACCTCTGGGGCGGAGCGGCTGTTTACCCAGGGACCCCTTGCCCGGCGCCGCGATGCGGCCACCTCTGGGGCAGGGGGAAACGGCGCCCCACACACACAGGGCTAGGTTCGCTCACTTCTTCTCGAAGGCCTTGTTGGAGGGCTTGAGGGTGGCCAGGTTCTGGAACTCCACGCTCTCCCCGGCCAGCCCGTCCTCGCCGTACCGCAGCTGCACTACCTGGTTGATGGAGTTGCGTACGGTGGCGTCGTATTTCACCATCACCGACTCCATGGATTTGATCAGCCGCCGCTGGATGTACCCTGGGGAGGGGAAAGTGGGCGTCAGCGCAAGGGGGGGGGCACTGCTGGGGAGATACCCCCAAGCAGCGCCCTGGCACCACAACATTCACCACCCACGAGTTCTCGGTACAAGAGTTCTCGGGCAAAGGATCAAAGAGGGGACGCTCCCCCCATAACTCAACACCCGTCTGGGGAACCGAGACTGAAGCCGGGAGGTGGGTCCCGGCTGGAGGGTGACCAGATGTCCCGATTTTGGGGGGGGCTTTTTCTTACACAGGCACCAGCACGGAAACGCAGCTGGGGGCGAACGTCTGTGTGAGCGCAGGACCTGCAGGGGTTTGCAGCTTGCCGCGGTATCCCAGTGTGAGAGCGCCCCCTGCCCCACTCCCCACCCCACAGTGCCCCGCTCCTCACCGGTCTCGGCTGTCTTGACGGCCGTGTCGATGAGGCCCTCGCGCCCGCCCATGGCGTGGAAGAAGAACTCGGTGGGCGTCAGGCCGGCCAGGTACGAGTTCTCCACAAAGCCCCGGCTCTCTGGCCCGTAGTCGTCCTTGATGAAGTGGGGCAGCGTGCGGTGCTTGAACCCGAACGGGATGCGCTTCCCCTCCACGTTCTGCTGCCCCACCACGGCAATGACCTGGGGAGGAGAAGGACGGGGGGGGAGGGTGACCCCGGTGCCAACCTGGTCCCAGCCCACTGGCCAAGCCAGGCCTGGGTCTCCCCCTCTTCACCCAGCCCCTCCCAGCGGCCCCGGGGATGGATCCCACAGACTGAGATCAGCCCCCCCCCATTGTGACGGGGGAACTTCACAGCCCCCCCGGCCGACCGTGATTCGCACCCGGGACCGGGGCTGGACAGAGGGGCTGCCCCAGCTCCCGGCTCCGCACACGCAGCTCCCCAAAAGGGTTCCCACACTGCTTTTCCCGCCCCCATGCCCAGCCCCACAGATCCTAAGGGAGGCTGGGGGCAAGGTGAAAAGCTAGCACTGGGTGGACAGGACTGGAAGAGAGCCCCTCCCCCAACCCAGGGGGAAGAGCTGGGAGAAGGCCCATCCCACCATCTCAACCCAGGGGGCGGTGCTAAAAAGCCCCTCCCACCTTCCCAACCCAGGGGGTGGGGCTCAGAGAAGGCCCTGCCCACTCCTACCTTCACAACCCAGGGCCCTTTCCACCATCTCAACCAAGGGGTGGAGCTTGTAGAAGCCCCTCCTATCTTCCCAACCCAGGGGGCGGGGCTTGGAGAAGGCCCTGCCCACTCCCACCTTCCCAACCCAGGGCCCTTCCCATCTTCCCAACCCAGGGGGTGGGGCTGGGAGAAGGCCCCGCCCACCCCTGGAAGCAAGGCCCTGGGGCAGCAGCCAGTCCCCGGGTTCTAGCCCCACCTGGGAGATGTTGATCTTGGAGCCCTTGGCCCCCGACACCACCATGGATTTGAAGTTGTTGTACTCAGACAGGGACTTCTGGGCGGAGGAGCCGGTCTTGTCACGGGCGTCATTCAAGATGCGGTTCACCTGGTTCTCGAAGGTCTGCCGCAGCGTGTTGCCCGGCGTGGGCTCCAGCTCGTTGTTGTGAGCTTTCTCGATCACCTGGAGAACGGCACGGGGTGAGCGCCGGGCCCCCGAAACCCCACCGCCAGCCCTGTTCCCAGAGGGGCCTCTGGTGGGGTGAACCCAGCCCTCCGACCCCAGCCTCCACGCCCCTCCACTGCCCCCAAACCCAGCCCCTATGGCCCCCCGAAACCCAGCCTCCACGCCCCTCCACAGCTCCCAAACCCAGCCCCCTATGGCCCCCAACCCCAGCCTCCACGCCCCCAAACCCAGCCCCCTGGCCCCAGCCTCCACAGCTCCCAAACCAGCCCCCTATGGCCCCCCGAAACCCAGCCTCCACAGCTCCCAAACCCAGCCCCCCGAAACCCAGCCTCCACGCCCCTCCACAGCTCCCAAACCCAGCCTCCACGCCCCTCCACAGCTCCCAAACCCAGCCCCCTATGGCCCCCAACCCCAACCTCCACGCCCCCAAACCCAGCCCCCCAGCCCCAGCCTCCACAGCTCCCAAACCAGCCCCCTATGGCCCCCAACCCCAGCCTCCACGCCCCTCCACTGCCCCCAACCCCAGCCCCCCAACCCCAGCCTCCACACCCCTCCACAGCTCCCAAACCCAGCACCCCAAAACCCAGCCTCCACGCCCCTCCACAGCTCCCAACCCCAGCCCCCCGAAACCCAGCCTCCACACCCCTCCACTGCCCCCAACCCCAGCCTCCATACCCCTCCACAGCTCCCAAACCCGGCCCCCAACCCCAGCCTCCACGCACCTCCACAGCTCCCAAACTCAGCCCCCCGAAACCTAGCCTCCATGCCCCTCCACAGCTCCCAAACCCAGCCCCCCGAAACCTAGCCTCCACACCCCTCCACAGCTCCCAAACCCAGCCCCCTATGGCCCCCCGAAACCCAGCTTCCACACCCCTCAAGATCCAGCCTTCCACAGCTCCCCCAAACCCAGCCTCCACACCCCTCCACTGCCCCCAAACCCAGCCCCCCACAACCCAGCCTCCACACCCCTCCACAGCTCCCAAACCCAGCCCCCTATGGCCCCCCGAAACCCAGCCTCCACACGCCTCCAGATCCAGCCTTCCACAGCTCCCCCAAACCCAGCCTCCACACCCCTCCACTGCCCCCAAACCCAGCCCCCCACAACCCAGCCTCCACGCCCCTCCACTGCCCCAAACTCCACACCAAACCCAAAACCCAGCCTCCACACCCCTCCAGATCAGCCCCCCACAGCTCCCCCAAACCCCTCCACTGCCCCGAAAATCCAGGCTCCACACCCCTCCACTGCCCCCAAACCCAGCCCCTCAAAACCCAGCCTCCACACCCCTCCAAATCCAGGCCCCCACAGCTCCCCCAAACTCTGCCACCACACCCCTTAACATCCAGCCCTCCACTGCCCCCAAATCCCAGCCCCCCACATCCAGGCCTCCACTGCCCCCAAACCCAGCCCCCCAAGGCCCCCTGAAACCCAGCCTCCATGTCCCCCACAACCCAGCCGCCCACTGTCCCCCAAACCCATCACCACCACCCACAAGCCCCAAAAGGCAGAGCACCACTGCCCCCCCAAACCCCAGCACAAAGGGGCCAGGCCAGCTCCCCCACGGCGCCCCCCGATCCCTGGCACCTCTATGACATCCTGCTTGGCTTTCTTGATGGTGTTCTGAATGTCCTGGTAGGTCTTCGCATCAGCAATGGAGTCCCCAATGCCGATGGTGTGACCTGGGGGGTGGGGGGGGGGGAACAGTACAGTCAGACCCAGCCCCCCTCCCCAGCAGGATCCACCCACGAGGAATGGGCAGGGAGACCAGAAATCCCCCCCAAGGCACATGACAGACCTGGGGTCCCACCTCCAGAAAGCAGCAATGTAGGCTAGGGCTGGGAGCCAGGACGCCTGGGTTCTCCCCCCCAGCTCTGGGAGGGGAGTGGGGGCTGGTGGGTTAGAGCGGGGGGCTGGGAGCCAGGACGTCTGGGTTCTCTCTCCAGCTCTGGGAGGGGAGTGGGGCCTAGTGGTTAGAGCAGGGGGGCTGGGAGCCAGGACTCCTGGGTTCTCTCCCTGGCTCTGGGAGGGGAGTGGGGGCTGGTGGTTAGAGCAGGGGGGGCTGGGAGCCAGGACTCCTGGGTTCTCTCCCCGGCTCTGGGAGGGGAGTGGGGGTGGGTGGGTTAGAGCCAGGGGGGCTGGGAATCAGGGTCCTTCCTGACATTGGCCGATCCCCCTCCGTCTCGCAGACCGGAAGGCGTTCCGTGCACGGACTATCTCCCTCTGTGAGGTGCCCGGCCCGACCGTGCCCCGATCTCTGTCCGGGGGGAGGGTTCGTGCTGTGCCCAGGCCGACGGGGGTCCCCTGGTCACCCCCGTAGCACCTAGCAGTAGCCAGTCCTTTCTGCAGGAGCCCCGTCAGCAAGGAGCCGGAGCAGGGCACCTGCAGGGGGTGGGAAGCTGCCTCCCTCCAGACTCACCCTCGATGAGTAGCCAGTTGTTGATGACGGTCTGGATGTTGCTGTAGAAGAGGCGGGTTGTGTCGTGGCCCATCTCCAGGTAGGAGATGTGGACCAGGGAGCCCGCCGAGGTGCCGAGCGATTTCTTACACAGGATGCCCATGATCAGCTCCCCGTTCTCCACGATCACCTGGCGGGAGAGGAGTCAGATCTCGGCGGACCGGCCACGCTAGCCGCGGACAGGACGTCGCGACGCGTGGCTGGGTAGAGGAACCTCGCGAGATAACCGTTCCCGTGACATAGGGTTTCTATACTAAAAGAATCTGCTTTGATCTGTTCGCGATCCCTTAAAATCCACCCGTCGTTCAATCTCTATTTCTTGTTGATTTCAAAACCCAGTTTGTGCCATTCGTCTCAAAAGCTGCGTCTATCTCCCGCCACACGAGAGAGGGGGTGAATTTTCTGAGCTTGCGCAGTGCAGATGGGCCTATACAGCGCAAGCCAATATAATTTGGGGTTCACCCATGTCACGGAGTGTGGGGGAGTCACCCCCACTTCCTGAGATTCACCGTGACTCTCAGCCAACCGGTAATACCGAAGATTTATTAGACGACAGGAACACGGCCCCAAACAGAGCTTGTAGGTACAGACAACAGGACCCCCTCAGTCAGGTCCATCTTGGGGGGTAGGGAGCCCAGACCCCGGGTCTGGGCCTCCCTCAGTTTCCCCAGCCAGCTCCAAACTGAAACTCTCCAGCCCCTCTTCTGGCCTGTCTCTCTTTCCCGGGCCAGGAGGCCACCTGATCTCTGTTCTCCAACAGCACTTGGCGGGGAGGGGCCCAAGCCATCAGTGGCCAGGAGACAGGGTGTCGGCCATTCTCTGTGCAGACACCATCGCACGGGCCCTCTTAGGCTCTGCAACAATCATCCCCCCTTATCCCACCACCTAAATACTTCAGAACTGCATAGGGGAAACTGAGGCACCCACACAGCATTCAGAGAAAACATTAAGAACATTCCCGCCGCGTGACAGCAATTCACATCATGTACATCTCCTGCCACACGAGGGAGGGGGCACATTTTCTGAGCTCGCGCGGTGCAGATCTGCCTGTACAGCGCCGGCCAATATAATTTGGGGTTCACACGCACGGGACGCTAGGCATCCCCCTAGCTGAGTCCTCCCACGGAGACGCTGTGTGATTCGACAGTGGGGGTGCGTGTGCTGGAACGGGGCGTGAGAGCCGGGCACAGCAGCTCAGTGGCACCCCAGGGGGGGACCCGGCCCCGGCGGGTACCTTGGTGTCGCCGGGCGAGATGTGCTTGTAGGGCCCGCTGTCCTCGTCGTCGGGGTGGGTGCTGTGGGTGCGGATGCAGTTGATGTGGCCCGGGATGATGAGGGAGAAGATCTGTTTGCCCGTCCAGAGCGGGCGGGGTTTGAGGATGGCCGGCTGGGGCACCTTGCCGTCCCAGGTGGACAGGAACATGAGCAGGTTCATCACCTCGCCCTGGAGACAAGGGGGGGAGCGCGTCAGGGGGGGGAACACGCTGGCCCAGCCCTCTCCCGCCCCCCCGCGATTCACACCCGCTCACCCGCTCTAGGAAGACATCGCGCTTGGTGAATTTGCGGACAGCAGTGAGGGTGTCCTGCACGATGCCCATGACGGGCCGGTTGGACTGGGGGGTGACAATCATGCGGGGCACCATGGCCAGCTCCTGGATCTCCGCCCGCGTCTCCAGCGACTGGGGCAGGTGCAGGTTCATCTCATCCCCGTCGAAGTCGGCGTTGTAGGGGGTGGTCACGCTGGGGGGGGGGGGAGGGGGGGAAGCGAAGCCCGTGAGGGGGGGCTGTACCTGGCAGATCAGCCCCCCACCCCCCATGGCAGCGAGCCGGGGTCGCGTCGGGGGCTGGGTTAACAGACCTGCACCGCCTGCAGCTTGGGGGGCTCCCACACACATGGGGGGCACGGGGCCGCCCGGATGAGGGGGGTTGAGAGCCCAGGCGGGGAGGGGGGGCCCCTCACCTGAGGTTGAGGCGGAACGTGGACCAGGGCAGGATGCGCACCCGGTGCCCCATCATGGACATCTTGTGTAGCGTGGGCTGGCGGTTGAAGATCACGATGTCCCCGTCGCACATGTGCCGCTCCACCTGGGGGGGGGGGGGGTGTGAGAGGGGCAGAGAGCCCACCTGCCCCCAGAGATCCCACCCGTGCCCCACAGACCCCCATCCCTCTCCTCCAGCCTCCCACCCCACAGACCCCGCCCCTCTCCTCCAGCCTCCCACCCCCAGAAATCCCATCCCCACACCCCTTCCCCATCCACCCAACACCCTCCCACCCCAGAGCCCATCCCCTCCCCCAACACCCTCCCACCCTGGAGACCCCACCCCTGAACCCTGGCCAAAGACCCCTGCCCCAACCCTCCTGCCCCAGAGGCCCACCTCCCGAAACCCTTCCCCGAATCTGAACCACACGCTGTCCCACCCCGACCGCCAGTCCCCATAAACCCCTCCCCAATCTGAACCCTCCCCCCCGGCCCCCCCATCCCTCCCCCCTTTTAAGGTATGTAAAGCCCCTCTGCAGCCTCCACCGAGGTCATGGGCAGGTTCTCTGGGAGATCGGGGAAGCTATTGCCTTGAGAGCCAGTCCCCCCACCCCCCGGCCACGCCCACCTTGTAGCCAATTTGCAGGTGGAGGTCGCTGGGCTTGGGGTGGAAGCGCAGGTCGATGCGGTCACCGTTGTCTCGGATGATGTACTTGGCCCCCGGGTACTGGCTGTTACCCCTGCGTACCAGCTCCTGGAGCCTACGAGGGGGCAGAGGCGTTAGCTGTGGGGGGATCCGGGCCCTCCCCTCCCCTAGCCCCCCCGGGCTCGCTGGCTGCCCCACCTGTCGATGTTGAAGGGCGTGACGATCTCGGCGAAGGTCATGTTGGCGGCGATGGAGCGGGGCACCCCCACTTGGTCGATGGAGAGGTTGGGGTCCGGGGTGATGACCGTCCGGGCGGAGAAATCCACCCGCTTCCCCATCAGGTTCCCCCGCACGCGCCCCTCTTTCCCCTTCAGCCGCTGCTTCAGGGACTTGAGGGGACGCCCCGATTTCTGCATAGCCTGCCGGGGGGGGAGGAAGGAGGGGGTTAACTGGGCTCAGACACAGATTAGGGGAGCAAGGGGGGGCACCCCCAGCCTGGGAAAAGCAGGGCACACAGGAACCACCCTCATCATTAACGTGGAGGTGCCGCCCACCAAGACTACAAGTCCCAGCATGTAACACTGGGCCGCCAAGGCAAGCCACAGACTACAAATCCCGGCATGCAATGCTGCACCTTGAGCCAATTGGCCCAGCAGGGACACCTCCCTGCATGCAACTCTCCATTACAAGCCATGCCAACTACAAGTCCCAGCATGCAGTACTGGGCCGCACAGCATTGCATGCTGGGATACAGTCTCTGGCTTGGGGTACAGCTTTGCATGTTGGGATTTGTAGTCTCTGGATTGGCTTGTAGTGCAGCATTGCATGCTGGAAATTGTAGTCTCTACTGCATGCTGGGATTAGGCACACAATATACCATCACAAGCAAAGGCACAAGCAGCAAAGACCACAAATCCCAGCATGCAATGCCCCATCTTTTCCCAATTGAAGATAGGATCCAGCGGGACATGTCCCAGCATGCAATGCTCCATCATCATAGAAAAACTACAAATCCCAGCAGGCAATGCTCCCTCTTGTCCCAAATTGGACTGACAACGCATGGAGTAAAACGTCCCAGCATGCAATGCTTTATCCCTGGCTGAGCAGAGGAGCAGGACTATGGAGACAACAAATCCCAGCACGCAACCGGCAGGGGCACAGACTACAAGTCCCAGCATGCACGGCACTGCCAGGCTCCCAGCACAGCGAGGAGAGCCAGGCTCACCCGGGGCAGGCCCGGCAGCTCGTTGTCCACCATGGTGGCCACGTGGAACTGCAGCAACTTGACATCCTCGGCGATGACGTGGGCGGCCGCCCCGTTCTGCTCGTTGCGCCGCAGCTGGTTGTTGATCTTCACCACGTCTGCCAGCTTGTGGGTCAGGTCGTCCTGAGAGAGGGGGAGACAGTGGGAGTCAGGGAGCGGCCCCGCCCCTCTCCCAGCACTGGGAGAGAACCCAGGAGTCCTGGCTCCCAGCCCCTCCTGCTCTAACCACTAGCCCCCACTCCCCCCCCCAGAGCCGGGGAGAGACCCCAGGCGTCCCAACTCCCGGCTGGGGCCCACCTGGTTCCTGGCCGAGCCCTGCATGACCACGGCGGGCCGGACGGAGAGCGGGGGCACGGGCAGGACGGTGCAGATCATCCACTCAGGCCGGGCGTACTTGGGCTCCATGCCCAGGATGAAACACTCCTCGTCCGAGATGCGCTTGAAGATCTCATGCACCCGCTCCGGGCTCAGCAGGATTTTCTTCTCCTGAGAGTCCTCGTTGACGTGTTTCCACTCGGCGTAGAGCTCCAGCCCGGTGCGCCGGATCCGGGGCTGGTACCGCCCGCAGCCGCCGTGACCCTGCGCAGGGGAGGGAGGGAGTCCCCGTCAGGGCCAGCCCAGCACCATCCCCACCCCGCCGGGGTCCCTCTGTGACGGTGCACTCCATACGATGTTATGCAAATATGCTAATGAGCGTGAATATGATGCAACTGGAACATGCTTCCTGCAAACGTTCTCTTGTACGGGATCATTACAAAGCTTATAATCTACTGAGCGTGGTCATCCTATTTGTATAAATGTATCGTTCTTGTATCTGAAACTAGGACTATGAAATATAACCCGAGGTCCTATTGTAATTATGCAAAGTGTGAGCCATTAATGGGGGCTTGGAATCTTGATGGCTCCCATTGACCAGGACAATTGGTTGTACGGGGCTCTGTTTACTTGTAAGTCTCCCTGTATGCTGGCAAGTGGGTAATGAAGTCTTGCATGTGACTGGGATGAAGTGGGACTGTTCTTAATGTTTCCTCTGAATACCGTGTGGGTGCCTCAGTTTCCCCTATGCAGTTCTTAAGTCGCTAGGGGGAGGGATAAGGGGGTGCGATTGTTGCAGAGCGAAGGGCCAGGGTACATAAATGGCCGACGCTCTGTCTCCTGGCAACTAATGGCCGGGGCGCTTCCCCCCTGCAAGGGGATAGCTAAAGGTGTTGGAGAACAAAGGAATCACGTGACCTCCTGGCCCAGGGAAAGGAACAAAGCAAAAGAGGTCAGGCTGGAGGGTCAGTTTGGAGCTAGCTGGGGACGAGGAGTGAAGTGCAGACGTGGGTGTCTGGCTCACTGCCCCCCAAAATGGACCCAGCTGAGGGGTCCTGTTCTCTGTACCTACAAGCCGTTTTAGACCATGTTCCTGTCACCTCTGTTTTACTGGCTGGCTGAGAGTCACGTCTGACTGTGAAGTGGGGGTGCAGGGCCCTCTGGCTCCCCCAGGACCCCGCCTGTGGGAAGCGCACCGAGGGGCAGAGGATGGTGGATGCTCCGAGGTCAGACCCAGGAAGGTGGAAGCCGTGGGAGCTTCTTGCCCTGGAGACAGTCTGCTCACAGAGAGGAGACTTCCCCAGAGTCCTGCCTGGCTTCGTAGGGAGCAGTCCCAGAGCATCGCCCGGGGCCTCCGTGACAATGCCCCTGTCACCTGAACTGGAATCCATCTTTAAGCCGGTGTTTTTCCATTTAGAAGGAGGGGGTGGGGACAAAGGATTCCTGCCTTGTGCAAAAGCTATATAAGGGGGTGGAACAGAACAAAGGGGGCTGCAGTCATGAGAAATCCCCTAGCAACCACCTGAGCTGGAACAAGGGCTGTACCAGGGGAAAGGATTGGGCCCAGACTAGGAAGGAGTCTAGTCTGTAAAGGAAGCGTATTGGAACATCTCTGAGAGTGAGATTTACCCGTATTCAGTTTACTACTGTATTAGGCTTAGACTTGCCTGTTTTTGTTTTATTTTGCTTGGTAACTTACTTTGCTCTGTCTGTTATTACTTGGAACCACTTAAATCCTCCTTTTTATACGTAATAAAGTCACTTTCGCTTATTAACCAGAACAAGCAATTAATTCCTGGGGGAGCAAACGGCTGTGCGTCTCTCTATCAGTGTTATAGAGGGCGAAACATTTATGAGTTTCCCCTGGATAAGCTTTATACAGAGTAAAACTGATTGATTTGGGGTTTGGACATTGGGAACTGGGTATCTGGGTACTGGAGAGAGGAGCACTTAAGGTGTTTTCAGGTAAGCCTGCAGCTTTTGGGGGACGTGGTTCAGAGCTGGGTCTGTGCTGTAGCAGGCAGGCGTGTCTGGCTCAACAAGGCAGGGTTCTGGAGTCCCAAGCTGGCAGGGAAAACGGGCTCAGAGGTAGTGTGTGTGGGGGGTGTACGTAACAAGATTGCACATCAGGTGGCAGTTCCCAAGGGGGGTTTCTATGACCCAACCCGTCACACCCTCTCTACCTTCTCCTTGGTCAGGTCCTCGTCGCCATCCGGCTGCTCCACCCCGAACTTGTTGTCCATCTCCTCCCCACCTTCACAGATGTTCTTGCCTTTGCAAAGGTCGTAGACGTGGGTCAGGCGCTTCTTGGGCTGCCCCTTCGACTTGCCCAGGATGTCCTTGATTTTCGGGTTGTTCTGCAGCGGGAGACACATACCGGGGCGTGACCCAGGGAACCCCGAGATCCCCCGGATGCACAGAGAGGGGCGTGGCGAGGTGGGTGGTGATGGGTCTATGGCAGAGGTCCCCAAAGAGTGGGGGGCATGGAGGAAAGTCTGGAGGGCACGGCGGGGTGCAGGCCAGCCCCCACAGGGGTGGGGAGGGAGCGCCACCTAGCCCCTCCCCACCCCCAGCTCTGCTCTGGTGCCATCCCCAGCCACATCTCAGCCCCTGACTCCGCCCCCAGCCTTGCTATGGCTCCAGCCCTGGCTGCAGCCCCAGGCCCCTTACCCCTGTCCCCATTCCCCCTCCCCACCTCTGAGCCACGGACCTGCTCTAGGTCCCAGATCCACCCCCAGCTGCAGCCCCGGCCCCCTTACCATCTGCGCCCTTGCTCCCCACCAGGCGTGACCCTCAAACGTTTGGGGGCCGCTCGTCTATGGTCTTACAGAGCAAGTGGGAGCGGATAAGGGACTCGTCTCAGGGTGGGGAGGGGATGGATTTCCGGGGGGGGGCGCGCTATCAAAGGGGGGGACAATTGTACCGGGCCCCCGCAGGGAGGGGGGTCAGCTCACCGAGTCCACCAACAGTTTGGAGCAGAAGAAGCAGACGCAGCGCAGCACCTTCATGGTCTTCCCCAAGAAGCCCACATGGAAGACGGGCTTGGCCAGCTCGATGTGGCCGAAGTGGCCCGGGCACTCGGTCATGTTCCCTGCGGGGAGAGTGGCCCCCGGTGAGCGCCGCAGCCACGGCACCCCAGAAACACTCACCTGGCGCGGGCTGGCGGGTGGCCAACAGCACTGGTCAGCCAACGCAGCAGGCGCCCGCCTGGGAACATTTGGGTTTTGGGGATTACAGTTTAGGGGGGCGGGGAATGAGGCCTGTCGCCTCTATGGGGCACCGGCTCCCATCCGGCCCCAGGGCAGGGACTGGCTGGCTCAGGGGGGCAGGGATCTCAGCCCCCAGGGGACGCCACGCCGGCATCCCCCCCACACCGCCCTCAGGAGCGAGGTCTTTCGGTCTCACCCGCACACGTCTGGCACCGGCCCGTCTTCTCGATCACTCCTTGCCGGGGGTCCATCAAGCCCCCCAGCTTGGGGCGGCCCCCCTCCGTTGTCTCGGGGTACTTGATCCCCCCCTCCGTCACCGACATTCGTTTCTGGGAGGGTGGCAAAACGGAAAGGGAGGGTCAGGCTTGTGTGGGAAGCGGCACCACACCCAGGGGAAACTGAGGCAGGCGCTGGAGCGGCAGCGCAGGGTGGGCTGTCAGCCTGGGTGACACTGCATGTGGGGGGCTTAAGGATTATGAGAAGTCCAGGATGTTTCATGATGGGTCCGACCTCTATCCCAATATCCTGTCTCCAGCAATGCCCCAAAACATGACAAGGACTCCTGTCAACACCTTGCAGTTTGGAAAGACTGCCTCCATTTCATGTGGCATGGAGTTCCACAGGTTAATTTACACTGTCTAAGCCTCCCACGCCCAGTACCAACCTATAATTAACTCCCGGCTTTAAACCTGCCAGGACTTTCAACCTAAATCAGATCAGGATTTTCAGAAAGCTAAATCTAGTGCCTCCCGGTAAGTCAAGGAGCTGGTAACTTTGCATTGCTTATCTACCGCATTTCACCAGCAAGGCCTAAGATAAATTAAGGATCCATCAAAAAAGCCCTTCTGATTTGCCGTTGTACGAATTAACCAATCGTCTCGTGAGCCGCTATGTATGAACCTAAAAATGAAGCTGTGTACAAACTTCAAAAACTTTCTGAAAACTCCCTTAATATCAGCATTTGCCTCCGACTAGTTTTTTTTGGTGACGGTTTTTTGACCTGCCTTCGCTGCAAACAGTGCTTAAAAATTACGGCGCCAGGAAAACGGGCGATCAAATCATTTCTGATTGTTGAGCCGGTTGGCTCTTCGTACGGCCAATTTCACTCGCCACCCCGCGGAGAAAAAAAACATTACAACACATTTAAAGGTGGCTGGAAGATCACAAAATTTGGCAGGATTCGAGCAGAGGTACTGCACCTGAAATGGCTTGGAATTGATTTTTTAAAATCGAAATTGTATTGCCGGTTGGTAGCATCACTTAATATGACGCTCTGCAAACCGCATCCAAAAACGTTTTGAAGGAATGAAACCAGAAATATTTGCACCCCGATTCCCTGTCTGTCTCCAGTTCCATCCTGGTGTATTAAAACTCTGCACGCCAATGCAATCGGCAGGAAATATCCCCTCGTTCCCAAACACCCACCACTGGAAAAGTGTTACGAAGATCCAGGTTGCTCCCAGAGTCCGGGAACAAACTGCCCAGAACATCCGATTCGTACATCTGTCTGTCCCCGCCCATATTCCACAGCTGCCCCCCCATGATCCCAGTCGCAGCACCCCCAAAACTTGGTCCCACTTTTCCCACACCCTTAATTAGGTTATGTAGCCACAAGAGTCCTTCGCTTCCAAGTGTCCTCAATGCCCCAGTTATGTCATGCACCACACTGTGGTGTGTACCCCTATTTCACTGCACCTCACTCTGTACCCCACATTTCACACATTCCAGTAAGTCCCCCAGATACCACTACGCTGTGCAATGCACCCCCAAACGTTACATTGTGCACAGCCCTCACACACCATCACACTGTGCAATGCACCCTCTAGTACAATGCAGTCCTTCCCGCACTCCAATGCGCCCCCAAGCACCACTACACTGTGCAATGGAACCCCCAGTGCAACGCGCTGCATCCCCCCATGCACCCCCCAAATATTACATGGTGTGCGAGGGCTGTGCACAATCAAACTGTGCAATGCACCCTCTAGTGCAATGCACTGCTTCCCGCACTCCAGTGCGCCGCCAGATACCACTACGCCGTGCAATGGAACCCCTAGGGCAATGCACCGGCCCCACACACCTCCAATGCACCGCCCAGTTAACACTATGCAATGCACCCACTCGTGCAATGCACCAGCCCCACACACCTCCAATGCACCCCCAGATACCACTACGCTGTGCAATGCACCTTCTAGTGCAATGCACAGCCTCCCAACCTCCAATGCACCCCATACCACTATGCCAGGGGTTCTCAAACTGGGGGTCTGGAGGCCGCAGGGGGTCATGGGGTTATTACATGGGGGGCACACGAGTGGTCAGCCTCCACCCCAAATCCTGCTTTGCCCCGTTTATAATGGTGTTAAATATATAGAAAAGCTTTTTTAATTTATAAGGGGGGGGGGCGCACTCGGAGGCTTCCTATGGGAAAGTCGTCACCAGTACGGAAGTTTGAGAATCCCTGCACTACGCTGTGCAACACCCCCATGCGCCATGCACAGCCCCCCAACGTCCAATGCACCCCCAGACACCACTCCACTGCGCCAAGCACTCATGCAATGCACAGCCCCTCAACCTCCAATACACCCCCCGATACCAGTACACTGTTCAATGCACCCCCTAGTGAATGCAGTCCCACAACCCCCAATATGCCACTGTCAAATGTACATTCTAGTGCAATGTACCCCCTAGTGAATGCACAGACACCCCCCCAGCCCCAGATACTCCACTGTCAAATACACACTCTGGTGCAATGCACAGCCCCCCCAACCTCCCATGCACCCCCAAAATGCCACTCGACTGTGCAATGCACTCTCTAGTGCAATCAATGCACAACCCCCAACCCCAATGCACCCCCAGATAGCACTAAGCTGTACAATGCACCCTCTAGTGAATGCATAGACCCCCCCAACGCAGCCCCAGATACTCCACTATCCAATGAATTCGCTGGTACAATGCCCCCCAATGCACCCCCAGAGAGCACGAAGCTGTACAATGCACCACCCCACATTTGCATTGCACGGAATCCCCCCACCACACACACACTTTGCCCCCGGGCACCCACCATCTCATCGGGGCTGAGGATGCCGAACTGCACGCGCTTGATGGTGCGCAGCGGGCACGCGCTGTCCCCGGAGGGCGGCCCCCCGTGCATGGCGAATCACGTGACACGGCCGCGCGCCGCGGCGGCCGCCTCCGGCGGGCAGCAACCGGCTCCTGCCCCCTCCGCGCTTCGCGGCCCCGAGCCGCCTGCTCCCCACTTCACCGGGGTTGGGCCCCCCCTTCCACTACACCCCCCCCCGCAGGACCCGGGCTCCGCACGCGCGACCTCGCCCGGCCGCCACACCCCTCCCTCCGATCCGTCCCCGGCGCGCTCCTCAGCGCGACTGAGCCGCGAGCGGCCGGGAGCCGCCTTATATAGCCTCGCCCCCTCGCTCCCCCCGCCCTCCCCGGGCCGCAGGGCGGCCCGGGCCAGGCGGCAGGGGTGAGCACGCACGGGAAGGGGGTGGTGGGAGAGGGGACGGAACCAAGTGCAAAGGCGGGCACGGGGGGGGCAGAGCCCGCTGTTGTGTGAGACCGTCCATGTGAAATTTGGGGAGGGGATTTTTCCCCCCACTCGTTTAGTAGTAAAGGAAGGGCTTGGTACGTGCCAGAATGATCCACCAACCATTTTCTAAAAAACAAAAACAAAAAACAAATCTCCCCGTCTCCGGTTTTAATGGTACGCGCTCATGAATAATTAACCTTACGTTCGTCCCCCTCTATGA